>NC_134855.1:136682221-137398471 GCF_049852395.1 Peromyscus maniculatus bairdii
AGAGGCCATCAATTTGAGAGGGAGTGTGGGGGAGGGGAATGACTTTGAAGGAACTGAAAGTATAAGGGGGAAATTACATAAATATATTTAAATTAAAAATTTAAAATCTTTTGAAGAAAGTAGCAAGACTTAAAACATACTATATGGGGGCTGGAGAGATGGCTCAGCAGTTAAGAGCACACTACTCTTCCAGAGGACCTGGGTTCAATTCCCAGCACCTACATGGCAGCTTACACCTGTCTGTAACTCCAAGGTCTGACAAGTTCACAGATGTACATGCAGGCGAAACACCAATGCAAATAAAATAAATTATTTAAAAAAAAAACTTACTATATGGTCCTGATTGGACAAGTCATACTTCAATGCAAATGACTTCACTCTTCCTACATAGATTGTATTGTAGAATTTGATAAGATCACCCCTTTCCTCTTTCACTGGTTCACTGCAACAGTTGGGCGTCTTTGTGGCATCTTCTATGTCTGTTAAGAAGAATTCTTCATTGTGATAGGTATTCTTCAATATTACGTTAGTGACTTGGATTACATTCCTTCTAACAAAATTAAAAGAAAATACAAATCCTTATAAAAAGCAATTAATATTTTTAGAAAAATCTTTCTGTGCTCTTTACAAATCAAACCGGGAGTGTAGTGGCCCATGCCTGTAATCCCAGCAATTGGAGGGCTGAGATAGGGGGAATCAAGAGTCCAAGCCACCCTGAGATATACTATGAGACTTTGTTAAAACAAATAATCCAATCAGAATCTAGAAAAATGGAATTGTGTTGACTGAATGTGGTGCTCTTCTCTCTAGTGACTGTTGAGAAAACACATTTCACAAGGGCAGTTTTTGAGCTCACTGTCACCTCTGGCCTTTATAAAAGGGGAACCAGCTCTGATTAGGTCTTCAGCAACTCTACCAATGGGTGGCAGTGAAAAACCCCGAACTTGGGAGTACAGGAAGGCCTGCAGATGCTCATACTGGTTGTCTGAAGAAGGTGGAATGACTCTAAAAGGCAAGGCATATATTCATAGGTTAAGAAAGCAGCAAAATGAGCCAGATATGATGGCACACACCTCTGACGGCAGCACATAGAGTTCTAGGCCAGCTAAGGCTGCGTAGTGAGACCATGGCTCAAAAAATAAAAGATAAACTGTTTGGCTGGGTGGTGGTGGTGCACACCTTTAATCCCAGCACTGGGGAGGCAGAGGTAGGGGGATCTCTGTGAGTTCGAGGCCAGCCTGGGCTATAGAGTGAGTTCTAGGGAAAGCTCCAAAGCTACCCAGAGACACCCTGTCTCGAAAAACAAAACAAAACAAACAAAAGAAAAAAGAATTGTGTTTATCTTTCTGCAAACGCAAGGGAAGTAAGTAGTAGAGTTTGTTGTTTGTTGAGACAGTCTTATCTGTAGTAGAAGGTAACCTCAAACTTGCAGCCATCTTCCTGCCCCAGCCTCCAGAGTGTTGGTAATTAGGCATGAGCCACCCAATTGGCCAGTACATTCTAGAACTCTTGTTTTCTCTTGTAAACAGGAACTCTCAAGTTTGCCTACGGTGCTTTCCTATTTGTTGGTGTCACTCAGGAATAGATTGTGACTTCAGGCAGAGCTTTTATCTACTCACTGCTTAGGGAAAAGTATATAAACTTCAGCTTACTTGTATTAAGAGTGACCTGTTGTCATCCCTCCCCCCTTCATAGTTCAGGGCTATGTAACCCCTGGAAAACTCCAAAAGGGTCTCAGACCCAGTTTGGATGTCATCTCCCACAGCAAAGTGCTGGGAATTAAAGTCAGGGCCTGCACATTCTGGCAAGGTGCTCTTCTGACCTCCATGGGCACCTGTATACATATATAAATTTCAAAAAAAAAAAATTTTAAAACCAAATAGACAAAGGCTAGAGAGATAGCTCAATGGTTAAAAGCATTTTTTGCTCTTGCAGAGGACCTGGGTTTAGTTCCCAGCACCCACATGGTGGCTCACAGTCGATCCAGTTCCAGGGAATCTGACTCTTTCTTCTGGCCTCCAAGGGTACTACATGTAAGTGGTGCACAGATGTGCAGCATCTATACATATTAAAAAAAATTAGAACCAAAACAAAACAAACCTCCCAAGATTACGGTTCTTAAAATAGAATACAATAAACAAACTGCTTATTTGGCTCAACCGTCGGAGAAGCTGCTTTTGCCATGTGGTACTCTGTACAAGTTCAGACTCTTGTAGAATCTCCCCCATCAACAAGAAGGCCTTGACCAGAAATGCTTCTTCAACCTGAGCTCTTCAACTTGCAGAAGTGAAATATTAAATTTCTGTTTTTTCTTAATTATACAGTCTCAGGTATCTTGTCATAGTAACAGAAAACAAACTCAGAAACTCGGTAATAGCTGTTGTAGGTCAATCTCATCACATGAATCAACTGTAATTATATAATGTTTTCATTAAATTATAAATTTCAGTTTTATAGAAAAAATATGAATACCTTAACATGGATCTTTGGTTTGAAATTTTTGTCAGGATTATAAGTGCAAGTGGAAAAGAAGAAGGCAAACCATCCCATAGTAATGAGTAGACACACAGTTCTATATCCCAAGATGACATACGAACACTGGAGGAAAGAATGTAAGGGGAAGTAGTACTATGTCTCATGGGGACTGTTTAGGACACGTGTTAAGGCGATCTACATCCAGCTTCTTAAGGGTCTGCTCAACAACTGCATCTGGTGCCTTTGTACAGTCATTAGTCTTCAGATTGAGAAGACTCAGGTTGTGATCCTTGCCGCTTAAAGATGAAGAAGGCAGTGGCCATCGAGATGACTGCTGGACAGTAAACAGCTACGTGAGTGCACTGCAAGAACATTTCACACTCTTGACCACTAAACCATCTCTCCAGTCCCTGTGCATGCTTTTTCAAAAGTAATTTTTGGGGTACAGCTGTAGCTCAGTTGATGGAGTGCTTGTCTAGCATACTCCGAGTCCTGGGTTCAGTTCTCAGCACCGCATAGATTGCATGGTTCCACAAACATTTAATCACAGTGCTCAGGAGATGGAAGAGTCAGAATTCTTGCACACAAGGAGATCAGCCTGGGCTAGAAATCTTGTCTCATAAAACAAAAGCAAACAAACTCCACAGAACAGGCAAAGAATCCAGGGGCCTTTGCTGTTCCACATGGTTTGTTCTTTTATGTATTCCACGCTGCCTAGGGAATAATATGTTTAAGTAAAAAGAAGTAAATATGGTCTCCAAATCCTGAAATCGTCAAATTCTGAAAGATTATCAAATGGTTTACATCTGATTCCCAGCTGGTGGCATCATTTTGGGAGGCAGTGGAAATTTTAGGAGATAGGACCTAGTTAAAGGAAGAAAGTCCCTGGAGGTGGGCCTTTACAGTTAATAGTCAGACTCCTTCCTGCTGTTCCCCACCATGCTGACTGCCTCCTGAGAGCCCAGAAATAATGAAGTCAGTTGGCCATGGAACAGTAACTCTGAGCCAACCCTGTCTTCTTTTCTTCTCCCCTTCTTTGACATGGTTTCTCTCAGGGGTGTTACTGCCACAAAAACTTAGCACAACAGGACTGCTGACCGTTCTTCAAAGTTTAATCCCAGTACACCTATCTCTGTTACTCTTCCTGCTGCTGGGATACAATACTCTGAAAGCACGTAGGAGAACAGCTTTGTTTTGGCACATGGTCAGGGTACAGCTCATCATGACAGGAAGTCGAGGCAGCAGTCACGTGCATCCCCAGTTGGATGCAGAGAATGATGGCTGTGCACACTCAGCGAACTTCCTCGTGTTAGGCAGTCTAGGACCCAAGCTCAGGGACGGGTGCTGCTGCTCTTCTTTGCCCATCGCAATCAACCTCCTTAGGACAATCCCCCAGAATCGTGTCTGGAGGCTTTCTAGATGACAATCAACACTAACCAAGCCAACACTAGAGTGATACAGAGCTGTGCAATTTAAAAATTGCCTTTAGGTCTGAGAGTGTAGTGCAGTGGTTAGAGTGCTTGCCTAGCATGATTAAGGCTTTCGGTTTAATCTCTAGCAATACAAGAAAAAAAAGCGGGGTGCAGGAAGTTGGAGAGATGGACCAGTTAAAAATGTACTACTATTGCAGAGGTCAGTTTGGTTCCCAGCATCCACATCAGACAAATTACAAATGCCTATAATGCCAGCTCTGGGAATCCAACACCCTCTTTTGGCCTCCACACCTACAGTCAGTTTCTTTCTCTCCTTCCCTCCCCTCCCCTCCCCTCCCCTCCCCTCCCCTCCCCCCCCCCCCACACAAATAAGCAAATCTTTAAAAACAGTGTGACTGTATTGCTCATTCCTCCTACATTATGAGTCCATGTTGCCTGAGATCTACCATATTGTGTATAATATAGTCAAAGATTTATTATGTACAGCACATTAAGTTGGGTAGCTTACCATCATCTGTCATTTCACAATCACCATTGTATGCCATAACTTCTCTTGGAATACTTTTCAAGAGAACACTCCTATACACCTACAAGCCAGAGGGAGAAGGATCACTCAGTCACAAACAGATACAAATTAAACAAAATCCAAATAATAGCAAAATAAAGTCAATTAAGAAATAATTCTCATATGGGCTTTCATCAAAATTTAAAATTGGCTGGGCAGTGGTAGTACACGCCTTTAATCCCAGCACTTGGGAGGTAGAGTCAGGCGGATCTCTGAGTCTGAGGCCAGCCTGGTCTATAGAGTGAGTTCCAGAAGAGCCAGGGCTATACAGAGAAACCCTGTCTCAGGAAGAAAAAAAAAAAAAGAGAGAGAGAGAAAAGAAAAGAAAGAGCCGGGCGGTGGTGGCGCATGCCTTTAATCCCAGCACTCGGGAGGCAGAGCCAAGCGGATCTCTGTAAGTTCGAGGCCAGCCTGGGCTACCAAGTGAGTTCCAGGACAGGCACAAAGCTACACAGAGAAACCCTGTCTCGAAAAACAAACAAAAAAAAAAAAAAAAAAGAAAGGAAGAAAGAAATGTTATTAGTAGTCAACTGTTACAATGCACACCTTTAATCCCAGTACTTGGGAGGCAAAGGCAGGCAGATCTTTGTGAATTTGAGTCCACCCTGATCCATATAGTTAGTTCCTGGTCAGCTAGGGCTAAAAGGTGAGACTGTCTCAAAAAAAAAAAAAAAAAAAAAAAAAAAAAAAAAAAAACCCCAAAAAACAAACAATAAAATATTATATGTATCTTTTGCTAGGTTTTCTAGTAAAACAATGTCTCTCCTCTTAAAATGAACAGAAGTTACTCCAGAATTTTTGAGAATATATTCATGATATGGATGAGTCGCCAAGAGACAGATTTCTGGCTTATATTTAATGAAACTATTTCTTGAGTTTACAGGCATCCACTAACCGGAATATCCAAACTACAGTAAAACTATCAAGCAACTACTTTTTATATGACTTGTCAGCAAAGAAATGGCACAAAAAAAAAAAAAAAAACTATTTTTGGACAGTAGGAAAAATAATGTAACTCACATGACTATTAGCTTGGGGCTGATTCCTATAACTTTTCATTATTTCTTGAAAAGTTCTTTCTTCTTTTGTTACCTAGGGAAAAGAAAAATTACATTTATCAACTGCTTTTGAAAGAAAAATGGCTCTGAACAAAAACTTCAATTACAGGTTGGTATTGAGAGCAGTCTTGCAGAAAGCCATTAACCGCAGGCCAATTCATGACGGAAAACCACATACAATTCTGATTTTTGTTACCTTTAAAGTTCAGTCTTTGTGGCCTGTGGGGACACAGTTAACAGTTTCATTAATCAAAAAGCACCAGAACTGGTAGGATAGAACTATACTGAAAAGGAATTTTACGAAAAGCAGTAGAAGAAAACACAGACCACGGAACTCCCTGCAGTCCATGGTTTTATTACTTTTAAGGACTTATTTAAAAGTAAATTAACCACCTAATATCGGACAGAAAATGTCTTGCAGTGACTCATAAAAGAACTGAGTAGTTATTATAGGATTAGATTTAGAATGTTTTAAGACAGTTTGTAGGAATTCTAATACTTAGAAGTCACAGTAGGCCTAAGGAAAGGAAACAGATTAGTGACCCAGAGGAATCCCTTCTGTAATCTGTTATCATAACATCAGCTTCAATTAATCCTTCCCTGATTGACTGTCCATTAGCACTGAACCCATTTTCTATAATGATGACTTAGAAGTGGAAAAGCCTCAATTCTGATAGATTTCTGGAAAAACACAAATGATTTTAGTTAAAAACATTTATTAACACTTTGTATAGAGATTTTTTAAAATTATTTTTATTTTAGTGTATGAGTGTTTGTCTGCATGAATGCCTATGTTCCAAATGCATGTCTGGGGGCCAAGGAAGCCAGAAGAGGATATCAGATCCCCTAGAACTAGAGTTACAGGAGGTAGTAAAAGCCACGTGGGTACTGGGAATTGAACCGAGGTCCTCTTGAAAAGCAACCAGTGCTTGTATCCACTGAGCCATCTCTCCAGCTCCTATATATCATTTTTAAAGAGATATTAGACAGGAAGGTCACAAGAGTCTGGAAACATACCCTCTGCCTCAAACGCTTAAAAATCAGGTCTTAAAATTATATACATTGGTTAAGATTGCTAGTTTGGCCAATATACTGTCAAAATAGAAGTTATAAATGATTTTTCTCATATGTCAAACTTTTAAAAAACAAGCAAGATAGCTTATTTTATGACCTAAAACATGATGTAGCAACTAAAAGCAAAAACTACTTGCAATGCAGCACAATACAAAGGAAAGGCAATAAAGAACAGAGGCATCCTACACCAGATTATGAATGAAGAGGGCCTGTGTTGCCACTTTACTGGGTAACTTTAGCCAAGTGACTTTCAGCTCTGGGCCTTACTCATCCGAATGTAATACTCTCTTTAAAGTTTTATATCAGAAATGTTATAAGTAGAGGTGGAAATGAGCTATTCACATTTCCCAATTCCTTTAAACCAGTGTATTCTTTTTTAAAAACTTAGAATTTCATTTATGATGATAATGATGGTGTGTATATGAACTCAGGAGCATATGTGACACAGAACATGTGTGAAGGTCAGAGGACAATGTTCAGGAGTTAGTTTTCCCTTTCTTCCCTTCCACTGTGGGTACCAGAAATCAAATTCAGGCTGTCAGGCTTGTATGGCAAGCACCTTTACCCACTGAGCCATCTCACTGGCCCAAGGCAAACTGTAGTCTTATCAAGTGGAAAAGCTGATTATTATGAAACTCACAGAAAAGTCCCGACAATGTAGTAGCTTGAAAGTATTAATAATGGTAAGCAATACTGGTTTGTAGCACAAAAGGAAAACTAAGGATCGAGTTCAACAGCTGTTTATGGATGCTTCAAGTTAAGGCTATTAGGGCAAAGACCTTCTCCCGTCCTATACATACTTTTGCCATGATGTAAAAGGCACACAGAAGGAGCTGATCCAAATGCCTATCTTTCATTAAATCAGGGCAGTGAACTAAAGTGAATTCAAAACATGTCCAGATCTTCCTTCGTAACTCATTTGAAACATCAAGTTTTAAACATAAATCACGTAAGCGCACACTTGCCAAATGATAGACCTAAGATAGAAGAAAACACATTGTTATAAAACAAATCATTTCTCAAGTTTTTATGTCTTAGCATGAATATGGGCTTATAGGCCAAGGTTAAAAAAAAACAGGTAGGCTGTTAATTATCAAATCATCTAAATTTTTTTGTTTCATAGCAGTAGTTCACTGGTGGGTAGAGAGTATAGATGAAAACAAAATTCTCTTTGAAAAATTAGTTTTTTTTTTTTAAAGATTATGCTTATTACTCTATAATGCCACCAAGTAAAGTAAGGAAGAATAAAAACAAGGTCTACCTGCATCATAACTATTATGACTTCAAGCTTTTCAAGTGTTCAGAAGCCCTGAGTATTCTCTTTTGGGTGGAGTAAAATTGCTGAAAGATTTAATATTCCAGGTAGGAAAGATCTGAATTTCTGAGCCTGAAAATAACTTGGGAAGCAAAACTATTAAAAAAAAAAAAAAGTCTCCTGGGATTGGAGAGATGGGTCCGTGGTTTACAGTGTGCATGGTGCCTGAGGCCACAAGGGACTGGAGTTACAGACTGTTGTGAGCCACTACCTGGGTGCTGGGAATTGAACCTGGGTCTCTGGTAGAAAAGCCAGTCCTCTTAACTGCTGAGCCATTTCTCCATCCCCTAAATAAACATATTTTTAAAATAAGGTAGGGAGTGACTGAGGAAGACATCCAACATTAACCGCTAGTTCCATGCACATCCACACATGCATATACACATATACATACTCAAAAGAAAAAAACTTTTGTCAAAGTTAGGATTTTTTTTTTTCTGAGACAGGGTTTCTCTGTGTAGTTTTGGTACCTGTCCTGGATCTTGCTCTGTAGACCAGGCTGGCCTCAAACTCAGAGATCTGCCTGGTTCTGCCTCCCGAGTGCTGGGATTAAAGGCGTGCGCCACCATGCAAGTTAGGAAATTTTATGCATCAAAGAATATAATCAACAGAGTGAAAAGACAACTCCTATAATGGGGGAAAGTATCTGAAAATCATGAATCTGTAAGAATATCCAGAATAAATAAAGGACTCCTGTAACAATCACAAAAATCCAACTAAAGTAGGCAAAGGAACTAAACAGACATTTATGCCAAGATATATAGACTGACAATAAGCCACACTTAATAAGCATAGAGACACCAAAATCCAAGCCAGGATGGCTCAGTGGTTAAGAGCACTGACTGTTCTTCCAAATGACTAGAGTTCAAATCCCAGCAGCCACATAGTAGCTAATAACAACGAGAACTGTAACTCCATTAACAAAAGGATCTGACCCCTTTTCTGGCCTCTGAAGGCACTACACAAGTATGGTGCACAGATATACATGCAGGGAAAACACCCATACACATAAAAATAATTTAAATGTAAAATAAAAATGAATATACAATGCTCTGGTTTAATACTCAGTACCCCAGTCCACAGAGGCTATAGAAACACATACCTTTCTATAAAACAGTGCTAAGGACCCAGTTCTCTTTGGCTTGCTTACTCCGGTCAGATGAGCATCTTGTGCTTTGGTCAGATGGGTCTGTTTTGGAGAGGTACCAATTAATGACTGGGCAGTCAGTGATACAGGGCTCTCAGCTTTGGACTCCTGAGTTGTATTCATGGAAATAGGAACCAGTGTGATCTCTCCAGCATCATTGGCAACACCTGAATGCACAAGCAAAAGTTCTCAGTTTGAGATCCAAGCTGAATGTTCCCAATAAAGTTGTCAATTTTTTATATGTATGTATGCATGTCTGTGTATGAATAAGCATAGGGATATGTTAGAAGAGAAGGCAGCTGTAAAATAGTAACTATATGTTGGAAATGAAGTTTTGTTTTTTCTCTTTCTCAAACAAGATCATGTCTAATTTTGATATTTTTATGCTTAATTTTATTTAAAAAAACAAATTTTGAGTGGGAGGGTATGATGATTCATGCCTATAATCTCTGTACTTGTGAGTCTAAGGTAGGAGGATTGCTGTGAATTTGAGGCCAGCCCAGGCTGCATGATGAGTTAAAGTCAGCCAGGTATAGAGAGAGGGCCTGTCTCAAAAACAAACAAACAAACAAACAAACAAACAGACAGACAGACAATAAAAAAACCTTGTCTTCTATTTTGTATGTGCTTGTGATGTTTTTATATGCCAATTAAAACTTTCAAAAACATCATTTATGTATTTTATTTATGGGGAGGAGTGTGTGTGTATATGTGCCATGATGTGTGTGTGGAGGTCAGAGGACAACCTGCAGGAGTCATGTGAGTTCTGGGGACTGAACTTGGGTTGTCAGACTTACAAGAAAGATCCTTTAGCTGATGAGCCACCTCACTGGTCCTACTTTAATATTTTAAAAAGCCAATTTTACTCTTTTGTGTACTTAAGATGTCTTGAAAAAATCTTTCCTAATACACTAGTTTATAAAGCTCAGATAATAAAGTAAATTCTAACAAAAAGGGTTGTAAATTTATAAAATGTAAAAATTTAAAAAGTAGTATAGGTTCAAAACAGAACAAGAGGTGGAGAACTGAATACTTTAGGGCAGTAAGACTATAGTGTATGCTACTATGAAAGCAGACACACGTCATTATATATCATCAAAATTCACAGAATGTAAAATACCAAGGGTAAACCTTAATGTAAGCTGTGGGCTTTGGGTGGTGATGCACCAATGTAGGCTCACTGATTCTAAGAACATGTTGGCCTGGTGTAATATTGATGTTTTCAGAGGCTGTGGGAGAGAGCAGGGATGATGACAAGAAGTGTATGAGAAATAGCTCTCCTCCTTATCAATTCTACAGTGAATCTTAAACTGCCCTAAAATACAGGGTCAGTTAAAGAAAAAGAAAATAATTGCGGTTTACAAATAAAATACTGGGCTGAAAAGATGGCTCAATGGTTAAGAGCATTTACTGCTCCTGCAGAGGACCCAAGGTTCAGTTCCTAGCATCCACACGGTGGCTCACAACCACCTGTACTCCAGTTCAGGGAAATCTGATATCCTCTTCTAGCCTCTGTGGGCATCAGGCATGTACATGGTACATAGACATTCATACAAGCAAAACTCTATGCACATAAAATAAAAATAAATCTTAAAAAAACAGTGTTACATCATGTGATCCAATTTAATAAGACATTTCTTAAATTTTTATCTAACTCAAAAGTATAAAGTAGAGATGAAGATGTTACCATGCAAAGGAACTGTAACTTTCTGTCCGGTTGTCCCCGTTACTGTGGTTGTGGTCATTGTCAGCAGAGCTTGCCCAGGGGAAATGGATAAGCTTTCAGCAGTAACACTTGAAGGGGCAATTTTCAGTTTTGTTCCTTCTGCCATAATCTTATCTGTAAACATCTCCTTCGGTGGGTCATCTCCAAAAAGTCTCCTCTTAGCACTCCCTGCAGCAGGAGAGCTGTAGCGTTCATGGACAGAAATTGGAGACAGCGGTTGCATATCTAACAAAGAGAAAAAGAAAAGAGTTTAAAATCAGGTTTACTCATTCTTATGCTAAGCACCTGGAATCTAGAAGCAAATAACAAGGTTCCCATCCTCAGGGAATATCAAGTCTAGAGGAAGAGAGAGACGTACGTCATTTCAGTAGAGTGTGAAAGTTATGGCAGCTCATCTTTCTGGATTCCTGAAGCTCTGTCCATACCAACAGAGCAACATATTAAGAATAAAGGAGAAGCTGAGAGGTAGAATGACATGACCATTAATTTAAGAATTAGCTTATACCTCCCAATATTACCTATTAAATAGCACCCAAGAAAAAGGTAGGTACAAGCAAAATTCAGTTTGAGGTCATAGTTTTGTCATTCCCACACTCCTAGCAGTTTAAGGCAGTGCTGTGGTGTAGTGGGTAGCCGTTCCAGCTTTGACCTGGAAGTGCCACCCTCACTGAAGCTTCAGGAACTGTCACGCCTACAAGGCGGAGCTGATAGAAGACACCGAAGACCCGAAATCCGAAATCCGGATGGGTTGGCTCTCTTGGTTCCTGGATCCTGGACGCTGGAGGTAGACCGAGCAGAGTTCTCCAGAGAACACCGCCAGACTGCGCTTCACCTTTCCCAGACCCTGTTACCTATCCCTTCACTTGTAAGTTATCCCTCAAAATAAACCTCCCTTTTAACTATGTGGAGTTGTCTTAATATTTAAACCAGTATCTGGCACCCCACATTGGGTGCCATTTTTGCAAAATACAAATAGACAAGATATTTTAACTGTAATTCTTGCTTGATAATTGTTTTGTTATATGTAATTTTACTACGTTCAAGTTAAAACCTTCCTTTTTGAAAAAAAAAAGAAAAAGGGGAAGTGCTGTGGATGATTTATTGACAAAACGCTGATTGGCCAGTAGCTAGGCAGGAAGTATAGGCAGGACTAGCAGAGAGGAGAATTGGGGGAACAGGAAGGTGGAGTCGGAGAGAGGCCAGCCTACCATCCAGGGAGCAACATGTAAAGACAACAGGTAAAGCCACGAACATGTGGCGACATATAGATTAGCAGAAATGGGCTGAGTTAAGTGGTAGAGCTAGTCAGTGGTAGACCTGAGCTAATGGCCCAAACAGTTTAATTAATATAAGTTTCTGAGTGATTATGTTATAAGTGGTTGCAGGGTCTGTGTTGCTGGGCAGGACTGGAGAAAACTCCGGCCACACTGTGGTTTCTGAGTTAGTAAATACAGATCATCTTTAATAGGTCCATCAGAAAACATGAGCAAAAGTGACCCATGCCACTGCTTACTTAGCCTTAAATTGAGGGTCTTCTCCAGTCAAAACCAAAGTGAGGATTATGGATTGTTGAGGTGGATCAGTCAATTAAGTGCCCATCATGCAACCGTAAGAACCTGGGGATTTGGAGCCCCAACACCCGCATAAAAAAGCCAGGAGTGGTCACACAGGTTTGTAACCCTAACAAAGGGTGAAGGGGGAACGAGGATGGGCAGAGACAGGCAGATCCCAGAGCTTACTAGCCAGCCTGCCTCAAGAGAAAAGGTGAAGAGCACACGATGCTAACCTCTGTCAGACACACAGTTAGGGACTAGGCCTCTTCAAAGCTATAATCTACAGCACTGTCTCCGTCTTTCCCCTCAGTAGAGACGAAGGTTCTCCAGACTGTTTCAATACTACTCGTTCTTTTTAAAGGAAGAAGAGATATTTTATTTTAGAACCAAATATGAGTGATCATGGTCTAGGAACACAGATTTAATTTATCCCAAATTCTGTATTTCAATATGGAAGCCGTTTTATAAAGTGTTCATATAAACATAACAAAGACAGTCATGAGACAAAAGCTGACTACAGCACCCTGGGGCAATCTCTCCTGTGGATCCCTTGTGCTTTCTGATGGCATGATGGCATTCTCTCTCTCTCTCTCTTGGTTTCTTGAGATAGTTTCTCTGTGTAGCCCTGGATATCCAAGTACAGTGAGCAAGTCAGCACTCCTCCATGGCCTCTAAATCACCTCCTGCCTCTAGGTTCCTACCCAATTTGAGTTCCTGCCTGACTTCTCTCATTGATGGACAGTGGAACTATAAGCTGAAATAAACCTTTTCTTCCCCAAGTTGCTTTTGGTGGTGGTGGTTTATCACAGCAATAGAAACCTAACTAAGAGAGTCACTAATAATTATGCATGTCAAATAATTAAAAAAATGGATTTTGTCCTCCAAGAGTCAATATACTCTCAATAGTTCCAGCATTGTTCAAAAGTTCAAGTCCAAAGTCTACTTTGACTCAGGAAAACTTTTAGTTGTGAGCCTCTAAAAAACTGTAATACAAGTTACATTATTTCTGGGTTTTGTTCTTGAGGCAGGGTCTTACAATGTGGCCATGGCTGTCTGGGAACTCACTGTAGACCAGACCAGGCTGACCTTGAACTCACAGGGATCCACCTTCCCAGAGGTACTAAGTACTGTGATAAAGCACCACCACCACACCTAGCTCAAGTCAACTATTTCTAAGATCTATTCAATTCTACATTGCTGTCCAGAACTTTTTACCACTTTCCGAAGCCAATTTACCAAGTATACAATGTGCTCTTTTTTTTTTGTTTTGTGAATGTTAGGCAAGCATTCTACCACTGAATTTTTAACTGAGATGTTAGGACATCTCAGTTACCTGTTTTACACTCAGTAGGTAATTAGTCAATCCACTTTTAAAACATAGGTAATAAAAATCACTCTGGCAATGATGTGGAGGCACTGTGTATTAGTGAGATGGTTGGGGAAGCAGCTCTGGCTAATGAAAATCTTTCAATGATTCTGGGTGTTGTAAAAGCAGCTCTGCCTTCTTTAGTCCTTAGTAAACAATTCTAGCTCCCATGACTCACAAGAGTCTGCAGATTCCTGAGATACCTTTTCTTACCAGAGCACTTGCTTAGCATAGCTTTGGGTTAAGAGTTTGATCCCCAGCACCCCAAAACAAAATAAAAACGTACAAAGAGTAACCCAGATGATGCTTGTTGCCTTCCCACGTCATCTATAACAGAGCATCTTTATTTTTGCCCTGGCAAACTGTCACTTTTTAAAAAGTGTGGATGGATCAGCTATTATTTGTATATTCATTAAATTGAGTGTCTATCACAGTTTTTCCAGTATTTGCAAAGTAGCCGTAGAACAGCCAACGTTTTCTCAACTATGTTAAGAATTCAAGGATGCAAAGTACACACCTTTAATTCTAGCACTCAGGAGGCTGAGGACAGCGGAGCTTACGTCTGAGGCCAGCCTGGGATACATAGAGAAGCTTTCTCAAAAATAAAACACACTAAAAACTAAGAGTTACATAATTCAGAAAGCCGAGTGTGCCAGTTAGTATGTGGTAAGAAAAACAAGACTGCACTACAATCTCCCCATTACTAAGGCTCAAAAGGTGTAATTTTAAGAGTGTAGATAAGTCTTTCAAGGGATGTAGTTCAGTAGTAGAGGACATTTTTTTAAAAAATTATACTTTAATTTATTTATTTAGGAGAACAGCAGACCGTGGTGCACAAGCAGAGGTCAGAGAACAACCTGAATGAGTTAGTTCTCTCCCTCCAGCATGTGGGTCCTGGGGAAATCACACTCAGGTTGCCAGAATCAGTGACTAGATCTAATACCCATTGGGCAATCTTGCCAGTCCAGAAAATCTTTTCCTTTCTCTTTCCTCCCATTCCCTTCCCTCCTGACAGGGTCTTTTTCTATATCCCTGGGTGTCCTGGAACTCACTATGTAGATTAGGCTAACCTTGAACTCACAGAGATCTGCCTGCCTCTGCCTCTAGAATGTTGGGATCAAAGGCATGCATCACCAGGCCCAGCCCAAAAGTGCTTTTTTTTTTTTTTTTGGTTTTCTCGAGACAGGGTTTCTCTGTGTAGTTTTGGTGCCTGTCTCGGATCTCACTCTGCAGACCAGGCTGGCCTAGAACTCACAAAGATCCGCCTGGCTCTGCCTCCCGAGGGTTGGGATTAAAGGTGTGCACCACTACCACCCGGCTCCAGAAATGCTTTTAATACGAAGAAAGTATATAAGAGGCCATATAGAAGGATGGGTTAAAGCAGTGAGCTTCTTGTCAAATCTTAGTGAAGAAATGAGATGTTTTACTATACTATGGAGTTTTAAATTTTTTTCTTAAAAAAAAAAAAAAAGGTCTTTGTTCCCCCCCCCAGTATTTCATCAGTGTCATACCTACCCTTTCGAAGACTCCCGCTATCAGTCCGAACTTCCTTCACTCTTGGATGTATTATTGGAGACATTGGCATCATGGGGAGATGTCCCTGTACATTTCCTCCATTTCCTATTTCAAAGTTATTTGGGAATATAACCTACAGAAAACAAAAACCACTTCATCTTACAAAGATGAACCCAGTAATAGAAACTTATGAGAAAAAGAAACTTTAGTTTATTTCACTTGTCAAAATGTAACATTTTTCAAAAGCTCTAATAGTTACAATGTGACCCAGTAATTCAAAGCATAGATAAAATACCACTCACAGATACCTAAGGAAAATGAAAACATGCCCATAAGACCTATGTATGAATGTTCATAGCAGCATCTTTTTTGTTTTGTTTTGTTTCTCAAGACGGGGTTTCTCTGTGTAGCCCTGGCTGTACTGGAACTTGCTCTGTAGACCAGGCTGGCCTTGAACTCACTGAGACCTGTCTCCCAAGTGCTGGGAATCAAGGTGTGCCCCACTACCGCCTGGCCATTTTTGTTTTTTTGAAAAAAAAATTTCATACAATATATTTTGATCTGGCTGGAGAGATGGCTCAGCAGTTGAGAGCACTGACTGCTCTTCCAGGGGGCCTGGGTTCAATTCCCAGCACCCCCATGGCTGCTCACAACCATCTGTCTCTAGTTCCAGAGGATCCGACACCCATGGCAAAGCATCAATGCACATAAAATAATAATAAATTTAAAAAAAGATAAAATATATTTTGTTCAAGTTTTTCACCTCCCCCAATTTTTCTCAGATCTACCCCACCTTCCTACCCACTCAACTTTAAGTTCTTCCTCCCTTTAAAACAAACAAAACAAGAAACACACACACACAAACCCTCACAAAAATGAAAATAAGTGAAAGACCAATAAGACAAAAACTGCCAATACAAAGCAAAATGAAACAAAAGTCCATAAAAATACCACTTAGTTTGTTTTGTGTTAACCAACTACTCCTGAGCAAGGGGCCTGCCCTAAAAGGTAGTTGATATACCAGTGAGACTCCATCAGAGAAAACTAATTTTCCCTTTGCTAGGAGGTATCAACTGCAGACAGTTTTTAGGTTGGGGTGGAACTCCCTGTTCATTTCCCCTTCTCAGTGCTAGTACGCATTGAACCTCTGTAGAGCATCGATCTTAACAGCCAAGAGAAGGAAACTTAAATGTCTATCAAATGACAGATGAATGAGTAAAATGTGGCATATCTATCTATTCAATGAAGCATTTGACAACAAAAGGAAATGAAAGGCTGACACCCACTGCAATATATATGAAAGGGAAACGAACCAGACGTCATGGACTTAGGCACAGCCATTTACATGACTATGCAGATCTATAGAGACAGCAAGTAGATACGTGGCTGCTTAGGGTGAGAAAGGGAGATTAGAGAGAAGGGACAACCAAGTAGTGAGAGAGTTTAACTGATGTGACACCTATGTTCCAAAACTGTTACCATGAATGTACATAGTAACACACTATAACCCACTCAACTGTACACTTTAAATGGGTGAATTGAATAGCACGTGAATTTTATCTCATTTAAAAAAACTGACTGGGTGGTGGTGGCACAGGCTTTTAATCCCAGCACTGCAGAGGCAGAGGCAGGTGGATCTCTGTGTTGAGGCCAGCCTGATCTACAAAAACCCAAACAAACAAACAAATAAAAAATACTGTTAGCTGAGGCCTGACTTACTTCTTCACAGGTAGGAACTTTGTTTGCAGAAGCATAGAGAGCTTCCCACAGTGCAGAATTATTACTCCAAGCTAAACTCTCCAAAATCTGCTCTTCAATGCTGTTCAAGTGTTTCACCATATCTCTGGAAAGCCCCTCCTCTGAGCGGATCACCACCTCAATAACCTGGAAAGGAGAGAGTTGACATAGCAATGAGGTTAGACTAACCAGCAATCACTGGTCTGGGCAGACAAGCATGAATGACCCTAGCTCTACTGTCTCACAGAACCACAGTGGAGCCATAATCTGTGAACTGCTAGGATCTGTATATATTATAAATTAAAATACAAGATGCTTTTAAGCCTTTTTTCCCTTTCTCTTTATTCTTCTCATATAATACATATTGACTGCAGTCTCCCCTACCTCCCATTCTCCCAGCAAACCCCGCCCCCAGATCCACTGGCCCTCCATTTCCTACCAGAAAGAACAGGTTTCCCAGAATATCAACTGAACACCTTTAAAATATTCCCACACTGCGCTGGAGAGATGGCTCAGAGGTTAAGAGCACTGACTGCTCTTCCAGAGGTCCTGAGTTCAATTCCCAGCAACCACACGGTGGCTCACAACCATCTGTAATGATGCCCTCTTCTGGCCTGCAGGCACACATGCAGGCAGAACACTGTACACATATAAATAAATAAATAATAGTAAGTTAAAAAAAAAATATTGTCACATGCCAGGCTGGCACAACAGGTAAAATGCTTTCTACACAAGCAAAGAGACTGGAGTTCACCGGGCGGTGGTGGTGCAGCCTTTAATCCCAGCACTTGGGAGGCAGAGGCAGGTGGATCTCTGTGAGTTCAAGGCCAGCCTGGGCTACCAAGTGAGTTCCAGGAAAGGCGCAAAGCTACACAGAGAAACCCTGTCTCGAAAAACCAAAAAAAAAAAAAAAAAAAAAAAAAAAAAAAAAAGAAAAGAGACTGGAGTTCAGAACCTCAGATCTCAAATGAATGTTGGTGATGTGGTAGCCTGCCTGTAACTCCAGCCTTGGAAGGCAGAGATGGGGGATCCCTGGATCAGGCTGGCTAGAAAGACTAGTTATACTGGCAGATCTGGGTTTCCTTAAGAGACCCTACTTCAAAAGAATATGGTAAGAGCGCAGTTGAAGAAGATACCCAACATCAACTTTGGGTTTCCACACGCACATGCTTATAGGTACATGCCCACCCACAAATGCAAGCATGCATACATGCACTCATACATACCATATATAGACACATGAAAAGGGAAAAAAATAGAAAAATATTACTACATGGTTGAAATATGTCAGTGAAAGAGTACTTGCCTACTATGTACAAGGTCCACAGAACTAAGTTAATTAATTAGTTAAAAGAGCAGAGTAAAAGAAAATTACACATATTTCTTTCATGTCTTTTTGGTTTTGTTTTTTGAGACAGGATCTCAGGTAGTCTAGGCTGACTGTGAACTTTCTATGTAGCCAAGGATGATTTCCTGAGTGCTGGGATTACAGGGAGGCTTGTAATCCTCGTGTCTGTTTTTAACGGATTAAAAACAGATCCAATGGATATAAACTGGTGACTAGTCCAACAGTGGTAGGAACACAGTCCTAGACTCCAGTCTAGCTTCTTTTTAATCTACTTCTCCTTTCCAGTATCTCCAAAGAACAGAATGAACTATTCGAAAATAATTACGTGTTTCTTCTCTAAGAAAATACTGACTAGTTAATGACTCTAGCTAGCATAGGGAGAGGGCCTAGAGGCTCTGAAATGATAGACTTTCAAACCCACAGTAGTATCTGGGTACATGCTTAAGGAGGCAAGGCCTAGGACAAGGAGAAAATCTGAAGTTAAGTACTGAGACACACTGCAAGTCCATGATTTGAAAAGGAACTCAAACTATGAAATTTGGCTCAATATACTCCTACTTTACTTTTATCTTTGATTATACCCCAAAAGGAGTAATTATTATCAGAACACCTCCAAAAATATTTTCTAAACATTGCAACTGTGTTTCTTCAACATTAAGATAAATGTGTTTATGTGAGGTATACATACCATAACAGAACTTTGCAATCACGTTACCTTATAAAAATAAAATGGTTGCAAATCGAGAACTTCAATAATCCACGGGAATGTACGGGGTGAGCTATATGCAAAGAGCACAATTTCCAGACAACAAGCCATCAAGGATCTATGAAATATATCTTGCTCCAAAAGAACCTTGGGAAAGAAAAAGATCAGAGTTTAATTTCAGTCTTGGTCCTTCTAGAAAGAAAACTATAACCTAGTGGTTGGGAGATGAGGCAGAAAGACTTGTATTCAAGACTAGCACCGAGGTGTAGAGGAAAATGGAGACTAATCTAGGCAGCATATAGAGAAGGACAGGTGGGAGGGAGAACGGACTATAAAAAAAAACCGACAAAATTATTTGTAAAAAATTATGCTAAATTATCAGAGATAATAGGATATTAGGATATAGGTCCATTAATGTCATACACATATGTATGTATCACATATATGTACATACACATATATATCTCACTTTCAAGCTGGTAAAGTTTCCCAATTATATTTACTTTTGTTTATTGTAGATTTTGATTTAAATGAGGTACATGTAAAAATCTGCTTTGAAATGTTAAATAAAATGGGTGATATTTCCATTGAAAGAAAAACTTAGGATTGGTTTTCTTTTAATTTATTTAATTATTAAAAATACCAAAATTTAATTATTTTGTCAGCATAAATGTTCGCACTGAAATAGAAGATAAAATAATGCAATAGCTAAAAGTTCAGAGAAAAATATTTCACTGGGAAGACACAAACCTCTTTCACCATTGAATATAAGAACTAATATGTTTTCAGGTTTTTGTTTTTTGAGACAGGGTTTCTCTGTGTAGTCCTACATATCCTAGAACTCACTCTGTAGACCAGGCTGGGCTTGAACTCACAGAACTCCACCTGTCTCTGCCTCCTGAGTGGTGGGATTAAAGGTGTGTGCACCACCACTACCGGGCTATGTTTTCAGTTTTTAAAAACAGTCATTTGGGGGCCAGAGAAGAGATGGTGAAGTTGCCTGACAACCAAGCTTGACAACCTGAGTTTAATCCATGGGACCACAGGAGTGAAACTGACACCTCACCTCCACATGCACACCTTGCCACATGCTCGCTCTCTCTCTCTCTCTCTCTCTCTCTCTCTCTCTCTCTCTCTCTCTCTCTCTCTCTCTCTCTCTCTCTCTCCACACACACACACACACACACACACACACACACACACACACACACTTAAAAACAATGGCTATTGGAGCCAGCAAAATGGTTCAGTGGGTGCAGGTACTTGTGCAAGCCTGACAAGCTGAGTTTGATCCCTGACCCACATGAAGTTGGAAGGAAAGAACTGACTCCACAAAGTTGACCTCTGACCTCCAAATGTACACCATGACATGCACATGCTTGTACACAAAACACATATACAATACTATTTAAATTTGCATTCATTTATTTTGTTTGAGTATGTACTTGTGTGTATGTACACAACTGTATGTACCATGATGCCCATTGGGGTTATTTATGTGTACTATGGGGATCATACTAAGGTTGTCAGCTTGCACAGTAAGTGCTTTTTACCCACTGAATCATCTTGCTGAACTCCAAAACTACTTTTAAAAAACCTATCTAGTGTCCTTCTTTTATCAACAAGAGAATAAAAGAACCGAAACCCCATCTAGGAAGAGTCATCTGTAACTACAAACCACAAGTCACACTAGACAAAGACCAAAAGGAGAAAGGACGATAAATAACTCGGCAGACAGAAAGACGGCCAACTGTACCCGAGGGCCCGTGGACAGACACTTGGAGGAACTTGATATGCAGAGCCCGGAGGAAGCACAGCAGAACGCAATGGAGGGAGGGGTGAGACAAGGACCGGCACAGAGGGCAGTTCAAACCTGCAGGGTGAGAGTGCGCCAGGCTACACACAACCAGATTCTGAGGGTCAATGAGGGAAAGCTGTTCTTCAGAGGAGCTGAACAAGACTCACAGGTACTTAGAAGAGGTCCAAGTCTGTAAACTGGACTGTGAGACAGTTTCCCTTCCTTGTCTTGCTCCATAACACCAATAACCAGGCAAGAGATTAGAACAGAACAGTAACTGGTGAGACTCTCATCACCTGAACCACTGGACTTTATCCTCACAGTTTATCAACTTTTTGGTGCTTTATTCATATGTAAGTGGACAATCAAGAATGACCTACCATTTGCAGAAAACCTTTCCTTGAAATACAGAGCAAAATATACAGAAACACTTAGGAGACATGTTGGGCAATACAAGAAAACATCAAAGAAAAATAATTAACCTTAGAAATAAAAAAGAAATGCAAAAATTTAGGGGTATGTGCTCAGTGGTAGAGCACTTGCCTCATACACGGGGCTCTGAGTTCATAAAACAGAGCATTGTAAAACTATAAAACAAAACAAACACAATGAATCATAGGTTTAGATGAAAGTTTAGATGAAAAAGGCAGCTCTGTAGGAATGCCCAATGGATAAATGTAAAACCCACAAAAAGGCACATTAGAAGGCTAGGGTTGTAGCATAGTTGGTAGAGTGCTTATCTAGCATGCACAAAGCCCTGAGTTCCCTACCACCATATAAACTGAGTATGGTGACACATGTCCATAATCCCAGCACCTGGGAGGTGAAAGCACGAAGATCAGGAGTTCAAGGTCATCCCTGGCTATTCAGTGAGTTAGAGGCCAGAGGCCAGTCTAGGCTACATAAGATCCTGTCTCAAAAATAAATAAATAAATAAATAAATAAATAAATAAATAAATAAATAAATAAATAAATAAATAAAAATAAAAAGCTAGGTGGTGGTGGCGCATGCCTTTAATCCTAGCACTTGGGACTCGGGAGGCAGAGCCACATCATTGTGAGTTCGATGCCAGCCTGGTCCACAGAGCGAGATCCAGGACAGGCACCAAAACTGCCCAGAGAAACCCTGTCTCGAAAAACCAAAAAAATTATTACAAATTTAACATCAGTGGTAAAAGAAAGATACTGAAAATTCTAGAAAGAAGGCTGAGGCAGTAGGATCAGGAGTTTCAGACCAGCCTACACCACATACCAAGTTCCAGGCCAGCTTGGGATGCAGAGAGAACTATTTAAAAGAGTCATGAGCTAGAGAGAGAGCACAATGGTTAATACCATTGGCAGCTGAGTTACAGTTCTCAGTCAGCCATATGGTGGCTCATGCCATCTATAATGTATATGCAGATAGAGCACTATATACAAAAATAAATCTTAAAAATTATTTAAAAAAAAAAAGATTTCCGAAGCTGGGTGGTGGTGGCACACACCTTCAATCCCAGCACTCAGGAGGCAGAGGCAGGAGGATCTCTGTGAGTTAGGGGCCAGTCTAGTCTACAGATTGAGTTCCAAGACAGCCAGGGCTATACAGAAAAACCCTGCCTCAAAAACAAACAAACAAACAAGCAAACAAATAAACAAAACCAAAACAAAACATATATCTGAATGAGACAAATTCACAATTACATTCAAACATTTTATTTATTTATTTTTTATTTATTTATTTATTTATTTATTTTGGTTTTTCAAGACAGGGTTTCTCTGTGTAACTTTGCACCTTTCCTGGAACTCGCTTTGTAGACTAGGCTGGCCTCAAACTCAAAGATCTGTCTGCCTCTGCCTCCCAAGTGCTGGGATTAAAGACGTGCGCCACCACTGCCCCAAACATTTTAATATCCCTCTCTCAACAACAGAAAATCAGGAAGGAAATAGACTCAGCAATGTCATGAATAATAATAACAGAACTCTCAATGTCATAAAATATAACTGGACATTTAGAGATATTTAGAAAACATTCCACACCACAGCAGAATATACATTTTCTTCAGGTTTCTACAAAATATTTACCAAGATAAACTCTGTCTTAGGCTACAAATATAGTATCAATAAATTAAAAGAGATAGATTCATACAATGTGTTATAAAGTTGTAAAAAGGTTAAACAGTGGCTGAGTGTAATGTGCTATAAAGGGCCAGCATGAAGGCCTTTTTGGTAACAGAGAGTTCTACGTGATAGACACCATTTATCTGTGGTTTTGCTTTCTCGGGTTTCTTTTATTTGCCCATTGTCAGTTTTGATTGAAAAAATCTTAAATGAAAAGTCAGACAATAAATCTTAAGTTTTAAACTGTGAGCTATTCTGAGCAGTATAATAAAACATCACACTGTCTCACTCTATCCTGCTGTGGATGTGAATCATCACTTTGTCTAATATATCCATACTGTATATATTACCTGCTCATTAGTCATTTAGTAGTAGCGATCATGCTGTGTATCTCAGTGCTTATGTTTAAATAACCCTCATTTTACTTAATAATGACCCAAAAGTGCAAGACTAGAGATGGTAGCAGTTTGGATATGACAAAGAGTAACCACCAAGTGATTTGTCTAGGTGAAAGGATAAAAGTACTATGAAGTACTTAGAGATGGATAATATTCACATAATTATATATATAATATATATAATAACAATCAATAACATCTTGTTATAAGTATTATTAGTAGTAATTATTAGTGTTACTCTCTCACTGTGCCTATATAAATTAAACTTTAGCAGCCAGGCATGCTGACACAACTGTCATTCTAGCACTTGGGAAGCAGATCAGGAAGATTGCAACCAACTTTGGCTATATAGTGAGATCCTGTCTCACAAAACAAAAACAGGCTGGTGAGATGGTTTGGCAGGTAAGGGTTCTTGTCATGAAGCTTGAGGACATGAGTTCAAAGCCTGGGACACACCAGGGTGGAAGGAAGGAACCTAAAGCTGTCCTCTGACCTCCACATATATGCTACAGCATATACGTGTACAAATATATGCTTAATAAATAATAACTATTTCAAAACCCCCAAAGCAAGCAATTTTATCACTATAATATAAATAGTATATAAATATATTTTTATATAAATATATTTATTTATATAAATACTATTTATATTATAGCAGAATAAAGAAATACAAGATTAGGGGCTATCTGAATACTAACTCTTCTCCAAAAAGGGGGACTACTGTATCTTGATTTTTGTGCTGGTTACATGACCGACACAAGATACACCTGTAGAAGAGTAGACACAGTATTTGATACCATACTATTAAACTGTAATCCCTGTAGGAAACTGATCTATCACTTTTGCAACTTTCTAAGACTCTATAACTATTTCAAAATAAAAGTAAAAAATTTTACTTCTCCCTCAGGTGTTCCATTAAGATGTCAGCATAAACATGAGACAAATGTATGAAATTTGAGAAAAAGAACCAATACTAAAGAAGTAAGATGAAAAATTCCAGGGTGAACACAGGAATTCTATTCGAATAGTCACACAGCATCCTTACATATCTACCTGTCTCTACTGGCACAGAAGATGGGAGGACTCTAAGAGTTGCTGCAGAGGCATAGAGGAAAGAGGCGAAAGCTGAACCATCTTACAATAGGTTTAACTTTGTAAAAAATTTCTTTAAGGGGCTGGAGAGATGGCTCAGGTAAGGGCACTTGATGCCAAGCCTGACAACCTTAGTTTGATCTTCAGGACCCACGTGGCAGAAGGAGAGAACTGACTCCTGCAAGTTATAATATGAGACACGACGTTCACTCAACACACACTAAATATATATGTAAATACAAAGAAAATGTACAGAACAAAAATAGAAAACACTCTTAGCAGTCCTCGAGGTGATCAGACTTGGTCAAACGTTCAAAGAAAATCCCCCCCCCCTTTTTTTAAAAGAAAAACAAATACTCTTTTACAATTTAAGAATTTCTGAGTTATGAACAAATTGATAATTGTTAGCTTAATAGTTTGAGGGCCAGAGTGCTTATCAACAGGAACTGGGAATGAAGGACATAGAAAGATCAATTATAGGGAGAGAACACTGATGGTATACTGCTGTGGCATAATGCTCTTGTACACTGTAAAGATTTGTCACTGAAACTGGTTTAATAAAACACTGACTGGCCAGTAGCCAATCTGTAGGTAGAGTAACCAGTCTAGGAGAATTCTGGAAAGAGGAAAAGCAGTCAGGAGTTGCCAGCCAGACACAAGGAAGTAAGATGAGAATGTTGTTTTGAGAAAAGATACCAAGCCATATGGCTAAACATAGATAAGAATAGTAGGTTCATTTAAGTGTCAGAACTAGTTAGTAATAAGCCTGAGCTACCAGCTGAGCACTTTTAAGTAACATTAAGATTCCAAGTCAATTATTTGGGAAGTAGCTGCTGGGTATTTGGGAACAGGCAGGTGGGAGAGAAACTTCTGCCTACAGTATAGCAAAGATGATGTTTTTGTATTTTACTTTTCTACCTCAAGATGGATGTGTCAAAATCAACAATAGAAATTAAAAATAAAATCATCCTGTCCAAATCTGCCATAAACTGCTGATCCTCCACAATGGCATGTGAAATCACTACTTCAGATAACAACATGGCTGTGTGCCAGCACCATGTTGAGGTTGAGGGCAGCGATGGGCCAGCAAGCGTTGGCCCTGCTCCAGGGCCTCTAGGGGGCACTGCGGGCACTCAGGCGCTTTGAAGGTCAAGATGTGCAAGGGTGTGGAGCCACATGAGCTTTGTCTATATTCCAAAATGTTTTTCATTCAATTTGGGTAACTATCCAAAAAAAAAAACCTATGAGTTCATACCTTCAATTTTCTATAGAACTTAAACCAGGTTTAAAGCTAAACACCCAGATGTGAAACTTTCAGAACTGATTAGAAAAACTGTGGCCCTGTGGAGGGAATTACTGTATTCAGAAGAAAAAAGTATATTAAGCTAATTTTAAGGCAGGATAGAAAGCATACAAAGAAGCTATGAGCAAGTTTAAAGAACAACTAACTCCAAGTCAGATGATGTCTTCTGAGAAAGAAATCAGGCAAAATATTTTTTAAAAAAAAGCATTATTAAAAAGGAGAGAATTGGGGCTGGAGAGATGGCTCAGAGGTTAAGAGCACTGCTTGTTCTTCCAAGGGTCCTGAGTTCAATTCCCAGCAACCACATGGTGGCTCACAACCATCTGTAATGAGATCTGGTGCCCTCTTCTGGCCTGCAGGGATATGTGCAGACAGAATACTGTATACATTCTAAATAAATAGATCTTTAAAAAAAAAAAAAAAAAAAAAGGAGAGAATTAATTTTGCCTGAAAAAACAAAAAGACCTCAATCAGCATATTTACTATATAAAAGTTTCCAAGAGGCTAATGATGAATCTGCTCAGGGGAAACTGAGACTATACCAGGTTTGGAAAAAATCTGTCTAATGCACATATATTCAGCTTGCTAAAGATGATAGACTTCGTTATGGTAATAAAATGAAGTCTTAAGAAGAGCAAATGGCTGAAGTTGGACAGAATGATCTCATCAGTCGTAATATGAAATGATCAGATGACATCACTGAGAATTAAGATTGAAGAAGAGATGTCTTTGTGATTAGGCACAAGAAACCAATTAGGTTTCAATGCCTCAAGTTGTTGTCAAATTAGAAAGGATAAAGTTGGTTAACATTTGATATTCAATTCCTGTTTCTGTAACTCATGGACTTCTGCCCGTTGAATACATTTCTACTGGTATTTTCAAGCCCTGACAGACAGTGGGAATTTCTGCCTTTTGCTTAAGAACTGGAGAGGAGCTGTCCACGCAGATGTGGTGGTGATCACTCTGCCTCTGATGGAAGCAAACAGACGGTGAGGCTTTTACACTGGTGACAGTTGTGTGTGAGTGTGCACCTTGTATTCTGGGGCCAGAGCTGCTTTCACAGCTGTTGCAGAACCGTGATGTAACTGCGTTTTCAAAGCAGCTTCCACACTCATTAGGTAAAGTCTAGCTCCTAGGCACAGGTCAAGTGTAGAGTTGATGGCAGTACATACAAGTGATTGTTGGTGTTATGACAACGTTTTCTAATAGAAACAAAGGGATTTACACATCTTTCTCATTATCTTTTTTTTTTTCTTAAAGTAAAAACTAAGAAATTCTGTACCAAGTCTGTGCCTATTTTCTATATTGCATAGAATAAAAATTCTGATTTTCTTCAAAAGAGAAAAAAATCAAACAAAAAACCCACTACTTCCCTGGTAGGACTTTGAGACATTGCTGGTGGCTATGAGGGTAGTTTTACTTACTGACATGTCCATTCCATGAAGTCTTCGTGTTTCCTGGACCATTATAGTCTCTAATATTTTATAATACAAAATTTCTGCCAGTTTTAGTCTGTTTACAGCAAAATCTATGGGAAATAAAGGAAAGTATATGTTATTGAAATTTAGTTGTAAGGACAACTAAAGAGGAAACTTAAATTGTTACTTTAACTATAAGAAAAGGGAAGGGAAAGAGGACTGGAGAGATGGCTCAGAGGTTAAGAGTACCACTGCTCTTCCAGAGGTCCTGAGTTCAATTCCCAGCAACCACATGGTGGCTCAGAACCATCTGTAATGAGATCCAGTGCCCTCTTCTGGCCTGCAAACATGCATTTAGGCAGAACACTGTCTACATAATAAATAAATAAATAAATAAATAAATAAATAAATAAATAAATAAATCTTAAAAAAAAAAAAAGAAAAGGGAAAGAATTCTACTTTGGGGGACACTCTCCATACTTAATAGTGGGCCAATTTTCTTTTTTCTTTTTTTTGTTTTTTTTCCGAGACAGGGTTTCTCTGGGTAGCTTTGCGCCTTTCCTGGAACTCACTTGGTAGCCCAGGCTTGGCCTCAAACTCACAGAGATCTGTCTGGTTCTGTCTCCCGGGTGCTGGGATTAAAGGCGTGTGCCACCACCGCCCGGCCCATGGGCCAATTTTCAATTTCTCTTCTTACCTATGTGAGATCCTGGCTGCTTATCTGTGGACTGAGTATAGTGTTGGCAGAAAATCTCTCCTATTCCTTTCACTATTTTTGTAATGTTTTCCATAGGATTCCGCATACAAGATCTATAAAATACAAGAGGGAAAACCCAGATTATCAACATTTCTCAAGATTCTTCAAGACCATAGGGTTGGGATGTAGCTCAGGTAGACTGCTTGCCCAGCACACTCAAGACCATTGACTGCACACACACACACACACACACACACACACACACACACACACACACACAGAGAGAGAGAGAGAGAGAGAGAGAGAGAGAGAGACAGGTGAGCTCAACACTGGAATACAAAATCATGAAGATCATGAGTTCAAGATCAGTCTGGGTTACAAAGCTAAAGAACAAAACTAAAAACCTAAAAACTAGCAGTTTTTAGCGGCTAAAGTTCTATTATGAGTTATGAACTTATAAATTTAAATAAAGATACATATATATATAGCAACATATAATAAAGATATGTAGTCCCAATGAATTTCTATATAATAAAATTAACAAAAGCAAAATTTCACATGTAAAAAATTACATATAAATTTTTTTAACTTTGACTACCTTATATATGTTATATAAAATGTAAGCATGAGCTATGTCTTTGTGACTGGCTTATTTTATTTAGTATACTCAAGGCCGAGACGCTGTGGTATATGACTGGTTTTCCTTCCTTTTAAAGGCTAAATAATACTTTATTCTATTCACCTGTAGGTATTTTGTTTCCACATATTGATGACCGTGAATAATGTTGCAGGGAATACAATATACAACTATCCCTTACATCCCTCTAAATCCTATTTCAGCACATGAGAGGGAGAGGCAGGCAGATCTGTGAGAGTTCCAGGCCAGCCAGGGCTGTATAGTGAGATCCTGTCTCAGTAACAACAGCATAAACCACATAACAGAAGATCCTATTTTCAACTTCTTGAATACATTAACCGAGTCCTATGATAATCAGCTTTAATTTTTTTTTTTTTTTTTTGAGACAGGGTTTCTCTGTGTAACAGCTTTATATGTCCTGAAATTCACTCTATAGACCAAGCTGGCCTCAAACTCACAGAGATCTGCCTGCCTCTGCCTCCTGAGTGCTGGGATTCAAGGTGTGCAACACTACCGCCTGGCCCGACTTTTATTCTTCATAAATTCTGTTGTGTGATGGTCTACACATGGGCACCAGAGGATGACTGGGGAATGGCTCTCTTTCCACCATGGGTCTAGACATCAAATTCAGGCTGTCAGGATTATGCAACAAGCACTTTTACACAATGAGCCACGTCACCACCCAATGTTTTCTATTCTGAGAAAACATCCTATCATTTCCACTATGATTGCACCATTTTCCAACCCTCAACAAGAATGTCCAAGGATTCTAATTTCTTCCTGTTCTTTTTTTTTTTTTTAATTTATTTAACTTTATTTATGTGTGTTGGTTCGAAGGTGTCATCCCCTGAAACTGGAATTAGAGACAGTTGTGAGCTGCTGTGTGGGGTTGGGAATTGAACCTGGGTCCATCTGGAAGAACAGCCAGTGCTCTTAAGCACTGAGTCATCTCTCCAGCCCCTAATTTCTTCCTCTTCTAACTAACACTCCTGATCATCTTTTGACTTTGGGATAGTGAAAGGTCTGGCAACCTTGACGACAGGAACAGGAGGTGACTGCTCAGTGTGGGGCTGATGTGCACTTCTCCAGGTAGTGATGCTCAGCACTCTTTCTTTCACATTAGCCCTTTGTCTCTCTGGAAAAATAACATTTAAAACATTTGTAACTGTAGTGATTTGTGTGGATGAAGAGGGATGTAGGTCACAGCATATGAGGGAACCTTGAGGAAGTTGGTTCTATACATATGTAAGTCTTGGGGACTGAACTTATCAGGTACTTGCTGAGCTGCCTTACCAGCCTGCTCTGTTTTTTGTGGGGGGAGGGTTGAGACAGGGTTTCTCTGTGTAGCTTTGGAGCTTGTCCTGGAACTCACTCTGTAAACCAGGCTGGCCTCAAACTCACAGAGATCCGCCTACCTCTGCCTCCCGAGTGCTGGGAGTAAAGGCGTGCGCCACGGCTGCCCATCCCACTGAGGTATTTTATTGATATGAATATTTCACAGTCTTAGGAAGTTAATCCCAGGACTTTCATCTATGTGTCTTTATTTATGTCCTGCTTTTTCAAGGTTCACCATGCTAGGCCCTATCATGCCTGCTGACCTTGTCAGTACAATGAGATCAAACCGAAGGGACAGGAGCAGATCAGTCCACTATTGCTCTAGGTCTCTGAGCTACATAGCACATCTCAGGCAGTCACTCTATACTCACTCTTCCTGTGAGGCTTATTACAATTTTGCCATCTCTGTGATCACCAATGATTACAAAATATAACCATGCCTCAGCATCAGCTGGAAGCTGTTGACTGTGGAGCACACCCCTCCCTTTCTTTATTCGTGTCTATGTAGATCTATGCAGTTGTGTGTGGACACCAGAGGTCTACTCTGGACATCAATCCTCAGGAACTGGCCATTTTGTTTTTCAGAGCTTCTCCCACTAGCCTGGGTTCTTAGATTAGGCTAGGCTGGCTAGCCAGGGAGCTCCAAGGATCCTCTTGCTTCTGCCTCCTTGGTGCTGTGATTTACAAAGGCATGTCACCACACTCCACTTCTTTACATGGGGTCTGGGGATCAACTCAGGGCCTCAGCACTTTACCAACTAAGTTACCTCCCCAGCCCCTGAGTCATCTTTTAAAACTGTCCAGGGCTCACATAACCAGGATGTGCTCTCCTTCCTCCATAGCCGTCAAGGAAAAGAGGACTGAGCTGCAGAGGTAGGTGCAGCCTAAGTTATCTGACAGGACTAATTCTCAGAAGACAGCAGCAGTGGCTGGGTCTGGAGACACTGGCACCTCTCTCCCTACCCCTGCTTGCTTATTTTTGAGACAAGGTCTTGTGTAACCTAGCCTGGCCTTGAACTCTTGATCATTATGCCTCAATAGATCTACAGAGGAAAGAGCTCAGTATAGAATACTAATTAGTACAATTACACCTTTATCAAATATACCCCTTTCCCAGTACCACTTCTTGGGGATGGCCATATGAGAACCATCCATTTCTTTTCCTAACCACTAATTGAGAAGTTTATAAGTCACCTCTCTTTCCCCAAAGGCAGCTACTGGTCATTATTTTTTGATTCTCATTATTCTCTTACTTCATTAGGATTCAGGAAAGAATGGTATCTGATCTGGCTTCACCCTACCCTCTTTACCAAGAAACACACCTCTTAAAAAGCAAGTCCACAAAATTCCATTATACACTAGCCCTAGTAAGTAACCAGTCTCACCTGGAATAGCCACTCAGATTGAACTCAGTTAAAGTGAACTTAGGGCCAGGTAGATGGCTCAGTGGGTAAGGGCACTTGCCTCTAAGCCTAACAACCTGAATTCGATATCCATAATCCAAATGGTGGAAGGAGAGAAATGACTTTCTCAAGTTGTTCTCTGGCTTCTACAAACATGTCATGGCACTCTTAACCGTCCTCCCATAAATATATAAATGAATGCGAAAACATTAAAAAAAAAATCAACTAAAAAGAAAAACAACAAATAACTCGAGTACTTACCAGGATGGAATGTGAGCACTCAACAGACTTTCAAATATACTTGAAAGCCTATTATTCTGTGAAATATCGTAATTTTCAGTAGGTATTTCTGCCTAGATGGCACCGTATTTTGTGACTGAATTGATGTAGCAAAACTTGTCACATGCACTCCTAGCCTCAAAAATTCTGACTATATTAAAAGCAGAACTGAACAAAGAATCTAATTTTTTTAATATATATATATATATATATACATTTTATTTTACAATACCATTCAGTTCTACATATCAGCCATGGGTTCCCCTATTCTCCCCCCTCCCACCCCCTCCCCTTACCCCCAGCCCACCCTCCATTCCCACCTCCTCCAGGACAAGTCCTCCCCCGAGGACTGCGATCAACCTGGTAGACTCAGTCCAGGGAGGTCCAGTCCCTTCCTCCCAGACTGAGCCAAGTGTCCCTGCATAAGTTCCAGGTTTCAAACAGCCAACTCATGCAATGAGCACAGGACTTGGTCCCACTGCCTAGTTGCCTCCCAAACTGATCAAGCCAATCAACTGTCTCACCTATTCAGAGGGCCTGATCCAGCTGGGGGCCCCTCAGCCTTTGGTTCATAGTTCATGTGTTTCCATTCATTTGGCTATTTTTTTTTCAATAATTGAGTAAAACTGAAATTTATTATATGCCACAGTCATCCTAGGGACCTCCATGCTATATATATATATATATATATATATATATATATATATATATATATATATATATATATATATATATATATATATACAGCCTCCATGGTCCTATGGGTTGTGGTCTGATTGCTCTTTATTTTATATCTAGAATCCACCTATGAGTGAGTACATACCATAACTGTCTTTCTGGGTTTGGGTTACCTCACTCAGGATGATTTTTCAAAGAATCTAATTTTAATAAAACATTTAGGAATATATTATACTCACTCGAAAATACTCAGAAGTTGCTCACTTGGTGCATTTTTCAGGCCAGCCACGATACTCTGTAAGCGGCTTACACTCTGAGTAGCTGAAGCAACAGGTGTGGTGACCGCCTCCTTTTCTTGTAAATACCGCCGTCCAGTAAGCGGGGTAGAAGGTGCAAACGACTGCTTCTGTCAGAGAAGGAAAATGTGCGAAATTAGTGAGACATCTTCTCCTCTGCCCCTGTGTCTGACGCAGCGTCTGCCCATCTTCTCTATCCCTATGCACAGGTCCATTACTTACCACTCTCTTCCTTTTCAGGTCAGCCAGCAGGTGTCCAGCAGTATTATACAAATGACAGCCATACAAGAGAATCATACTTCCTATGTGTAGTCTCATTTTATCTCATACACCATACCTTAACTATAATGTATATCTATTTTAATTTTATACTTGAGGAAATAGCAGAGATAGTAAAAAGTTTGTCTGTGCTAATGAAGTTAATATAAGAGCTGGGAAGCAGGCCCCCACGCTCCACAGGAGTCAGTTTTCCATTGGCTTTTGTCCTCTAATAAGTCTCACACATAAACATGGAATTAAGCCTTGGTCCTCAGCACTCCAGTCTACACTTACACAGCAAAAGCCAGAGAAAAGCAGTTGTGTCAAGCGTAGGGAAGTAAACAATTCTGAAGCAACATAACACAGGTAAAGCTGAGGCAAAGAGCCTGGTAAGAAAGCCCGAGCTTACGTCCAAAGTCATACAATGACAAGCCCAGGTGAACTTGAAAAATGGATGTAAGCTGTGACTAACAGTAAGAGTAAGTGCTATAGTAGAAGAAACTCAATATTTAACTTGAAAGATGCCTCTGCTGTTAGTAGAATCACACAGAGAAAAGACAAGTATCATTCAGAACTGAGGCCACACTAGGTTATATTACTTTTTCAAAGTGTTGTTGAAGGTTGTATTCCACATTGGCCTGTGATGTCAGTTTCTCAAATGGGGTGTCAGCAATGAACTTTCGAGGTGTTCCAATTTCCTCCTCTGCATCTGCTCCCAAAAAGATCCTCTCATCAAAGTCGCCCACAGTTAGAACATACTCCTCATACTCCTTGTTAACCGCTTTGCTGCAAAGAGAATTGCTTTAAGCTGCCAGAACGAAACTGAGCTGGACGACAGGCATATCTCAGATGAAGACAGATCATCCTACAGCGTGGAAAAAGTGATGGCTCTGTATTTTTATTGCCTTTGCATATCAAATATCGGAGGTCCCTACCTGATTAAGAACATTCATGCTGGTCACAGCAATAACTTACCTTGAAGTGCAAGTGAAAGGAACCATATACTTAATCTTAAAACAGTGAAGCTAATTCGAGAAAATAAAGTGACAGCTGATCACTGAGGAAATAACAATGGCTTTGAAACAGGGGCATTCTCAACTGCTAATGTCAATTAATTTGAAGACTATAAACTCAAATACAGATGTCACTGGGTATATTTCTGAATTCTCAGGGGAGTACAGCTGTTTCAAATGCCAATGTTTCTTAAATGTATTTAACTAACAAGGCTTAATGACAATTCCATTCAATGCCATTAAAGTAAGACTTTTGAATTTGAAGGAATTATCTTGATATTTAGTGTTTCACTTAACAAATTTCCACAAATCATTATTGCCAGTCTGTGACATGCCAGGCACTATTTGTATTAGCTATTTACCTATTGTCTATAAGATCTCATGTAGCCTAGGCTGGCCTCAAACTCACTATGTAGCTAAGGCTGGCCTTGAATTTCTGATACTCCTGCCACCAAGTCCTAAGTACTGAGATTACATACAGGTGTGCACCACACTCATCTTTAAATACTTACCTATTATCAGTAAAACTGGAAAGGTCCAAGAGACATTCACCTTTTAAAATCTGGCAACAAAAAAAATAATTTAGGGAATATCAAAAAGCACCAATGTGAGATTTCTGTAACATTTCACATATGTGTAACACATGTAAAAAGAATTATTAAATTTCCAAGCAGGGGCTTGAGACATGACTCAGCGGTTAGCAGCACTGGCTGTTCTCACAGAGGACCTGGATCCTGTCCCCAGCAGCCAGACAGTGGTTCACAACTATCTATAACTCCAGTTCTAGAGGATCTGATGCCTCTTCTGAGCTCTGAAGGATCCTGCACACATGTGGTGCAAAGACACATTCAGTCATACACACACAGAAAATTAAATATTTTTAAAAGGACACCTAGACCAGTAAAACCTCTATCATAGAACATTAAAACAAATTTAAAGTCAATTTTTTTTAAATCTTCTAGCATCATCCTCCCAAATAAGTAAAATCAAAGGTTTTTGGTTTTAATGGAACTGGATATTGAATTTAGGACCTCACTCACGCTAAGTGAGCACTACACCACTGTGATACACAACCCTAAAGACAAATTTTCAAAATACTGCAAGGTTTGTCTACAGCAGTTCTTTTCAAAATTTAAAAATATTTTCATTAATTCTTTAAGAATTGCACATAAGGTATTTTGACCATATTTACCCACTTGTAATTCCTCCCATATCCACGCCCCCCCTCCCTCCACTCCTTAAAATAATCCACTGAGTCCAACTTGTGCCACCCATAAACCTGGGAAGAGGGTCGTCCGTTGGAGTGTGGTTAACTTCCATGAGCCATACTGTAAAGAACACAGACTCTCCCTCCCCCGAAGCTATCAACGAACCATAGTTCCTTGGTTAGGAATGGGGGCTCTTCCTACTCCATACTAAAATGTTGACTGGATTGATGCTGTGCAGGCAACCATAGCTGCTGTGAACTCATTGAGTGGAGTGGTTCTGTCATATCCCAAAGATATTGTTTTGCTCTAGTCCTCCCTAACCTCTGGATATTAGAATTCCCCCACCACTTCCAAATGATCCCTGAGCCTTGGGAGGGGATGTGATACAGATGTCCCTTTTGTAGCTAAGCATTCCACTGACATTTACTCTCTGCACTAAGAAAGCATTTTTAACAAACTTTAATGATTTAATGAGTAATTCTAGTGAAAGAGGTTCATTAATAAACACTAATCTATGAGAAGGAAAACTAAAGTTACTATAACACGCTTCAGGCAAGCAAAAAGTTTAAAAGGAGAGCCAGATGTGGTGTAGCAGATGCTTGCAATCCCAGAATTTGAGAGGCAGAGGAAGAGGATTGGTGGTGTAAGGTTATCCTTGGTTCCACAGTGAGTTTGAGGCCAGCCTAAAGTACATGAGACCCTGTCTCAAAACAAACAAATAAAAAAGATTAAAAGAAAATTTAGGGGGCTGGGGCTGGGTCCCAATGGTACAGTACTAGCCTAGCATTTACAAAGCCTTGGATTTGATCTTCAGTACCACAAACAGAAAGAGGGGAAGACCTTAATTCCTATTACTGGTGAGAAAGAAAAACCAGTTATCAATAGTTCCATCTACCTCACTAGACTTAGATTGTCATTATGTTGGGTCACAAAGGGAAATGCCTTCAAGAGCAAGGGTCCATCATATGTGAATGAACAGAGAAGAGCTAAATGCACATTTGCCATCCTAAAAATTACGGTCATGGTCATCATTTAGCTTGGTAATAGTTTACTATGTAGAAATTCCAACCCTTAGCTGGGCATGGTGGCGCACACCTTTAATCTCAGTAATCAGGAAGCAGAGGCAGGTGAATCTCTGTGAGCTCTAGGCTAGCCTGGTCTACAGAGCGAGTTCCAGGACAGCAATGCCGGTTACATAGACAAATCCTATCTTGAAAAACAAAACCAAAAATTTCCAACCTTGAATTGCCATAGCTTCTTGTTTTTAAAAGCTTTTTATATAAAAAGTCATGTTACTTAAATAATAAATTGAACAAGATAAAACTAAGTATCATCCTATAAGCCAAACAAAACATCTCTGGCCTTAGAGCTGAAATACTATCCTGTCCAAGTATGCAATCCAGAATACTTGAATAGCCTCCAAGTATTTTCAAAACCAGAATGATGGTTTGGATGATGAGTTTGCTTTGGAATGAAATAAATTGTTATAATAATTATGCCAAGACAATACAGAGGTTTGGACCACTGTACCAAGGTATATTGCATCTGCACAATACATTCTTTAAAAGTTTACTTTGCTGGAAGTGTTTAACATACCTATAAGAAACCATGATGTATACATACTCCAGGACATGTAAGAGTAAACACAATGCATGGAAGCAAGAAGAAACCAGTTAGGAAAGGCTTTGTGCTTCAAGAAAATACCATGGCCTATGGGATGGCTGAGCAGACACTGGCTCCTGCCACACAAGCCTGGTAATCTGAATTTGATGCCTGGAACCAACTTAAAGATCGAAGCCAAGAACCCATGAAGTTGTCCTCTGGCCTCCACATATGCTGTGGCATGTGTACTCATATATACACAACAGGCATTCATGCACACATACAATAACAGTAGTACTTTAAAAAAAAATTTAAGCCAGGCTATGGAGGCAAACCCCTTTAATCCCAGCACTTGGGAGGCAGAAACAGGTAGATCTCTGTGAGTTCAAAGCCAGCCTGGTCTACAGAGCTAGTTCTAAGACAGCCAAGGCTACACAGAGAAACCCTGTCTTGAAAAACAAACAACAACAATAATAATTAAATAAAAATCTCTTAATACTAATGGGGAACCAGAGTGATGATTTGAACCAAATCCTTTGGGAAAAGACAAGGCCTAGTTGTATTATATGATTCAATGTTGAAGAAATAAGTTAATAACTCCTCCATGATAAAATAATTCAGAAATATAAAAAATACACAATTAATTAGAGAGAAAAATAATTCAGAATGCATGTAAGCAGCCTGCAAGCAGTTTTCTGCTTTATTTATGTAGAACTAAAGCAATAGTTGCAGCTGGGTATAGTGGCACATGCTTTAATACTTGGGGCAGAGGCAGGAGGATCTCTGTGACTTCAAGGCCAGCATTGTCTACACAGTGATTTCCAGGACAGCCAGAGATAAATAATGAGACCACCTCCAAAACCCAAAAGAGAACAAACAAAACAATAATTGTTATACTATTGCAATGCTTTTAGTAAGCAGCTCTTATGAGAACTACTTAGGGCAGGAAGTCAGTCAGCTCACTCTGAGCTCATGCTTTTCATAAAAATGCTTTATCAGGACAATGCAGGTTCTGTCAGAACCCCTAGAATTGCTGGCATTGCATCTTCCTGACATATAACTGAACACTTTCTTGAACCACTCAGTTTCACTCTTGTGACTAGAGGGCAATATTGCATCACAGCAGACACTGAAACTTGGGACTCAAAAGCATTGGATCCCCTGAAACCGGAGTTACAGGAGGTTATGAGCTGAGAATGGTGGGTACTGGGAATTGAACCTGGGTCTTCTGCAAGAGCAGTAAGTGTTCTTAACTTCTGAGCCATCTCTTTAGCCCCAGACCTGGGACAGCTGACCATGAGTCCACATGTTGAGAAGATTCTTTCCTTTCAGGCTGCTGCTGACTCCTAAACATCGTATTTACTTTTTAGTACCTTCTTATCATAGAGTTTGGAAATGTACGGCTTGAAGTAATGCTCCTTTATTCCTTTTGCTTCTACTAGAAGTCCATCATGTAGATCACAAAGTACAGCAATGATACATGGAGGCTCTTCTGCAGCTTTGAAGTCAGGAGCATGGAAATCAGATGGTAAACCTAGTTTACCATGAAGGGAACAGGAAGGACAAAAAGAACAGTCAGTTTTTCAACCTTTTCTAAAAATTAATAATTACTTTTCAAAAATAAATATTTTACCTTTAAATGATGGATTTAGCAGGTCTCGTCTATTTGGGCACATAATAGCATTGGCAAAAATCAGGTCCAAGCAGCACAGAAGTAGATGGTATGAGTTTACTAAATCATCACCAATCATACGAAAATTACCTTTATAAGGAGAAAAAAGTTAAACATCCAGGGACATCATCAAATCCCAAAGTAGAAATGTAAAGCACTGAGAATGTCAACTTACCCTTAGTGTAAACAAAGAGTGTCCAGCAGAAATTAAAGAGATCCTTTACACTGCAAGGAATTCTCCTAAAATGAAATAATGTATTTTTTTTTGTCTGACTAACCTGCTAAGCATTGAAAGAGCAAACATAAATAAAAGGGTCAAATTCCTTGTAAAACTCCACTCAAGTGGACAGATGGCTCAGAAACAGACTTGTTAAAACACAATCAGCATAAATAAAAAATAATAATAAAAGTATTACCCTTATTTTCAAATATAAGTAACTACCCATAAATTTCAAAAGAAATTCAAGTCTTTGCAGAAAGGTAATATGCAGACTTTTAAAATTAAACTCTCCTAATAATTTTGCATCACAAATATATGAGATTAAAGGTCTCACCTCTGCTTCCTGCTTCGTGGCAATTTTGGCAGCTCTTCATATGGATTTTGAAATATATCTAAAAAAATGGGCTCGAATTTTTTAAAAATTACAGTAGACACTTCAAAATTTCTCTCTAGCCTTTCTATACGTTCACGAAATTCTTGTGGTAGGTTTGACATGTCCATCCACTTCTTCATTTTACTAAAAAACTGTATTAAGCTTCAAAGAAAGGGAAGAAAAGACAACTTTAAAATGAGTCCACAGAATGGATTGAAAATGACATTTTCTTCATGACTAAAAATCTGTTTTAAAAACCTAAATTTATATAAAAACAAAACAAAACCAACAACATAAACCCTCACTCCCAGTGCTATGAATTACACTGGTTCTCTGGATCATCATGGAGACCGACAAGGCTGAAGTGGGAGCAAGCTTCCAGGATGCAGGTGGTAAAAGAACCTACCTATTTCCTTCCTCCTCTACACCTAGGCAATGATCTATATATAGTTTATGAAGTAAATGTTAGTCAACAATGTATAGGTCCACAAAGTTAGTTTGAAGAAAAAATAAGTCTCCCAAATGGAAAGTTGTTCACAAAGTAGTCGACTATTATAGGTTGGGAATAAAATTCAAGTGTTTGAGTTCTTTTTGTTTTTCAAGACAGGGTTTCTCTGTGTAGCCCTGGCTGTCCTGGAACTTGCTCTATAGACCAGCTTGGCCTTGAACTCAGAGATCTGTCTGCCTCTACCTCCCAGGTGCTTGGACTAAAGGTGTGCATCACCAGGACCTGCTAAGTATTTGAGTTCTAATGTGTGGCATTACTACCAAAAATAAAATAAAATAAATATGTAGATACTTAGAAAATCATAAGAGATTGTTATTCCACTTTCTCAGCTTATTCAATAGGGATACTCTGTTAGCATGGTCTTAGATTAAAAACTCATAGTGTCAATGGTTTACTTTATTAAATATCTGGCACTATATAGAGGGATACTTGGTGTTTTTTTTTTAAGTTATCAGTTAATCGTTCACAGGTAAATCTGACATGTTAATTAAATTTGAAATTCTAAAAAAAATCCTTATCAACAACAGCAACAAAAGAAAGAAAGAAAGAAAGAAAGAAAGAAAGAAGGAAAGAAAGAAAGAAAGAAAGAAAGAAAGAAAGAAAGAAAGAAAGAAAGAAAGAAAGAAAGAAAGAAAGGAAAATTGTCACACTATTTTTTTTCTTTTCTTCTCCCAATTAGTTGCTATGGAGAAGTTTTCCCTTTTCTGGCAGGGGTAGACTGGGGCAGGAAGATGCTAAGTGTGGGAAGTTCTCTCCTTGGAGGAATTCCTCAGTTTTGAGAATCACTTCCTTTAGACCACCTTCACTGGAAATTGGGATGCAAAGTTTCCTGTTATGTATGTATCCAAGGCTGGCCTTGAATCATTGACCACATGATGAAAATGAACAGGGTGGCCTCCAAATTATGATCCCCTGCCTCTTGAGTGCTAGGATAACTGACATGTCTCATCACGCCTGACACATTACTTGCAGGCACTGTACCACTAAAAATCATCTTCATGTCTCTGATAAACTATACACAGGATTACATTTGCCATTTTAATGTCTACAGTCCAGTAGCATCTGTACACTCAGGTCACCATCCACTACCAGAACTCATTTGAAATTTTTATTATGAGTATGTACTAATCTAAATCTTGAAGTTATAATTCTCTTGTTTAGAGACAGGTCTTTTGCAGCCCAGGCTGGCTCTGAACTTGTTATATAGCCAAAGATGATCTTGAATCCCTAATCATCCTATCTCCATCACCCCAGAGCTGGAATGACAGGCTTATGCCATACCACCCAGCTTTTATATGGTGCTTGGGATGAAACCTAGGGCCTCAGGCACACTAGGCAAGAAAGCACATTACCAACTGAGCTATATTCCTCAGCCCCATGATAACTTTCTCAGTAAGAGCTACAATTACCCCAGGCCTCTTTCAAAATAGATTACTCTTTATTTGAGCTTTGTCTGATGTCTCCCTATGGTTAAATATACACAATTTGTACATTTTGAAATTGGAGAACTGTGACACAGTGAATTTAAGTCTTTAGGACAACTACACATAGTGGCATACTATATCCATCCTCATCTCATTAGTGTTATTGACTCTGGTCATCTTGCCAATGTTTTCTGTCGTATAGTTGATATTTATTTTTTAACTTGTCACTACTAAGCATCCTGTAGATCTTAGTTCTACCGTTTACTTGCTTCTTTGGCAATCACATAGGACTATACCTGGAAAGGAAACAAAGAAATGCAATAATCCAGACTCAGATAGGTGCTAATGTCCACTTCTGGGCTGTTGAGGGGGTTTGACTGATAAAACTATTTGAGAGCATCTCTACTTCCTATCCCTGAGTACCCAGAATAGAAGAAAGGCAATTACTAAAGCCCCATTCTGGGGGCGGCAGAGTTGGCTCACAGGTTGGGAACACTGGCTGCTCTTCCAAAGGACCTGGTCTCAATTCCCAACACCCACACGACAGCTCACAACTGTCTGTATCTCCAATTCCAAAGGATCCAACACACTCACACAGACACACATGCAGGTCAAACACCAAAGTACATAAAATAAAAATAAACAAATAATTTGAAGCCCCATTGTGGAGGGGGTAGTCATAAGAATAGTTTCAGTTCATTGTAATAAAAAACAAAAACAAAAACAAAAAAAGAACCACAGCTGGGTGGTGGCGGCACACGCCTTTAATTCCAGCACTTGGGAAACAGAGGCAGATGAATCTCTGAGTTTGAGAGTCTGCACCAAGTGAGTTCCAGGACAGCCAGGGCTACTCAGAGAAACGCTGTCTTGGAAAAAACAAAAAACAAACAAAAAAACCCTAACTTGAAAAAAAATTAAAAATAAACACAATAATTTTAGCTCCATGGAAAATTAATAGTCAAGATGATTAAAGATTCTTCATAGATCTCTGGGCTGGAGAGATGGCTCAGCCGTTAAAGGCTAGGCTCACAACCAAAAATAAAAGATTCTTCATAGATCTCAATTTTTGTCATTGATAAAAATAAAGAGTAATGTTACGGTAACTTTAAATTGAGCAAAATCTATCCACTGTTGTAGAAACAATCTGATCTTTTTGTCATCACTGGCCACATAATTTTTTAAATCTCTATTATAATAACTGGCTATTATTAACATGGTGTCTCATGCCTATAATCCCAATAATGTCAAAAGACACAACAACTACAGAAATATTCCTTATTAAAGGGGAATAAATAGGCATAAGTAAATGTAGTACTAATCCAAAATTGGGAACTATACTCAAAGAAAAGCAATGCTCTCAGGAAGATTATTAGATAGACTAACAAAACTAGAATAGAGATGGCAGATTTGAAAAAAGTGTTGAGTTTCCTTAAGTTTATAACTATCACAGTTCATTAAGAAATACCTCTGAAACTGGGCTTGATGACATACATCTACCACTGTAGCACTTGGAAGGCTGAAGCAGGAGCCACACAGTTTGAGGCTAGCCTGGACCTGGGCTATATATAGTAAGATACACTCTCAAAAATAAGTAAATAACTAATTAATTAAAATGTCATTGAAAAAAATTTAAGATAAAAGGCTATAAAGAATACAACTCATTTTGAAATCATTAAGGAACAAACAGAGAGAAAGAGCATAATACTTGATATAGAAAGATAAAGTGACAAGTAAGGTAGACGGGCAGTACAGGGGAGACTGGATCACAGGTATACGGGTGTTCTTTCCATTTCTCTCTTTGCCTAATAATTTTCCTCTACGCTTTAAATTATTTCTAAATTTTAAAGGATTAGTGAGCAAAAGCATAGCTAAAATCAATGTAACGAAGTCTTCGGTTGAAGTTAGACTCTGAAGAGCCAAAGTCGAGAAGCAGGGTCATACTGGGAAAGAACATGAAGTGACAGACTAGGGACTGAACAATGTCCAATGAGTTAAAATGAGAAGAAGAATCCTAAAAGGAATTCAGGACTCTGTGTACATGTGGTGTGTGTTTATGTGTGTGCATGCATGAGTGCATGTGTGTATACTTTGTTCAAGTGGCTACATGTGCAAGCCATCAAATGATACCAGAATATCTCCCTCAATCATTTTTCCACTGGAATTTTTTATTTTTAAATTTATCTTTGTGTGTGTGTGTGTGTGTGTGTGTGTGCGCGCGCGCGCACGCGCGCGCGCGCGCGCGCACACACATGCCATATCTAAGCAGGTGCCCGAGGAGGCAAGGAGGAAGTGTCAGAACCCTTTGAAGTATAGTTACAGGGAGTTATGAGCCCCGATATGGATGTTAGGAAGCCCTCTTAAACACGGGGCCATCTCTCCAGAACCTCCACTTCAATTAGAGCTGTCATTTTGACTGGACTGGCTAGCTAGCAAGCCCCAGGACTGGCTTACCCCAGTCCCCCAGCACTAAGGCTCTAGAGCACAGGAAGCCAGGTTCTCATGTTTGTGTGACAGACACTCTACCCAATTTTAGTACTTCTAAAACATCCTTTGGAAAAACAAAACGCTTTACCTTAACTTAGCTGAGCGTAGTATTCTGGTCAGTGAAACACAGTTTCCTTCCATGATGCCCTTCCCCACTGTAGGAATGATGCTCTTGCGGCAAGCAACATATAAAGAACATGCCAGCCAGTGTATGACTTCTCCCTGCAGGCAGATGCAAGAAAAATACAGAGACACCTTAAAATGCTTATTTGGGAAAGGCCTCACAATTTCATCTCTCTAAACCCTAAGAAGAAATAAGGTTAATACAATCCCAAACATCAGTACAGACCCCCACATTCTCCTTCCTGTTCTTAGAACAAGAACATGAAAAATCAAGAATTTTCCTGAATTTCTAAATCTAAAAATAGATCTCTTGGGGCTGGAGAGATGGCTCAGAAGTTAAGAGCACTGGCTGCTCTTCCAGAGGTCCTGAGTTCAATTCCCAGCAACCACGTGGTGGCTCATAACCGCCTATAACAAGATCTGGTGCCTTCTTCTGGCGTGCAGGCATATATGGAGGCAGAATGTTGTATATATAATAAATAAATAAATCTTAAAAAAAAATAGATCTCTTTCTTGATTCCAAATTTAACCTTACCAAAATAATTCTACTAAAATCTCTTCGTATTCTCTCTCTCTCTCTCTCTCTCTCTCTCTCTCTCTCTCTCTCTCTCGTTGAGACAGAAGTTTGTGTAGCCTTGGTTGTCTTGGAACTAGCTCTGTAGATCAGGCTGTCCTTGAACTCACAGAGGTCCACCTGCCTTTATTTCCTGAATGCTAGGATTAAAGGCATATGCCACCACCACCTGGTAGTCATATTCTTGATGGTACTTATTCTTTTCTATCATTTAAGTTTTATGTTTCTTTTTAAGCATTTTGGCAGAGAAAAGAAAAAATAAATTAGAATGTTATCAAGGGAGTCACATGTCAAAATATTAATACTTAATATACTGATATATAATGGTATATTAATATTAATACCAACAATATGAAAGACAATGTCATTTTTGTGAGGTAAAGATTTGGGGCATTATTTATCCCCTAGTAAGTTATCTTTAAAATATTAAGCATAGTTCTCCACCACCACAGATATCTCAGTTTACAAGCTATGAAAAAAAAAGTAGGGTGGAGAGATGGCTCCAGAGGTTAAGAGCACTGACTGCTCTTCCAGAGGTCCTGAGTTCAATTCCCACCAGCCACATGGTGGTTCACAATCATGTGTAATGAGACCTAGTACCCTCTTCTGGCCTGCAGACATACATGCAGGCAGAACATTGTATACATAATAAATTATTTTTTTTAAAAATGTAATGATTGGTAACTCAACACTTAATTTTCTGCTCTTGACTTCAAATGTTTTCAAGCTGGGAACACCTCATGACTGGATGAAATACAGTTGAAGTCTAAGGATTAAGGATTATAGATACAGGCCAAGCAGTGGTGGCACAAGCCTTTAATCCCAGTACTTGGGAGGCAGAGGCCTTTGGATCTCTGAGTTTGAGACCAGCTCATCTACAGAGCAAGTTCCAGGATAGTCAGGGCTACCCAGAGAAAAAATGAGAACTACAGATATAGACACCAACATGGCTGCATAAACAAGACCTGAACAAGGATGCTAAGACAGAAGGAAGAACCTAGACAAAGAACTACGGGGAACTGAGGGATGCTGACAGGGAGAAACAGCACATCAACTGCTTCTCCAACATCAAATGGTCAGCCTCGAAGGAAGGAGCAGAAACAGACAGACGGTATTTATATGTTTAGACATGCACACACATGTGGAACAACAAATTAAAGACCATGAATTTGAGAGAGAGCATAAAGTGGAGGTACAGAAAGGAGGGAGGATTTGGAGGGAGGAAAGAGACAGGGAGAATGATGGAATCATTATCATAATCTAAAAAAAAAAATAGTAATACTACTAAAAATAATTACAAATACAGGGCCGGAGAGATGGCCTTTGCTATGCAGGCCTGGAGACCTAGATTTGATCCCTGGAACCCATGTAAACATGTGGAGGGAGAGAACTAATCCAACAGAAGTTACCCTCCAATCTCCATGTGGCACATGCTGCCCCCACAAATTAAAATTTTATTTTAAAATATTCTGTGACAGGGTCGGACATATACCTCAGTGGTAGAGTACTTAAAACAACAAAACAACAAAATCAAACATGGTTCTTAATCTCCAAGTCTAAAGTTAAGAATAGTAACAGAAACTATTCTCTATAATTGGTAAAAATATAGGTTGTAAGAAGTGAAGAGAAAGTGTGGGCAAATACAGTGTAATAACTGACTTTGACTGGAAGTCAACAAAAACTTCACAAAGGAAGATTTAAAACTGCTCAGTAGCAAACTACCAAAAAATGTAAGTTAGGGGAGTAAAGGGAGAATGCTAGCAGGGGCTTGTGTGGTGCACTAGGCAGGGTGGAGACTGTAGAAAGAGTTCTTAGGGGCACAGAGACAGGGAGATGCCTTTTCTCCAATTGTCTTTCACCAACAACCAAAAGAAGAAAAAGAACAAGAAAAAAACAAAACATAGGACAAAATACTTCCAAACTCAATTCAGATAGCCATGCTTTCTTTTCTTTTGTAAAAGAATCATTTATTATGTATAGAGTTCTGCCTGCATGTATGCCTCTGTGCCATAAGAGGGCACCAGATCTCATTATAGGTTGCTGGGAATTGAACTCAGGACCTCTGGAAGAACAACCAGCACTCAACCTCTGAGTTATCTCCCCAACAAACATTTAAGGTGTCAATCAACTCTGTCTAACTATGGATTTAGAATTTAGATGGTCAAAACCTTCTCTGGAGTTACAGGTGAAGGGAAATAGTCCAGGCAGAGTGACCTGCAGAAAGCACACAACTTGGACTGAGTTTAACATACTTAAGAATTTGAAACAAGCTTCTAGTTTGAGGGACTTGGCCACAGATTGTACTTAATAATGCTTATTTGAGGAGATTAAATGAAGGCCTGGGAGATTAGAATGCTTTCTCAGGAAGTCAAAAAACGTATTTTCAACTGAGATGTCATTATAATTTCCCTTACTTTTTTGTATAGTGTGCACATATATGTGCACATGTGTAAATGAGTGAGGGTCAGAGATAAATGTTGGGTGTCTTCATCTATCACTCTCAACCTTTTGAGACAGCCTCACTGAACCTGGAGCTTTGTGTTTCAGCTAGACTGGCAGGCTAGGGCGGGCGCTTAGGATTGGCCTGTCTCCACCCTCCATCCCTCATAACCTGTAACCCCAGGGTTCCAGAGCATACTGCCACTGCACCTGCCTTTGACATGGCTGCTGGGGAATCCTTCACCCACTGAGCCGGCCCTCCGGCTCTCCTCTAATTTCATATCCTCTCAGTTTTCCAGACATGTACCTTCTGTTGCAGATCACTATCCTTTATTCAGTCCATTCTGCCTTTTCCTGGAGGCAGAATGTAAGGTCGTCTCAGGTACTTTTCTCTCATATGAGTATAGATACATGTACAATAGTCAGCTCCCCATTTCCCACTCTATGCATTTGAGACCAACAATTATTTCACTGGCAGGTTGAGTCAGAGGAACAGCCTATATGTGAATCCGGCCCACATGTACAACGAAAGCTTTTGTACATCCCAGCGATATGCTGAAATCGTGTCTTGATATCCCCTGGGGCATGGTTCCACTACCCTAGAAGATACCAAAATCCAAGGATGTTCAAGGCCCCGATTTAAAATGGCAATGCATTTGCATATAACCTATGATCATCTCTAGATTAGTTGATGTAAATGTTATACAATCATACTACATTGTTTGTGGAATGACAAGTCTGTTCATGTTCAAGACAAATGCAATGTTTCTCCCAAATACTTTTGATCTGCTGAACCTACAGACATGAATGCTACTTGTCCATGCCATCATAATTCTACTTCTGCACTAAGCTTAAATACCTATATAAGTTTCGATATTCGAGTGACTCTAGGCAAAACAATCCTGGGCCGTGGTACACCAAGAAACCAGGTATAGCAGTCACTGCCCTGCCGTGAAGACAAATATAAAAGTTACTGGGGAAATCTAATAGTGAAAACCACCATTTATTTTATTCAGAGCCAGACCACAGTAACGACCTGGCAGAGAGGAACGTGGGACGGAGAAGAGCTTTGTGTGTGCTAACTTTGATCAAACTACAGTGGTATAAATGAACTCACTGCTGCACCCTATGAAGCAGAAGGGTGGAGAGGTTAAATACAGCTGAGCCAGGCTGCATCACAAACCGCGTCACCTTGGGCGCCAAATTAACCTCTGACGACCCCGCTTTTCTCTTCTGCCCAGTGGGGATCAAAAAGTGTTTCAAAAGGGTAGGGAAGACATACTCAAAGGGCCGGGCAGCGATGAGTAATTCGCTTTATCACAGGATCTGCTCTGATCGATTCAACGGCAGCACCGCGCCGTTTGGGGCGCTGGGCGGCGCGCAGAAATCAAGTTTGGAATTGTGGTGTCTAGGGAACCCCGGAGCAGGACCCGACTCCGGAGGAGAAGCTCCTTTTCTCAGCTTCGGCTTCCCGCCTCGAAACGAATGGGTGGGCTGGCCGAGGTACACCCACCCTTCCCTCCCCGCACTCCTCGGAGACCCTCGTAGGTGGGGGAACTCCCACCGCCCGATAGGCTTGGGGCGGGGGCGGGCCGGGGGTGGGGCCTGGCGAGGGTCGGGGCCGCCGCCCACCTGCCGCCGCTCACCTCCAGGCTGTAGTTGCCGCGGATGGCGGTGAAGTCGTCCAGGGCTTCGGCCGCGCTCCCCTCGTCCAGGTTCAGCTCCTGGCACAGGGCCTGCAGCGCCTCCCTGGCCGCGGCGACCGCCGCCGCCCCCTCGGCGTGGGGCTCGTCCTCGAACATCCCCTCCGGCCCGACGGGCGGCGCGACCCGGCTTCGGGGTTTTCTTTTCCCTCCTGGCGGGCTACCCACAACCCCCCGCGACAAAGCGCGCGAAAATCGCCGACTTGAGCTCGCCTTCCCTTCATCGTCTGCCTCCGCTTTTCTCCTCAAAAAGTCCCTTTCTCCTCTGCGGCCCGCAGTCGCCCCTCTCTGGGAACGTGATAAGGAGATGGACCTCAGACTCTAAAGGAGACCTGGCTCGGGCCCTTGGTGGGCAGCCCCGGCCGGGGCACCGGCCCGCGGCGACCGACGTGAGGGAGCGGGGCGGAGGGATCCGAGCCGGTGCTGAGGCCGCCGGGACTGTAGCTTGCGACCCGCGCTCTCCACGGCGGGTCCCGTGGTGTGGGGAACTTCGGGCTGCCTGTGGCGAGTTCGTTCACACTAGTCAGAAGCCTCCCCCTTGACACTGGCCCGTGGACCTAGGTTGGCCGGCTCCCCCGCGCACATTTAACCCGCTCTCACCGAGCTCTGACCCTTGATGCGGATGGAGGCGGGAGCAGCCGAAAGTGGCTCCTTCTGTAGGAGCGCCACGTCGGAGGCTTCTGCCTCGCCAAAAGGGGATGGAGAGGCAAGGGTTTTCGGTGACGCCTCTCAGGCTCGCCCTTTCTTCTTCTTTTTTTAAAATTTTTATTTATTTATTTAATTTTTTTGGGGGGGGGGTTCGAGACAGGGTTTCTCTGTGTAGTTTTGGTGCCTGTCCTGGAACTCCCTGTGTAGCCCAGGCTGGCCTCGAACTCACTGAGATCCTCCTGCCTCTGCCTCCCGAATGCTGGGATTAAAGGCGTGCACCACCACTGCCCCGCAGCCTCGCTAGATTACCTCCCTGGATTCTGAAACTGTCCCAGTAAGTAGTCGTTTCAGGAGTAGAATGGTCTTTGTGGTTACCTGAAGGATGTTTTTAAAACGTAAACTAAAACCGGACAGTTTCACTAAGAATCCTTCAGGAAATACACGCCTTTTGTCTTTAAAATAAAGAAAAATATAGCATTCAGACGCACTAGGTAATTCTTAACCTTGAAAATATCCAGCTAGTTGGTTCTCAGTCGGAGGCGGCTTTTCTCATATGTTCACCAAACTGGAAATGCGATTGGGCATGCCTTTGCTTACCTAGCTCTTCAGTATTGAAGTCCAGATGTCACCCTCTCAGGCCATTTCTGAGCAGTACATCTAAAAGTAGGTGACACCTCCCACGCAACATCCATTTCTTCGTCTCCATTGTACCTTGTCATCTGAAGTTGTCACGCTGATTGACCAGCTCTTCCTACTGAAAGTTGCGTGGTGAGAAAGAACCTTTGGTCTTCACTGCATACCCTAGTTTGGATTAGTTCTTGCCACTCAGTACTTGGTGTATTGAGTGTATTTGGAAAATTACTAAGTACTCCTTATTTTGGATGGAGTCACTAGAGAAGAAAATGGGGGTATCGAGGCAATTGATGAAGGAACTCCTATGTCCCACAAAAGCCTGGATGTTACACTCCAAGCAGAGATTTTAACATGTTAGTGATGGTCAGTCTGTTTTGGACAAACTCCTCTGGCTGCAGCTATGGCTTCATGGACGGGGTAGATAGACTACCAAGTCTGGAGATAATAGGGTGCTGTCTTCCATGCTGGAAGGTGCCAGGTTGGAAGGAATCTTTGGACTAAAATACAAGGGTACACTGCTGATGTAGGAAGAGTCCTGTGTCACGTGACTTTTCCTAGGAGAGGTAAACCTCTCTAAATCCGATAGACAAATGACAGCATAACTAAGAGACAGTGCAGCCTCATCCAGCTTTAGTCAAACAGTGGGTTAGTTTAGCGGGGTTACTCCGAGGAAGGAGCTCGGGCAGTCAGGAAGCATGGATGCAAAAGCAGCCGCCGCCGTTTCCATCGTGGGTGACAACCTACAAGAGCCACCTCCTTGGAGCTCCCTGCACAACCAGCTGGCACCAGAGCCAGCCTGAGTTTCCCTAGCAATTATTTAGTGTTCTATTCCTGAGGAATGGGTCCTGTGAGTCCTGTAAGTTTCTGAGCCTTTAGCTTTGTTTTCTCCCTGAGCATCTTTCCAGGAGAGAACGCTTTAATTCAGAGGAAACAGCTGCACAGCACCCCGGTAACATGGGTTTCCATCTAGGCCAAGGTGTTAAAAGATTTTAACTAGGACGGGCCTTCAAGCAAAGGGACGAGCAAGGTTAGCTATAGTGCAGTTTCATACAGGGGTCTTGTAGCAAGTAGAGGCCTCACAACCTCATTTAAACGCTAAAGCAGACTATCATAGTGGAAGTTGTGGACTGTAGTTTAAAAGCTATTTAAGCTATTTGGAAAACAGCAAAACAAAAACCTCTTTTCATTTAATACTTGAATAAAATCAATGGATTGGTTGACCAGACCTTACAATCCTATGAAGTCTATGGCTGAAATGAAAAATCTGGGCAGTAATATGATCCAAAAGCTCTTTAGAAGTCACCAAGGTAACTGCAGGAGAAAGGCCTGAGGACTTGCTTGTAAATTTCTTTAGTTTTCAGGTGATAGTATTTGAAACTGCCTGCAGATTCCTTTCCCTTTTAGTCCTGCCCTTGACAGATCAAGTTTTGTCCTAGAAATAGCCACTAGACCATTAGTGCTGAAATTTAAAAAAAAAAAAAAAAAAATTTTATTTACTTTTTTTTATATTGGTTGGTAAGAAAAAGGCCTGGAAGTTGTTCTAGCATCTCATGCATGTATGATCTCTTTGAAGTCTGAGTAGCTGGAGACACAGGGGCTCCATCTTGTTTAGAAGTAGAGAATAGAGTTGGCTGCACTTGTGAGGTCTCCTGAAGTGGTCTGGGGTCCTAGCACCCATAGATACACATTAAACTGGGCCTATTTTATATATGTTCTGCATTGTTTCCTCACCTTTTTACTGTTTAACTTAGTTCACAAATGGACATCTGTGGTGGTTTGAGTAAGAATTGCCCCAATGGGCTCATATATTTGAATGTTTATAGCACTATTTGAAAGGATTAAAAGGATTAGGAGGTGTGGCCTTGGAGTAGGCATGGCCTTGTTGAAGGAAATGTGCCACTTGGGGGTGGGTTTTGAGATTTCTAACTTGATCTGTCTCTGACTCTGTCTCTGTCTCTCTCTGCCTACAGATCAGGATGTAGCTCTCAGCTACTGCTCTAGCACCCCCTGTATGCCACCATGATGATAATGGACTAAACCTCTGAAGCTGCAAGCAAACTCTCCATTAAATGCCTTCTTTCATAAGAGTTGCCTTGGTCATGGTGTCTTCACAGCAAAAGAACAGTGATTGACACAACATCTTTCTGGATTCTTGACTATCCCTCTAATTCTTTGTAATCACCATCCCTGAGATTTTTTTTCCCTTTTCTATATTTGTGTTATCATTTCTGTTAGAACAAAAGCAGCAATTCACTCATAATTATAGAATACATTATATATTACACATATTTATATGCATTTTTATGGTGCTGAAGAGTGAACCCAGGGCTTTATGCATATCCTCTGATACTAAGTTACATCCCAGCGCTAATAGGAATGGTTTTAAATCAGTATTTTCCTCCTTGAATAGATGAACATAGAAACCATAACCAGTTCACTGGGCAACTGACACTGGCTTCAGGAAGGGAGGCCATCCCATGTTCTGGACTTCACTGCTTTTTAGAAATGGTAGAATCTGTCTCTTTCCTTTTGACTTTGCAAATCCGAAGACTTTTTTTTTTTTGGTTGTTTGTTTGTTTTAGTTTTTGGTTTTCCAAGACAGGGTTTCTCTAGAAGCCCTGGTCCATCTTGGAACTCACTCTGTAGACCAGGCTGGGCTCAAACTCAGAGATTCATCTGCCTCTGCCCCCTGAGTCCTGGGGTTAATTAAAGGCGTGCGCCAAGACAGTTTTTAACTATCCCTTCTCCTCTGTTTTATTCTTTTCTCTGCTCTTGAGGAAGATTTGGGAGCTTCAGAAAAAAAGCATATGAGTTAGGGGCTCAGGGAGAAAAGGAAAGTCTCCATATCCTGCTCTCAACTCCATCTCCTTACACTGTCGCTGTCCTCCTCAGTAATACTTAGCTCTCTAGAAGCTTTCATGATTTTTGGCTTTAGAATCATGTTCTGGAAGTGTAACTTCATTAAGCCTTGCATTTTTGATCATTTACACATAGATCCATCCCTGCAAAAGAAATGGGAGAAGCATGGAGCCAAGTTGGAGTGGGGTGGCTAGAAAGGACAGAGGTTTAACCTAGCTTACAATTTTACCCAGCATATTTTCACTTGCTGAGCTAATACATGAGAACTCCTCCCCACCCCCAGCCCTGTCTTTATTTATATAATATTCTTTTTTTTTTTTTTTTTTTTTTTTTTTTTTTTTGGTTTTTTCGAGACAGGGTTTCTCTGTGTAGCTTTGCGCCTTTCCTGGAGCTCACTTGGTAGCCCAGGCTGGCCTCGAACTCACAGAGATCCGCCTGGCTCTGCCTCCCGAGTGCTGGGATTAAAGGCGTGCGCCACCACGCCCGGCTTTATAATATTCTTTTAATGAGAAAAAAATTTCTGTTTTGTGAAAGATTTGTTTATGTGCGTGTGTGTGTGCGTGTGTGTGTGTGTGTGTGTGTGTGTGTGTGTGTGTGTGTGTGTGTGTGTGTGTGTACATAAGTGCTCACAGAGGCCAGAAGAGGACATTGGATCCCCTGGAGCTGGAGTTACAGGTGGTTGTGAGCCAACCAACAGGGGTGCAGAAAACCAAGCTAACTGCTGAACCCTATCTCCAGCACCCACCCCCCTCCTTGAGGCAGGGTCTAATATAGCCCATGCTGATCTTGAGTGGAGTAAGCCGTCATGCCCCACAAGAATTTCTTACAAAATAGGTGTCTTCAGTAAAAGGCAGGAAAGCAAAGCAGTTATTTAAAAAAAAGTGAGAATCCAAAATAATAAAGACATGGGTGTGTCAGTGAGAGAAAATGAACAATATATTTTAATATGTAGTATTAAAATGACATGGTACTGTTTTGAATATTTATTTCAGCATATGACAAAAACTAAAGCCTAGACCTTTTGGTTTCATACATTTTTTTTAAAAAATCAATAAAAACATTAACCTGTTTCTAAGGACAGCTTTATATAAAAATAATAGAGCTGTTAAGATTTAATACATGTATTAGTATTATCACTATTATAATCACTAGTAGACACTTATAAAAGTTCCCAGCTTCTCAGGTAGTTCAGTAAGCAGCAGTCCTTTGTCTCTCAGAGTGTACTTCTATGAATTTTAACTAACAAATACAAATAAAATAAGCATTGTTACGCTTGAGACCATCTGTTGGTGGCATTAGTAAGAAACTAAAAATCTACTTGTTGGGAAAGGGACTTCAGCACAAAATATGAGAAAGAAAAGGGGTCATTCAGTCTTTTTCTTGCCACTAGAGATCTAAACTATATCCTCAGCTTAGTCTCTGTAACATAATCTCTTTATGTTTTTGAATTTGAAAAGGGGAATTCATTCCCTCTTTCTGTAACAGAGTCTTGCTAATATATAGCTCTGCCTGGCCTGGAATTTGCTATATAGATCAGGATAACCTTGAACTTGTGACACTTCTCTTACCTTTGCCTTACAAGTGCTGGGATATAAGCATAAGACACCATGCCTGGCTTATTCTCTCACTTTTTAAATATGGAAATTTAAAGATGAGTATCTTTTCATCCCTACAGGTCTGTTTCTATTCTGAGAATGGAGCAGTTCATGTAATCAAACCAAGGACTGAAAAAAGGTTCAAGAAAACCACTAGTTTTTATATAACTCCATTATCTTTACAGTACAGGATGGATGGATATTCTGTGATCAATATGTACAGTATGCTAACTTTAGGAAATAAGTGGCTAGTCCTTGAATTTGATAAAACACTGGAGGCTCAATATCACTAAAACATATTTGGTTGCATGAGTTTTTTTGGAGCACAAATTCAGGAACTGAGATGAACTGTAGAGCAGATCTGTGTTTATTCCCATTTGCAAGAAAGGGCAGATGGAGAAGCAGACGGCAGGCTAACCAAGGATGTGGGTGCAGGAGTCCGAATACTTGGGTAATCATGGCTTTGCCATTTACTAGTTGTGTGACCCAGAGCAACTCACTTTCATGTTTGTCTCCTCAGTTTCTCTCCATCTGCAAAATAAAGGTAATAATGAAGTGAATTAATAATTAAAAGGGTTAATTATATAATATGCTCAGAGTTAGGCTGATTGTGAACTCTCAATAAGCTGCTATTCATTTTTACTGGATAATCTAGAAAACAGACTAGTTCAGAAGTAGATAGTAGAGTTTGTTTTCTAAAAGGAGCCAAGGAGAATATGGTGAGGGATGAATGCAATTCAAATGTATGTTTAATTAACATTCATTGCAGTTTTAAATGTAGTGATTTAGATATATTCTGCTCTGACTCAGAGTGAAGATTTAAGTAGGGATGTCCAATGTGACATTGTTATCTAGGATGCCTGTGCCCTGCAGCCTATATATAGGTTGGACATACCTGAATCTATCAGGCAACTAAGGTCTTCATTTTGAACCTCCTGGAGCTACACCTAGCATATTGCCACTTTCTCCTCACTATGAACCATAGATGGATTTGGTCCTAAAGACATCTCAGCAGAGAAATAGCAATGAAAGTTGGGAAAGAGGGTGAATAAAGATTGAGAATGCTTACTGAACAACACAAACAATGCAATTCACTATTGGATGTAGCTCTTCATCTGCCAGTTGCTGTAGCAGGAATCTTAACAGGTCTTATTAATAAAAACAAACCCAGAACCAGGTATTGGGGTGAACGCTGAATGGTCAGAGAAACAGAACAGGCCACAGCTAACCTCCCCTCACTATCTTCTCAGCTGATCCTGTTTCCTCAGACTGAAAACCTCTGTGTCCTCATCCAAATGGATCTCAGCTGAACTGCTGCTAAAAGCTTAACAGCTCTCTATTTCCTGGTCCTCATGCCCTATATACCTTTCTGCTTCCTGCCATCACTTCCTGGAGTTAAAGGCATGTGTCACCATGCCTGGCTGTATCCAGTGTGGCCCTGAACTTGCAAGGGATGGATCTCTGCCTGCTGAATGCTAGAATTAAAGGCGTGTGCTATCACTGCCTAACCTCTATGTTTTATATTGTGGCTGTTCTGTTCTCTGACCAACAGATAAGTTTATTAGGGTGCACACAATATCACCACAAGTTGTCGCATTCCTTTTTTCTCTCCATATCACCCCAAGAGGTTTCTTTTGTCCCATAGAGTTCAGCTCTGGCTTTCTGCTTAGATTTCTCCACTAAACAATAGCTTGGAAGTCAGACTTCGTACCTATTTCTAGTATGTTCCTTCTATGTGCAGTCATCAAGGTATTTATTCAACTAATCTGTTTCTCCTTTTTTTTTTTTTTATGTGCATTGGTGTTTGCCTGCATGTATATCTGTGAGAGGGTGTCAGATCTTGGAGTTAGAGATAGTTGTGAGCCTCCATGTGGATGCTGGGAATTGAACCATGGTCCTCTGGAAGAGCAGTTAGTGCTCTTAAGCCGTGAGTCATCTCTCCAAACCAACTTATCTGTTTCTTAGAAAAATTCATCTTCTGAGAACCTTTTCTTCACTTATATTAAACTGGGCAGTGGGTAGTAAACAGACTCCATCTTAGAGCTATCTAGGACCTGGCAGCAGTAGTTGGAGAAATTAGGAACACTGGGGAAAAGGAGTGGGAACTTTGTATATACTTCAATAGAGTCAGAATTTTGTTATTGCTCACAGGCTTCAAAAGGAATTGGAAAAGAGAAAGGCCTTATGAGATTTTATAAAATATTAGGTATGAAAATGTAAACATAGACTGGTATCTCTTGTCCTTAAGATTTGTAGATGATCAGTCAGCCTTGACAACAGAGCCAACACTACTAACACTGCAACACTGCCATTTGTTTGGGATTTTTCTTTTCTCTTCTTTGTTGTTGTTACTTATGGATTGTTTTGAGTCCCTACAGAGTTTTACTGTGTAGCCCTGGCTGGCCCAGAACTGGCTATGTAGCCCAGGCTGGCCTGAAACTCTCAGGGATCTGCCTGTTTCTACCTCCTGAGTGCTGGGATTAAAGGTGGGCACATAAGTCTTTTTTTGGTAGACTATAACAGACTCTCATGAAGTAGAAACTGACCTCAAACTCATTGTGTAATCTCAATTTCTTAATTCTTTTTTTTTTTTTTTTTTTTTTTTTTTTTGGTTTTTCGAGACAGGGTTTCTCTGTGTAGCTTTGTGCCTTTCCTGGAGCTTACTTGGTAGCCCAGGCTGGCCTCGAACTCACAGAGATCCGCCTGGCTCTGCCTCCCGAGTGCTGGGATTAAAGGCGTGCGCCACCAACGCCCGGCAATTTCTTAATTCTTAAATAGTCTTAAATTCCTGATTCTCCTGCCTCAGTCTCCCAAGTGCTGGGGTTACACATGCGTTTTTGTGCACTGAACCCAGGGCTTCTCACATGTTGGGCATGCATACTTCCACTCTGCCACTGATTTATATCCCTGGCCCCGGAATATCTCCCCCACCCACCTCTCTGTATCTCTAAAGCAGTCGTCAGCACTTAAATTTTGTGGATGTCTGCATAACTCAAACTCACTACGATTTTTACTATATTTTCAAATTTAAACCAAGAACTTAACTCCCTGGTACATTTAACTACTAACATGTTTTTTAAGTGGGGATTATGTTGGAGGTAACTAACTGCATGGAAGTAGCTTCATGCTAGGGTTGCCTAAGTCTGAAAGAAAAACGGGGATGCAGGCTGGCAAGACCAGTTTATTGGGCAACCGTATTTGCTACCAAGCCTGACAGCCTATGTTGGCTCCTTGGGACGGACGCACGTTATGGAAAGAGAACCGACTCCCACAGCTGTCCTCTGACCTCCACAAGTGCACACACTCATAGATACATTTGAAATACAGTAACATTTGAAAAAAGAAAGAAAGGGGAATGTGCTTGTCACTTCTGTGGTTTCTGAAAGGTTCGCTCTTACCTGCTGTCATGAGCTTTGCATTCTAAGTATGAAGACAGCCAAAGAGCTTCCTCAGCCAGGAAACTCTTATCTGGGATTCTGACTCATTCCACACCCTCTGGATTCGGAACAGAGCCTGGGAGGCGATGATCCGCAAAGAGGGCTCAGGGTCTTGTAATAGCTCTCTCAGATCTACATGGAAGAAAAGCAAGACTGGAGGTTTCTAGAAATGAGTACTGTTCTGGATACCAAGTAGCCAACACACCAGAGCAGCTGGGATAAAAGGGCAACTTTTACAAAGCTGTACAAAAGTCTGTAGATTGGTGAACTGATTCCAGTTTTGATCTGTAAAACACTGTTTTCTTAATTACTAAGTATTTCATTCCTTTGCAATAGCCATATTTTAAGGAGTCTACCTAAAATACACTTGTCTGAGCCTGCCAAGCTATGTCTAATGTTAACCTCTTAACTTCTTGCCTTACTCTAAAGAAAATGTTAACTCTTAAATCATTATTCCCTTGAAATATTTTTCTTTCTTTTTTTCGTCCTTTCTTTTCCTTCCTTCCTCCCTCCCTCCCTCCCTCTCTCTCCCTTCCTCTTTTCCTCCCTTCCTTCCTCTCTCTCTCACTATGTAGCTCTGGCTATCCTAGAACCTACTATGTAGACTAGGCTGGACTCAAACTCATAAAGATCTAGTACTAGATACTACCTCTCAGGTGCTAGAATTAAAGGTGTGTGCCACTGTGCCTAGCTAGTATTTTTCGTTTTTTTTTTTTTTTTATCTTGATGTTTTGTTGTTGTTGTGTTTTGTTTTTCCAAGTCAAACTGTATCCAGCTTTATTAAAGATACTTTCCATAAACAATCATGGTTTTTCAGGCAAGACATGGGCAGACAATCATTAACAGAATACAAGAGCTTCCAAACTCCCTTCTTATATAGAATACTAAAATCAGAACGCCACTATAAAACCCGATGAGTCTTCATTCAATGCTATGAAAAGGGGGAGAGCTTAGAGTGAGGGCTGACAGTTCACATTGAGGATGTTAACAACTTTTCCCAAGGCGACCCTGACTTTCAGGAAATGAAACAAACACGGCAAAATTATCAATGTGAAGATCCACAGACTTTTATAAAAGGAACCACTGCTCTTTTGAGAACACAATGATACCACAGCAAAGTCCAGATTGGCAAAACCAATTTTGGGGGTCAGGTTCCAACAGGTCTCTGGTTTTAAGGGAGTTAAGTCTATGTTGATGGTCCAGGGGAGGAAGACACAGAAATGAATTTAGAGTTTCCCACACACGGCATTGTGTGCCATGGTGGCCACATATGTCAACACCAGGACATCTCCCCTGAGAGCCAAAAGGAGTTTTTCAAAATTAGCAGGGAAAGATGTTTTCCAACATCAGCCATCATCAGTCCAGCTTGGGAGATATTCTGTTAGTGACACATGTTCCTCCCCTGTCCCAAAACAAAGTGTTCTGTGTGCTAACAACATAGCTTAAAAAAAAAAAGGAAAACAAAATTCTACATATTTATAAAACTTGATAAAAAATAGCATTTCAAACTGTACAGTCAACCGTCCGAAGTACAGTTATCAAAAATGCACACATCTCACTTGGCATCTCCTCCAGCACCTTCAGCTTTTTGTGCCTGGTCTGTTTTGGTGTCTTCGTTTTCTGCAGGATTATTCACATCCTTCCCCTTCTTCCCCTTGGGGACCTTCTCCCCCTTCTTTGCAGGGGCCTTTTTAGGCTTGGGTTCTGGCTTTGGAGGAGCAGGTTTAGCAGACAACCTTGCAGATCTTCTCTGTGTGGCTCATCCTTCACCTTGGCTTTATCTCCTTTAGTATCCCCTTCAGCCTTTCTGTTGGGCATGGTGGTGGTGGTGGTGGCGGCGGCGGCGGCGGGGGTGGGGGTGGGGGTGGGGGTGGGGTGGGGTGGGGTGGGGTGGGGTGGGGTGGGGGTGGGGGGTCATGTCGGTGCTGCTTTTTTGTTGTTGTTTTTTTTTTAAGGCGGGTTTTTTGTGTACCCTTGGTTGTCCTGGAAGTAGCTCTGTAGACCTCACAGAGATCCACCTGCCTCTGCCTCCTGAGTGCTGGGATTAAAGGTGTGCACCACCACCGCCTGACATACTTTTACAATTTTTAATGGTTCATTTTGTTTTGTTTTTGAGACAGGTTCTCCCTATGTTGCCCAAGCTAAATTTGAATGGCCGTTCCTCTGCCTTAGCCTACCATGTCGCTGAGATATCAGACACCAACTGCCATGCCCAGTTTAAAGTTTTAGCTTTTATATTTTCCTATGGCAAAAGAAGTTCATGTTTGCTATCTAGAAAACTCAGATAATACATGTAAATACCAGAAGAATATAAGTGGTGTATGATTCTACCACCTAGAGATAGAATGTTGTTTTGAAAGTGTATCTTTCAGCAGGGTGGTGGTGGCACACTCCTTTAATCCCAGCACTCAGGAGGCAGATCTCTGAGTTCAAGGCCAGCCTAGTCCACTGATCAAGTTCTAGGACAGCTAAAGCTACACAGAGAAACCTTGTCTGGAAACATATAAACAAAAAGTATATCTTCCTGATCTTTTTTTTTTTTCTTTCTATGCACTGTTTTGCTTCAGTATTGTTGTCCAAATGGAATCATATGATCTGAAAACTTTTTTTTTTTTTGAGATAGGGTCTTAGTATGACCTTTAACTCATGATCCTCCTGCCTTTACCCCCTGAGTTTGGGAATAATTGATTGTCTTATGGAATAATACCTCATTATTATCTGAGTCACTTCTGTATGGAATTAGAACTTTTGTTCCCCAGTGTTTTATGTAAGAAATAAATTAGTTATATAGTATCCTACTCCACAGAATAGTTTACATGACTTTCTTTTCTTTTCTTCTTTTTTGAAACAAGATTTCATTATACATAAGACCTAGTCTGGCCTCAAACACACAATCTTCTTCCTCAGTGTCGCAAGTACTGGGATTATAGGTGTACTCCACCAAATTTGGCTGGTTGTTGTTGCTGTTGTTTTAGAATATTTTAATATCTATGAAGAAATGGTAGCTCTTAAAAATAGGTGGCAGATCAGGGCTCAGTAGTTAAGGGTACTTGCTGCTCTTGCCGAGGGCTTGGATTCAGTTCCCAGCACCCACATGTTAGTTTATAACCTAGTGTAACTCCAGTTCCAAGAGATCTTGATGTCCTCTTCTGACCTCTGCAGGCACCAGATATGCACATATATTCAGGCAAAACACTCATATACATAAAATAAATATTATGAAAATTAGCAGTGTCTGCCTTATATTAGCTTTATTCCCTACTTGTTTCAATAATTACTGTGTTTTTAAAAGTAGCAAATTGGGTCCTGCAAGATGACTTAGTGGAAGCTGGGCGGTGGTGACGCACACCTTTAATTCCAGCACTCAGGAGTTAGAGGCAGGCAGATCTCTGAGTTTCAGGCTAGCCTGGTCTACAGAGTGAGTTCCAGGATAGCCAGGGCTACACAGAGAAACTCTATCTCAGAAAAAAAAAAAGAGAGAGAGAGAGAGGAAGAAAGAGAGAGAGTGATGTAGTGGGTAAAGCACTTGCTACCAAGCCTGACAAGCTAAGTTCAATCCCCATGACCCACATGGTTGAGGAAAAGAATCACTAACTCTTGTAGTTTATCCTCTTACTTCCATACTCATACTAAGTAAATAAAAAAATTTTAATAAAAAAAAAGCAAATTCTTTAGATTTTTAATTTGGTTATGAAAGCAGTGATTTTGGATTGTGAGAATGTGCATTTGCATTTCTTTACCTTTTCTAACTATATTACCACCTTTCCCTCCCGCACTAGGGATTGAACCTAGAGCCTAATGCTAAGCTACCTCTGCACATATTAAACATTGTAACACTAAACTATATCTCCAGATTTATTCAACTGTTCTTAAATGGGAATAGTAATTCTTTGAGCACTCAATCTGCACAGCTGTGCAGTTACAGAAAGTTTCATCCACTACAGTTCTGAAAACAGTTCTCTGATGGTTGCCTTAGATGGCTATAAAGCGTCTTCGAGCTAGTCCCACACTCTACAACACAGCTGCTTAGACAGCAGGGAGTCTCTGAGGTTCTTGTAAGACATCACCATAATTTGTTAAGATAGTTTTCTAGAAAGATGGTGTTTTACTTCCTGACAAAGTTCCTACGGGGTCTTAGACTAAGAGGAGAGCACACTCTAACTGAATTACACTCACTTGTGCTTGCATTGCTGCATAAACCCAGAGTTTTAGATGTCAGACTCAGCTGTGCTATGGAGCCTGCCCGTAGAAACAGAATCAGATACCTTTCAAAATAGTGCAGTCCACATCCAAGCAACGGCATTACTTACCATTCTCTATGCAGTCAATGCCCTTCATCTTGAGCTCACTGGGATCCACATACTTTGATAAGATCCCTAAACACAAGACAATAAGTTTAGACTTTGACTTTTAGAAACTATAAGTTTTTCATTTTTAATCACTTAATAATCTAAGCAAATGTCAGAATTAGACTTTTGTTAATAAGGTATATTCAAAACAATAAATTCCAGCCAGGCTTTCTGGCTCACACCTGTAATCCCAACACTTGAGAAGCTCAGGTGTGAGAATTGCCATGAGTTCCAAGTTAGCCTTGAGGATACAATGAAACTATCTCAAAAGCTAAGCAGAGCCTTGAGTGGTAACCTACATCTTTAATCCTAGCATTCAGGGAGCAGAGGCAGGTGGATCTATCTGAATTCAAGGCAAGCCTGGTCTACATATCAGTTTCAGACAAGCCAGGGCTATACAGTAAAAAACCTGTTTCAAAAAATAACCAAAATAATAAGGGACAAGAGCCAGGAAGATGGCTTAAAGAGCTAATGTGCTTGCTCATGAACCTGACATCCTGAGTTCAATTTCCAGATTCACAGTGGATGGAGAGCTTTATGAGCTCTCTGAACGCCACATATCCACCATGTCACCTACATGCTATGTCACCTACAAGCGCGCGCGCACACACACACACACACACACACACACACACACACACTCTCTCTCTCTCTCTCTCTCTCTCTCTCTCTCTCTCTCTCTCTCTAAAGTTTTAAATATTAAAATAATATTCCCGAGTGTTTTATAGTTATTGGTCAATAATGTGGTTTCTTCTTCCTTGAAAGTGTTTTCAAGGTCATCTACATAAAGATCATGCCTGATACTGTAAGTCTGGTTTGAAGTTTGACCTCCTGGCAGAGGAGGTCAGGCCCTAGCAGAGAAGATATCATTTTTGCTTTGCTAGAGGGATTATTGTGGCCATCAAATTGTCTAATAAATACTTAGATTTATGCTCATAGATTAATGCTGCTGTCAGCTTTGGTCAGAGAAGGGTTTTTTTGTGTGTGTGGCGGGGAGTGGGTAGGCATATTATTGGAGAAACTCATAGTGTCAGAGTGCTGAAAATGAGCCCTGAAACATGTCTCCCCAACCTGGGCTCAGGAAACACTGGAGAAGAGGGAGCTGAAGGAAGGTCTGAGTGAAGGAGCAGGTGTGTTGTAGAATATGTCTTCTAGACATTGTACTCATGCGCTCACAGCAGCAGTGATGGCCTGCATAAGACCTGCACAAAACTGGGCCCACCAGTATTCTGTCACCAAGGACTTAGGAGTCCCCACATACCCTTGAGGATTTCTAGGCAGTTCCTGGGGTTTGTAAGGGGTTTGTAAAGTCCTACACCTCCCTGAGGATCTATAGGTAGTTAATGGTTGCTTAAAGGGGTAACGTGAAGTAAGAAACATTTTCCTTAGTGCTAGTCACTGAGTTACTCAGGCTCCTGTAAATAGCCCTTTACCCGTGCTCCTATAGTAACTCTAATTAAACTCATTAAGTCACCAAAATAAAAGACATGAAAGTAGAAGAGAGACTATTTGGGAAGAAGGGGATAAATGGGAATGGGTGAGGGATAAGCGGGTTATGGTGCAAATATGACTGCAATACATTCTATGTAAAGAAAAGACTGGGGATACTCAACACAAGGTGGGAAGGTATAGGATAATGTAACTATACAAATCAAAGTTTTCTTTTACCTATAAACAAGACAGCTGTTCTTCTGATGGGAAGTTTTGGATCCTTGGAATACATTAGTGTTTGGTCTAGGATGTTTATTTTCCCCTTGCTTTTTTCTCCCTAAGTTGATGGGAAGAGTATATAACAATAAAGTAGCAGGTGAGTACAGCAGAGCCTGAATTACTGTAGTGAACGTCACAGTGACTGCTTTGCCATGATAGCAAGCCCCTGTAAAGTTAGTTCCTCGAAATCCCCACTGTGCACACCTGTCCATGACACCTTTAAATCACCCTGGCTTCTCTGCACCTCTGTCTTCTCGCCTCTAAATGCACCTTGAGTTTAACTTCATACCAGCTCTTCCTGCCTCATCAGCCTGGCTCTGAGGACTCTGTAGGCTTCTTTTCCTGGCACATATTATTTTCCATTTGGAGTTTCTATTTTCGTTTCTTAGAAGTTTTCAGTCTCCTTACTCATTTGCAGGTGCCAAACTAGAAGTTTTAAAACTGGGTTGCCATGACCTGCTACACAGAGGATGCATTTTGCTCTCTGGGTAAATGAGTGCACCTTTCAAGGGCCTCTTGGAAGGATAAGCACCTCACAAACAGAGAGACAAGAATTATTTCTCATAGAGCTTAAATCTGACATGGACAGTTTGCACTTTTACCCACTGGGAACAGCAAATTTCGTGTTGGAAATATTGTCATTAATGCATCAACTATAGGTAATGGCTGAAGTTCAGAGACCTAATACCCAGGAAAAAGGCAAGGGCACTATACTATGCTTTCTAGCCCTGTAAGCTTGATGAGAAGAGACCATGGGGGTTTTAGATATGTAGAAGATTCCTAGAAGTCTCCAGAGAATTCAATATGGGATCCAGGTGGTTCTACTATAATTGCTTTCTAGAAAACTATGCATAGGCCTTCTAACTCTACCCTAGATCATATAGGCTTTGCTGGGTTTGTAAAGAGAAGATTCTATCTGGGTCTCAGGGCTAGTAACATGCTGCCCTCTTCTTATCTGATCTTCTTATGGCAGTTCTTGCTTAGGGACTATGCTCTAATGGAAAATAAGACAATCCACTATATGAAGCAAAGGGCTATAGACGTGAAGACAATGTATAATTATTTCAGTTCAGCTCACAAAGTCTCATTATGTAGCTCTGGGTGGCCTGGAACAGCTTGGCTTGAACTTACAGAAATCCACCTACCTCTGCCTCCTGAGTGCTGGGATTAAAGGTGTGTGCCACCAAGCCTAGCCCAAGTAAAAAATTTTGACTAGATACTATCAGTCTGACCTTGAAGTTTTTGATGCAATTAGTAGGGCTCTCTAGTTTATCAGTCATTTTGTTATTACTATTTTGAAACAAGGTCTTACTCTATAGCTCAACTTACCCTTAAACTCACACTGAGCCTCCTGACAGCCTCCTGAGTGATATTATTACAGGAATGTCTCACCACACCTTGTACCACCAGCTTTTTGCATATATGAAGAAATGTGTTAGTAGCAAATTTGTTAGCTAGTGAAATGCCCCCATGGGTAAAAGTGCTTGCCATGATCCCTGGAAGCCAGATGTGTAATTCCAGCATTCCTACAGTGAGATGGGAGATGGAGACTGGTGACTCTCTCACAATGTGGAAGGCAAGAACTAACTCCTGAAAGTTGTCCACTGACTTCTACTTGCACTCTGTGGCAGACTCAATGTGTGTGTACATACACACACACACACACACACACACACACACACACACACAATTTTTTAAGTGCATCTGTGACTAATTGGGGGAACTATAGGAAAGAGATGTACCTAACTGAACAATTCGTGGAGAGCAACTACTGCTGTGAAAGGGTGGGATGGGAAATGTTTCCCAATCCATGTGTCTCCATTAAAAACTATCAGAAAAAACAAAGCCACCATTTCTCACATACAAAGAATTTGCAGACCCTTCTGACTTCGTTTGGTTTGATGTATAAGGGATCTTTGCAGTACACTTCTCGGGGCAGCTTCCATTTCAGGAACTGGGCACATACAGTTAGCACTTGTCTACTCTCCTGTGGGGAGAAGAGTATAACAGGTCAGCATTTTCAAACACTCTTGAACTGAGGTACATTTTCTTTAGTAAAACTGAGACCAAAGTCTAACGTGAAAGTTGATAATTCCAGAATTACTCTGGGTGAGGTGAGGGAAGGGGGTGAACTGGCATTCTGCCTTCCTCCTGAAGACCCTAAAGGACTCATAAACCTGCAAGGTACCAAAAAGGATGTAGCAACCAGTGTCTCTGGAAAAGTGAGAACTAGTAGATGGGGTACACAGGTAAGATACACTGTAGTTCAGGCTCTAGACAGGATTCCCCTGAGCAAGTAGGACTTGTCTCCAGTCAGAGTTCTCAGAAAGCCACTAAGCACCATTCAAAACTGTTTGTCTCAGGTCCACTAGATATGCTTTTAAGGCCAGGTGTGGTGGTGTACGTCTTTAATCACAACACGTAGAAGACTAAGGCAAGTGGGGCAGGTCTCTGAGTTAGAGGCCAGCCTGGTCTACATAGCCAGTTCCAGGCCATCTGGAGCTACATAGTGAGACCTTGTCTCAAAACAAAAACAACAACAAAAAACAAACCCTTTGGGGACTGACTAATTAAAGATTAGTTCAGGTTATTTGTGTAGCAATTTGTAGATATGTAGTATCTAACCCAGGTGCCCACACTAGGTTTTTATAGCCTTAAGAAAATTTCACATGCATGCACTAAAGTGCTTGTTGCAGCACTATAATCATGAAAACCAAATACTGTCTCAGTGTCCTGGAATAGGAGAATGGGGTAAATTTTAGATTAAATGATGCAACTCCACGTAACACTGAAAATAAATGATCTACAGCCTTACAATAAAAATATCATAAATACAATGTAAAGCAAATATACTGAGAGATTTACAGAAATACACAACGTAAGTTTAAAACCTTTCTTAGAGCACTGGTTCTGTCCTCACAGTTTAACACCCACCTCTCTGCTCAGACTCTTCTCTGAAGAGCTCAGCTTAGCTAGAAGTTGTTTAAGTTTGTAGGGAAATAAACTCAGAGCCTTGGTGGCTCTAGGCCTTTTCTGATTACCAAGGGATGGCAGATTGGAGGGAGGTATTAGCACCATGTACCTGTGAGCCCCAAAGATGCTTCCCATCACCTGGATGACAAGGTCTGAGCTGTACTTTACTGAGGTCTGAAATGGTTCTCATTTATGGCTACAGAGCTATAGACCTTTTCACACAAGGTATGAGGGCCCACATAAATCCTCAGTCCTATTTCTAAGCTCCTTTGCCCCCAAGACAGGGTCTCACTATGTAGTCCTGGAACTTGGTCTCTACAGACCAGGCTGGCCTCAAACTCAAAGAGATCCACCTGCCTCTGCTCCTGAGTGCTGGGATTAAAGGCGTGCGCCACTATCATCTCTGCCTGTTTCTAAGTTTTTTTAAATTAGACTTTCATTTCTGTATGGGGGAACACAAAGACTGATCTCCATAATTCTTCCAGAATCCTTGTGGTCTAAATGTTTCTCCCTGGAATGATATAACTAGTGATCACGGTTAGCATGACGGACTGAGTAAGCTTAAACACTCTGTGCATGTGTGTTAACTATACCGGTGGTTGAATCCAGGAACTCACATGTGATAGGCAAGCACTCTACCACTGAGCTGTATTTCCAGCCCTTTTACTTTATTTTTATTTAAAAATTTTAATTACATCTATCTATATATTTCTATCTCTTTATCTATCTCTCTATCTATCCAACTATCTATCTCCCTGTCTCTACATGTGTTTGTATGAATCAGTTCCTCTCCTTCCATCTGTGGGTTCCAGTTGTCAGGTTTGGCAGCAAGTACCTTTACATACTGAGTCATCTTGCCAGCCTTACTCTTTTAAGTTATCCACACTGGCCCTGAACTTGAAAGCCTCCTGCCTCAGCCTCCCAAGTAGCTGAGATTACACATCTATGCCATTATGCCCAGCCTGAACACATACAGTTAATACTAGGTGGCTTAAATGAAAAACCACAATTCTTACAGCAAAACCTTTGGAAGCCTTATGAGAAATAAAGTCTCCAGATGGTCTAGAGAGGGTATGTAGCTAGAGTTTTCCTGCCTTGCCCACAGTCAGGACAAATCTTTGTCACCTGCCAGTCCCACAGCCGCTCAGACCCAACCAAGGAAACACAGAGACTTATATTGCTTACAAACTGTATGTTTGCTTACAAACTGTATGTATGGCAGGCTTCTTGCTAACTGTTCTTATAGCTTAAATTAATCCATTTCCATAAATCTATACCTTGCCATATGGCTCATGGCTTACAGGCATCTTCACATGCTGCTTGTCCTGGCGGCCACTGGCAGTGACTCCTTCTGCCTTCCTGTTCTTTCTTTTCTCCTCTCTGTTAGTCCCACCTATACTTCCTGCCTAGCCACTGGCCAATCAGTGTTTTATTTATTGACCAATCAGAGCAACACATTTGCCATACAGAACATACCACAGCAAGGGTACTCTCTAACTTAACTCCAACACACTCCATGTCTCAGGGCCGTGAAAGAAAAGAACATGTTTGTCATCAACACAGTTTGTTGGTTGAGCATTCGTTTTCAGGCTCTGTGCTAGGCTACAAAGTGATAATAAACAGTTCTTGCTGTTTGATTCCTCACAATTTACTCAGGGAAATGACCGAAATGTGGTTTTGTGCCAGAGGACGTAAGAAAGTGCCTGCAAAGTCTGTGCCCTCAAGAATATAAACACTGTTTGCAGAGCTAGATCTAAACTCAGAGTTATTCATGGCTAAAAAGAACTGACATTACCTTAGCTATTTCATCATTGTCGTCCTGAGAAAACAGAAGTAGTGGGACCAAGCTCTCCAGGACGTGGCTCTCCACACACTTCTTATCTGTGTGTCTCACAGCCTTTATGGAGGCTCCAAAGAGAGTCATGGAGAAACGATGGATGCCATGTCTCACCTAAGAATGGAGGATTCAGAAGGAAACAGCCCACTGAACATGCTCATACTAGCTTATAAGAAGAACTCCAGGGATCTGGCTCATCAGTCTTAACATGAAGCTATCTAGCTGCATATAGTTGAGGGCAAGAAATCAACTGTACAGGGAGACAGCAAGACCTGTGTTTGGTGTTCTTGTTTCTGAACTGTACAAGCAAGAAACAGGTAATGCCACCTGTTGCTGAAAAGGCTTGTAACCAATACTGGTTTTAATCACTCACATAAGCTCTTTTGCTAAAATTCAAAACCCTAGCTAGCATATACCGAGGATGCTGGTCAATGTGCTTTATGTGTTTCTTTTAGAAATCTTTGTGATTTGGGACAAGGATGTAAGTACAGCCATCATTTTGACCCACTTCTTTCTTTCTTTCCTTCCTTTCCTTGTGACCCATTTCTTTTTCTTTTCTTCTCTCTCTCTCTCTCTCTCTCTCTCTCTTTTTTTGTCTTTCGAGACAGGGTTTCTCTGGGTAGCTTTGGCACCTTTTCTGGAACTCACTCTGTATCCCAGGCTGGCCTCGAACTCACAGAGATTCGCCTGCCTCCTGAGTGCTGGGATTAAAGGTGTGTGCCACCACCGCCTGGCTTATGACCCACTTCTTACTGTTCCTTATCTTCTCCTTCCCACAGAGTAAGGTAATGTCTTGGTAAGTCTGTGTGTCTCAATTTTTTTTTTTTTTTTGAGATAGAGTTTCTTTGTGTAGTCCTAGCCATTCTGGACCAGGCTGGCCTCAAACTCTGTGATTCATCTGCTTCTGCCTCCTGAGTACTGGGATTGAAGGCATGCACCAACAGCACCCTGCTATGTCTCAAGATTTTTTAAGTCTGAAAAACTAATAATATCAGTCCAGAAAAGCGGGACATCACAGATTATCTGCAAGGGTCTTGAGGAAGAAGATCTAAAAGGCCTCTAAAAATAAAAAAATTCCATTTGTAAATAAAATGGCCTTTTATGGTCTCAAAATCTACTAGCTGGTAGGTACCTGCCCTCTAGGGAAGAATCTTTTCTCTCATTGTCTTACATCACCAAATAAGGAGAACAGGATCTTCATCAGGGTAGCCAAGGTGGTGGAATCTAGTGTCTTGACAAGCTTCATCAGTATCTGGATGGCCAACAGAACGATCCTCTCATCAGTCTCCTGTAAGCTATCTAAGATGCATGGTATTGCTCCTTTGATGTCTTCTCTCTGTGTGTCCAAAAGCAGCCATGACCTTCTCTCCTGGTAGCACATTATCTAATTCTAAATGGAGGGATTCTACCCAGACTTAAGTAACCTGGTGCTTGTGAATTTCTGGTAACTCTGGTGTTAAAGAGGCCATGCCTATTGTAGAGGAGGGGGAGGAGCTATTGTGAATTGCTTCATAAAACAGAGGTGGGACCAGGTGAGGGAGGACCAGGGATATACTGTTGGCTTTACTTTAAGGAAAGGCTCTCCCAACCAAGAAAAAAAAAAGTGGAATGGCCAGCACAGACCACAGTGAGTTCTCCATCATAGAGGTTATTCAAACATAGGCTTGAAAACTCGTTGATAGAGATTAAGCAGGGTTTGACTGAGGATCCTTAAAAGCCCTTCCCATTCTAAATTCCTACAAGGAAGCAATCTCAGGATTTTAAAACGTGTGTGTGTGTGTGTGTGTGTGTGTGCATATATACATAAGTACAATAAACAAATGTTCATGCATCAATCAGCCACAGTTAACATATACTAGCATTTGTCATTTTTGTTCCATATATTTATGTATTTTTTTTTATAAAATAAATGCATCTCAAGTGGCAAAATTAAAGCCTCAGGGTTACTTCTGACTGAGGCATAGTTTTTTTTTTTTTTTCTTTCTTTTTTAGTTTTTCAAGACAGGATTGGTTTGTGTAGCTTTGGCTGTCCTAGAACTTGCTCTGTAGACCAGGCTGGCCTCAAACTCACAGAGATCCTCCTGCCTCTATCTCCCAAGTGCTTGGATTAAAGGCATGTGCTACCACAGCTCAGTGGAGGCATAGTTTTCTAATGAGACATGTGGAAGACTTTCATCATGAATGACACTGATCTCTGTCATAGATAATAAATATCCTGGAGTATCCAAGCAGGACAGCATGTTATAAGGCATCAAGCGGACAGCTGGATATTTTCTACTGTGTTATGGCAATAACCTCCCCCACAAAATGCAAGTTTCAAAGTATTATGAATATTTGTGACTTAGAATTTTAAAGTTATTTCATTTTAATAGTACCCACATAACTCCTAGGTATAAAATTAGAGGTATAGATGGATGTACAGTAATAAAGGCCTTCCCCCATTCACTCCTGCCCCAACGCTCCCAGTTCCTCCTCCCTGAGTTTCTTGGGTATCTTTGGCGTTATCTATTTACTATTGTGTATCTATTATCTATTGTATCTATTACCAGTAAATGAGTGGTCAAAGGTCCTTTTACCATCTCTCGGTGTCTGACAAGATTGTGTAGTCCCCTCAGTGCAAGAATCCTGAAGAGCTTATTCTCATCATACAGCCAGTCTTTCAGGCGGGCAGTGGAGTATAACCTGGGCAACCTCCTGGCCATTGGACTCTTTAAGAGCTGAAAGAAATGACCTTGAAGCTTTTCTCCTTGAAGGGAACTACCTTCCCACCAACTCCAATGGACATTTCCCTTGGAAACCCCACGCTTCTGCACAGACAGTACAGGGGATGCTGGAGCAGGAACACAAGGGAAGCTGACAATGGGGAGAGGAGACGACTTCAAGGCTTGAATTTCGAGAGAGCATCTGCTGCACACACAGAACAGACCCCAGCCTGTCCCGAAGCTGAATACAGCATAGGAATGAGGTTCTACTGCTTTCCGGGTTCCAGATTCCAGCATCTACAGAGCGCTTACCTCTACAAAAAAGCCTGCAGATGTGAGTTTGTGTTTCTCATTCCCTCGGTTAATCAAAGGGACTAACAAGTACATGATCTTATATGCAAAGAAGTGACTTCTTTCCAGCAAGGCACTGTAAAACAGACCAACAGAAAACTCTCAGACATATCCCACCCAGATGACATTTTCCCAGGGTCAGGCCCTCCGAAGTTTTTACGTTGCTTCAGGTATTCAAGAGGTCAAGCCAGGGCCTTTTTTTCTGGTTAATTTACAGATACTATAGCTAGGCATGATGATGCACACCTTTAATCCCAACACTTGGGAGGCAGAGGCAGGAAGATCGCTGTGAGTTTGAGGCTAGCCTGGTCTAGATAGAGAGAGTGAGTTCCAGGCCAGGGACAAAGTGAGACCTTGCCTCAAAAACATTAAGCTATTGTATACTCTGTTACGGCTTTAGTTACTGTGATTTTTTTAAGGGGAAAATAAAACAATGCTGCTTTCTGGAGAGAATGAATATATTAGAATGAGGAATCTTACTTGGCAAGGAGGAATACTCCCTGAAGATGGCATTCTCCCTTCAGAAGAGTCCATCCATTATTCTTTTCCATGATGCTGAATTCCTGCCAGCATGATGTTCTGAGGAGGAGAGTCTTTGTTGCTTGTATGGCGAAGCTAAGTTGAGCAAAAATAAGCATGGATGGAAAGAAAAGGCCTGCCAATCACTGGGATGGGCCCAGGGCTGTACTGTAATCCACCCCATTCTAGAGTTCCTAAAGATGCTTCATGTATAGTAGCTGGAAAGGCCTTCCACATAATTCTCAACAGAAAAAAGTTTAACTTGATTTTGTTTCTCAAGGAGTTTGGAAGGAGATCTGTGATTCAGCAACTGATCTGGAATGCTCAAAGGACACCCACTGCATTAAAAATGATTTTATTTTAGGAGTATGAGTTAGCATGCAGTTCTGTGCACCACGTGCAGTGCCCATGGAGGCCAGAAGAGAGGGTGTTGGATCCCCTAGAACTAGAGTTACAGATGGTTATGAGCTGTCATGTGGTGCTGGAAACTGAGTCTGGGTCCTCTGCAAGAGCAGCAAGTGCCCTTAATCTCTAAACCATCTCTCCAGTCTGATCCATTGATTAAAAGTTTTTTGAGGTAAAATTTAAGGCTAGGTATTTGGCTGAGTTAGTAGAACACCTGCCTAGCCTGCTCTATGTCCTGGGTTTGATCACCATCACTTCAGAAACCAGCCATGGTGGTACATGCCTGGACCCCCAGCATCTGGGAGCTAGGAGGATCAGTAGTTCAAGGTCATCCTAAGCTACAAAGTGAGTTTGAGGCTGGCTTGTAGGACATGAGACCCTGTTTCAAAAAGAGAAAGAAAAAGATTTATACTTCCCCGTAATATTTACCAGTATAACTTAAAAGTACTTCTTGAATAGCCATCCCATCATAGCTTCAAGAGCAAGTTAGGGCTGGAATGGTTCTTGGAGATAACAGGTCCAATCTACTCAGTTACAGAAAAGGAAACTAAGACACAGAACAGTGGGTTGGCCCAGGGTAGCAGCTTATTAAACAGACGCACGAGAACTACTGTCACCTAGCCTGGTCTGAGTATCCCATGGTGTGGCATTTCCTCCCCAAAGATCTGTGTGTCAGCAGCACCAGAAATGTCTACCAAGACCTGCTTGAGGAACTGAAAAATCTCTTCAAGCCATATCCCAGAAACAAGGAATCATTTCACTGGATCAATCCAGTTTGGGAGGCTGATTTACTGATTTTTGTCTCTACTTGCTCTGTAAGGGAAGAGGGCATCACAGCATCACACATTATCTGCCAGGCACCTACAGTGGAATTTATCACTGGTGCCAAGAAAACTAAAGGCAGCAAATATTCCTGGGCATTTCATCTTGAGGACTGTGGACCTGCATTCACTCAGTCAGGACCACATCTATCCTGTGTCTGCTACAATGCCCCGGACTCTGTAAGTGTTCAGATCAATGAAATCAATGAGCAATACCACAAAGGTGAGACCTCCATTGGTATTCCCTGTTCTGCATACAGGCCACTTGGGATGTTGACATCAGACATGGTGAGGCCGATGCTGTGGTGAATCTGGATGAGCAGTGTCATCAAAAGCTGAGGAAAGAGTCGGAATGCAGCTGCTCGAAATTTGTTTCCCAAAAGCACCTCATAAAGGGCATCTGTTACCTGGGGTAGAAAAGGCACAGGGAAGACCTGAGTGCCTGTTGGTCCTAAGCCTCTGTGTCACAACTAGTCCATAGACAGAACAGCAATGGTAACTGGGAGAGGGAACAGATGTGAAAGGGGGAATAAGAGTAAAGTGATCATTAGAAGTGAGCTGGGGCAGGCTCAGAGTAGAGTACATGCTTAGTAAGAGGCAGGCCCAGAGTTCAATCCCTAGTACCACATACATATTATACATATGCATGCATGCACACATGCACACACACACACACACACACACACACACACACACACACACACACACGCACGGAGGGTATGTATGTATGTGTGTGTGTCCAATGAGCAGATTTAACATCCAAAAATCATAATTGGAAACTATTAGTACACTTGATTAGATACAACTAAAAACAATAAAACAAATATCATGTTAGATGACAAGTAACAACTCAGAAAAGTATCTATTTTTGTACCAATGTGTTAATAAAATGCTCTCATCCTTCAGTAAGACAAATGTAAAGACTTGCTGCATCATCTGGGAGCTGATTAGAAATGAGAATATCAAGTCCCTCTCACATCTCCTATATCACAATCTGCATGGTGTAACTTAAATACACATGTATTTGCCCTAACTTCTAAAACTACAGTAACATTTTAGAAAAAAATATTTTGAGACAGGGTTTCTTTGTGTAGACCAGGCTGTCCTCGAACTCACAGAGATCTACCTTGCTCTGCCTCCCGAGTGCTGGGATTAAAAACGTGTGCCACCACAGCCCAGCTACATTTTAGAATTTTGAAAAAGCATACATTCATAAGAAAAGAGAATAAAAGAGAAGACTATAGCAAATTAGAAATGCTGAAAGAAATTTGGAAGCTTAAAATACTATGACAATAATTTGGACTGGACAAAGAGCAGGAGGGGAGGAGCTAAGGTGAGAAGCCCAGTCTTCCAGGAGGCCATGTGGAGAGGGAATCCCAGCACTGGGAAAGCCAAAGTAAGAGGTTCAAAGTCACCCTTCATTACATCACTATTTCGAGGCCAGCCTGAGCCACCCGAGACCCTTTCTCAAAAAATAAAAGCATATATACTGATAGGAAGCAGTCTCTGTATGCCAAGGCCAGAGGTTTGCAGCAGCCCTCTGTATTTCTGTACAGTTCTGCTGTGAACAAAGACTACTTTAAAAAGAAAATTGGGTGGGAAACATCAAATGCACACATGCACAGGCATTTCTAGAAATCTCATTAGGTCGATGAAACAGACTGGGAGCTAAGAATAGTTTTCTTTTTTTTTCTTTTTGTATATATAAGTGTTAGGTTTTATTGTTTTTCCTTTTGAAACAAACAAACAAACAAAACTGCTGTCCAAGCTGGACTCTAACTCTTGGGTTCAAATGATATTACTACCTCAGCTTTCTGAGTAGCTGGGATGACAGGCATACAATACTGTCTTGGTTTTAGGTTTGTTTTTTTTTAAATCCAAAGATTATGTGACAGAGACTATGTATGACCTGTAACCCCTAAAATATATATATTTTTTACAAGGCCTAAAATATTCTTTTAGATAGAAAGTTTTCTAACTCTTAATTAAAAGGGCCATTATTTTCTACTTTATATATTATTATATTTTTAAGCTTTTTTTCCACAAGTTTGGGTTACTTGAAGTAGTTTTTAAAGGATAGAAGTAGGAATGTTCATACTGTATTACACTTTCCAGCTCCTTCCAGGTCAGAGACAATGAGGTTCACACGGATTTACAGATGAATGTTAGAAACAAACTTCGAAAGAGAACAAAAAGATCACCCTCTGGAGAGGGTGAGTCCTCCTCAAGGGGGAACATTCTGTGCTGACATGAGGGGGCAGAGCAATGGCTTACAGCAACAGCCACATAGGCCATCTTCTCCTGGGTGGCCACATCATGGCATTTCTGCAGCTTTCTCAGGAGCCTCCAGAGGACCCAGGTCGTGTTAGACAGTTCTACCTCCAGGGTTCTCCACAGTTCAGCCAGATGCCTAGAAATCCCAGAACAGCAAGCATCATGAGAAGGGCTTATCCCAGGCCTCCCAGGACCACAACTTTCTGAGCATCATTTTGGAATCCAACCGTTCTGCATACTGCCTGACAGCGAGGCAGTAACTGAGCTTTCGCTGCCTGGCACTGGCCTACAGCCATTCCTAAACTAGTCTTAAGCAGACTTATCAGTACCTCTGCTTCTGTATCACAGTGTGGTGGTCTGAAGAAAATGGCCCCCAAAGAGAGTGGCACTATTAGGAGGTGTGGCCTTGTGGGAGGAAGTGTGTCACTGTGAGGGCGAGCTTTGAGGTCTCTTGTCTCAAGCTTCCCTCAGTTGACTTCCTGTTGCCTGTAAGACATAGCACTCTCAGCTCCAGCACCACATCTGCCTGCACGCTGCTGTGCTCCCCACCATGCTCCCTGTCGTGATCATAACGGACTGAACCTCTGAACTGTGAGCCACCACCTCAATTAAATCTTTTCTTTGTAAGAGTTGCCCTGGTCACGGTTTCTCTTCACAGGAATAGTAATTAGGTCACAATCTAGCCACCTCTCACCATTCACCTTTTCCAAATGAACCATAAACTTTGATTACCCCAAAGGTCCACACCATTTTCTGAAGTCAGAGGCCTTTTCTCCAGCTCTCTCTTGCCTATCACCTCCCCTTAAGAGAAGATCCAGTGGCCTCTCCTCTGTCAAGTTTCCTGGTGCTTCTCCATGCTTCTCAGCAGAGTTCCTATAACGTTTACATTTCTTTCTTTTCTTTTTTTTTTTTTTTTTGGTTTTCGAGACAGGGTTTCTCTGTGTAGCTTTGCGCCTTTCCTGGAGCTCACTTGGTAGCCCAGGCTGGCCTTGAACTCACAGAGATCCGCCTGGCTCTGCCTCCAGAGTGCTGGGATTAAAGGCGTGCGCCACCACCGCCCGGCACGTTTACATTTCTTAATGTAACAAGTTACAGCTTTCCTCAGGATTCCCACACTGGTAGTGCTCTGTGTATGCTCCTGTGAAGGAAGAGATCATATCTGGAGCCCTCACAACCTGGCACAATGTCAGGTTCACAGAAGGCATTCAAAGACACATCTATCCCATGTAGTCTATGGTCCTCATGTGTGAAAAAAGTCAACACCTAAAAATTAACCTCTGATCCTACTTAGATCTTAAAGTAATACGTAGTAATTTTTCAAAAAGACTACAAATTTGACATCACAGCTAAGGCCTGCCTGAGAAAAATATTGAAACTTAGTCTCAAAACAAAACTCTCTAGTAACAATTCAAATGCAGGGCCTCAGAGTTAAATAAACACTGTAAAGGAGTGTGAGAGAGGGGAGACTGAGCCTTTTTCTTTCTTTCTTTTTTTTTTTTCGAGACAGGGTTTCTCTGTGTAGCTTTGCGCCTTTCCTGGAACTCGCTTTGGAGATCAGGCTGGCTTCGAACTCACAGAGATCCGCCTGGCTCTGCCTCCCGAGTGCTGGGATTAAAGGCGGGTGCCACCACTGCCCAGCCTTTTTCTTTCTTTTAAAAATAAACTTGACTGGGATCTTGCTCTAGCCTGTTTTTGTTGTTGTTGTTTTAACTTCTTGAATTACATTTATTGTGTGTTTTTATATGTATGGGTACCTGTGTACCACCTCACACATGTACAGGTCAGAGGACAATTTTCCAGAGCCAATTCTCATTCTATTTTGTACTTCCTGGGACTCAATCTCAGATCTTCATTTTGGCAGCAAATGCCACTACCTGATGAGACATCTTACCAGCACAAGCCTTTCTTTTTTATCCCAGTGCTGGGGACTTAAATCTAGAGCCTCATGCATATTCAACAACACTCTGCAGTAAACTACATCCCAAAATCAACCCATTATCAATAATTTTCAAAATCTACCTTGGCATCTTTGCATGATATAAAGTAATTTTCTTTCTTTCTTTCTTTCTTTCTTTCTTTCTTTCTTTCTTTCTTTCTTTCTTTCTTTCTTTCTTTCTTTCTTTCTTTCTTTCTTTCTTTCTGTCTCTCTCTCTCTCTCTCTTTCTTTCTTTTCCTTCCTTCCTTTTCTCCTTCCTTCCTTCCTTCCTCCCTCCCTCCCTCCCTTCGTTTCTTTCTTTCAAATGTGGACTCTTGTCTACCTGAATCACTCTGAACACTGAGGCTCTCTGACACTATCCCAACAATCATTCCCTACCTTAGTAATTCTGCCTTTCTGTTGGTTTTGTTTCTAGATGGCTTTCACTCCTGTAGCTAAGACTGTCTTGGAAGGAACTAGATAGACTAGGCTGGCCTCCAATTTACAGTGATCCTCCTGACTCAGCCTCCTGAGTGCTGGGATTACAGGTCTGAGTCATCACAACAGCCTCTAATTTCATAATTCTACTCTGAAAGTAAAACAAAGCAAGAAGAACCCAAGCAAGCCTGAGGGAACGAAGGCCTGAAAGGCACGTGGAACTCTGTAAAAGGCTCACAGCAGAGAAAGTAATCAAATGTCAGAATATGAACATGCATCCTGGAAGGATGTTAAGCAATTCCTATGTTTCTGTGATTCTGAGGCAACTGAATAAAGGACTTTGAGAAACAAAGCCTGGGAGACTCTTCTGGAATGCTCTAATTTGCTGCACATTCTAAGTATGGGAATTAGAAAGCACACAGCCACTGACTCTCAGATTTTAGTAGGAAACAAATCATCTACAGAGTGTATTTAAACCACTGCATTGACGACATGATTCAGCAGGCAGAAGCACCTGCTGCCAAGCCTGACCATCTAAGTTTGAACCCCAGTTCCCACATGGTAGACGAAGAGAACTAACTCCCACAAGTTGTATTCTGACCTCCATTCCAGCCATGATTTGTTTGTACCCACTTGAGTGTGTGTGTGTGTGTGTGTGTGTGTGTGTGTGTGTGTGTGTGCATGTGTGTGTATGAGAGAGAGAGACAGAGAGAGCTACACGTGGTAGTACATACCTTTAATCCCAGCACTCAGGAGGTAGAGGCAGGAAGATCTCTGTGAGTAAAAGGCCAGCCTGAGCTACATAGGACAGCCAGTGCTTCATAGTGAAACCCTGTCTCAAAAAAATAAAATGAAATAAAAATACACAAGAAGTTCAGGAGATGTGAGACAGGAAGCCTGAGAGATCAAGGGCAGCTTTTCAGTGGTTCTCAACCTGTGGGTTGAGATGACTCTTTCACGGGGGTTACTTAAGACCATAAGAAAACATAGATAGTTACATATGATTCACAGCAGTAGCAAAATTATAGTTATGAAGTAGCAATGGTCTACAGAGCAAGTTCCAGGGCAGCTGCACAGAGAAACTCTGTCTTAAAAAACCAAAAAAAGAAGAGAAGGAAAAAAAGGAAGTAGGTCACTAGTGGAAGGGCTTTGAAAGTTATGTCCATCCTGATTCTGGCCTTGCTCTCTGTTTCCTGGTCCTCCAGTGTGTGAACAACGGCTTTACTTAACTCTCCTCTTAGCCACACTGAGCCACTTTGCCATGTGGTTTTCAGAACGATAAGAAAAGTTATTAATAAATAACTTTTTGCAACCAGTGTACCAGTCTACCAGAGAGGAAGAGATGGGTGGAGCCCTCATAAAACAAAGGGCAGAACTTGAGACTTTCAAGTACCACAGGCCTATGATTCCTTATGCTTGTTTGAGCATCATCTCTGCTACTTCCAACTAGAAACCTAACTAAGCTATAGATGTGGAGCCTGGAGAATACCATGCTTCATGGGAGGTCCTGATGCATTAGCTCTGACAATTCCTAACTACTGTACTAGAAGACTGGAGGAGGCACAATTTGAAACACACACTATCTCCCCTGTGAGCAGAAAGAAACAGCCTGGCTGCTGCAGTGACATTCTAGGACAGAACTCCAGATAAGTCAGGGCACATATTTGCTCTGAGATGTCTTTTCCTGGACCTATGGTGATGAGTTGAGTTTCTCAAAGCATCTCACCTCCCACAGAGCCTGGCGGGAATGCAAAGCCTCTGAGGACACGCGGGGGCCTCCTCACCTTTTCTCGAGTGCCGGCCCCGCCGTCTACACAGCTGCACACATGTGCCCCGCCGTCTACACAGCTGCACACATGTGCCCCGCCGTCTACACAGCTGCACACATGTGCCCCGCCGTCTACACAGCTGCACACATGTGCCCCGCCGTCTACACAGCTGCACACCTGCAATCCGTCTCCACCAAAGTCACAGGCAAAGGCACATCTCAAGCCATTCATACCTTCAGTTCCTTTTTTTTTTTTTTTTTTTTTTTTGGTTTTTTGAGACAGGGTTTCTCTGTGTAGCTTTGCGCCTTTCCTGGGACTCACTTGGTAGCCCAGGCTGGCCTCGAACTCACAGAGATCCGCCTGGCTCCGCCTCCCGAGTGCTGGGATTAAAGGCGTGCGCCACCACCGCCCGGCCCTTCAGTTCCTTTTTGTTGTTGTTGTTTTAAGGCAGGGTCTCACCATTTAGACCAGGCTGGCCTTGAACTCACAGAGATCTGCCTGTGCCAATACCATGAAGTTCTTTAATGGCTTCTACTGAAGTATCAAGTCCACTCTCCTATCCATTTTATTGCTGTTATCTGACTTCTGATCATTTAAAAAGTGTTTTCGTGTGGTATAGCTGTGGAGCTATCAAGACAGTCCACTTTTAGAACTACAGTCCACTTTTAGTTCATCAACACAGAAAGACTCCTCAATCTGATCACTTCCTACTGCTCACCTGTCTGTCCAGCCTTCCTTAGGCTCATTTCATATAAAACTCTAGTACATTTAAGCCATGAGAAGAATAATAGCTTAAGAGCAACTGATTAGAGAAATGTACAAAAGAATCTTTAAAAATCCACATGAACTCCCTTATTAATGTACTTATTTCCTCCAGATGGGTAAGAGTCCTACCATTTGACCTAGTAGTAAAGGGTCTGGTTCAGCATGGAGAACATCACCACTACCCCAAGATATTAGTGAGAGTCATTCATACAAAAGAACAGTTTTCAAACAGCTTAAAGCAGAAAAAAAATTTTTTTGAACTAAGATACTCAGAATCACAATATAGGAATCAGATTTTAAAAGGATGCTGCCCCGATAAAGGGTGGGGTGCCTCTCCTCAAGTGTCACTGACTTCCCCATATGTACTTCCTAGACTCTAAGATTAGAGCTACCACTGTGAAAACACTCAGCTAAGAAACAAACTTCTCTGTAGAAACCCACTCTTCCATATATATATATGGAAATATATATATATATATATATATATATATATATATAACTTAGACTTTCTTTTTTCTGGATGCATTTATTTATTTGGGGCAAAATCATTCTTGAATGCATTCTGCAAGTGAGATGCCAGCATTATGGATTTCACCCCTAAATAACTTGAGTACCGGTCTGTCTGTAGCTATTTATTTAGACAGGGTCTCACTATGTAGACCAGGCTGGCCTTGAACTCTCCATCCTCCTGCCTCAGCTTCCCAAGTGCTGAGATTACCAGCATGCTTCAGTGTCTATCTTCTCCCAACTAGGATGTCCTTCTTCATAAACAGTATCACTTCACACACAGGGAAATCATATTAATTGAAGAATCTAGTGGAGCCAGGTGTGGTGGCACGTGCCTATAATCCTAGCATTTGTCTGAGTTTTACATCAGCCTCATCTACATAATGAACTCCAGGCCAGCCAGATCTACGTAGTAAAATACTATCTCAAGCCCCCCACCTTCTAAAAAAAAATCAAGTAAAAATGCAATTTTTTATTACAGCTTTTGTTTTGACCCAAGGTCCAATCGAGGTCTTACACTGTACTGGGCCATACTGCTTCACCGCTCCACCGCCGGCTGGTTTCTTTCTTTTTTCATTACTTTAACTTTTTTGAAGATTCCAGTCTGTTTGACTTAGAATATTCTTCTTAGGGACCAACCTGTATCTTATCTCCTCTACAGGAGTCTCATTAGCAAGCATGTTTCACTGTACTCAGAGATGGGTTGTGGACCCAATTTTACCCAGAAGCTGCACAGGGTTCTGTTACCTGTCATAGGGCACTGGATGGCACAGAAGATGGTTCAGCACTATATCTGTGTACTTAGGTCTGGAGATAAACAAACTCACGGTGTTCATGATTTGTTGCCGGACATTAGGCAGGGTGATTATTGACAGCCGGGCACAAATAACACCTATTATTTCTGGTACCTGAAGAGGAAAAAGACATCATTAAGACCTTAATCCTGTAGGACAATTATAGAGTCTTTGTAGCCATTTCTGGGAGGTTCAGGGGTGGGGGTGGTGGGGAAAAGGAAGAAGAAAAAGTATTTTTGATTTTGTAGAGTTTAGGATACTAAGGGTTCAGTTCACTGCTAAAGCATTTCTCTAGCATGTATGAGGACCAGGATTTGATCCTCAGCACTGCAGAAATAATAATAAAACTTTCCAATCATTTGCTGGGAGTGGTGGCGCATGCCTTTCATTCTAGTGCTTGGGAAGCAGAGGCAAGTGGATCTCTGAGTTTGAGGCCAGCCTGGTCTACATAGTGAGTACAAGGATAGCCAGGGCTATGTAGAGAGACCCTGTCTCATAAAAAAAAAGTATACATGAATGTATGTATACAAAAATACTCGGAAGTGGGTGGAGCTGTACTTGAGTTGCAGAGTGCTTGCCTAGCATAGATGAAGACCTGGATTTGATACCTGGATTCTCAACAATGTGGGGTGCAGGGATGGGGGGGAGAGGGGTAGTGGGGTAAGGGGTAGAGGGTGGAGAGAATAGAAAGAAAGAATTGCTGGAGTGCTGGGTATAGCTTGGGGGTTAGAATGCTTGCTTGATATGCACAAGGCCCTTGGTTCAATCCATCATCACAGAAAGAAAAAAAAAGCAAGAAAAGAAAGGAAGGGAGGAAAGAAAAGATTTAGAAGGATGAAAACACAGATGTCAGCTAGATCCATGAGAAATGAAGGAGTGGTTTTTTTTTGTTTCTCCTGTATTTTTTCTGATTTTTTTTTTTTTTTTGGTTTTTCGAGACAGGGTTTCTCTGTGTAGCTTTGTGCCTTTCCTAGAACTCCCTCTGTATGTACCCCAGGCTGGCCTCGAACTCACAGAGATCTGCTTGCCTCTGCGTCCCGAGTGTGGTGATGAAAGGAGTGCACCATCACCGCCTGGCTACATAGTGATTTTATAACAAAGATGTCATGTTATGGCAAGGGAACCCCTACCCACTGTCTTCTCTGGTCTTTCAAGAAACAGAAGCCAGGGCTTTGGTCCAGGTCTCCCTCTCCTTGACTACTCACCCTGACAAAAAATGGCTATTATTACCACCAGGTGCCAGAAGCTGGCTGAAGGGTGGGCAGGGGATGCAATTCTAGCCATAGATACACTAGGAAGAGCTGGGCAGTGGTGGTACACACCTTTAATCCCAGCACTCAGGAGGCAGAGGCAGGTGGATCTCTGAGTTTGAGGCTATCCTGGTCTACAGAGCGACTTCCAGGACAGCCAGGGCAACACAGAGAAACCCCACCTTGGGAAAAAACAAACAAACAAAAAGAAAGAGACATGAGGGAGAATCCACTGTGGGCTTGAGGAAAAGATTGTCTGCCTTCAATAAAGGAACAATAAGGAAGGCATCATCTCTCTAGATTTTCTTATCTGTCTGCTCACAAAGTCTCAGCTGTGCCTGCCTCATGGACAGGAAAGGTAAAAAGATGGGAACCATGGTCTTGGCTGTCACTGCAAGTCAGTGAGCCCATCATGGAAAATATACTGTGTCCAGATTTCCTGTACCTATTTAAGAATGTATATTTATTGTAATAATTTAGTAGAGTCTAATCACTTCTTTATAGTAAGAACATGTCAGATAAACAAATATGCCATTAAGACATAAGGTAATCAATCACTGGAAAAGCTTCTCACAGTTGGCCTTCCTGGCTCCTAAAGGCTCCCAAACCAGCCAAGATCCATCTGACTTCTCTCAGGTGTTCCTGCTGTATCTTTTTATGTTTTCTTTTTATGATTCATTTATTTTTATTTTTATGTGCATTGGTGTTTTGCCTGCATGTATGTCTCTGTGAGGGTGTTAGGTCCCCTGGAACTGGAGTTACAGACAGTTGTGAGCTGCCATGTGAGGTACAGGGAATTGAACCCAGGACCTCTAGAAGAACAGCTAGTGCTCTTCATCACTGAGCCATCTCTCTAGACCCACTATTTTTGCTATTTTCCTAGGTTTAAAAAAATGGGTTCTTATCATTTTAAAATTCCCTTTCTTTTTGATATTGTTGTGGTGTTGTGAATTGAACCCAGGACTTTGTGCACGGACAAGTGCCCTTCACAGAACACTTTCATTCCTAACAAAACACAAACAGCAATTTAAAATGCCAGTGGCTCTTACACTTCCAGCTATTTCTGTATTCCTTCTGTTTAATTAAGATAGTCGGTTAATTAAATATTTTGGGGACAGAGTTTTGCCTAGTAGACTAGCCTAGCTAGGAACTCACTACGTAGTCCAAGCCCAATAATAATATATATTTTATTGTTGGCTATATATAAAGATGAGTGCACAAATGTCATGATGTGTGTCTGTGAAGATCAGAGGACAACTCTGTCCTCTCTTCCCACCATGGATCTGGGGACTGAACTCAGGTCATCAGGCTTGTGCAGCAATCACTTTGACTCATAGAGTTATCTTACTGGGCCCCTAGGTCTGTCCTTTCGAATTTTAGATGATAAAATTATTTCTTTCCTTTGTCATTTCTTTCTTTGTTTTTTTTTTTGTTTTGTTTTTTCAAGACAGGGTTTCTCTGTGTAGCCCTAGCTGTCCTGGAACTCACTCTGTAGACCAGGCTGGCCCCAAACTCTCAGAGATCCACCTGCTTCTGCCTCCCAAGTGCTGGGATTATAGACATGCACCACCACCTCCCAGCTTCCTTTATTTCTTGTGAGGGCTTTACATATATTTAGGTAAGTTCTCTTGATGCTGGGGAAAGCTGGTCTCCTTTCAGAGTCACTTCTGGCTGTCTTCTGTCTTAACTTGATAGCTTTGACTCATCTGGATCAGGATTTGCACTGAATTCCAACCTTATACTCATCAATGACATCTTCTAGGGAAATCCTGTTCTCTGGGGAACACACCAGAGAGTGGGAGGGGTGTTTCAGGTGTGTGCACATATTTATTTGAGTACACACCCATATGTGCGCTTGTAAAAGCCAGAGATTGATGTCGAAGATGTCTTTCTTTTTTTTTTTTTAAGATTTATTTATTTTATATATATGGTATTCTATCTGCACGCTAGAGGAGGGCATCAGATCCCATTAGAGATGGCTGTAAGCCACCATGTGGTTGCTGGTAATTGAACTCAGAGACCTCTGGAAGAGCTGCCAATGCTCTTAACTGCTAATCCATCTCTCCAGCTCTAAGATGTCTTTCTTAATTACTTCCCACGTTATTTTTTTGAGACACAATGTCTTCAATCAACCTGGAACTCACTGTTTCAGCTAGACTTGCTGGACAGTGAGCTCTGGGAATTTGCCTAGCTTCGCACCCCAGTGTTCCCCGCCCCCCATGCTAGAGTTACAGATGTTCTAGACAATACCTGGCTTTTACATGGGTGTAAGGGATCTGAATATAGGTCCTCATGCCTGAAAAACAAACACTGTAACACGGAGCTATTTCCCCAGCCCTCATCTTAAGTTTTACATCTCCCTTGTTTGGGATGGGGGCTGGTGAGTACATGCTTGCTGATTGGAGGAACTTTTGGGAACAGCAGAGGAAGGTGTTGGTCCTGTCCTCACTAGTGCCTATTCTCAGTTGAGCACAAATGGACGGACCTCCCCAGCTGCAGGAGGGACAGGGCTTGCTTCTGTTTCAAAGCAGAAAATGGTTCTGTGCTCTTACCTTCTCAAATCGGGCCTCTGCAAACCTCACCAAAGTAATCAACAACTCTCCTGCTATCTGCTGGGTACAGGGATGGGGCAGGCTTTTCAGGCTGTCCAACGTGGTCATTATAAACTGGCCGAGTTCTTGTGAATCAAGGAAAACTTCAAAGACCTGCAATGATTTAGGAAAAATGAACTTTCAAGCTACATGGTATGGGCTAGGAATATAACTCAGTGTGTGCCTATGCTGTGTGAGGCCCAGCACCCCAGTACCCCAGCACTCCAGCACTGGGAGAGGGAGAGGGCTGTGCTATCTACTACTGGTTTATTTACTGTGATGGCTAGTCTCTGTTGTAAACTTGACTACATCTGGAATTAATGAAAATCCAAGCGGCTGGGTACACCTGAGAGAGAGTTTTTCTTAAATCATTTGAAGTGGGAAGACCCACTTTCAATATGGATCTTTGAGGTAGGAAGATCCCCCTTAATCTGGGCCACACCTTCTGCTGGCAGCCTATATAAAGGACAAGGAAGAAGGGCGCTTGCTCTCTAATTAGCAAGTCCATTCCTTCACTGGCATTAGAGCCTACTTCTTTAGGATTCCTGAATATACTGAAGATCAGGTGAGACATCCAGCCTCATGGACTCAACAACTTACTGGATTCTTGGACCTTCTGTTGGCAGACAGCCATTGTTGGACTAGCTGGACCACAGCCTGTAAGCCATTCTGATGAATCCTATGTATGTATACATACACACATTCTATAAGTCCTATCCTTCTGGAGAACCCTGACTAATACATTACCACAATGGAAAACTGGAAGTACCCAAAGTCCACAGCTAACGTCTATGCGCAGCCTTTTACTGCTCTGACTCCTAGAGAGAAGCCTTGTTCTGAGACCCTCAGAAAAAAAGTCTCACTTTACAGGAGCACTAATGAAAGGAAACATCCAGTGCTGGATAGCCGACAGCTTCCTTGACATAACTAGAATGCTTTGTGGGGAGACAACACACTAACATAATGTGCATTCTGCTTCCGGCTGCACTTAGTAGTGCATGAAGTCCTCCACATGATTGGAACAGATACGTTCCATTGGTCCTTCCTATGTGACGGGCAGTCTGCCAAGCATTGTCCACATAGCTGTTCATTTAGCTCTTGGGACAACAGAGTCATTCCAGATTCCCCTGGATGGAGGGAAACTGATAACTAGACTGGCTTACCTGGTACTTTAGACCCAACATGAGTAATATTTCTAAGTACCCCGTTATGTGTGTTTGTATGTACGTATCCACACATGTATGTGTGGGTATAAATGCACGGGGCAGTGTGCATGTGTAAGCCAGAGGTCTGTCTCAGTGTTTCCCTCTATCACTTTCCACCTTAATTTTTGAGGCAGGGTTTCTTACTAAATCTGGAGCTCATGGATTCTGCTAGACTAGCTGTCCACAAAACCACAGGGTTCTCCTGGATCTGTCTCCCCAAAGCTAAGACTACAGGAATATCCTGCTACACTCAGCTTTTTTCTTCTTAACTATGGCTATTGGAGATTGAGATCATGTCTTCATGCTCGCAATGCAAGGACTTTACTGAGCCATCTCTCCAGCCTTACAGGTCTCCTTTGTATACCATCATCCCTAACATACCTAGCGGATGCATGAGTCTTTGATGAGCACTGAATATAGCTCATTGATTCAACCATTCTCTCTTGAAACTCCTCTCTGTGAAAGGTTTACATGAGCAAGTAGCTGGTGTTCAGTGAGAGTTCACCAGAATGAGGTGAAATCACGGGCTTCTTCAGCAAGTCAACATAAACCAGAAAACAGGACACTTAGACTTGACGGTATAAGCCTTTAATCTCAGCATGTGGGTGGCAGACACAGGCAGACTGCTTGAGTTCTAGGACAGTGTGGTCTACACAGCGAGTACCAGTTTAGCCAGTGATACACAGTGATACCCTGTCTTCAAAAAGAAGAGGGAGGGAGGGAGAGGGAGAGCGAGAGACCTGGTGTGTAAGGTCATGAACATGGTACCTTTTCTGCAAATCTTGAATGTTTATGGAGCACATTCCCCGGGGAATCTCTGTGGTTGGTTTTATAAGAAACAAACAGAACTTTCCAATGTGATTTTTACATCTCACATTTCCATGAACAAGACATCTGGCTTCTCCCTACCCTTTCTAGCACATCAAGCTCTCTGTCCAGATGCTTCTAAGCTCTCTAATTACCTGGACAATCTTGAAGGGACAGGAGTAGAACTGTTTGATGCTATAGTGCTCCAGCAGCTCCCTGCACTTTTTCAAAGTTTCTCTCAAGCTCTTGGCATTGTGTCTGTCCTGAGTGATATCTAGGAAGAGAATGGGTCATTATTATGCTCTGATTCACTTCTTTCTTACTCATTTTCTAAGTCTTTCTGCTCTCCAGTTTTCCCTGGAACGTATTAATCTAATCTGCAAGCAGGTCCGGCTCTCTTCCTCATAAAGCAATATATACAGTCAAAGAGAAATGAAAAGGTTTTTTTGTAAGAACAGAGCTTTAGAGTGACTTGCTGAGTAGGAAAAAGGAAGGCCCCCGCACTCCCCACTGCAGAGGAGTCTGAGGGTGTCCTGTGAGGGTGAAATGCCGCCCAAAGCTTGTTAACCACAGATCGTCCCGAGCACCGGGGTCTGCTGGCTGTGGGCCTGGTCCCCTCATGCTGCCTTCTTCCCATGTGGTTTCTTTTTGTTGCTGTTGTTTTGTTCTTTTGAAACAAGGTCTCTCTACATGGCCCTGGCTGTCCTGGAATTCACTATGGAGACCAGGCTGGCCTCAAAGTCACAGAGATCCATCTTCCTCTGCCTCTTGAGTACTAGAATTAAAAGCATGTGCCACCACATCCAGTTTGTTTCCCATGCTCTAATATGACTTCATATTGCTGGACAGGGCATTGTAAATATTTGTTGGGTCAATAACTGAATTAGCAAGTCTCAGACTGTCCAAATATCCAGAAATGAGCTCAAAGTGCACTACAGCAGAATTTCCATCTATTAGATAAAAAGCCAGTATTCCTAGCAGGGCATAATGGTACACACCTTTGATCCCAGCACTCAGGAGGAAGAGGCAGGTGGATCTCTGAGTCTGAAGCCAGCCTGGTCTATACAATGAGTTCCATGATAACCAGAGCTACATAGTGAGACTCTATCAAAAAACAAAAACAAAAACCAAAAAACCCAAAACAAACAAATTTTAAAAAGTCAGTATTCCTTAGGAATTTGTGAGGCCAGTTCCCATCTGCTAAAAGAAAGCATGTCCTATACCTCTGGCAGAAAGGGCATATGGCTGCCCATTGACATGTACCTGTGGCAGCATATCAAAGTCTATACTGGCTCTCCAGGCTCACCCAATCCCTGTTCACAAATACTTACTATACATTCAAAGTCCACACTGGCCTCCCCAGGATTCCCCTCTCCCAGATACCAGATTGTTCTTTTGATAAGGGCAAGGTTTTATCCCCCTGGTCCCTCTATCTCTTGCTATCTCTCTCTTCCTCACTTGCTTATCCTCTTGCCCCCTGCTATTGTCAATATACTGTCTATCATCTATCTGTCTATCACCTATTTGTCTATCTATCATCTCTCTATCATCTGTCTATCTAGCTATCATCTATCTATCTATATATCTATCTATCTATCTATCTATCTATCTATCTATCTATCTATCATCTTCTACCTATCTATGTCTATCTATCTACCTACCTACCTATCATCTATCTATCTATCTATCATCTATCATCTATCTATCATCTATCTCTTGCTATCCTCTTGTTCTCTTGCTATTCTCCCCTCTCTTGCAGATAGTCCTTATCATGTCCAGTCTGTTTCTCTTTCCCTCTGTGTTGAACTCTTATAGATGCCGCTGGATGTTCCCTTTCTCTCTTATTTACAATAAAAGTGTCCCCTGATAATGGAGATGTCACATTGGATGTTTCTGTACTGTGGCCCCTCGAATACATCTGGTACTGAAGCCCTCACATACAATAATCAATTGTACTTCCTTGCCTATATCTTTGTAAATACTGCTCATGCTCAGAGCTGCCCTCCATGGGGTGGCTGCTTTAGAAAGCAGAGCTTCCTCAGTTGCTAACGCAGTTCCCTTTGGTTGCCTTTCCTACTTGTTAAACCTACTTGATTGCTCTTAATTCTTCACATCAGCTTGAGAAAACCTTTCCTCAATTCCACAACTCATCTGACTCTTACTCGTGGTTCTGCAATTTTCTTTATATTACAGCTAATGGTAAGGACTCTCAGCTCCAGCACCATGTCTGTCTGCATGCTCCCTTGCATCTTACCAAGATGTTAATAGACTAAACCTCTGAACTGTAAGAGAGCCACCCCAATTAAATGTTTTCCTTTATAAGAGTTGCCATTGTCATAGTATCTCTTCACAGCAATAAACCCTAACTAAGACAGAAGTAGGTGCCAGGGATGGGGTTATTGTTATGATAAGCCTGATCATGTTTTTGTTTGGAGGAATTCGGACTTTGGATTAGGAAAGCAGTGGAATGATTTGAGCACTGCTTAATGGGCCATACTAGGAGCATGGAAGACAATGGTGCTGAGAATGATTTGAACTGTGGGGGGCTAGCTCAAGAGGTTTCAGAGGAGAAACCTCTATGTATCATCCCTGAAGTTGAAGTCTATCTTGGGGAGGCCCCAAGATGCTGGAGATGCCAGAGCCGTGGGATACTGCAGAGGAGAGCTGGTAACAGGGAGTGGAACCAGTGCAAGAGAAGGAAGTGTGTTGCAGTCTACAAAGCTGAACAGAGTTGGAGATCTCAAGAGCATTGTAATACCAGACATGGAGCTGCAGAGTTTGGAGTTTGCCCAGCTGGCTTTTGTTTTGCTTTTTTCCTCACTATGATCCCTTCCATGTGTTTTGTAATAGTTATGTATATTCTGTGCCATTATATGTTGGAAGTATGTGATCTGCTTTTTTATTTTGATTTTACAGGAGATTGCAGTTAAGAGATTACATGAATCTCAGAAGAAACTTTGAACTTTAGACTTTTAAATAAGATTGAGATTGTTATATACTATGGGACTTTTGAAGTTGGACTGAATGCATTTTGCATTATGCTACTGTTACAAGCTTATGGGGGCCAGGAAGTAGAATGTGGTAGTTTGAAAAGAAAATGGTCCCCAACCAGCAGAGTGGTACTATTAGGAGGTGTGGTCTTTTGGAGTAGGTGTGCTTTTGTTGGAGAAAGTTTGTCTCTATGGAGGCAGGCTTTGAGGTCTCATATATGCTCAAGCCATGACCAGTGAGACAGTTCACTTCCTGTTGCCTTTGATCAAGATGTAGGACTCTCAGCTCCAGCACCATGTCTGCCTGCATGCTGCCCTGATTCCTGCCATGACAATAATGGACTAAACCTCTGAGCTGTAAGCCAGCCCAATTAAATGTTTTGCTTTATAAGAGTTGCCATGGCCATGGTGTCTCTTCACAGCCAAGAAACAATAAGCATTCAAATATATGAGCCTGTGGGGGCCATTCTTATTCAAACCGCCATAGTCAGTACTGCTCCATACTGCCTAGGAACTATGTACCTTTCTATCTATGACTTGCTAAAGAAAGTATTTCTAGAACATGGGATGGAGGAAAGGAGGAGGGATGTTGCCTACAGCTGTGCTATAGATTAGAGTACATCTCTGCTCCACAGTGTCTTACACTTCAGCTTCAGAGTGATGTGAAGCAGGTAATGTGTCCCCTCTGCAGCGTCTTCAGCCACCTCTTTCACTGGGTCCCCACATAGCAGTGCCATCACAGCCACTAGATGTCCAAGCCTTTGGAACTGCAGTGGAAGCTAAGTGAGAAGGAAAGAAAACTGCCATCAGAATATGGGGACTTTTTACCTTAAACTGGAGTTGTGGAGGAGTCCACAACTCAAGAGAGCTGAAAGTGTCAGAGGCCCTTAGATCTCTGGAGGGTTACTGTCTCACATATTTGGTATAATTCATCCAACCAAAGGGCAACCTAACCTATGAATGAACACATTCTAAAAATGAGGAGGCTTTGGCAATGAAGATATTCATTCCAGTACTGGTTTAATTAATTAAATAATTGATTGATTGATTGATTGATTAATCTTTTGAGCAAAGGTTTCTCTGTGTAGCCCTGAAAGCTTTGGAACTTATCCAGCACTGTTTTTAAAGATCACATTTTAAAAATATTTGCCTAGTAACGGAAGAGGAAATTATGATATAATCATTCTATGAATATAACCACTAGAAATCAAGTACAGCCTGGAGGTATGGCTTAGTAGTATAGCATATGCCTATCCTTTTCTAAGGACATGATAGCTACAAGAACAAAATTCACCATGAAGACCAACAATAAAACAAGACAATTATGATACACTAAGCAAAGGAAAAACCTATCAAAGTGAGTACAGCAGCACTAATTCTTAAAATATACTGATTAAAGCCAGGAAGTGGTGGCTCATGCCTTTAATCTCAGAACTTAGGAGGTAGATCTCTGTGAGTTTGAGGTCAGCTTGATCTACAGAGCCAGTGAGTTCCAGGACAGTCAAGGCTACACACAGAGAAACCCTGCTGTAAGATATTTGATTATACTGTGTAAAGATATATCACTGATTGGTTTAATAAAAAGCTGAATGGCCAATAGCTAGGCAGGAGGCATAGGTGGGATTTCTGGGAGGGGAGAGGGAAGAGAAACAGAAGCCAGTGAGACACCAAGGAGACACCAGGGATCAGTCAGCCAGACACAGAGGAAGCAGGAAAGTAGGACATACAGAATGAAAGAAAGGTTAAAAAGTCCCAAGACAAAATGTACATAAATACAAACAGGTTAAATTAAGTTATAAGAGCTAGTGGGACAAGCTTAAGCTAAAGCTGAGCATTCATAACTAATAATAAGTCTCTGTGTCTTTATTTGGGAACTGATTGGCAGCCCAAAGAAAAGGACAACTAAAAATGGCACCCAACGTGGGGCATGAATTACCACATAGGGCCTGAGAAAGCTGGAAAACAAAAAACCAGATACAGAGGCACAGCTGTGCAGCAGAGAACTTGAGCAGCAGGCATGCTGAGCAAAGACATCAAGCAAAGTAAAAGTGCCTGCCACAGTGTGGGCACCAGCTTCCCAGAGCGGGGTAGTTAAATGCAGCTCACAGTACACGCAGCTCTTAGCCAGGCCTGCAGGTTCAAGGCTTGTCTCTCATGGACCTAAGGAGAGGGTGGAGCCAACAACCAGAGCTGCATGTCAGAGGGCCTACCTGCCACTTAGCAGTTTAAGGTTTGGCTGGCATGGTCAGAGAATGCTATGGGTGCACAGTAAAATAGGTCCAGACTGGAAAAAAAAAATCTTTAAACATGTTACAGTATACGTAGGTGCTTAAGAAAGAAAATGGGTATAGACAGTCAAAGGAAAAAAATAAATAGTTTAAATATAATTAAGTAACGTCTTTATAGGAAGAGTAAAGTAATATAAGAGTAAGTCACGTAAAGTTGAGAAACACATAGGACATCTGGATCCTGTATGGTGCTTTGTTGACTTTGAATTTTTTTAATGCTCATGCTGAGAGACATGGGATTGTAAAAGGAATTGCTGAATTAAACCAGCCTAGATATTTTAGGACTGTCTTAACTTTAAAATAGAATTCAGAAATGTATTAAATTGGGGGAGAGGTTATGCTTTTGTTTCCACAGGAAATAAAAGGCTATGGGTTCCTTCAAAATTATTAAGAGGCCAGATTTGATTGAGGGAACCCCCCTAAAAATTTAGCTACAGACATAAAGAAATAAACCTAGAAAAACTACAAGACAGGTGACATATATGCTGATGCCTTGACACAGGAACAGCTCTGAGACTGGATGAGACAAGATACATCTTGTTGGTTACAGAGTCCTCATGACTTATTATTTATTACATGCCATCCTTTCATATGGCATGGATAGAGGTTTGGTTATACAATCAAAATACACATACAAAGTTGACAGATGTCTTTTACCTGCTCAAACATAAAATAAAAAATCAACTTTGGCTGGCTTGTGTACAACACAGAGTCCATACTTGTGTTAATGCAGACATGTATGTTATCTTCGAAAGTTTGTGTGTTTTGAGAGCATGGGGATGAGACACCAGTGACAATGGGTGGCACTGGTGATCCAGCCTCTCAGAGTGTTTCCATTACAGTTTCCTCAGAGTTCTGTGTTCAGGAAATCTTCAAGGCTGCTAGCTGAGATGGTCCAGCCTCACAGACTATTCTATCCAGGACTTCATATAAGCCTTGCACTTTCCCATTATGCAGAGACTAGACAACAAATGTTATAGCTAGTTTTCTTAGGACTTGACCATTATCTCAATTTTCTCAGGGTCCCCTGGAGATGCTGTTGCCCCCAGACAACAGGAAGCAGTCTAGAGAACATAATGCCCACGTTCTCAAGAGGTAGAGTGGGTGGTTTTATTCATTTGGTGGGTTATGGATATTTGTCATCATTTAGTGGCAATATAGGAATATAGGATAAAAAGACAACTATTCATCTCAAATATTTTACATTGGTATGGGTTCACATATATTGATACAAATTTAAGCTTATTTTTGTTTTACTGTATATATGTTTCTACTTTTGTTTAAGATATTATACCTATGGAGCTCACTTAAAAATGTAATATAAAGTTCTAGTCCTTGAAAGCTATTATTACAAACTTTAGGATAAGAAATGCAGGTTAGTAGTTAGTAATGTATAACAAGCAAACTTGTAGTCATGTTAGGTATGTTTTTAAGGTTAAACAGATATATTTTTAGGTAGACAGTTGATTTTCAAACACTTCAGAGACCTACAGAATATGGCATTTAAGATGTTTAATAATCTAAGGCTTTTCATGACAGTGAGACACATCTGCTCCTGGCAGCACCAATCTACTTCATAAAAGAATGACAGGCATGGAAGGACCTCCATATGGAGTCTGATTTCATTGTGGCAAAGCTAGCCACTTGGCCAAGAAACTGCTGACAGTATAGTGTACAAACTGGAGAAGCAGGACACAAAGAAAAGAGACTGCCAAACTTTGCCAAGACCAAGTGGGACAGTCCTTCAAAATTCTTTCTTCACAGAAGAGTCTGTCAGATAGTCTAAGCCTGTAGGCCTAAGATGGTGCCCCAACATTGCAGAGGAACCTTGGGTGACTGTCTAGTCATCCAGCTGTTTTGTCATTTCTCAGTTCTGGAAGTGGCTTGCACTGCACTTCCTGTTTCCTCAAGTAATATTATATCCTACTTGGGTGGCTGATGGCGTTGAAGATGAAATAATTATAGTTACCTGTAGCTGGAAGTTTTCTCCAGTCCTGCCTGCCCTGCAGTCCGTGGCCACTTATAAAATAATCACACTGAGACTTAATATTAATTACCAATTGCATGGCCTATGGCAGGCTTCTTGCTAGCTAGCTCTTATAACTTAAATTAACCCATTTCTATTCATCTATAAGTTGCCACATGCCAGTAGTTTCATATCTTGCTTCTCCTGGCGGTGGCTAACTCTTCTCCCCATACATCTGCCTGAATTTCTTGCCTGCCTCTAAGCTGCCTTGCCATAGGCCAATGCAGCTTTATTTATCAACCAATCAGAGCAACATATATTCACAGCATACAGAAAGACATCCCACAGCACCTCTCCCTTTTTTTTTTTTTTCCGAGACAGGGTTTCTCTTTGGCACCTTTCCTGAAACTCACTCTGTAACCTAGGCTGGCCTTGAACTCACAGAGGTCTGCTTGTCTCTGCCTCCTGAGTTGCTGTGGGATGTTCTGTATGGCAAATGTGTTGCTCTGATTGGTCAATAAATAAAATACCGATTGGCCAGTGGCTAGGCAGGAAGTATAGGCGGGACTAACAGAGAGGAGAAAAGAAAGAACAGGAAGGCAGAAGGACACTGCCAGCCGCTGCCATGACAAGCAGCATGTGAAGATGCCGGTAAGCCATGAGCCATGTGGCAAGGTATAGATTTATGGAAATGGATTAATTTAAGCTATAAGAACAGTTAGCAAGAAGCTTGCCACGGCCATACAGTTTGTAAGCAATATAAGTCTCTGTGTTTACTTGGTTGGGTCTGAGCAGCTGTGGGACTGGCGGGTGACAAAGATTTGTCCTGATTGTGGGCCAGGCAGGAAAACTCAAGCTACACCAAGTGCTGGGATTAAAGGCGTGCGCCACCACCACCCGGTGCACTTCCCCTTTTTTGTCTAATCAAAAGGGAAAATTTTAACTTTAACATAATAAAATTACATATAACAATTCTCAAGCAGGAGTTACAGTTATAATATCTAGTCTATTTGTATTTGGCAAAATTAAAGAAAATATTTTATCTATCCTATATTTGTGAGTCTAAGGTTTTATATCTAATTTATTTTTTATCATAACTAAAGAAAACTATAACTATCTAGTCTTTAACCACGTCAAAGACCTCAGAAGGATATAATATTACCTAAGTCAATAGGAAGAGCATTGTAAGCAACTCCCAAAATTTTGGAAATGACAGAAACAGCTGCCTGCCTAGACAGTCATCCAAAGTTCTTCTGTTATGTTGGGGCATCCACCTTTAGCCTATCAGCCTAGAGTGTTTTATTCATTTCTCCGTGTCCTGTAAAATATCTGGCGTTCTCCTCTGTAAAGCAGGAACCTGAAGAACCACCTCATCTTACAAAGCTCAGTGGTCACCTTCATATGGGCCCTATATGTCTAAGTAGAACATACTCTCAATCAGTTGACATAAGGGCCTTTTCTTGCCCAGTGGCTAGCTTTTGCCATAATGAAAATAAACTTCATATTGAGTTTCTTTGATGCCCATCCTCCTTGAAATAATTGGTGCTGTCAGAAGCAGACATATCTCATTGTCTAGAAAGGTCTAAGTTCTTAGAACATTATAAATGCCATATTCTGTAGGTCTTTACAGTGTTTGAAGATTACTTACTTAAATGAATATATCTATGTATATCTAGAAAACTTAACTAACATGACTATAAGTTTGATTATCATAGATGACTAATTAGTAATCTGTATTTCTTAATTATACATTACAATTTTAAATGAGCTGCACAAACATAACACCTTAAACAAGAGTAAAAATATTCATAAAGTATAACAAAATTAACTTTAAATTTATATCAATAAACTAAAATCCACAGCAATGTAAAACATGATAAACAAGTTGTTGTTCTTTAAAAGTAGATTTAATAATATATCCTTGTATTTTATATCTGTACTATCTCCTTTTCTTTTTTAGAAAGAGATTGCATTTATAATCAACCCCTTTAAATAAAAATAAACATTTATAAATAATATTTTGGGAATATGGGTGTAGCTTCTCATACTACTTTCTACTGGTTGAGGGTGCTGGTAATCTTATGGGAATCCTGAGAAAATTAAGAATTATAATTAAATCTTGGCTGTAGTCTGTGAAGGCAGGATCATCTCAGCCAGTTGTTTTGAATCTGATTTTGGATGTTGGGTCATCTGAGCCATGGTGTCATCAGAGATATTTTAGGAGGTCTTGGCTGATCAAATCTGATGTATCATTTTGTTTTTTAGCCCAGGCTGGCCTCGAGCCTCCTTCAGCAAATCCTACTGGCATGAGCTACAACTGGCCAAACCTGATATATCTTAATCTGGAACAAATCCACAGCCTCTTGCTTCCTGTGGAAACAAAAGCAGAGCATCCCTCCCGAAACAACACATCCTTAGATCCAAATTTTGAAGTCAAGATACCTTAAAAAAAATTTATATATATATATAATGTTTAACTCAGCAGCCTTTTCAAATGTCTTTCTGTAGTTAAAAATCCCAAAGACAATATAATCCAGACTCTCTGTGTGATTTCCATCTTTATGTGGCTTATTTTTATATTACTTTTATTGTCACTTTAAAGACTTTATTTTTTAAGATTATCTATTTCTTTATATAACTGTCTATACTCCCTTTTCTCTTTCTTCAAGGCTATGTACATTTTTATATATACTGTAAACAGTTTAGAGTTTTATCTCATCTGAATCTATCTTATTGAGAATCTATAATCCTTTACTGACCAGGAGAGATTTTAAACTGTTAAAACTGTGTGGCTAGGATGAAAAGCAGCAGCCTTGGCTGCTGACTCTGCCCATCTCAGCTTTTCAACATGGTGGGAGTACCTAGGAGAGTCACACTTACCCCCCCAACTCTGGGGTCCATGCTGCCACCATGTAGCTGGACCATAAACCCTTTTTGTCTGCATAAGTAAAGGCTAAATCCACCATGCAGCATGCTTCACAGCTAGGAGACAGCTCTGTGTACCAAGGCAGGAATCTGCCATGCTGCGCTCAAGCCCAAATGGTGTAGCATCTCTGTACCACCCCATATGAGATGTGAAGTAAGAAGCTGTTTTGGGCTCCGTTTTAGAATCTCTTATTAAGTTTTCTCAGGTTTTAGGTGGAAACTTGAGCCCCATGTTGGGCGCCAAAGGTAGCCAGAAGTTTTCTCCAGTCCTGCCTGCCCCATAATCTGTAGCCACTTATAAAATAATCACTCTGAGGCTTAATCTTAATTACCAATTGCATGGCCTATAGCAGGCTTCTTGCTAGCTAGCTCTTACATCTTAAATTAACGCCTTTCTATTCATATATAAGTTGCCATGTGGCCATGGCTTACCAGTACTTTCACATCTTGTTTCTCCTGGTGGTGGCTGGCATCTCTCTCCTCTGCTTTCTTCACACTGTATATCTGCCTAGATTTCCCATCTGCCTCTAAGCTGCCTTGCCATAGGCCAATGTAGCTTTATTTATCAACCAATCAGAGCAACATATATTCACAGCATATAGAAAGACATTCCACAGCAGTTACCATTTTCCTTGTTACTAAATTCAAAATGAAACTCACGAAAGAGGTATAAGGTGTATAAGGTTAAAAGACATAAAGCTTAAATTGTTTATCTATGAAAATGTTTTAAGGTCTAAAAAGCTATTTTTAGGTTGGTAAAGTAAATTAAGTACAAAACTTTGGACTCACCAAGATAGGATAGATAATGGAGTATTTTCTCTGAATTTGCCAAATACAAATGAACTGAATATTGTAAATACAAATCTTACTTAATGATTGTTCTTATTGTATATAGTTTTACTATGTTAGAGTTAAAACTCTTCCCTTTTCATTGAAATAAAAAGGGGGAATGTTGTGAGATATGTGATTACATTGTGTAAAGATATGTCATTGTGATTGCTTTAATAAAAAGCTGAACGAGCCAGGCGGTGGTGGCGCACGCCTTTAATCCCAGCACTTGGGAGGCAGAGGCAGGCAGATCTCTGTGAGTTCGAGGCCAGCCTGGTCCACAGAGCGAGATCCAGGAAAGGCTCAAAGCTACACAGAGAAACCCTGTCTTGAAAAACCAAAAAAAAAAAAAAAAAAAAGCTGAACGAACAATAGCTAGGCAGGAGGTATAAGCAGGACTTCTGGGAGGAGTGAGGGAAGAAAAAGAAAGAGATGCTAGGGAGACACTGGTGCCCAGTCAGCCAGACACAGAGGAAGCAAGGAAGTGGGCTTTCAGTGTGAAAGAAAGGTAAAAAGTCCTGCGGCAAAACATAGATGAAGAGAAACAGGATAAACTAAGTTTTAAGAGGTAGTGGGACAAGCCTAAGCTAAAGCTGAGCATTCATAATCAACAATACGTCTCTGTGTCTTTATTTGGAAGTTTGTCAGCGGCCCAAAGAAAATATCAACTACAGCTTGGTGGTGGTGGCGCACACCTTTAACCCCAGCACTCAGGAGGCAGAGCCAGGCGGATCTCTGTGAGTTCTAGGCCAGCCTGGTCTACAGAGTGAGTTCCAGGACAGGCACCACCAAAACTACACAGAGAAACCTGTCTCAAAAAAAAAAAAAAAAAAAAAAAAGAAAGAAAGAAAGAAAGAAAGAAAAAAAGAAAAGAAAATGCCAACTACAAAATCCTGTCTCAAAAAACCACCAATGGTATTTTATATCTATATATACACATACATACATATACACAGACTAATATATATCTTGCTTGTTAAAAAAATGGAAGGTATCTAACAAAAAACAGAAAAAGAAATGCAACTTAATATAGTGGAGAAAATAAGAAAACGTTTCAAATTAGGGAGAAAAAAAAAGATCAGCAACCACTTGGTGATCATGCAAAATACATACCACCTCCTGTTTCAAATGACCACTAAGGCAGTCCCAGAACACTTCACGTTGAAGTCATGTTCAAGCACAGTGTGCACATGTGTAATATGACTGCTGCTATCCAGAACACTGGAAGCAACAGAAAGAAGCTGTTTCTATAGCTCCTCACAAACTCAACACAGAAATGCTATAACCATCAACACATGACGGCCTGGTTTGGGGAAACTTGTTAACATTCCATAAAGCTGAACCAGTGATTATTTTTTCTCCTCTCTCCTCCCTCTCCCTCTCTCTCTTCCTCCTTCCTCCTCATGGAATGATCTGTGTATGTTCAGGTACATGCACCCACGTAAGCACACGTGGAGGCCATAGCTTGACATTTAGTGTCTTCTGTTAGCTCTCTTCACCTTATTTTGAGTCAGGTACACCAGATGGCCAGAGAGCACAAGAATCCTCGAACTCACAGAGATCCCCCTGCCTTTGCCTCCCGAGTGCTGGGATTAAAGGTGTGTGCCACCGCTGCCCGGCTTTTTTTGTTTTGTTTTGTTTTTTTCAAGACAGAACCCCATTCAATCCACTTTGTAGCTGACGATGCTACTGAACTTGTCTGATTCTCCTGCTTTTACCTCCCAAGTGCTGCATTAAAAGTGTATGCACTATGCTTGGCTGGCAAAGGCCCTTTTTTAAAATGTGGAGACATATGAACTGAGCACTCGAGTGATTGGCTGAGCATTACAAGTAGCTGAAGTAGCTTTAGGTGGTTAGAAATCCACAAGAAACTAGTGAGGCTGTAAAGGGCGGTAGAGACAGGTAGGAGCCAGTACACACAAGATCCTGAATTCTTTTTTATTTTTTTTTTTTTTGGTTTTTTGAGACAGGGTTTCTCTGTGTAGCTTTGCACCTTTCCTGGGACTCACTTGGTAGCCCAGGCTGGCCTCGAACTCACAGAGATCCGCCTGGCCCTGCCTCCCGAGTGCTGGGATTAAAGGCGTGTGCCACCACCGCCTAGCTAAGATCCTGAATTCTAACAGCAAAAGAAGTCTCTGGGTTAAAGAGGAGGGGAGGGGGGTTAAAGCAACGAAGCCCAAGTCCAGGCTAAGGCAGAAGAAAATGACAACTAAAGCTAGGAAAGAAGGGGTGGCTTGAGAGCTGAGAGAGGGCTGGGGGCTGGGAAGGTGGCTCAGGGGTGAGAGTGCTGCTGCAGCCACAGGACCAGAGTTTAGATTCCAGCACCTGCGAAACAAGCCAGGTCCTCGGAGTCTGACAGGCCACATGCACACACATGTATACATGTGCTGATACAGACAGACAGACAGACAGACAGACACACACACACAGAGACACAGACACAGACACACACATACACACACACACATAGACACACAGACACACACACACACAGACACACACATACACACACACACAGACACACACATACACACACACAGACACACACACACAGACACACACACACATAGACACACACACATACACACACACATAGACACACACACATACACACACATAGACACACACACATACACACACACACAGACACACACATACACACACACACAGACACACACATACACACACACACACAGACACACACACACAGACACACACACACATAGACACACACACATACACACACACATAGACACACACACATACACACACACATAGACACACACACATAGACACACACACATAGACACACAGACACACACACACACAGACACACACACACACAGACACACACATACACACACACAGACACACACACACAGACACACACACACATAGACACACACACACACACACACACACACACACACACACACACACGGTACTAAGTCCTTTTTGAAGAAGGCATCTATAGCCCCAGCTGGAGGAGCTGAGTGGGAGCTCTCAGCAGCACTCGGCCAAGAAGACCCTGGAGGATGAACTGTTGATGGTGCCTCTGTCTGAACTGCAGCAAGCTAATACTGTCCCTTTCCTCTAATTAAAAAAAATACTTATTTCTGTATTAAGTATATTTATACTCATATTTTAGCCCCTCAGAATTTATTAAGACATAAAAGCCATAGCCCAGCATAGTGACTTATGCCTTTAATCCCAGCACCCTGGGGCCAGAGGCAGGCTGAGTTTGAGGCCAGCCTAGGTAACAGAATGAGATGGGTCTCAGACAACCAAACGCTATAAAACATACTAGAGACTAGATTGGTACCTGATTATATCCTTAACATTTCTTCTTACCTTTTTTCTTTAAATTCTTTTGATTTTTTTCTTCTTTAATTGAAGTTTTTTTTCCATGCAATATATTTTAATCATGTTTTCCCCTCCCCCAATGCCTTCCAGAACCTCCTCACTTTCACACCCACTAAAATCCATACATACTCTCTCTTTCTCTCTATTAGAAAACAAATAGACAACCAAAAACAAACAAACAAAAACCCAAACAAACTAGAACAGGCAAAACAAACAGGAAAAAAGCAGTCCAAGAAAAACATATAGACACAGAGACATACACATTTGCTTACACAGAAATCCCACAAAAACACCAAACTGGGAAACATAATATATAAGCAAAATAGTATCAAAAATGTTAGGCACCCAGAGAATATATATGTGCTCCAAGTCACTGGACCGCACACTAGGGTTGGCTGGCCTTTACTGACTATAAATTATACTTCAATGTAAGAAAAGCTAGGGGCCTGAAGAAGGATGTGAGTCATAGCCTAATTCCACTGGGTTCCTCTCTGGCTCTGGTTTTGCTTCTTTGCCTTTTCCCCAGTCACTCTTCTGCAAGGACCTTGGCCTCAGGGATCATGACTGAGTGATAAACATCTTTATGACAAGGCACTAAAACTAACCCCAGCCTCAGTGAGCTCTGCCTGACAGGTGGCCCCTCCTCCTCCTCCTCCTCCTCCTCCTCCTCCTCCTCCTCCTCCTCCTCCTCCTCCTCCGCAGTTATCCTGGAGCAGGAGTGACTGCTGTTCCTCCAGAACCCCCTGCAGAGCCACAGCCCAGACAGTGGCCTGAGCAAGGTCACCTGCTCTGTGTACTCACCCCTCCTTCAGATTCCTCTTTCTATAGAATTTTAAAGTTCCTGTTACCCCTTAAGAACCTATTTGGGGGTCACTGAATCTGTTCTTTTCAGCAATGGCTGCACTGATTACGTCTCTGTTGAATTTCACTCTTTCCTTTGGTTGGCACAAGGGGTAGGTATAGAATACTAATCTACAGGGACTCCCAGAGCAGGGCCTTTTGCTCTAAGATTGATAATAGACCTTCCACAGAAAGAGTTGTATTACATAGTCTTTGGGTTTGGTTAATTTAGGTATGTGGGGTTTTTTTTGCAATTAAAAAAATAAAGTAGTTTAAAATAAATTATAAATTGACGTAAGAATTCTAAGTTAAAAAATAAAAACCCAGTAGAGCCACAACCCAACTTCTGCATACAAATTCCAGATGTTCACAGACCCAATGGTACCAGGCTAAGCACCCCATACTCAGAATCCTCTCTAGGAAAGAAAACGCTAAAGAAGATCACACGCACGCACGCACGCACGCACGCACGCGCACACGCACACAGTGGGGGAGGGGTAGGAGGGGGACGGAGTGATCGTTTAAAACATTTCTTTAATCCACAGTGAACAGAGGTTGAAGAATAAGAGGAATGCCATACTGTTGCTGTGAGAATCATCAAGCAGCCAGTGATGACCAGAAGTTACTTGCTACAGGAGTTACTGGCTTCAGAGGTTACTGGAGTATGGAGAGACTGCATCTGAGCAGCTGTGGGAGTCACTGTTCATGCTGGGGTGAGACACTTGGTGGCAGCTGTTTGGACAGGGTTGCTCTGTAAGCAAGCTGGCTTGGTTCACTGTGTTCTGACACTGGGGTTCTACTGAGGGAGTAGAAGCACATTTACACCCGACCAGAAATGATGGAGAGTGGGGAAGGCCCAGGGGACAAGACCTGCTCGGAGAAAGACACTGATTTACAGAAGGAAAAAGGAACAGACCCAGGAGAGGTGATCAGTTTGGGGGATTATTTTTAGAAGCTACGGCAGAGGACTGATAACAACTAACAAGTGGAAGACTGAAAGAGAAATACGAGGATTTGGAAATAGGATCCGTGGTAAGAATAAACAGGCCAGGGGAAAGGAAGCAAACTGTGTCCGTTTCTGGGGAAACCCCAATTCCCCAGACTCCAAAAGGCAGTCCAAATATCCAGAAACAGGCTCAACCTGGACTACAGGAGGACTTGTGGCAGTTAGATAAAAGTCACCATTCCTCAGGGACTCGTGAAGCCGGTTCCCCTCTGAATGAAATGAGGACATGACTGCTCCAAGGTACTTGAGGAGAATTTTATTGCGGATAGGAAGGAGAAAACAGCCAGAAGCATCTGGAAGAGTCCATGAAACCGGCCCATTAGTGTGGGGGGTGGGGGAGAGGAAGAGGTGTGAGGAGAAGGGGACCAAGAGAATGGATGGCCAAAATGACAGGGTTACACAGGAAGGAGAAGCTTGGGAAAGTGGGGGAAGGCCCTGGGGCTGGAGAGGTTTAGGGTAGGGTGTGGGTGAGAAGTGCTGAGAGGAACCACAGGTACTGAGTGAGCCTGGAGGCCAAGCAGACACTTTGGTGTGCTAACAGGCACCAAGGTAGCCATTTGTTTCTTTGGAACCTGACACCCTTTACCAAAAAGAGTCATTTCCCTTTCCTCTGGCAGAAGGGACATATGGCTTCCTGTGGTGCTTATCAGCATATCAAAGCTCATGCTGGCCTCCAGGCTCCTTCAGTATCACAAGTACAGGTTGGACACATTTCAAAGTTCTAGCTTATGCTGGCTAGTTTTATGTCAACTTGACACAAGCTAGAATTATCTGAAAGGAGAGAATATCAATTGATATAATACCTCCATATGATCTGGCTGTAGGGGCTGGAGAGATGGCTCAGTGGTTAAGAGCACTGATTGCTTTTACAAAGGACCCAGGTTCAATTTCCAGTCACTCACAAAGCAGCTCACAACTGTCTGCAACTCCAGGATCCAACACCTCACACAGACATACATGTAGGCAAAACACTAATGTATGCAAAATAAAATTATTTTTTTAAAAATCCAGCTGTAGGGCATTTTCGTAATGACTCAGCCCAATGTGGGTGGGAGCCACCCCTAGGCTGGTGGTCCTGGTAGACATGGGTTCTATTCAAAAGCAGGTTGAACAAGCCCCAAGCAACAAGCCCTCCCCTCAGCTCCTCATTCTCCTTATCACCCTGCTATTCTTGCTGTTTTCTCTATGCTCCACTCCTGATTTTTCTCACTGTTTTCTCTGTTCCTTACCCATGCTATTCTTTCCTCTCTTGCAGATAGCCCTGGCCAGGCCCAGTCTGCTGGCCATGTCTACGTCTTTCTCTCTCTGCTCTGGACTCTTCCGGATAACTCTGGCTGTTCTCTCGCTCATATCTACAATACAAACCTCCCCTTAACCATACCATGGTAGTGGTAGCACAGTGTGAGGCACCTGCAGAGTAGTACTGCAGCAGGATATCATGTGACCGCTCCAACAGTCAAGCCAAGACCACAAGCAGCTGGGGCCAACATGGCCAGCCAAGACTGATGGTCTTTTGCTTCATTCTAATGACGTCCATATTATTAGTGTTGCATATTAGTATTTGGGCCTTTCCTATCGCTGAGACACATCAGAAAACTCCATGTAAGCACAGAAAAGAGAAACAGATCTTATTTTAGGAATTCCTCTCTGACCTAGCCCATGTACAATCTTATCAATCATTATGTTTACCCATGAAAAATGCAGTCCCAAACACTAGTGGGTATGACTGACTCTGGGAACATCTCCATTCATCCTTCGGTACATACTTTTACTCAATCGATGATAAAACTTCCTCCCAGTTCCTTACTTTGTCTCTGAATTCTTTCTCTGACGGTGACAAGAAGGTGGAAACACTAGGTACAGGTCTCTATCTGGTCCCTCTGTCTTTTAGATTCCCTCTCCTGCCTCCACAAGGCAACAATAGTACAATTCTCTTAGAGAGCCTATGAGATATTTGCATTGATTAGTCTGAACTGACCCGCTGGACTTCATTTCTTTTCTTGCTTTACTTTGTTCCTTTTTTGACAAGATCTTTTTAGATGTATCCTTGGCTGTCTTAGAACTTGATATGTAGACCAGACTAGCCTCAAACTCCCAGAGATCCATCTGCTTTTGCCTCCCAACTATTGGGACTAAATGCATGCACTGGGACTAAATGCATGCACCACCACACCTGGCTTGACTTTATTTCTTCAAAGACAAACTACACAGAGCTCAGGTTGGTTTGGGCCCTTTACATATTTTCAGATTATATTTATTTATTCATCTATTCAGAAACATTTACTGCATTGTGTTTTAACTGTCATGCTTAATAACAGAGATGCAAAGATTAACAAACAGTATGTGGCTTCTAACTGAGCACATTTTAGGATTGGGACAGACATAAAAATAATGCTGAGTGCTGGGAAACTGTATCAGCACCAGTGGAATACATGCTGAGCTACAGAAGGAGAACACAATGAAGGATGGCTTGCATGCTTCTTCCTCAGCCACCCAAGGTTACTCACCTTCAGGTGGAGATAACAGGATAAACACTTGAGGACTTGGGCCATGATGGCTGTAGCTCGTTCTCGCTCATGGTCTTTGTTTGACTGTAACCAGGGGTCCATTTGCTATAAAAGATAAGGAAGATCAAATGGTCTGTCAGGAATATATGAAGTAAAACTTGTACTATATTAGAAAGAACATGTGAAGTGAGAAACTCTACATTACTTCAGTATCTAAAAACTACTCCTAATATGTTGTGAAATAGAATATTTGTCTAACTATTTAAAAATATGTTGAATTTGTTTATGTTGTAGAATATTTGTATAATTATATAATTATGTGTTGCATTAGTTTAACTATGTAAAGATGTGTTGCTGTTTTATCTTGCCTGCCCTAAAGCACCTGATTGGTCTAATAAAAAGTTGAATGGCCAATGGTTAGGCAGAGGAGGGACAGGCGGAGCTGTCAGGGAGAGAGAAAAGGGAAGCCAGCCAGCCAGGGGCCAGCCAGCCAGGGGCCAGCCAGCCAGGGGCAGAGGAAGAAGGAAGGCAAGATTGACAATATATAGATGAGGTAAATGAGCCTCGAGGAAACACATATATTAATAGAAATAGGTTAAGTTAAAAAAAAAAAGGTAGCTAGAAACAAGCCTAAGCTAAGGCCAAGTATTCATAATTAATAAGTCTCTGTGTCATGATTTGGGGGCTGGCAGTTCAAGAAAGTATGCTTAATGATAAAGGAGTTTACATTGGAAGTGATGGGTTGACAAGCAAGACACAAAACCCTGGCTCCTTCAAAGCTTGATTTCTAGATTTATATTTCCTTTTTTTTTCTTTTCTTTTTCTTTTCTTTTCTTTTTTTTGTTTTTTTGTTTTTTGTTTTTTGTTTTTTTTGTTTTTCGAGACAGGGTTTCTCTGTGTAGCTTTGCGCCTTTCCTGGAGCTCACTTGGTAGCCCAGGCTGGCCTCGAACTCACAGAGATCCGCCTGGCTCTGCCTCCCGAGTGCTGGGATTAAAGGCGTGCGCCACCAACGCCCGGCTAGATTTATATTTCTTCATTGCAATACTTTAGTCTATTCTCTTAGCTGTTTTCAGTCCTTTCAAATCTGCATTGGAAAGAAATAGTTAATGATATGCTCTTAAAGAACTAAAGATGCGGGTGTGGGCTGGAGAGATGGCTCTGAGGTTAAGAGCATGGGCTAATTTTCCAGAGGACCTGGGTTCAATTCCCAGCACCCACATGGCAGCTCCAATTCCAGGGGATCTGGCACCTTCACAGATGTGCAGGCAAAACCCCAATGCACATAAAATAAAAATAAAGAAATCTTTTAAAAAAAGAACTAAAGATGGAGAAAGAACATCTACCGGAGCAGACAGGGAAGGCTGAAGACCAAAAGCTGTAGCTCAAAAGAAGTAACTTTCCACAGAAGAAATGGCTGAATTAGTTGCCAGGAGAGGAAAGTGCAAAGTACAGCCAGACAAGGGAAGAACCCAGTCTGTCATGTTGATATATAAATAGAAAAGGAATAAGAAATGGTGTCAATGTCAAGTATGACAACAATGAATGCCATCTGTGCTCAGGTGCACAAGGTTACCAACCACTTAAAAGATCCTCTCTTCCTGGGGTGGTTGCACCTTAAAAGAAAGCAAGAGCAAAATATTTGAATCTCAGTGAATGAATATGATGACGAGATCCCTACTGATGGACAGTATATGCTGGACTGGAAACAGGTGGAAGCATGCGGTCATTTTCCATGAGTCCTACAAGGTAGGAAGCTGCCAATTTACTAACTTAGGAGATTTACTCTGGTTCTGGGTCATTCACCAAACCCTTCTTTGCTACCAAGGAACAGTAAAGAAAATTGTAATAATGATTTAAGCCACTTATTAAAGGCTATTTATTCAATCTTCAGAGTAATTGTTATCCCTGTGGACAGTGAGGAAATCAAACTCTATGGCAGAGGACTGTGACCAATGAATGGCAGTCAGAATAAAAATCCAAGCCTCTGCTTTAAAACTGATAACTTTGGTAATGCGGAGATGGCTCAGTGACTAAAGGTATTTGCTGCTAAGCCTGAGCATATTAATCCACGCTATGGAACCAGGGTGGTGGAAAGAGAGAACTGACCCCTGCAAGTTGTCCTCTGATCTCCACGTGTGCCATGGCACAAGTATATATGTGCACACACACATACACACAAATAAAATTTAAAAAGGACAGTAGTTTCAGCTACAGTGTCACCTTATATAACTTAACTCTTCCATATTTTTTCTTCCACGTTTAGCAGTGCATAGAAACTACCTTTGTCCCTTGGTGTCTTAGGGTTTCTATTGCTGTGAAGAGACACCATGACCACAGCAACTCTTATAAAGGAAAACATTTAATTGAGTGATGTTGTAGAATATTTTTTTAAGATGTGTTACATTTGTTTATGTTGTGGAACACTTGTTAAATGGTGCAAAGAACATGTGAAGTGAGATGTGTTGCATTCTTTATGTTGCACTTATTTAACTCTGTGAAGCTGTGTTACTTTGACTGTCTAAACACGTGATTAGTCTAATAAAGAGCTGAATGGCCAATAGCAAAGCAGGAGAAAGGACAGGTGGGGCTGGCAGGCAGAGAGAACAAATAGAAGAAGAAATCTGGAAAGAAAAGATCAAGGAATGAGAAAAGGAGCCAGCCAGCCAGCTACACACTCAGAAATGGAATAAAATGGAAAGAAAAGATATACAGAAATAGAGAAAGTTAAAATCCCAGGGGCAAAAGGTAGATAAGATAATTTAAGAAAAGCTGGCAAGAAACAAACCAAGTTAAGCCCGGGCATTCATAAGAAATAATAAGACTCCATGTATGATTTACTTAGGAGCTGGGTGGCAGGACCCTAAAGAGCCAAGAGTAAAAGAAAACAACCAACAACAGGCTGGCTTACAGTTTCAGAGGTTTAGTCCATTATCATCATTGTGGGACATGGCAGTGTGCAGGCAGTCATGGTGCTGGAGAAGGAGCTGAGAGTTCTATGTCTTGCAGGCAACAGGAGTGAACTGAGACACTGGCTATGACTTGAGCATATATGAGACCTCAAAGCCCTGCCTCCAGTGACACTTCCCCCAACAAAACCACAAATACTCAAACAAGGCCACACCTCCTAGTAATATCACTCCCTTTGGGGGCCATTTTCTTTCAAACCATCACACCTGACATTTCATTACCTTAAAAATGCTGTCAAAGTTTTCCAAATGTGGGTCTTTTACCACTAGACTCTGCAGCATCACAGAGAAGGCCTGGAACGTCTGTCTGTAGAGACACTAAAAAGGTGCAGAATCAGCAAGGCTCCCTCCCTGCCAAGTTCCCCAAGCACCACACTCATCTGACGCCGGTCATCACTTGGAGGCTTTATACAAGCCTGACCCAGGGTAAAAGCACCTGTAGGCAGTATGAGGCAAACAGAAACAAAACATTTCAAATGAGCATCTTAAAGTTCCTGGGATTGGGGTAATAGACTACATCTGGGGAACTACACAGAGGTCATCAAAATACTTTCAACGCTGACGTGTGACTAGTGTTCTGAAACAGGGGAGCCATCTGTCACCTTCCATCACTCCCTTACCAGCCTGCTCAGCAGCCACAGAGGAAACTGGCGCTTTCCTCGGCCTGGAGCTCCTCTCTTCCGCTTTCCTTCTACTTACATAGAAAGGCCCTGCGCCCTGAAGTGCTGCGCCCAGCACTTCCTCCTCCTCCTCCTGTACTGCTTTGACTCTTCTCTAGCATCTGAGCTCTTCCCCAGCCGACATACTTACTTCTCAGTGGTCTGTCTTGACATTAAAAGGCAGGCTGTCAGGGTGAGGCTGCATGCTACTCATCTCTACTTTCTGTCAGTGTTTAACACATGGTGGCCCTTCAAAGAACGTCAGTAAAATGGGAAGAGGTAGGAGTGCGGAAAAGGAGAGTAGGGGGATCGGGAGATGTTCCACACATAATAGTAGATGCATAAAAATTTTTAAAATAAAAAATTAAATTCTAAGTTTTAAAAAAGTAAAAATTGGGTGTGGTTGTGGTAGAACACCAAACCTATAATCACAACACTCAGGAGGATTGTGAGTTCAAGACCAGCCTGTCTATATAGAGAGATCCTGTCTCGAAAATAAAAGGAAACGGAAAGTCTGCAAAGTATATGAGTTAATACTGTCACTTAATTATTTTATTATTATTATTATTATTATTATTATTATTATTATTATTATTATTTTGTTGTTTTGTTTGAGACAAGGTCTTACTTTGTAGCCCCAGCTGGCCTGGCACTTGCTATGTACACCAGCAAGGCTGGCCTTGAACTCACAGAGATCTATCTGCATCTTTCTCACAAGAGCCACCATGCCCAGCTTCTGCTTTATTTTAAATCCAAAGGAAAGAAAGGAGGAGCAGCGGGAAAAGGAAGGAGCACACACACAGAGAAAGAAAGGAAGAAAAAGCCAGTATGTGATGATGGTCATCAGTCTCGACATCACTGCCTTCTAGTTGGTTTCAAACCATCAATTGCTCTCAAAGGTGAAGAGCAGCAGACCTGGGGAAGAGAGGGCATCTTAAGACAAAAAGTGAGTTACCTCTGGGTGGCTGGTCTGCTTTGGCACTGTGCTTGGCAGCTGGGTATGGGTGTTTATGGCAGGCAGGGAGATTATACTTCTGGTGATAAGACCAAGCAAGTCTTCCCGGTCCTCAGAGCCAAACAACAGGTGCACATCTTGGTAACTAGGGAGAGACAGTTCTGGAAGAATCTGATGCTAAACTGATACCTCAGCTCCTAAAATATGAAAGAGGAGCCGGCAGTAGGGGCGCATGCCTTTAATCCCAGCACTCGGGAGGCAGAGCCAGACGGATCTCTGTGAGTTCAAGGCCAGCCTGACTCTCAGTCTGATCTCATAGAGTGAGATCCAGGACAGGGACCAAAACTACACAGAGAAATCCTGTCTTGAAAAAAAAAATATTGAAGAGGAAGGGCAAACTGGCTGGTTAACACTCTGATGGACTAGACAGCTTCCTGAAGGAGACATATGTTCTGAGGGATCTCACGAAAGGCTGGAGGAAGAGTGTATCTGCACCTCAGTCCCTGGTGCAGAATCCTTCTAGGCTCTTCTCCAGCTCAGCCATTGAGGCAAGCCTGTAGCACTCTCAGGCAGTAATTCACAGTTTTCCTAAGTGTGTTCTGCTGAATGTAAGCTGAGAGAGTTAAGGCTTTAACTGCAGGTCATCTCAGAAAGGGTGACCAGCATAGTTAACAAGGTATAAGTCTTCAAGAGATGTAAACATCAGGTATCCCTTGCAAATTCCTTAGACCTTACAATACTTTATCATGAAGCCTGTATAAGAGTCACTTTCCATTGAATATACTTTGGATAGAACTAAACTCCAAAGAGGTTCTGCTAAGGTCTCTGAGATGCGGATGGCAGCATTCATGACATCTAGTTTGCTTGCAACTGCTGTGACAAAACACTGACCAAAAGCAACTTGGGGAAGAATAACTAGGGGTTATTTCAGCTCACAGGTTATAGCCCATCATCAAGGGATTCAAGGCAGGAACCTACAGTCAGGAACTGAGGCAGAGATCAGGGAGGAACGCTGCTTACTGGCTTGCACCCGGTCACAGTCTGCTACTTTTCTCAACTACCCAACAATGGCACCTCTTACCGTGGCCTGGGCCCTCCTACATCAATTAGCAATTAAGAAAACGCCTCACAGACAGAGCCGTAGGCCAACCTGATGGAACTGAGGTTCCTTCTTCCCAGATGTGTCAGGGTGACAACTGTCTTGGTTAAGGTTTCTATTGCTGTGAAGAGACACTATGACCACGGCAACTCTTATAAAGGAAACATTTAATTGAGGTGGCTTACAGTTTCAGAAGTTCAGTCCATTATCATCGTGAAGGGTAGCATGGCAGTGTGCAGGCAGATGTGGTGCTGGAGCTGAGAGTGCTACGTCTTGCAGGCAACAGGAAGTGAACTGATGGTCACACCTAGGGGAGCTTGAGCAAAAGAGACCTCAAAGCCTGCCCCCACAGAAACACACTTCCTTCAACAATGCCACACCTCCTAATAGTGCCAGTCCCTTTAAGGGCCATTTTCTTTCAAACCACCATAACAACCAAGATTAGGCATCACACATGATATTAAAGTTCTCACAAAAGAATAAGGATTTGGCTTTTCCCCATTTTGGTAGTTTGAATATAATTGGCTCCCATAAGCTCATAAGGAGTGGCACTTTTAGGAGGTATGGCCTTGTTGGCGTAGGTGTGACCTTGTTGGAGGAAGTATGTCACTGTGGGGGCAGGCTTTGAGGTATCTATGTTCAAGATACCCAGTGTCTCAGTTCACTTCCTGTTGCCTGTGGATCAAGATGTAAGAACTCTCAGCTCCATCTCTAGCACCATGTCTGCCAGTGTGCTGCCTTGCGACCCATCATGATGATAATGGACTGAACCTCTGAACTCTAAGGGAGCCACCCCAATAATGTTTTCCATTATAAGAGTTGCCACGGTCTTGGTGTCTCTTCACAGCAATAGAAATCCGAAGACATCCATTTAAGTAGTTTTCAAAAGTGAATATACAGGGCATTTAAAACATTGCACGTATTTATTTAGTGTTGGAGAAGTCAGGGAGGGGTACTTGCTCCAGTACCTGTGTGGAAGTCAGAGAACAACTTGTAGGAGCTGGCTCTCTCCTTCTACTATGTGGGTCCAAGGACCAACATCAGGTCATCATCCTTGGTGACAAGTGCCTTTACTCACTGAGCCATCTCACCAGCCCTACATATGGGGCATTTTAATCAGCTCTAGCAGTGTATGACCCTGAATGAGAAACCAGGACGCATGTGTAAGGTGCACGTGGGTATCACCTGAGGTCGGTGATGGTGACAAAGAGCTCCTGGCGCACCAGGCTGGACAGAGAGTACAGAGGCTCCTCTTGTACCAGCACCTGCAGTGAGAGGAAAAGAACTTCAGCATCCGAAAATATACCAGCTCACAAAGCTGACTCACGCTAGCGAGCCTCCCTGTGCCTCAGTTTCCTTGCCTGTAAAATGGTACAACAGTACTACTTATGTCCTGGGCTGTAGTGAGCTAATTCATAATTCCTGACAGCCCTTGATAATTGTGTCCATTGTTCACTGTCGTCATTACCAGTGATCATTTCTAGTTTAGGTATTCTATCTCCTTCACTGAACCAGGATCTCCAGGGTCAGGCTCATGCTGGTTGGTTTTTTTTTTTTTTTTTTTTTTGGTTTTTCGAGACAGGTTTTCTCTGTGTAGCTTTGCGCCTTTCCTGGAGCTCACTTGGTAGCCCAGGCTGGCCTCGAACTCACAGAGATCCGCCTGCCTCTGCCTCCCGAGTGCTGGGATTAAAGGCGTGCGCCACCAACGCCCGGCTGCTGGTTGGTTTTACCTGTCAACTTAACACAGCCTAGAACATCTGAGAAGGGATCTCAATGGAGGGATTGTTTCAGCCTGGCCTTTGGACCTGTCTGTGAGGGACTGTCTGGACTGTTAATTAACCCCATGGGCAGTATCAATCCTCAAGCTGGGAGTCCTGGGTTGTGTAAGAGTCAAGAGGGCTAGTGAAAAGCAAACAATCAGGCAGCATGGTGCATCCATCCATCCTCTATTCTCTTTCTTTCTTCCTTCTCTCTCTCTCTCTCTCTCTCTCTCTCTCTCTCTCTCTCTCTCTCTCTCTCTCCTCTTCTCTTCTTCCTTCCTTCCTTCCTTTCTGTTTTTTGGTTTTTCAAGACAGGGTATCTGTGTAGCCCTGGCTGTCCTGGAATTTGCTCTGTAGACCATGCTAGCCTTGAACTCACAGAGATCTGCTTGCCTTTGCCTCTGCCTCTGCTGGGATTAAAGGCATGCGCTGCCACCACCCGGCTTATTCTCTTTTCTTGACTGAGGATGTGATATGACTGATGGTTTGAGTTCCTGCCCTGACTCCCTTCCATGATGAACTGTAACCTGGAACTGAAGCCAAACAAACCCTTTCTTCCCCAAGTTGCTTTTGATCAGGTTATTTACCACAGCCACAGAAAGGAAACTAGAAAAATAATATCCTGATGGTTTGTCCTGAAAAAGGAATAACTTTCCAATTGGCAGGAGAGCTGTGCTGGAAACCCTGCAGAGTGATGGGGGAACTCCACCAGAGCCAAGCCAGTTTATAAAGCTCCTCTATTCTGATCAATCTGTAACAATTCCCATAACTATAGCAACTTGTGTCTCCAGATTCTTGTCTCCCCAGCCCTGTGGACCCCCAGTTATGGCCTCCAGGAGACATGTTTATCTATCCTTTACCTAATGGTTCTTAACTGAGTACTCACTGGTTACCCCAGCAACAACTGTTGCTGCAAGTTATCTGGAGGTGTAAGCGAAATAAACCCTTTCCTCCCCAAGTTGCTTTTGGTTATAGTGTCTTATCACTGTAATGGAAACCCTGAGTCATACAGCCATGCATTAAGGTGGGTCAAGAAAAGTTAACTGATGCCTTCAAGTTCTTTCTCTGCAACAACAACTCCAACCATTTCCTCCTCGTGAGTTGTCACAGAACTGCCTCTTCTGCTGTGCACCTGTTCTCTTGGTGTTGGAAGGACGCTTTTCCAACCCCTGTACGCATGGCTGTGGTGACAAAGTGGATTCAGTGACCCATGCAATTCTCTCCTGGACACTAGCTACCCTTAACTTTTGTCGACAGAGCCCTTCTCAGCCCATATCTTGATAGACAGCAGGCTTGAGCCTGTTATCACAGGCTGAGTCCACTTGCAGAGAATGGGCTTGTGCTCTCTGAGATTTGCATTTGTGGATTTTCCAGGTTGGCTGGTTGAAATGCATGGCAATCAACTGCTGTAAATCCTGGTACAAGCCCAACTTGGAAAGTAATTCATGTTGTCTCGGTCCTATGGCTACCCCTAGCCAACTAGAAAGCTGCAGTGATTCATAAATCCGCATTCTCTCAATCTGTTCTCTTGATGCATTATTTGGAAAAGTTCTCAATCTACTTGATTTTCAAAGCATGGTCGTTTCTGAGTGACTGTAAACTCTTAGAGGAAAAGGGTTAAAGTTGCTAGCGGACCCTGTAACTGTCTCCTGGCAACACTCTTAGCTGTTGGCCTTCATTCTTAGAAGTTAACCATCAGCTTAACAAGCCCTACAGATCTGAGGCTTGAGGGGAATCGCTCATATTCTGGGACTATATAAGCAAGGTCAGAATCAGAAGTTCAGAGGTTTGGAAAAAATGTAGGGAATCTGTCACAGACAGGAGACTACAGCACCAGGAAATAAGATGTGTGAGTAAATGTATCAGTCCTCTGCAGTTTGCCTGGATCCTTTGACATGGACCATCTATCCCTCTATTCCCCCATATACTCATTTAAACTTTTGTCAGAGTCCCACAACTGACTATAGCTTGCTAGGCCAAGGAGCAGGGATTAGGTCTCCTTTGCCTTTGTGGACTCAGTGTCAATGGCTAGAACCAGCAGTATTTAATAAGACATTTTATGAATGGATGAACTTTGGCAGGATATAGCTGGAGTAAGACGAAGGAAAAAAATACAATAGTGAAAATAACACTATCATGTTTCTCAAATGTGTCTGATATATCAGAGACTGTTACATAACTTACTTGGGGGGGGGTGTTTCTTTTGTTTTTTTGTTTTTCAAGACAAGGTTTCTCTGTGTAGCCATGGCTGTCCTGGAACTTGCTCTGTAGACCAGGCTGGTCTTGAACTCACAGAGATTGCACCTGCCTCTGCCTCCTGAGTGCTGGGATTAAAGGCGTGCACCACTACACCTGGCTACTTACATTTCTTTTTAATTAAATGTTTACAATAAGTCTGTGAAGTAAATATAGCTATTCTTATTTTATTAATGAAGAAACTGAGGCATTCATAAGTTAAATACTTTCAGAAGTCACACAGCTATAGAGGCAGAGCTGACACTTGAACCCAAGCATTTGACACTTTGCCCCAAACTACTGCTTAAATATTCCAATTGCTAAAAAACTTAAATGCAGTTCTTCTCTCTCTCTCTCTCTCTCTCTCTCTCTCTCTCTCTCTCTCTCTCTCTCTCTCTCTCTCTCTCTTAAATGATTTCCAAGGTGATTACATTTGAAAGGTGTCTCAGAGTGGTTTTCCTTGTTGAACAGACACTGCTAATGAACTGAACTGATAGCATGGGTGAAACTCCATAGGCCAAGTCAGGAGTTCCAGCACCACTGTGACCTCTGCCAAACCCACAGTACTTACACTTAGGACATGCACTATCTCTGCCATGTGACGGTGGATAAAGGACTCTGTGCTTTCGTCATAAGCTAAGGTTTGGCTCAAAGAAGACAAAGATCTTAGGAACTTCAACTTTTCAGGTTCACCCTGAATTTGTGGGGAAAAAGATAAAAAATACAATTACACATCATCTCATTTGATTAATGTACAATGCTTTTGCAAAGTTCCTTGAAATGTTTTTAAACACATGGCATCTTTTTTTGTTTGTTTGTTTTTTGTTTTTTTTTTTTGTTGTTGTTGTTGTTTTTGTTTTTCGAGACAGGGTTTCTCTGTGTGGCTTTACGCCTTTTCCTGGAACTCACTTGGTAGCCCAGGCTGGCCTCGAACTCACAGAGATCCATCCGCCTGGCTCTGCCTCCCGAGTGCTGGGATTAAAGGTGTGCGCCACCACCGCCCGGCTAAGGTATGACATCTTATCCAATCCAGGATCTGTCTCTAACTACAAGGAGTGCACAGAGCACAGAATCCAACGAGCTGCCTGCCGTACCCACTGCCGTGGCTGGGACCACATCGTGCCCTCCGGTGCAGCACTCAGTGCTCCAGGCTCTCCCCACCTTCAGGCCTCGCCACAGTCCACCTACCCTCCATCATGCAGCCAGACTAAGATTCCCAAAGGCGACCCTGATTCTGCTATTTCTAGTTAGTTCTTCGGATGCCATCAAAGAGTCACCATTTCAAGTTAAGGCTTCCTTTAAAAATGCAAGTTCTGATTTGAATAAAATCTTCTCATATTGACGTTCTGTTTTTCTGACCACAGAAGCAATATCTACTTACTATAGAAACTTTGAAATAAAGCAAAAAGAGGAGAATGCAGTCTACAGGAACATTTCTTCCAGTTTTCCCCCTGGCTACAGATGGTGTAAACTCATACACATTCCCTGGATAGCAAGGACTGATTTTATGGCCTCCCCTTGCCTCAAGAGCTGGAATTACAGGACAGCCAGGACTACACAGAGATCCTAGGTAGTCTTACTCCAGTTTTCAAGGTCAAGCACTGTCTGCCCTGGCAATGCCTTTATCTACCTTATATTTCTGTCCCCCGCTTCATCACCATGGTTTAAATGTGTGAGGCTTGAGTTCCTTAAGCACGCTGGTTTTGGGTTTGTTTGTTTGTTTGTTTTTACTACTTCCATTTCCCTAATTCTAACTTTTCCTTTTTCCTTTTATCCCTCAGACCTGAGCTCAAAGGTAACTTCCTCAGAGGTGCCTCCTCTCCCCTCACAGCAGGTGAGTTTTCTTATACTCTCACAGGATGTATGACTGGTTCATTTCAACAATGGAACACCACATACCCAGTACACAGGACCGTACAGATTTATAGTCACTCACCTAGAACATGTGTGGGCTGTTTTTCCTGTAATTATATTCATTTGCAGGGACAGAAAATGCTAACAGTGGTTATGTGAAGAGAGTGAGGTGACAGAAGATTAACCTTTGACTTTTATTAAGGCTTTAATATTTATTATAAATATAAATAATATATAAATTTAATAATTTATAAATATAAAAATTACAAGGATAAATATATTTTATAATCAATAAAATATTCAGGTATATAATAATGTTATGTTGAGGTTTTTTTTTTTTTTTTTTTTTTTTGGTTTTTCGAGACAGGGTTTCTCTGTGTAGCTTTGCACCTTTCCTGGATCTTGCTCTATAGACCAGGCTGGCCTCAAACTCACAAAGATCTGCCTGCCTCTGCCTCCCGAGTGCTGGGATTAAAGGCGTGCTCCACCACCATCCAGCTGAGAATATTTTTTATTAGAAGGAATAAATTGGATTGCTCATGAAGACTGCCATGCCTACCTTTAGCTCACCACGTAAAACCTCCTGTATGGACTGGACCAGCCTCTCAACACTGGCCTCATTGAGGGGTGCCTGGAGATTCAGGGGTCTGAGGTTATCTGGAAGGGACTCCTGAGTGAGTTCAGGGATGTCAGAGATGTCCGAATCTAATACCAAAAGAAAGATACAGATGACAGCTCTGTGGTGTAAAGTGAGGATGGTCAGTGTTGTAAGGCACCAGCTTAGGGCACAGCTTCTTCTGCCTGTTTGACCAAGACCTCCTCCCTCCAACTTTCCCTTTTTTTCTCAGTGGTGACATCAGTGTTCTTAGAGCCTTCCAGCCATAGGGCCCTTTAGGCCTGGGCGGTAACAAATGGTGAAAAGGATAACATTTAAAATCTCCAGTCTGGGGGCCTCTGCTGACTATTGATCGTGCTCCTAGAACCTTCTCCAACAGTCGGAATGTGATAAATGGTTGAAGTTTTGTGACCAGTATGTTTTTAGGTAACAACCATCCCACAGACTTTGTCAGGAAGATAATTTCTAAAAAATGTTTCCTTTTTAATTCAGAGTAGCAAATGAGTGAAAACTAATATTAAATGCTTACTTTCAACTTTCAACTTGAAAGGGGCAGGGGCTGTGGTTGCTTCTGGTATGTGTCAGGCTGGAGCTGAAATCCTAGACTTTTCCAACAACTGTACCAAAAAAAAAAAAAAAAAAAAAAAAAAACCTACACAAATATCAAGAGAAGCTGCTCTCTCTCAAATACACTGATGAGGAGGTACAGAAGTTTGTCCTAAGCTATCTGAACCTGATCTTGTCAGAGAACAAGTTTAATGATAAAATAGATGGCCTTATAGAACAAAGAATCAGCATTTCACAAATAACTGAAAATCCTAGGGGTCTAGACTCAACCATAAATAGTTTGAAAACGCAGTTCAAAGAGTTGGTTCGAGTGCACCAAGCGTTGCCCTCCTGTCAGGAGTCAGAAGACAGAAAGCTCAATTGAAAAGACTGAATGGACCCTCTGAGGATTTCAGCCCTACTTTTGTATTCTCTTTGGGCTCCTGAGTGCCACAGCTGGGAACCTCTTCCACTTCTTGTCATCTACTAACTACATTTAATTAAAGCCACATCCTCATTTGCCTCTGGTCTTGGCACAGGTTGTTTGCTCTGCTTACATTTCCCCTTCCTTCCCATAGTTACCTCTCTCTGCCTTGCCGATTCCTACTCTTTTTCAGGTCTCAGCTCCCAAAAGCCTCCTGGCCAGTAATAAACTTTGGGATATCAAATACCCTGACCCGCACACCCATTACATGAATTATACTTAGTTCCAGCTATATGTCTATAAGTCCTTGGTGCATGTTCTGTTTGCTGCTCTATCTCCAGGAGTTTGATCATGTTTGGGCACAGCAGGGCACTGATATCTGCTGAGCACATGAATGAGTGAATATGATTCCCCAGGCACAGTAGGTCTTTCCTGGCTCTTGAATTCGAGCTCCATTTCCATCTCTCTGGTTACTCTTCCCCCCATTTCTCCCCAAGGTTGTCCTTATGAGGCTTCCCATAACTGTTTGCTGACAACCACCGTTTAAAGTAAGGTTCTCGTCTCTCCTACTTGTTGTCTCAGCCTCTTGTTTAACTCTTCCACAGAGCTTACTATACCTCGCAACTATTTTAGTTACTGTCTATTTTGGAAGGTCTCTCTTCTGCACTGTGCCAGTATAGATGGCAGGGACCTGGCGGTTGGTGACGGTTACTGCTGTAGACTCAGCATCTCCTACTGCACTCAATTCCTGTTTCCTGAGCACATGAGGATAACTATTTTGCAGGCCAGTCTACGTCCTACCGTCAACATGAAGACACCCTCACCCCCCACCCCACCACACTGGCCTTTCCTTTCTCAGAATCCCTCTGGCACTCAGTGTGCTGCAGTCTGCAGCAGCATCTCTCAGGATTGAGTTTAGCTTCCTGTATGTCTAGACTAATGCTAAGTAAGCCAATCTTGTTTTAAGGTTTTAACATCATGAACCAAATTAACCATCAAAATCTAGCTGAGGGCTGCTCCCCCAGCAATTATTCAACCACTATCCTTTGTCTGGACTTCTCTATTTTTATTCTATGTGTGTGCATGCTTTGTCTGCATGGATAGCTGTGCACCAGGTGCATGCAGCGCCCTCAGAGGTCAGAAGAGGGCACTGGATCCCCGGAACTGGAGCAGCAGATGGTATAAACTACCATGTGGACGCTGGGACTTGAAGTAGGTGCTCTGCAAGAACAACACATGCTGTTGGCTGTACTTTAAAAGAGAGGTCTAGGGTGTAGCTTGGTGGTAGAGCATTTGCCTAGCATGTATGAAATCTTGGGTTCAACTCTTTGTACAGAAAACGGCCAAAGTCCTTCTCCCCACTCACTTAAAAAAAAAAAAAAAACACTCCTTTTTTTCACCTGTAAATTCAACATTAGTTACATCTTTCTGAATGTCTTCTAAGTTGCTCAGCTGTAGATCTACACTTCCAGAGTCACTGTCAGAAGCATAAGGGATCACTACTCCTGTACCACCGACCCTAGGAGTGAGAGAGGGATTCAAAGAATTAGTTTTCAGAAGTGCTTCTGTCATAGCATTCTGTTGAATGCCCATGGGTCCCCTTCTCAGAAAAGCATCTCCTGATCATCAATTTAGATTGCGTAGCCTCTCCCCACCCTAGCCAGATACTTTTCTTTCACAGTATTTGTTCATATGCTGTATGTCTATCAGACATCTTGTCCACAATGCATCCCCGGCACCCAGAATAATGTCACTCTCTGTGAGAGTGATGGATAGATGGATGAATGAAAGCAGACTGCAGTAGGAAGACCCCTCTACAACAGGCCTCAATCTCCTTTACCCTTGCTTGATATGTCTTTTTTATTCTGCAGCCCATAATACCTTCCAGTATAGCATCCAGTTATTGATTTATTCATGCTGGGGAAAGAACCTGGGCTTCATACATTCTGAGCTCTACCCCAGGGCTATACCACAACCTACTTAATTGATTAGTTTGTTACTTTACATATTTTTGCAGTGTTAGGGATTGAGCCAGAGCCTAGTATACTCTAGCTAGGCACTCTACCAATGAGCCACATCCCACACTTCTAATTCAGTTATTTACAATGTTCAATGTTTAATCATTTCTTCTGCTAAAATATAGGCTCCCTGCTGACAGGCTGCTATGGATATATTCCATCAGAATAGAACAGTGACCTGCACACGGTAGTATAGGCTTAGTGAATGAATACATAGAATGACATTTATTGAATGATAAACATAGGTTAATTAATGAAAAAGAAAGTTGCTAACAGATGTGCTGGCTCATGCCTGTAATCCCAGCCCTCTGGGGGATGAAATAGGAGGACTGCCATCAGTTCTAGGCTGGCTTGGGCTACAAAGTGAGAACCCATCAGCTCAAACAAAATAGAACAGAAAAGACAAAACAAGGAGGTTGCTGAACAATGGTGTAATGTGATCCAATTTTTATTAAAATAATGTTTTAGTAAAAGTGATGTGTATATGCATATATACCATAAACATACATACAAACACTGTAAAATGGAGTGGAATTTTTTTAGAGAAAAGTTCCATTTCTAAGCTGTCCATATTGCTTAAAATTTTAATATTGGTATGGATATTAAATATTGACAAAAGAAGTCAGTCATGGTGGTGCACACACCTTTAATCCCAGCACTAGGGAGGAAGAGATAGGTGGATCTCTGTGAGTTCAAGGCCAGCCTGGTCTACAAAGTGAGTTCCAGGACAGCCAGAGCTACACAGAGAAACCCTGTCTCAAAAACAAAACAAAACAAAAATTTTAACAAAGGGGCTGGAGAGATGGCTCATCAGTGAAGAGCACTGGTTACTCTTCTAGAGGTCCTGAGTTCAATTCCCAACAACCACATGGTGGCTCACAACCATCCATAGTGAGATCTGGCTCCCTCTTCTTCTTCTCCTCCTTCTTCTCTTTAAGATTTATTTATTTATTTATTTATTTATTTATTTATTTATTTATTTATTTATTTATTTATTTATTTATTTATTATGTATACAGGAGAAGGTGCCAGATCTCCTTACAGATGGTTGTGAGCCACCATGTGCTAGGAATTGAACTCAGGACCTCTGGAAAAGCAGTCAGTGCTCTTAACCTCTGAGCCATCTCTCTAACCCCCATGGCACCCTCTTCTGGTCTATAAGCATACACAAAGGCAGAACACTGTATATACAATAAATAAATAAATCTTTAAAAAAATGTTAAAAAAGACATGGAGCAAAAAAAAAAAAACCCACCCATAAATTGCACTTGGAAGTATAATTTGGGACAACTACTTTGGCAATTATTAATCATTATGCAGTAAAGTCAAAAGTGTATATTCTCTATGACTCACTATTCTACACTTAGGAATGTATTCTGGTAGAACTTACACATGTGTTCAGGAAATTATATAAGGATCTTTACAGAAGTGGTCATTGTGGTAAAAAACAAAAAACAAGAAACAAATCAGGCCCCTTGAGGCAGCTGATGGCTGGTCACTAGCGCAGATAAACTGTGGTCTGGTCACACAGTGAAGAACTATACAGCAATACAACGCCCAGCTCCAGCTACACATAACAATGCTCACCATGCTCAAAGGTGCCAAACAGGGTGGCTGACATCTGCAATCTCAACACTTGAGAATCTAAGACAGGAGTTTGAGGCCAGCCTGGGCTACATAGAAAGCTTCCAGTTCTTTAAAATAAGAAATTAAAAAAAAAAAAAGTCATTTGGCACTCAGGAGGCAGAGGCAGGTGGATCTCTGTGAGTTCAAGGCCAGCCTGGTCTACAAAATGAGTTCTAGGACAGCCAGAGCTGTAACACAGAGAAACCCTGTCTTGAAAAACAAAAACAAAAAAAAAAATCATTTGAAAAAGTATTCTATAACTTCCAGGTAAATGATAAGAAAAACTAATGTGCTTTTTAAAATTATATTCATTTATTTTGTATATGTGTATGTGTAGGTGACTGTGTGCTAAGATACGTGTGTGTAGGGGTCCAGAGACAAATGGGAGTTAGTTCTCCCTTCCCACCATGTGGGTTACAGGGATCAAACTCAGACGACCAACATCAGTGGCAAGTGCCTTTTCCCACTGAGCCATTTTGCTGGACCTAAAACACATCTTGACGTTATCAGTAAAGTAAAAAACCCCGTTGAGGGAATTTTGTCTGTGGTCTGATGTTCAATAGTCAGGCCTCGGTTCGGGAGGCAGGGTTTCACATTCAGCTGGCTGGAACGGATCATGGTGTTATCTGGTGGACTCAAGACAAAAGAAAGTAATCCACACCACACCACACCACCCCATACCGAAGATTAGGCGGGACTGGAAGGTTGCCTGATCTTTTTGAGCTGGGACAAGAATCCTGGTCGTTTGCGATTATCTCAGGTTCTTATCCTTAATATTTGTCCCCAAGTTTTATTTTATTATAAACGGTAAAAGAAATCGCTTTATCGGATGCCCACGCGGGGCATTATTAAACCACGCAAAGGCAGCGTGATTCCACCATGCCAACTAGGGCAATGGCAGTGGCTCTTCCCCCAGCTCCTTCTAGTGTGCTTTCCTGCGTTCAGGGGTTTTCCGTTGCTGCCCTCCCAGACACAAATCCCCGGCTCCTCACAGTTCACCCATGTGTCTGCTGCTACTCTCCCAGGTCAATTCTGCTCAAAGAGTACACAAGCTCCGGAACAGAAGCTAGTCCAGCCGCCTTATGCATTCGTTCCTAGCCGGCTGAGCTTGAGCTGCCTTGGTGCCGCACCTGCTCCACCTGCTGGTCGAACATTGTCACTACATCTGATTACCTTTGCACAACACCATCCTTCCAGCACTGGAGTCAGATTGAATAAGATACATGCTTTGGGAAAACTTACTAATAAAAATAATAAAAAAATATTCAGACACAGACAGAGGTATTTAGAGCAGATCCTACCGCACCATTACATAATGAAATTGAAAAGGAACAGCCCAAGTTATCAGAAAACCAACTTTAATCTAACCAATCACCATATAGGAACAACCTATATGAACAGGTATCCCCAAGGCTATGGAAGAGCCTATGACTGGAATCCTGTCAAAATGTTAGACTTGAGGAGATTTAAGGAAGCAATAGTTTAATATGGTATGCATTACCTTTTGTGAGACAGATGTTAAACTCATGGGCAACTAGTAACAGAACTATTCCAAAAGTTTAGAAATATTTGGTTACAGCAATATTAGAAGCTGGTCTTCAGTTACGTTGAAGACTTGGTGGAAAGATGAGGCTAGGGTCATCAAACAATGACATAGAACTAGAGGTACTGAAATTTCCCAAGGTCAATTTCTCAGAGAAGGCAATTATGCTATATAAGACAGTCTATATACGATGAACATACCTTGGCTCTGTGCCATATAGCAGCTTTGAATGCTTGGGATAGGATTGAAGAAGCTGGAAAGAGGTCTGAGTCATTACTAAAATTATACAGGGCCCAAAAGAAGCCTTCATTGATTTTTTACAAAGATTGACTTCAACTATGAATAGAATGATATCAGATCCAGAAGTTAGACAAGTATTAATTAAATCCTTGGCTTTTGAAGATGCTAATTCACAATACAAAAGGATAATCAGGTCTTTAAATGCGAGATAAGCACCCATGGATGAATGGATCTGAAATACAAATGATACTGAATCTTATACTCATGATGATACTTAGAAGAGGAGTTTCCAAAAACTTTAAGAAAAATCAAAATGTCAGATTTAATTGTGTTAAACGAGGTCATCTAAAAAGGCTAATAGAAAAGGTATTCCTAGAAACAGGGTTTTATTTGTTTTTTTGTTTTTTGTTTTCTCTAGAAATAATCCAACCAGCAGGCCCCAGCCTTCTGGAATATGCAGAAGGTGCGGCAAAGGCCCACACTGGATTAAAGAATGCAGACCAACAAGGGGCCTCTCACAGGCTCCCATGTCAAATTTGGTTCAATCATTTCCTGTCACCATGAGGGGAACTCCTCCACTGAGCAATTAAAGGGCCTAAATGGTGCACAGCTTCAGTAGGTAAGACAAAATTTTCAGGAGAGACCATAAAACAAGTATTTTGGCAAACTTCTATAAACGACCAAAGACCTAAGCTTAAAGCATTGTAATTGAAGGTTTGGTTGGCATAGGGGAAGATGTAACCATAATTTCACCAAAATCTTGGCATCCAGATTGGCCTCTTTAGGAGGTAAATGTTCAACTTCTTGGGATTGGAAATTTAGCTCAGGTAAAACAAAGTTCCAGATGGGTCAAATGCACAGGGCCAGAAGGACAGATTCAAAAATTAAAACCATATGTGGCTAAACATAACAATGAATTTATGGGGATGTTGCTGTGGGATAATGCTCTTGTACACTGTAAAGATTTGTCACTCGAATTGGTTTAATAAAACACTGATTGGCCAGTAGCCAGGCAGGAATTATAGGTGGTATGAACAGACTAGGATAATTCTAGGAAGAGGAAGGGCAGAGTCAGGAGTTGCCAGCCAGGCACAGAGGAAGCAAGTTTTGAGAAAAGGTACCAAGCCACATGGCTAAACATAGACAAGAATTATGCATTAATTTAAGTATAAGTGCTATTAGTAATAAGCCTGAGCTACCAGCTGAGCATTTATAAATAATATTAAACCTCTGAGTCAACTATTTGGGAAGCAGCTGCTGGGTATTTGGGAAAAAGCGAGAGAGAAACATTCCGCATATAGGATGTGATTTATTACAACAATGGAAAACACAGATCAACATTCCTCCAATCTCAAAAACAAACTGCAGAAAATGCTACTGAGAGAAATATTAGATGGTATTCTGAAGAGCGGCCACAGACACTTCATGTTGTACATAAACAGGACATAACAGCTGGTAATCTTACAAGGGTACTAACAGCACTACCTTTAAAATGGCTGACTGACAAACCATTTATCTGGGTGAAACAATGGCCTTTAATATCAGAAAAATGACAGGCATTAGAACAGTGGGTACAGGAGCATCTAAATGCTCAACATATTGAAGAATTGACCAGTGCTAGGAATTCTCCTATATTTGTCATTAAAAAGAAATCCGGAAAATAGAGAATGTTAATAGATTTGAGAGCCATAAATAAAATAATTCAGCCCATTGGCTCCTTATAGCCTGCAATACTCTTGTCTTCTCTAATATCTAAAGAATGGTCTTTTATAGTGATTGATTTAAAAGAAAGATTTTGTACTAGATTTTTTTTTTTTTTTTTTTACAAGAACAGGATAGAGAAAATTTTGCCTTCACGGTGCCTACTTATAACAATTCCCAGCCTGTTAAAAGGAATCATTGGAAAGTTCTCCCACAAGGGATGTTAAACAGCCCCACCTTCTGTAAATATTTTGTACAACAGCCATTGGAAACAATTTGTAAACAGTTTCCTCAATTATAATTTACCATTATATGGACGATATCTTACATATTACAATTTTATTGTCCATGTTTTTACCAGGCTCTTTGCAGTTGGTTGTTGGTTATTTTGTTTGTTTGTTTGTTTGTTTGTTTGTTTGTTTTCTGAGACAGGGTCACACTATGTAGCCCTGACTTTCCTGGAACTCATTATGTAGACCAGGCTGGCCTCAAACTCACACAGATCCTCCTGCCTCTGCCTCCCAAGTGCTGAGACTAAAGGCATGTGCTATCATACCCAGCTGTTGGTATATGTTTTAACAACAGATTCTCCAAATGTAGTCTGATTTTTTCTTGTTTATGTGTTTTCATTTTCTTCAGTGCTAAGAATCTAACCCAGGATACTATACATTTTAGGCAAGTGTTCTACCACTGAGCCCAGACCTAAGTGTAATTCTTAAGTGACCACTGATGGCTCTTTTCATTTACATCAATAAGTAAGACATAACTACAACAACAAAGACATGGTCAAACTATTGACAATGTAAATTTTGCAGACATAACACTTTGTGTGTGTAGTAGTCATGGCTGGCAGCAAATTCATGATGTGGCTGAGGGTGACCTTGTACTTCATATCCTCCTGCCTCTGTTTCTCAAGTGCTGGGATCACAGGTGTGTGCCACCATATCAGAAGTGAGACATTTTAAAATTTAATCTCTAATAAACTTTTTTCTATCATTAGGTTTGGATAATCAACAAATCAATAAATCAAGTTCTCCTTTGCCACATATGCCAATTTTATGGTGTAAATACTCCAAAATCAATGTTTCTCTTAGAAACAATCTGTGTAGTGGTATATATACTATCTTATCACATTCTACTGATGAGGTATTTCATGTATATAGGCAATCACAAATATTCAGAAAATGGTAAATGTAATAAAAGCAGGAAATGAAAAGTTTTATTTTCCGCATATTTTCTTTTACTTTGTGGCTACATAATTTAATGTTCTAAATAACTATATTTACCAAATTTGCAAAATTATTGAAAACTTAACAGCTGGCTCTTTCTCTAGCACATCACTGGCTTGTCTTATTACTGAACTGGTAGAGTTCTTTAAGTGTATTCTAGTTCAGCACTTACAGGAAACCATGGAGTTGGCCTGGCCTTGAGAGGCACGTGTCATAGGTTTTCCAGGTTAGAGTCTTTGGCTCCTGGGCATTGTGTGCCTTCAGTTCCTGAGAAATCAAGGGACTCCTTCAGGCAGTGAAGCATTCAGACAGCTTTGTGTTTCTCTTCATGTTGTTGCCTTAGAAGTCAATTGTCTTGGACATTAATCTTGTGTACCCCGTGTAGCTTATAAATGTCATTGTATCCTGACAACTACCATAGTATTGATCCTGGCAATCGCCATTATATTGTTTCTGATAAAGGTATAAAAAGTCTTTTTGCTCTCAATAAGATTATCCCAGTCTCAGTCTTGCTGTGGCCCCTCCAACCCAAGCCTGGTTTAATTCCCAGACCAGCTATATCAGGTAACCTTGGCCTGGTACGTAAGCACAGGCCTTACAGGCACACCCAGGATTACTGTCTGGGATCTTGAAAATATCTGTCAAATTGCCAGCACAGTGCAGCTACCCTGGCTGAGCTAGTGAGCACGTGAAACACAGCTAGCACAACAGAGGAGCCGAAGTGAAAAAGCGGCATGGGGCTAACAACTACTATATGGAGGGTGATACTCACTAGACACGGACCTGACTCTCCCCTACACAGCTGACTAATACTTGGGGCAATACTAATGAGAAGAAGCATTCTTATACTCTGCATCCTCACAACAGTTAAAAGCAGACCATAGTCAAAATGCCTGAACTGAAATATTTCCTTCCTTTTAAAGAGCTGATAGCACCACCACACACTTGACAAAATAATGACAAAAAAGTAAATGAAATCATGTATGTAGAATGCTTAGTACTCTTTCCAACTGTATTGTAAATGCTCAGCAATTGAAACTACATATTAGTTTTGGCTTCCATTTTGAGTCTGTTAAATTTGCAGATTAGGGCATCCCTCAGTCCTCACCAGAGAAGCTTCTTCTTGCAGTAGATGGCAATCAATAGAGAAACCTACAACTGATCGACATACAGAGAACAAGAGACTTTGGAAATCTCAGCCCTAAATGGGATGTCTATATCATACTTCTCACCTCAAGGCTCAGGGTTCTACGTGGGAGAGGACTAGAAAGATTGTAAGAGCCAGACGTGGTGAATGGCTTCAAGGAAAGAGTGTTTTCCAAACACAGCAGGGGAGATGCAAGACGAACCTACAGAGATTTGTGAGAGTATAAACAAGATCTACAGAAGCCCAAGCTATAGAGAATCCCAGTACCGAGTAGGGGAAGTAGGCACAGAAGACCCGCCCCTAGCCAAGCTATTCATAACTGGTAGCTAGTGGGAGAAGGAAAATCAGTTTTTTCAATGGAGTGACTCTGGGTGTATCAACCACTCTCCAGGGCAGGACTCCATGCTTAGTTTGTTTTTGATTTTTTAGAAAGGCAGAGAAATAGAGCATGAAGTTGGGTGGGTAGGGAGTTGGGGGAAGGGAATGAATATGATCAAAATACATTGTATGAAATTCTCAAAGAATAAAGTATTTTTTAAAATGGTCTTCAGAGTTACTGTATCGCTCACTGGTTTGAAAACTGGGTAAAAAAAAATTCACTCATAAGTCAGTTATTAACAATCTAGGTAATCCTTCAACCATCATTCCCAAAAGGGGTTAAAATCATGTCACTCTAGCCTTCTCCTCCCTTCTCCGGGCTTTAAAATTGGCCGGGCTGCGGGAGAACCCCGTGATTGACAGGGTGTCCAGCCAGTCACTGGCACTGGCCAATCAGAGGCGGCCCCGTCTCAGGCCCAGCCCAAGTCCCTGTCCAATCGCGTCCGGGTGGCGGCCAGAGCAGGACGGTTGGGAGGCGGTCGGTTCCAAGTGGGCCGCGGCGCGGGGGGGACGGCGGGTTGGCCGGCCGGAACCCCGAAAGCGGTTCGCACGCCACGCGTGGAGCCCGCACACCGCGGCTGCTGAGAACCGCCCTGCCCAGCGGGACCGCCGAGACTGACCTTGGCCGGGAGCCCATCCTGGCAGGCGGCGTGTGCTGTGGGTCCCTGGCGTCCCCTCCGGCGCGCTCTTGGAGCCACTTCCCAGAGCGGAAGTCTGCCTGCTCTGGCTCCGGTGGGACCTGCTCGGAGGAATGGCGCCGCCGGGTGAGACGTTGCGCATGGCTCAACAGTGGGGCCCCGCGGCCGACACGCCTTGGGGAGCGGGGCGTCGCCCGCGGGAGGCTAGTGCGGACCACACGGGCGCCGGCCAGGCGCTGTTCCCCTCCCCTACGGGGCAGGGGCATGGGCATGGGCTCGGGCGCTTTCGGGGGTCGTAGGTGTGACGGAGGGCTGCGAGTTCTGGTGAAGTGCTGCCGACCCGAAGGGTTGCTGCGGACGGGGAGCGTGCAACGCGTGGCTACGGGTCCCCGCGAGGCCCAGCGCGAACCGCGGTAGCGCGGACCCAGGCCCGGCCGCCTTCATTCATTTGAGTGGTGCCGGCGGCCTGCAGCCGGTCTGGGAGTCACCCTTGGCGTCCTGAAAGCCTTTGACCATGTCACTGGACTTTGTTTGGGCCCTAGGTTCCTTTTCACTGACAGGGACAGGAGACTCACCTAGCCGAAAGCCTAGGCTATGAAGGGATACTAGAGGCGCAGACTGGCCTCATAACTGAGTAACTGGCCGCATACTCATTGTGAGACCAGGTGCCAGGGGCTTATCCCCTCTGCGCCTCAGTTTCTCGATTGGTATCTGCTTCGTAAGAGCTGTGTTGAATGGTATTCTGTGCTTGCTTTCTAACAGTGCAGAGCAAAATTCGATGCTTGGTAGATTTTTGAATGGACACAGTAGTGTGGAACCTCGTGTCATCTTTTTAAAAATCACTATTTGGGTGTATATCTTCTATTCCCCCGGCCGATGAGTAGTTGGAATCCCAGAGAAAGGAACTAACTCGGGAACGCAGTGAACAAAACTTGCCATTTCACTGATTTGCTGGTTAAAGTGGTTAAAGTCAGAATGTGTATTGAAACTGTCTCAAGTGTGAGTCTCAGGTGTCTTAGGGCAGGGACAGGTAACTTAGGAACCTTAATTTTTTTTTTCTATTTTTAGGTAGGGTCTAGGGAGCTGGGGAGCTGGGTTCAGTTCCCAGCACTGAGAGAAGAACAAGTTCATGGCACGCAGGAGCATTCACTGTATATTGATGAATACTGCACACTATAGAGCTCTTTGCTCTTTTAGTTTAGGCTTGGGGCATCACACCCAGGGAATGGATTCTACACTAAGCCATTGCCGCTACACATACACTTTTAAGTTTTTAAAGAGCGTTCACGTTTAGGTTAGCAAACACACACAGACTTAAATGAAACTACTGTTCATAGAAGAGTGAGTCTCTGTGAGCTATGCACCTTGAACATTGAAAAAAGAAAGAAAAGTAGGGCGCTGTCAAGGTGACTCCGGAGTTAATGTTCTTGTCATTAAGCCTTATGCTAAGATGACTGAGTTCGATCTTCAGGTGGAACTGCATGGTAGGAGGAGAGAACTGACTCCCAAGTTTTCCTCTGACCTCCATATGTTCACACCCCTGACCCCAATTTAATTTATTTTTCTTAAGAGGAATGTGAATGAACTCCGTAGTGTTGACTGAGTTTGACTCCAACCAAGACTGGCCACTTGTAACCGACTCAGTTCTCTTCTTTGTAAAGTAAGCCTTTAAAGGAGTCTAATCCAGCTTGAGCGATAGGCAAGGAGCTAGGCCATTGATGTTAGTCTTGTAACTGCCTTTTAATGCTTTTAACTTGGGTGACAGACGATTCACTTTTTCATGACACACAGGCCGTTCAGGTGTTCCCTGGTCTTTGTTTTTAATGAAAGATGGCAGATGCCATTCCTACAGGTTCTTCTGTCCCCTGGGGGGGGGGGGGTCACAGACGGGACTGGTTTTTCTTTTTCTCTTTCCCTTTATTCAGGGCATACCATACCTGGCTGTCTGTAAGACTTGGAACTACTGAGATAAATATGAGAAATAGTCTTTAGCCTCCAGCTCCTAGAGGCTAGGAGCTTAGTATTTAGCAGAGAGATCAGCCTTCATATTCTTTCTTGTTATTGTTGTTGTTTGGTGCTTTTGGGGGGGTGTTGTTTTGTTTTTTGTTTTTTTACCCACCCACACCCACACCCAGACAGGGTTTCTCCATGTAGTCCCAGCAGTCCTGGTACTTGCTTTGTAAACCAGGCTGGTGCTCCCTACAGACCAATCATTGTTCTAAAAGCTTTCTCCTTGACTCCTAAGGAGCCCAGGCATGACACTTGTCATCTGCTTTATGCTTGAGGAGGCTGAGGCAGTTGCTGAATAACTTAACTGTGGTTCCTATATAGGCCAGAGGCTAGGTCCTTCATTGTACTGGGGCCTAACTCAAGGAAAGCTTCTGGAAGAAACGTAAGCCGAAACCTGAAAGGACACATCATGCGAAGTTGAAGTTGAGGCAAACCTAAAGAGTGTTGTTGGGTAGGGAGGAACATGGCTCCTTGAGGAACAGGCTGGAAAGTGAAAGTTGTTGGAGTGGGCGAGGGAGGAGTTTGGTTGAGAAGGAGACAAGATACAAGGATTCAGGATTGGTTCTGTCCTGAGGCGTTTTAAATGGGAATGGTGCTTTGGTGTTCTTCAGATTTCTAGAGCTTTCATAAAAGACTGTCCTGGTATTTGAAGATGGGGGTCATCATTCCCCATCTCTTGAGTCTAGACCTGTGTTCTCTACCCATTCCCACGTGGTTAGGCTCCCAGTCCTTGCTGCATCATACTGTGACGAGGGGTAATGTGGCATGTACTTAACTAGCCATTTTCCTCAAAGGTTCAAGCGCTGTCTTCCTGTTGGCCCTGACAATCATAGCCAGCACCCAGGCTCTGACACCTACCCACTACCTCACCAAGCATGATGTGGAAAGACTGAAAGCCTCTTTGGATCGCCCTTTCACAAATTTGGAGTCTGCCTTCTACTCCATCGTGGGACTCAACAGCCTTGGGGCACAGGTGTCAGATGTCAAGGTAAAGCTGCCTTTCTTCTGTTCACAGTGCTTTAGGAGAATCTTAATCTCCTCACATGCTCCTCTTGTATACTTTAAAACAAACCCTTGCTGGTGTGAGTATTACTGCATTTAATGCAACAAATACTTCTTTCAGTCTGAGGTTGGTTGTTTACTTAATGTATGTCTCAATAGGTGGGTATTTCTTCTTTTTTGATGAGTATTCTGTCTGCATGTCTGCCTGCATGCCAGAAGAGGGCACCAGATCCCATTACAGATGGTTGTGAGCCACCATGGGGTTGCTGGGAATTGAACTCAGGACCTCTGGAAGATCAGCCTTAACTGCTGAGCCATCTCTCCAGCCCCAGTCATCTTCCCAGCCCCAGCTGGTTGTTTCTAAGGGAAAGGAGGAAAGAGAGTCAGAGCCTCTGGAATCTACTAGAACTCTTATCTGTGAAACTACTCAGTACAGGACTTGGTTTGTGTACTTCTTAACCACTGAGCCATCTCCCCAGCCCCATGTGTGCTTGGAAAGTGCTAGGTGCATGGCTAATAACTCAAAGGAGCTCAAGGTGGAGGACTCAACAAGCATTAATCAGTGAGAGTCATTGTGTGGGGCAATTTGGACGAAGTCTACTTTTGGTGATCAGAATACATTGCATTTGAAATGTTTTCTGGCTTGAGGAACTGTCGTTGGTTTTTTGTTTGGTTTTTTTTTTTACTCTTTGGAGGCCTGCCCCCCAGCCTTTCTCTATTCTAGATCCCTTTCTTTCCTTCTTACTTCTTGCTCCTCCCTCTTCTCTTGAGCCTAGATTTCTCCTTCTATTTATTCTGTCTGCCTGGCAGCCCTGCCTAGCCCTATCCTGCTTAGGTATTGGCTGTTCAGCTCTTTATTAGACCATCAGGTGTTTTAGACAGGCAGAGTAACACAGCTGTACAGAGTTAAACAAAAGCAACTTAAAAGAATGCAACACAACTTTGCACCATTAAACAAATGTTCCACAGCATAAACAAATGTAACACATCTTAAACTAATATTCCACAACAAGGAACAGCTAAGGGGGTGTGTAGTCATTACAAAATCATGGACAGTTAGGCTAAGACATTTTCTATGACTTCATAAGAAATTACCATAAATTTAGGATTTATAAACCACCCATTTGTGCAGCAAAATGGCTCAGTGAGTAAAGGTACCTGCTGCCAAAGCTGATGACCTGAGTGAGTTCAGCTCTGAGAACTCACGGTGGAGGGAGAAAACCAACTCCTGCAGGTTGTTGGTGACAAAGATGAGGCTCGGTTTGTCAGCCTTGTCTGCAGAAACCTTTGCTAGCTGAGCTCTCTCATTGACGCTGGTACTACTTTTCATTATAGCATGCATCCTTGATTTGTCACAGTGTACCCTGATGTGGTTCTGCTTCTTCCTCAGGGGTTGTATGTACATTGGTCCATGAGGGTGCAGGAAGCAGAAGTGGGGAACAGTGTTTGGATGGCTGTGGGTATGATGGAGACAGCCCTCTGGGGTATGACTTTGGTGAATCAGCTCAGCTTTATTCCAGAGTATAGGGAATAGGATTGGGAGGCCTGGGGACAAACCCTAATTTGCATTAAGTGGCACACTTAAGGCTTCACATGTGACACCGGGGTCCTATAGCAAAGCTCTTAGTACAAGTCTTAGTTGCCATATGTACAGCAGGGGAAGGCTTCTAGCAGGACACTGTGCTAAGGGTCAAGCTAAAGATAAGCTAGGTCATCCAGGCTTAGAGACAGCTTTCAGATAAGGTCAGTCCTTCGGACCCAGGGACATTCTCCAGAGAAGGGCAGGTAGAGGACAGTTAGTCTTGCTGGAGATGGAGTCCCCCATGTCATCTAGCTTTGGAGAAAGCTGCTCGACCAGGATAGACTGCAACCTCTGACCATCAAGTCCTCCCACCACTTTGAGCTATTTTGCTACATCACAAATAATGAAAGACCTTTATGATAAGGTGTTTCCACACAAATGCCCGTTGTTTATGCTGTTGTCTTGTGTTTTGCTTTCTTTGAAGAGTCAGTGGGCGAAGTGATGCACACCCTTAGTCCTGGCACTTGGGAAGCAGAGTGGAAAGATCTCTGAGTTCCAGTTCAGCCTGGTCTACAGAGTGAGTTCCAGGCCAGCCAGGACTACAGAAAGAGGCCCTATTTCAAACCAGGCAGGGGCAATCAGAGTGTGTACTGTCTGTTGTCCAGTGTCTCGATTTCCTATATTTTGTCTAGTTTTGTAACTATTGGTAGAAGCGTCAAGTTGATGCCTTCAGTTCTGTCTTGGCCAGAACTGGGAGTCTCTGCCAGAGTCTTTTAGTTCATGTCAGCGCTTGTTCTTTTTGGGGGGGCTAAAAAGGTCCCGTTTGTGCCAATAGGTCAAGGGGTGTGGGGGGGGGGGAGTGAGGGGGATCATGAGCACACACTTCTTCTTGGCTTTTGGGCAGGATCTACTCTATCCCAGGCAGGAGTCAGTAATCAGTGTTACTTATTGAGGATTTTGTATGTGCCAGGTACACCTGGTATGTTCTTTTGAGTTATCTTCATGTGTCTATATTGTCAGAAACATTTCCTGTAACAGAGGAGGAAATAAGACCTAGAAGAGGTTGACTGTGAGTATCTACCAGTGAGTCTGAATGTAAAGAGGGTGACAGACTCTGCTTCCCATGGTCACATCCATGTTGAAGCTTGTTTTTGGAAGTGAGGGTTTATTGAAATATAGCCACACCGTTCGTATACATATCATCTACTGTTGCTTCTGTAGCTTAACAATGTACTCTGTAGTTTCTAGGCCGTTTAGCCCCAAATCCTGAAATAATGACTAATTGGTCTTTATAGGAAAAATTTGCTAATCCCTGCTGTCTGGGAATCAGCTTATTCAAATTTCTCCTGTGTGTGACTATGTTAAGGGTGCACTTTTCCTTATAGTCTCGTGAACCCTCAAAGTGAGTTACTTTAGCTTAAAAGTAAGCTCACAGGCATCAGTCAGTTAACCTAAACTTTTCATTCTGCTCCCCTTTCCTGTGAAAAGGGGATTATGTATCCCACCTCACTAGATTGTTGTTATTATAAAGTGAAATCAGATTATGCCAAAAGGGCCCCTTTCACAGAGTAGCTCTAGTTATGGTTCTTTAATAGTGAGGCATTTTTTGTTCTAGTGATATTTTATTTAGGCAAGTTCAGACAACGCCTAGCACAGACACTATGTTTGTGGTGTGCTTTAATGACGCTTCAGTGCTGCCCTGTTTCCTCGGTTATAGTATGGGGGTCCTGAGGAGAGAGTCCTCGACAACTGGAGGGACCTGGAGTGGAGCAGAGACAACTAGTAGAGCTTTTGTATTGTAAAGTGTAACCGATGGAGTTGGACTGATAGACTAATGGCGGAGTTTAGGAGGATGGAATGCAGGGTGAAAGATTTCTACCAAGGGCAGAACATTTGTGAATCATCGGATTTGTGTTGGAGGCTTGTGGAGGAGGGAGGCACTCACCGTGCCTTCTGAGCTGCGGCATGATTTAGAGTTCCACGTGAAATTTAGTTTGAGCACATTCCTCTAAAAATGTTCTTTGCTGGTGTTGTGAGTTTGAGGAGACATTGATTAGGACTGAAGGTGTGAACTGAAGTGGGACTGTGGGAAGAGAAGCCAGGAGCAGGTTGAGAGACAAGGATGAATGAATGAGTTTGTTTAAATCAAGACTTGAACTTTATGAATGCATTATGGGTTGTCAATTAGAAGGATTGAGCTGATGAGATGATGGAGAGCAGCCTCTGCAGAGCCTGGGGCTTACTAGTGCTTGCAGTGTTGCCTAGGAGTTGGTGTCTAGGGCAGCTGGAGCCAGGGGTATTGGAAGCATGGTAGGCAGGCAGTGTACGGAGGGCGAGGGTGGGCAGGAAAGAGCCATGTAGTACATGGTGTCTGATTGAGTTTGGGGGGCTGGAAGGAAGGAAGGTAGGAGAAAGTTCTTCTTCGCTCAAGATGATGTTGGGGCCCTTGGGATTTTACCAAAGGGCACAAAGAACCGAGGTGAGGATGTGTGTGGAGAGCACCTACAGGTAGAGCTAGCTGCAGCCCCAGCCCTGAGTGGAGGTCCTGAGCATGTTTATGAAGTTTCCCTGCTCCCGTTGCTGTTAAAGACGTGCTGTAGACACCATGAGCCACTCACCATTCTTACCCTTGCCCTTGGCTTGTCCTTGGGAGCATCAGAGTAGGAATCTACTCCACAACAGAACATTTTAGCAGCCTCTTCTGGTAGGGGTTACAGCCAGGCTGTCTGGATTTGAAGGCAGTTCTCCCAGTTAGGAATGACCTCAGTTGAGCTGCTTTGCTTCTCTATGAACTTAAGACAGTAAAATTGTCCATGGGAAATGTCATTTAAATCCCCTAGAGGCACTTCCTACACTGTGACACATTTGAAGTGCTGGGAAAGAGGTACCTTACCACTGTGGGGACCTGGTGCTGTCTTTTCATTGTTAAAGCACCAGAGGGCAGCAGAGCACTTCTTAGCGTCTTTGCTGTGTGTGGACATGTTGCTTTCATGAAGGAACCAGTTTCCTTCTTCAGATCCCAGTTTATACAAGGCCCTGCCTTCCCTCTGGTTCTTTCAAACTGCACTCAAGTTGAAACTTGTTTTGAGGATTTTTTGTTGTTGTTTATTTTAAGTATATGAATGCTTTGTTTTCATCCATACCAGAAGATGGCATCAGATCCCGTTACAGATAGTTGTTAGCCACTATGTGGTTGCTGGGATTTGAACTCAGGACCTCTGGAAGAACAGCCAGTGCTCTTAACTGCTGAGCCATCTCTCCAGCCCATTAAAAGTGGTATTTGGTTTTTTTTTCCTGATTTTTTTTTGGGGGGTGGTGGTTCAATACAAGGTTTCTTTGTGTAGTGTTGGCTTTCCTAGAACATGCTCTGTAGACCAAGCAGGTCTCGAACCCACAGAGATCTGCCTGCCTCTGCCTCTGAGGGCTGGGATTAAGGGAATGCACCACCACACCTGACTCATTTTTGAGGATCTTACTTAAGTTTTGTTCCTAACGGTTTTTCAAAAGAGTTGTTTTGTTTTTTGTGTGACCCAGTCCTGCAGTGAGACATGACATCATGTAGCATAGCTGTTATGGGAAAGGCACAGGTGGTTTCATGACTCACTCACTCCCACTCCCTATTCCATTCCCCAGAGGTTCCTACTTTTTTTTTTCTGTGATTTTTAGGGTTCAAATTCCAGGTCTTGTGCATGCTAGGCAAGTATTCTATCTCTTAGCAATACCTTCCAGCACCAGAAGCACCCACTTTTAACTGGATTGGCCATATAATTTTGAATAGCTGGGAGGGGGGTAGTTTTGTTTTTTGAGACAAGGTCTCTCTACATAGCCCTGGTTGTCCTGTAATTCACTATGTAAACCAAGCTGGCCTCAAACTTGTGGTGGTATTGTGTTCCCCAAAATATTGTGCACCCTAATAAACTTATCTGGGGTCAGAGAACAGAACAGCCACTAGATACAGAGGCTAGAAAATGGTGGCACTCACGCCTTTAATCCTAGCATTCCAGAGGCAGAATTCCCTCTGGATCTCTGTGAGTTCAAGGCCACATTAGAAACAGCCAGGCATGGTGACACACGCCTTTAATCCCAAGAAGTGAGCCTTTAATCCTAGGAAGTGAGGGCAGAAAGGTATATAAGGCGTGAAAACCAGGAACTAGGCTGGTTAAGCTTTTAGGCTTCGAGCAGCATTTCAGCTGAATGCCATTAGGATAAGGACACAGAGGCTTCCAGTCTGAGGAAACAGGATCAGCTGAGAAGTTGGCCAGGTGAGGTGGCTGTGACTTGTTCTGTTTCTCTGATCTTCCAGCATTCACCCCAATACCTGGCTCTGGGTTTGTTTGTATTAAGACCTTTTAAGATTCATGCTACACAAACTCGCAGCCTAGTTCTGCTTTCCGAGTGCTGGGATTAAAGACATATGCCACCATGCCTGGGAAATAGCTGTGTTTTATCCTAGCTCATTTAAAGTAAATGTTGAGCAGTGTAACTCTTCTCCTTGCAGCTCAGCAGAGCAGAAGTGGCTGGAATTTTGTTCTGTGCTCATTTACTGTGTTGGGTGCAATGTTCTCAGGCAGCTGTCGCTGAGTACCTGTGGCAAGTGCTTTGGGATGTACGGGGCAGAGTGGGGGCTGTGGCCTCTCATGGGATGAGTATCAACACAGGTTGTATGAGACGGGTGCATCTGAGCAGAGGGGAAGGGACGATCTCATTGGTAGACAGGAGACAAGGAAAAGGTGCCAGGCAGAACTAGCCAAGGGTGGGAAACCAGTTCAGCTGGAAAGTGCAGGAGAAAAGAGTAAGATTCTGGGGCCTGTGGGGGGCCCTGCTGACGAAGCTGCCACAGAAGGGGTGGGGAGGGATGCCACTCAGACATTGTGTGCTATGTTGGTAACTTTGGATCTTTTCTGGGAGTGATGGGAACCATGGACGCCTTTAATAGTAATGCAATGTGGGTGCTTTGTATTTCATAGAGTTTAGTCTTGTGGCGCACAGAGTAGATCGCATGCCTTGAGACAGTTAAAAAAAGACTATAACAGTCAGGTGAGGGATGACAAGGACCTGCCTTAGGGCAGAGACAAGCCAGGGGTCATTGTCGGTTGAAAATAGAAAGGAAGTAGACTTGGAGGGAAGGGAGTAGTCCACAGCAGTTCCCCAGTGTCTGGTCTGGGTGGTTGGATGGATGGTGAAGCTTGTGCCTGAGCCAGGAAGTCAGGTGAAAGAGGGAAGACTTTAAAGTCCCTTTCGATTGGCTGTCTGACTTGGCTTTGGAGACACGACACTGGAGAACCCAGGACACTTAGCATCAGAGGACACTCCTAACTCGGCCCTCTTCCACAGCATCTACTCTCGTCCCAGTTACTTTTCTGCTACTGGAGGTAATGATGGTGTCTTCACCTTCAGGGCCTGTGCTCATCAAAAGGGAGAGCACTGTGACACCCAACACAGGTCATGGCCAGAGCAGGGCACTTAAGTGGTTTCTACCAATCTCAGACTTGCTGTTCCTTGTGTAAAGTCAGCAATTTGGGGTAATAGTGTCCTGTGGGAAATAACTATTTAAAAACAGTTATATCTAGAATAATTCACACGTTAAGCCTCCATTTAGAATTTTATTTATTTTAAGCACCTTTACCTTTCCCAGTTACTGTGTTATTTCACTACTTATCTTTGAATTTCTCCCTTGTTTAGAAAGCCTGTACCTTCATCAAGTCTAACCTGGACCCCAGCAACGTGGACTCCCTATTCTATGCTGCCCAGTCCAGCCAGGTCCTCTCAAGCTGTGAGGTGAGCCCAGGTTCCTATACTGCCTTCCACTTACTTGTTTGTTTGTTTGTTTATTTATTTATTTATTTATAAGCAGTAAGGCACATTTTTACAGAGAGTATAATGTCAGATTGTTAATATAATTTTTAAGAATAAGGAATTGTTGGTGTAGGTTGGAATTCATCCATGTAATTTTTACTCCTGTAAGAAAATATATTTCCCTTTAAGGGTTCACTGTAATGGCTTTTAGATTAGTTTTTCCTTTTTTTTTTTTTTTTGAGACAGGGTTTCTTTGTGTAGTTTTGGTGCCTGTCCTGGATCTCGCCCTTTAGACCAGGCTGGCCTCGAACTCACAGAGATCTGCCTGGCTCTGCCTCCTGAGTGCTGGGATTAAAGGCATGCGCCACCACAGATTAGTTTTTCTTACACTTCTTATGTCTTCTGGGAGGCCTTGAGATTTTCTTTCCTTTCTCCTTTAACATTTAAAAGCATTCAGTGCACCCTCACCTCAGATTTCTAGATCTTTCTGTTGAACAAGCAACTTGTTGGTATCCTTTGGGAGGTTGTCTTATAGAGTTTCTATTGCTGTGATAAAACACCATGACCAAAAGGAGCTTGGAGGGGAGGGTGTTTTCCTCAGACTTCCACATCACAGTTCATCATCAAAGGAAGCTGGGGCAGGAACTGAAGAAGAGGCAGTGGAGGAGTGTTGCCTACTGCCTTGCTCCTCATGGCCTGCTCAGCCTGCTCTCTTATAAACCTCAGGACCACCTGCCCAGAGGGGACACCACCTACAATAGTCTGGGCCCTCCCACCTCAATATTTAATCAAGAAAATGCCCTATAGACTTGCCCACAGGCCAGTTCTATTGAGGCATTTTCTCAATTGAGGTTCAGTCTGCCCAAGTAACTCTAGCTTGTGTTTAGTTGACAAGAAACCAATCAACAGAGGTGGGGTTGACTTTATGAGCGTTTGGTTTGGGGGTGCTGGGTGGTCATGCTTTGACAGACGCACACATACTCTTGTCAGTATGCCTTCACCTGTTGTAACTGTGTCTGCCATTTCTTTCCTAGATATCTGTTTCAAATGAGACCAAAGAGCTGCTTCTGGCAGCAGTCAGTGAAGACTCCTCTGTTGCCCACATCTACCATGCGGTCGCAGCACTCAGTGGCTTTGGCCTTCCCTTAGCATCCCAAGAAGCCCTTGGTGCCCTTACCGCTCGGCTGAGCAAGGAGGAGACTGTGCTAGCGTAAGTTGTCAGTTTGATCACTTCCTGAGCATCATTTGGGTTGGTTACTAACCTGAAAGGGTTCATTCACTGCTGCGGCACACATTTCTGGACATCTGCTGTGGGCCCGGTGCTCTGTTAGATGTGGCAGACACTGTTCTGGTGTGTGTGTGTGTGTGTGTGTGTGTGTGTGGTGTATGTGTGTGTTTGCAACTGGAGGCCAGGCCAGGTGTCTTCCTCAGTCACTTTTCACCTTTTTTGTTTTTTCATTTGAGGCAGGATCTCACTGTTCAGCCCCGGTTGTTGGAACTCCCTATGCAGACTAAGCTGTCCTTGAACTCACAGAGATCCACCTGCCTCTGCTTCCCAAGTGCTGGAATTGAAGGAGTGCGTCGTCACTCCTGGCATTCTACTTTGGTTTTTGAGACAGGTTGGCTAGTGAGCTCCAGGGTCCTCCTGCTAGTACGGGGGTTGCAGACACACTGCTGTGTCCCACTTTTCCTTGGGTTAGGAGTCTGAACTCAGGTACTCATGCCTGCATCTCCCTCTCCCCAGTGACTGGCACTTGGGTTAGGCAGAAAGGTCTGGTCCTTGGCCCTGTGGAACTCACACAGACATTATCTTCCAGCTGTTTGGGCAGAAGGCAAGGGCTGAGGTGGTGAAAGTCTACCATCGTACAGAGACAGGTTGGAGACTGAGCAAGGGTAGATTCCCAAAAGACAATGAGGCCAGTGAGCTACATGCAGTTTCTGGTGAGGCTTGGCCAGGGCTGTTGATCCGTTAGTACTAGGGGTTCTGTGAAGAATGGGAGTGTACTGGATCCCTTGGAGTTGTGAGAAACAGCGTCTATTGGGCACATGGATTCTCAGGGGATAACACAGTCTAGAAATCAGACTCTGGTCCTCTGCAAAAGGCATAGGTGAAGAAAAAGCACTTTATAGGAATGATTTTACCCCACATATGAGAGTGTGTTTGTGTGTGTGCATGGGTGTGGAGAACAGATTCATTGCAGGTGCTGTTCCTTCGGTGCGGTCTACTTGTTTCTTGAGACAGGGCAGGCTGCCTTCCTTCCTCCCTCCCTCCCTCCCTTCCTCCCTTCCTTCTTTCCTTCCTTCCTTCCTTTTTTTCTTTCTCTTCCTTCCCTTTCCCTCCCTCCCTCCCTCCCTCCCTCCCTCCCTCCCTCCCTCCCTCCCTCCCTCCCTTCCTTCCTTCCTTCCTTCCTTCCTTCCTTCCTTTCTTCTTTTTTTTTGGGGGGGGAGTGGTTCAAGAGAGGGTTTCGAGGCTGGAGAGATGACTCAGCAGTTAAGAGCACTGACTGCTCTTCCAGAGGTCCTGAATTCAATTCCCAGCAACCGCATGGTGGCTCACAACCATCTGTAATGAGATCTGGTGCCATCTTCTGGCCTGAAGGGATACACGCAGGCAGAACATGGTATACATAATAAATAAATCTTTTTTTTTTTTTTTTAAAGAGTGATTCTCTGTGTGTTCCTGGATGTTCTGGAACTCACTTTGTAGACCAGGCTGACGTTGAACTCAGAACTCTGCTTGCCTCTGTCTCCTGAGTGCTGGGATTAAAGGCATGCACCACCACTGCTCAGCTGAGACCAGGTTTCTAATGGCATGCAGCTTGTCAATAGGCTAAGCTGGCTGACCAACAAGCCCCAGGGATCCACCTGTCTTCTTTTTCCTAGTGGGGAGATAACATGCACACACCACTGACAAGACTCTGAGTGGCTTTTACGGACGGTTATTATAAAGAGATCTGGTAACTGACTTCGGAATGTTTATTAAACTTAAAAGTGAAAATATATTTTCCAAATTATTCTTTAAAACTAAAACTTACCATTTAAAACAATAGTCCGTGTTGCTTTTTGTGTGCCTCTGGTGTGGAGTACCTGGAGCCCTGTTGTCCTGGCTAGTTTTATGTCAACTTGACACAAGCTTTTGTCATCTGAGAGGAGGGAGCCTCAACTGAGAAAATACCTCCATAAGACCGGATTATAGGAAAGTTTGTAGTGTATTTTTTAAATTAGTGATTGGTGGAGGAGAGCCTAGCCCATTGTGGGTGATGCTATCTCTGGGCAGGTGGTCCTGGGTTCTATTAGAAAGCAGGCTAAACAACCATGGAGAGCAAGCCAGTACGAAGCACCCCTCCATGGCCTCTGCATCAGCTTCTGTGTCGGGTTCCTTCCCTGTTTGATTTCCTGTCCTGACTTCCTTCAGCAATGAACAGGAATATGGAAGTGAAAGCCAAATAATAATAATAATAATAAACCTTTCCTCTCAGGTTGCTTTTGGTCATGGTGTTTCGTCACAGCAATAGAAACCTCACTGAGACACCTGTTAATGCTTTCACAGCAGGTTAACAGTACCAATAACTCCTTTCAGAACAGTGGGTTTAGGCCTGGAAACGCAGAGCAGTGTTTAGTAAAGCACTTACCATGAGTAAGGCCTACTACCATAAAATCAAACCACCTGGGCCCTAGGAGTGGCTCAGCAGGTAAATCTGCTTGCCTTAAGCTATGACCCTGAGTTTGGATCAGGAAACCACATGGTGCAAGGAGTGAACCAGCTCTGACAGGTTGGTCTCCTGCCTGCACATACATGCCAGGGCATGCACATGCATGCATACCCCAACAAAAAAGCAGGCTGGTTCCCAGAAGTTTGTGAGTTGGGGAGCAGCAACCAGATTGTTTCTGAACTTGAAGCTTTGTTAAGGGAAGGGTTCAGTTGACATTCTCATTGCTACTTTTAGTCCTGCTCATATTGACAAGGTCGGTAGTGACTTAAGAGCAGAAAATCTTTCTTACACTCATGCTTTGGGGCATAATTTGCCTGGTGCTTGGCTCTTAGAAATCTTTTATTTTAGGCTGCTTGGGTTTTTTTGTTTGTTTGTTTTTGCTTTTTATTTTACTTTTGTTTTTTGAAACAGAGTTTCTTTATAGTCCTGGCCCTCCTGGAACTCACTGTGTAGACCAGGCTGGCATTTAACTCACAGAGATCTGCCTGCCTCTGCCTTTAGAGTGATACAATTAAAAGTGCACCACCATGCCTGGCAGACCACTTGCTTTTGTCTCTGTTCATAATCCCCTTTAGTGGATTGCATCCCCAGTTAGCACCATATAATGTCATATCACCATCATACTACCTTCTTAAAAAACAAAAACAAAAAACCTCCCATTTCCTGCCAGGTAAAGGGGGGGCACTTGGGAGATGAGGTAGAGGCAGGCAGATCTCGGTGAGTCTAGGCTAGCTAGAGTTACATGGTGAGACCCTGTCTCAAAGAAAGAAAAGAAACCCCTCACAATAGGAAGAAGCACAAGGAAAGGTAAGCTGCTTTGGAATCAGACACACTTGGCTTTGAGCCCAGGGTATGTTCCCTTCTTGCTGTGGGACTCTGGACAAGTTAATAATGTCTTTGAGTTTCATCTACACAATGAGGCCAACAATCTTTACGATGTGGGCTGAGTGTAGAGATGGTAGATGTGCAGAGCCTAGCACTGTGCCTATCCTTGGACATACAGCATTTTGTTCTTGAGGAGCGAGATGCTTCCTTGGTAGGACTGTAGTAATTTCTGTGTTAGATCCTAAGTTGCTGTGCTTACATGGCTTCTGAGTCTGACACAGTGGATGTGCCAAATAAAGAGTTGATGAAGACTGACATTATACTTGTGTGTGGTTTGAGAAAAGGGCACATGCTGTCAGTCGGATAGCACGGTGTCAGTCTGTCTTGCCTGTGTAGTACCTCTGTGCAGCGAGCTTATTGCTTCCTCTTCCCTGCAGCCTCAGATGCTCTCACACCCGAAAGTGGCCACCTTCTCGAAGGGTTATCCTAAAGGTTAGACTGGCAGGATGCTTTTAATTTTAATGTAGAGAATTTGGCCAAATCAGTAAGGGCTGGTGTAAATTAGGACTGTCTGCGATGGACCTTTGTGTGTGAGTGGAGTTGTTCTAAGGAGTATCTGTTCATAAGTTAGTCTGGAAAAGTAAAAAGTGGCAGTCTGAATGAACCATCTGAACCAAGACCTTTGATAACTAAGTTCTTTGAATTATCTGCTGTATATGAGGACAGAGTTGGCTTTCTCCGAGGTAGAGTGTAGTATTCTAGAGAGAAGGTTATTGCTAACTGGGGATAAGTAATGAAGCCAGTGACCAAACTTCCCTAAAACTAAGTGATTGACTTCGTTATGAAACTTTTGAGATCAGTACAGCATGACATGCAGTTGCTCCAAAGAAGAGAAAAATGATGTCTTAACTGAAAAGTTCTTTTTGACTGTCTTAGCAGCTGTTTTTGAGCTGGCATTTATTTTGGGCAGATGGGGGATTTTTGTTTTGTTTGGAAATTCGGGTTTCATTTTCTCAAGTGCATTACAATGACAAGTGTCCTGGAGGAGTCATTAAAAACTCATGGGGCTTCTCTCCTTCAGTTGTGAGTCTTCTGTTTTCCAGCTTGTCATCTTAATGGAATTAGCTTTCCATGGAGGGAATCTAAGTTGTTATGATCTCAACATAAGTAGACAGAGTCCTCCTCTACATTCGCTGACACTGACTTGATCAGTAGTGGTTCACACAAAGACTCAGGCATCTCTCAGGAATTATTCAATTCTGTCCCTGAGCAGCAGAACATTTGACCACCAGGGGGCCCCAGCTTCCCTCATTTTACCCAGAGAAATAGCTGTGCTCTCCAACCAGACTATCTGCATTAATAGAAAAAAATCTACTAAAAAAAATTATGTGTGTAAAGGTGTCATGTTCTACCTTAAAATATGTTATTGTTGTTGTTGTTATTTAGATAGGGGTGTATGTAGAGGCAGGCACATGCCCTGTGGTACACATTGGGAAGTCAGAGGGGAAAAAAAATTTTTTTTGTGACCAAGTCTCTCTATATAGTCCTGCTGTCCTGAAACTCATTCTGTAGACCAGGCTGCCTCGAACTCACAGAAATCTGCCTGCCTGTGTCTCCTGAGTGCTGGGATTAAAAGTGTGTGCCAACATACCAAGCAAAATGTTTCTCTTATAGAATATACTCTTAAAATAATAAAAATATATGGTAAAACAAAGAATAAAATGCTGATACATGCCACAGTGTAGATGAGCTAAAATTAAAAGGTCATATTGCCGGGTGGTGGTGGTGCACACCTTTAATCCCAGTACTCGGGAGGCAGAGCCAGGTGGATCTCTGTGAGTTCGAGGCCAGCCTGGGCTACAGGGTGAGATCCAGGACAGGCACCAAAACTACACAGAGAAACCCTGTCTCGAAAACCAAAAAAAAAAGAAAAAGAAAAAGTCATGTATTAGGAACAATATCATACCAGTGGTAGAATGCTTACTTGGTGTACACAAGATCCTGGAACTGATGCTCAGCACCTTCCCAACAAGTCCTCTGTTGTGAGAGTATCCAGAACAGATAAATCTATAGAAGTGGTTTGTTACTGGGGCGGTGTGTGTGTGTGTGTGTGTGTGTGTGTGTGTGTGTGTGTGTGTGCGTGCGTGCGTGCGCGTGCGCGCTCCACCATGCAGAGGAACTGCTTAATGCCCTGGAACTTTATTTGGAACTCATGAAAATGTTCTGCTGCATATAAACAGAGACAGTGGTTGGACGTTGTGACTGTAGTAAGTGCCACTGAATTTACTTTATTTTGAATTTTGAGATGAAGGGGCTTGGTATATAGCTTAGTTGGTAGAGTACTGCTTGAGAGTTGAGTTGTAGTGATAGAATGCTTTCATAGCATACATGAGGGCCTGGGTTCAGTTCCTACCACTACATAGAGCAAGTATGGGGGTATACACCTGTGGTCCCAGCACTTGGAAAGTAGAGGCAGGGAGACTAGGAGTTTAAGGTTCATCAACAGGTTTGAGGCCAGCCTGGGCTATGTAAGACCCATCTCCAAAATTAAATAATAAAATTTTTTAAATTGAATATCATTTTAATAGTATAAAGTCATTGTTCATAAGAATTAAGTATATATTATACATGTATTCATAAGGTTTTATATATAGAACACTAAATAAATGATTAAAAGAAAATAAGACTGAATCTGTCCCTTCTCTCCTGAATGCGGGAGGGAGTGTCACTTGTAGATCTTGCAGTAGGAAGCTGGCGGCATAAGTGGTGACTGTTGAGCACATGGTTGCCGAATCTTTTCCTTGTGTGCTTTAGTCTAGTTTTAGAAAAGTTGCTCCAATTTCTGCCCAATTTACAAACGTAGATCTCACAGTACTTCTTTAGTCTTGAGTAGATCACATGATCCTTCTTTAGTCTGGAGTAAGAAAGATAGACAGTTGACAAGCAGCCAATTTCAGCCTAGCATAATATCCTGTACAAGGTAGAGAATGCCTTCAGGCATGTTCTATACCATTAACTAAATCTTAGTCTCAGTGCTTTACTCTTTACCTTCCAGAACGGTCCAGGCTCTGCAGACAGCATCCCACCTATCACAGCAAGCTGACCTGAGGAACATCGTGGAGGAGATTGAGGTATAAATCTTTTTCTCCAAATGAGTCTCGGCGCTCCTGTCTTTGACACCCTTTAAGACACTCGGGCAAGTAGACAGGACTGGTTTCTTGTAACAGGCTTTGTATCTTTTATATCTGTGGCTGTGAAGTCCAACACGCTTGGGTTCTTTGTGTTTAAGCAGTATGTCCTAGAGAATATTTGTTAGGCTAATAATGGCCATAAGTTATGGAACCAGCAAATCTAAAACTCAAATGCTTCTCTCTGCCACTTACAGCTTTGTAATTGTAAGTAAGGTGTGGGAGCCAGTAAAGTTAAAAGAGCCTGCATATATTAAGTTGCTACCTGTTAAGTGGATACTGTGGGTGGAGTTTTTGGTTGAGACAGTCTCATTATGTAAACCATATTGGTCTTAAATTTGGCGGCATCTTCCTGAGCTAGAATTTTAATGTGTACTGCCATCCCCGGCTCACTGCAGTTTTTCCTGTTGCTCAGTTCTGTACCTAGGATATTCTGTTCCTTGGGCCACTCTTAAGAGCTATCCATATAGCTGTGATGATGGGCAGCTCTGGCAGTGTTGTTGCTGTGTGCTTCACAGGCACAGAAACTGCCTCATTCTGCTCCCCAGCAGAGCAGTGGTTTCTTGTCTTGTAGAGCACTGACTGACGAGAAGTGCTGTGATCCTAGGTACGATCCAAGTGGGAGGCCACAGCTCCATCTCCGTCGTGATGCTCCCTGGCAACACTGCAGCCGGATCACTGTTCTGCCCAAACTGGTGGCTGCTTCAGTGCCCTGGCTCTTAGACTTTGGCAGGAATGCAGGGAACTATGGGAAGCATGCTACCAGAGCTGCTGGAGACTGCCTGTCTGCCCTTCTATAGAAAGTACTAAGTGGTTATGGTGGTCTTTGGGTTCAGTGAGATTTCTCAGAAAGGCCAGCTCTGGGGTGACTGTACTTTTTGAATCTCATTGCTGCGATCTCTGTGTCCCAGTGTGCCTCCATTTCTTCATGACAGGACCTTGTTGCTCGGCTGGATGAACTAGGGGGCGTGTATCTCCAGTTTGAGGAAGGCCTGGAAACCACAGCATTGTTTGTTGCTGCCACCTACAAGCTCATGGACCATGTGGGGACTGAACCATCCATAAAGGAGGTGCCTGTCTAATGATTCTCCAGCACGTAACTCAAAGGCATTGTTGAGTTTATCTTTCAAGGAGAGCTGTTTCCAGAGAGTGGTATTCAGATCATACCTCAGTGTGTTGTTATTCATGATTTAGGGTAGGTTTTAAGAATGAGAAGTAGAAAGGTATAATGCCTGTACTTAGAAGCTGATAGTTGGTGTGACAGGCACCTGTGTACATGAGGCACCTACATGCCATTAAATAGGGGCAAGGTCAAGTCTATCACCTTCCTGACAGCCCTTTCTGCCTGTCTCCTGTGTGCTTCCCTCTTTACTGGCCCCAGAGAGCCTCTCTCCAGGAAGCACCCTGGACTTCAGAATTGCCTGTGCTTCCCTCTCCCCTTCGTCCTCAGCAATAGCTAATTCAGACGATCTCTGCTGCTGGATGTAGTCTTCCTGCTGTTTCCCTGAGAAGCGTGTGTGTGTGTGGGGGGGGGGGAGTTGTTCCAACCTTTGGTCTAAAGTACTTAAAATACAAGTTCTGATACTTAGATTTTTAGAGGAAAGGTTTGAATCTAAAGCTAAACTCATTTCTTTTATGCATTATGCAAATGTCTTTATGTAACCAGCAAATAGCATCTATCTTGGGTAGCTAGAATTAGTTTTCTCATCATTTGTTCATGTCCCTGCACTCTCACTGTGTCCATTCCTTCTTCCTCAGCGTAGGAGTGCTAGAACTATCAGGCTCCCTTTGCACTTTGGTCGGGGTGAACACTAAGGAATGCAGGGTCTGCTGGTACACATTGTTTGGGGGGTTCTATATGCCTTGACATAGATGGACTGCTAACTCTCTACATATATACAACTTAAACTTTTTCTTGTTTTAGTCCCAAGCTGTTACTAACCAGGTATTTGGCTAGAGTAATTTTGCTGTCACTACTTTTGACATAGCAATTGTGGTGAATAGTCACCCATTTTAACATGTCAATAGCCTACTGATGGAAAAATGTAATTGGTACAATTACAGAAAATTATTTCATGTCGACTGTGAATAACACTGTCAGGAAGAAGGGAGCTTTCTTTTAGATGATAGATTTTAAAGAACAAAACTGATTGAAGTAGAAAATGTTTCCTCTTAAGCAAACAACCTCCAGAATTGTAATCAGGCCTTTTAGGGCCACTTGTTTTAAAATTGCTTTTCATTTTTCTCCTTTATGCAGCCCACGGGTTCTTAATGGAGACTTAGATTTTAGTTTCTTTCTAGTACACACTTTGACCATAATTTTGCCCTTATGAATACAAAATTGGCCTATTTTATTATTCAAGGAGAGATTAGGGAAGAAAGATAGTTTAGCTGAAAGGGTTATGGGAATTAGGAAAGAACAGAATTTCTGTGGCAGGGCTTTGGAACAAACAAGTTTTTCCTTCCTTCCCGAACTCCATCCCTTCATGCTATAACTTGTGTTTATTTATCATGCCTCAGTTTCCTTATTTAGAAAGTGTGTGTAGCCGTCAGTCTGTCAAGGCTTTGTCATGATGTGAGGTAGTGCATGTGAAGCAACTATCATGGCCTGGTATTTAACAGTTGATTACTGTTACAGGAATTTTAGCTTCCACTTTCATCTGCAGTAGTTAGCTGGGTAGTTTGCATTTGTGTACTAACCTGTCATTAAAGGATTAACAAATAAATGAGTAAATTTCTGTTTATAATAGGAGACTGAATTAAAAATTATCAAACTCAAATTTTAAGTTTGAATGCAGCATTTTGCTCCCCCTAGTCCGCCATTTGGATTAATGATGTATAGACTGACATACAGGAATGGTGTGGGGGTTGGGAGGCCCTTTAATTCCTGCACAGGGGAGCTGAGCTGTCTTTCCCTCTGCTCTCAGGATCAGGTCATCCAGCTAATGAACACGGTCTTCAGCAAGAAGAACTTTGAGTCACTCTCAGAAGCTTTCAGTGTGGCCTCTGCTGCTGCTGCATTGTCCCAGAATCGCTACCACATACCAGTGGTGGTTGTGCCCGAGGGCTCTGCTTCTGACACCCACGAACAGGCTATCCTGCGGGTATGACTCCCTGTCCAAGATTGCCATTCTCGTGCTATTTCTAGTCCAAGACTTTGGTATGTGGTCTAGAGCCAGTTAGAGCCTCCATGAGGATAGACCAATAAATTCACATGGGGACATGACCACAGGGGAGCCAGGCACAAATGCTTCCAAAACTACTAAAAAGAAGTAAGGCCCGGGGGAGAGGGTGACACACACTTTTAATGCCATCATTCTGGAGACAGAGTGAGTTTGAGGACAGCCAGGGCTACACAGAGAAACCCTGTCACAGGAGAGGGGGGAAAAACAAAACAAACAACAACAACAACAAAAAAAAAAAAAACAGAGGAAGAGGGACTGAAGAGATGGCTCCATGATGAAGAGCACTTGAGTCTATTTTCCAGTGCACACCTGGCAGCTCACACCCACCTATAACTCCATTCCCCAGGGATCTGATGTCCTCTTCTAGCTTCTGTGAGCACCAGGCAATCATATGTTACACATATGTACATGCAGGCAAACATTCATAAAACAAAAATAAATCTTTTAAAAGAATAAAAAGAAGAAAAAAATTTTTTTCCTTGAAAATTATAAATAGCATGAGCTATTCCAGTAAATCAAGCTCAAGAAAACTGCAGTCTGGTCCATCACTCCAGGTATAGAGTCTTGTTCCTAAAATCAGTTTCTGGAGCTAGAGATATAGATCAGGGGTAGAGCATTTGCCTAGTATAGAACTAAATCCCCTGTACCACAAAATCCTAAGTAAGTTAAATACAGTGAATTTCTGATAAATCTGTAACTCCAAGGTAGAGAGGAATGGATTTGCTCATTATCTTTACACATGAAAAAAAAAAGTAGTAATAAAATCTATTTCCCAGTGCCAAAACAGTCCAGATACGTTGTTTTGTTTAATTATTTTGTATGTGTGGGTGTTTTACCTGCGTATATGTCTGTGAACTCGTTGAATGCCTGGTGCCTGACTCCTCAGATACCTCAGAGGGGGTGTCCGATCCCCTTGAACTTGAGTGTCAGATGGTTGTGAACCGCCATGTGGGTGCTGTGGCTTGACCCAGGCCCTCTGGAAGAGCAGCCAGTGCTCCTAACCACTGAGCCATCTCTCCAGCCCCCAGACAGATTGTCTTAAGACAACTTTTAATTCCCACATAATTCTAATGCCTCTGGTTCATTGTTAAGTATTTGCTTCTTCCTCCTTGTTGCTAATTGAGTGGCCCCCTCCACTCATGGTCCTCCCACACACAGCACTGAACATAGACTTTTGTGTTAAGCCTTCATACAGAGCAAATGAACAAATCTTAAGTATACCTAGAAGTTTCATCTCAAATGAAGCATTTGCTGGTGTTTGTAAACCACTGATCAACTCAGATCTCTGTAGTCAGCATTCTCTTTGTGTTAGTGTTGGTCCATCTGTCCGTAAGTTTGACTTTGATAACCTTCTGAGAAGGTGCCCCGTATTCCAAAATCGTCTGTCTCCCTCAGTACAAATTTTGTCTTTCCAACTAAGAGCAGGCTGAGAAATAACCTCACTGACGTAATTCTCTAGTTAAGGTGGATTAAGAGAGCACAGTGGCAAAAGTATTGGCTCTGAAGCTGCATACATACATACATGTACACTCAGCACTGGAATGTTGAATCTTGGCCTTACCCTTTAACTGACCTAGTGGCTTCTGGTGGTCCATAACTTCCTTAATTTCCCACATTCTCAGTTTCTTTATCCATAAATTAGGGAGTGTACTATCTACTTTAGACAGTTGGTAGGAGGCCTAGTATTTAGCATATGGTAGATTTTCAAAAATGATAGGTATTGACTGGGTCTATAGAAATGGCTCATTGGATAAGAATACTTGCTAGGCTAGCATGAGGACCTGAGTTCAGGTTCCTGCACCTGCACACACACACCTACACATGCACATAGGCAGGCACGCAGGCACAAACACAGTAAATAAATTACTCCCAATCCTTCCGCCAGCGTATTTTTTCTTACTCATAGTTTTGGTGGGGTTTTTTGTTTTAAGATATTATAGTAGAGTTGATAGGACAAGGGTTCAAAAACGAGAAACAATAAATTGAGTATGGTGATATACACCTGTCATCTCAGCATTTGCCAGGCTCAGAAAGGAGTATTCCATGTTCCAGAGCAGACTGAGTTACATAGAAAGACACCGTCTCTTAAATAAAAAGGAAATACAGCTGTAAAAGCTAGTAGCACAAGCCTGTAATCTTGGGAAGCTCTGACAGGGGGATCCCAAGTTCAAAGCTTGCCTGAGCCATGGAGTGATGATTTAAGACCAACCTGGGCAACTTAGAGTCTGGGGATATAGCTCAGGGGTAGAGGTCTTGCCTAGCACACACACGGCCCTGTACTGTGAAAATACATAATTAGAAGCAGCCACACTCACACACAAATCACATATACAGTCTCTTGTTTCCCTTCTGAGGTCGTTGGACGGGCTCATCTGCAGGCTCTTCCCCAGTGTAGCAGTCCACAGTCTGTCCTGTTGTCAGAGTTGGTCTCTGGTAGGCAGCAGACCAAAGTCGATGCACATCACCGAAGAAAGGTGCTTGTTCTGCAGAGCTGGTTTCCCGTAGATAAAGTGCCCCGGCGACCAAATTCCCACTGCCTTGGTCTTTGTCCTATTCACTTGTGGTTTGTTTTGTTTGACTTTCTAGTTGCAAGTCAGCAATGTTTTGTCTCAGCCTCTGACTCAAGCTGCAGTTAAGCTGGAGCATGCTAAGTCGGTGGCTTCCAGAGCTGCTACTGTCCTGCAGAAGATGCCCTTCACACTTGCAGGGTAAGTCTGGGACATGAAAATCTGTGCAGGCCACCAAGCTCTGTGCTTTGGACAGTTAACTTTCAACCAGTGTAACTGATTCATAGGGGTTAGGCCAGCCTGGTCTACAAAGAGAATTCCAGGACAGCAATGGCTGTTATCCAGAGAAACCCTGTCTCAGAAAACCAAAACAGATTCATAGGGGTCATAAACCACATTTGCCTAATGTGATCAGTCCTAGAGGAGAGTGTTAGAGATTTCTAAAACCAGCCATTTGCCCTTACTAATTCTGTCCTTATCTCTCTAGTGGGATCTGTCTTGTCATTGTGTTCCTACTTTTAAATTTAATACTATTTTTGTCTGATATATGAATACTACATTTTAGAAAAATCAGAAAATATAAGTCATCCATAATTCTACTACCTAGAGATAACTACTGCCATATTTTATAGTCTTTTGGCTGTGAGTGAGTCTAAGTATATTTTATTATTTAAATTCTTTTTAGATTTATTTATTTATTTTATTCTGTGCATATGTGTGCTTTACTTGCGTGTGTATATGTATACTACATATGTACCTGGTGCCCACAGAAGTCAGAAGAGGGTATCAGATGCCCTGGAACTGGAGTTACAGATGGTTGTGAGCTGCCATGTAAGTGCTGGGGATTGAACCCAGGTCCCCTGCAAGAGCAACAAGTGCTCTTAACCACTGAGCCATCTCTTCAGCCCCATAGGTACATTTTAAAAACTGAATGAGAGTCTGTAACTGTGTGTCATGAACAGTTGTCCAATGGGATTAAATATTTGTCTCCAATAATTTTAATGACTGTTCTTGATATGTGTATTTCTCAAAAATTAAGTCTTGGTTTCTATGTAAAACCTTATTTAGTATCAGTGAGTTACTGCCATATGGAGGTTGGAATATTGGAGAGAATGTATTTTTTCCACAGTGGTCAAGGATTCTCTCCACTAGACATCAAATGATCAAGTGAACTTGTCTCTAGAGGAGACGGTCTGGTGCAACAGTAAAAGTCATTGGAATCGTTCTGCATGATTATAGGGGCTCTCCACCTTTTTTCTGTTTGAAATAGAGGATTATTAATTTGTAAAATAAAAATAACATGCTTTTTGATAAGTTCAAAAACAGAATATCAAAAAATTACACACAGCTCTACTCCCCTACACCAACAACTTTGGACATTTGGACTGTTTCCTTGAGTGGTTTTGTTGATCAGCCTAACTGAGGCTCCGTGGTGGAGCATGTGCGGCATGCCCTGGGTGCTAGATTCCACCCCACATGGAGAAAACGCATGACCATGAGAGTGATGGGAGTCAGACTGGCAGACCTGCCTGGAGTGCCTTCCGTTAGTGCCTTCCATTCCAGCACTACAGGGCTGGACTTTGAGGCTCAGGAGGGAAGCAAAGAACACTGTACATCAGGAGATGGGTTATCCTGGATGGTTTTTACATTTCCACACTCACTTGTGGCTCAACTGGAGACTGCTCCGTGGTACAGGGAGGCAGCAAGGAGGGGAGTAGCCCTGGACTGTAGCAAGAAGATACTTTGTAGCCAATGTGATACATTCAGGACTTCTCTTGAGTTCTTACTAACTTTGCTGTCATTTCCAACAGGGATGTTTTTGAACTAAACTTCAAGAACGTGAAACTGTCCAGTGGCTACTATGACTTCTCCGTCCGAGTTGATGGTGACAGCCGTTACATTGCAAACACTGTAGAGGTAGGTGCTCTTCTGTATATTGACGTCTTTTGTGCCCAGGCTAAGGTAACCTTGACCTTTTGAACCTCCCGCCTCTGCCTCTGTTCTGGGATTTTAATCGAGGGTCGCACACTGTTTCGATTTTCTTTCTTTCACTCCACCTATATTTATTTATTGGAATTCTACTGTAAGAAAAAGAGCCTGCCCTTCCCCTCCATTTGTTTGTACGATGTGGTTTATAGAGTGGGCTTGTAGTGTGTTATGGATGTTTATTTGACCATATGTTAGGGTCTTGCAGTCACTGATTTTGATTTCCTGCCATCCTAATTTTGCCTTTGAAGATGTGCTCAGCTCGACACCTTTGACATTTTCTTTAAATAAAAAGAATAGGCAGCCAGCAGGTTTGACCTTTTCAAAAGCAGGCTCTCCGTACCGGTTAGATGATATTTTGAAGTTGGCAGAAAGGAAGATGTTTTCTGGAACTCCAGCCACTGCCTCTTGTCTGACCTTTGGGGCACGAGACAGCTGATCTGATCGACTCAGGAGAACATAGTTTGGGTAGAAATTAATTTACTGTGTGTCTTGAACTTTTCAATTCCAGATTATTTTTCATCAGTTTCCTTTACGAGACCTTATTTGCAGCATAGCACATTATAGAGAGAACTCTTGCTTTCCTCGCAGCCTCAGCTTTCTCCGTCGGTGTCTTGGAAATGGCTTCTAGCTCCATGGCTAGATCACACTTGAGGCTCTTCCCTTCCTTCGTTTTCATTTCTAGACATTCTCCAGCACCTGCACATCGCACTCGGATGTCTCAGCAGCATCAGTTCATCATTGTTATGATATGGCGTGTTGGGTTGCCGAGTGATGTTTTCTCTGATGCGTTGTGAAGTTGAGCACTGTTCTCGTGGTCATTGGGCAGCTCCGTTTCCTCCGTATGAATGGGCCATCTGTTGCTGGTGTTTATTAGCCTTCTTCCCTTACTGGCTTTCAAGAGTAGTGTGTGTTCTAGACACTAAGCCTTAGTTGTGAGCTTCAGGTTTCTTCTCAGAATTATTTTATGGCCTCTTGATGCATGCATATTTTAAAGCTTTTTTCTAGATGATGGAGTGGGATTTTTTTTGGTAGTGTGTTTGGTGCCTGCACATGTGAACACTGTATGCAGGTGTGCTCACATGTATGTGTATGTATGAGACCAGAGGGCCACATTAAGTGTCTTAATCACTCTCAATCTCTCTGTCATTTAAGGCAGTGTCTCTCACTGAATCTGGAGCTTGGCTTTTTTGGCTTGGCTGGCTGTCTACTGGGTTTCCCAGGATCCACCTGTCTCTGCATGTGTGTGCTGGTACACAGAGATGTACCTCCACGCCAGGCTCTTATCTGGGGACTGTGAGGAGTCACACCCAGGTCCTCCTGCTTACTGTGCTGAGGCACTTCCCAGTGAGCTGTCTCCCTAGTCCTGCTTTTTAGATCTTTTAAAGTCATAAGGCTGGCAAAGTGAGTGATGGAAGGAGCGAATCAGTTCTCACAAGCTGTCTTGTGACCTCCACACATTTGCCATGGCATGCACATCCATACTCATACACACACAAATAAATAAATGTAATTAGTTGGGTTTGGGGGTTTGGTTTTTTGGTTTTTGGGGTTTGGTGTTTTTTGTTTGTTTGTTTGTTTGGTTGGTTGGTTGGTTTTTTGTTTTTTCTTTTTTTTTTTTTAAAGAAAAATTCTTATAGTGCCTCAAAGAAAAAAAAGTCCTCTAATGTTTTCTTCCAGCAGTTTTCAGAACACTTTTCTCCTGATAGCTTCAATATACTTTAATTTTGTTCTTGCTCTAGTATTTATATCCTCTTGGTAATTGCACCAAGCACATTATAGCACCATTGTTTTCTTCATGTGTTGCCTTTTCTTTGGGCTAGGAACTTCATGTGGTAGAAGCCAAGTCTTAATCAGCCAGTGTTTAGTTTCTATCTTAGACCACTTAGAAGAAGAAAAGGAATGTTTTCCCTTCTAGGGTGCTTAGAAAAGGCTGCCGTGCAGTAATCTGCAGAAGGGAGCCTTGGTGTGTGCACTCGCGTGCTTCTCTTTGGGACTTTATTGAGATGTAACTTACAATCTCATGAAATTTACTCATTGAAAGTGTGTAATTAGATATTCTTGGCATGTTTAGGGTTGTTTAACTCTAACCATCACTCCTGCCTATTCTGGAACACTTAGTATCCTCAAAGTCAGACTTCAGTCATTAGCAGCTGCTCTCCTGTCTCCCCTGCCCCAGCCCGGCATCCACATACTCTCCTGTCTCCCCTGCCCCAGCCTGGCATCCACACATTCTCCTGTCTCCCCTGCCCCAGCCCGGCATCCACACACTCTCCTGTCTCCCCTGCCACAGCCCGGCATCCACATATTCTCCTGTCTCCCCTGCTTCAGCCTGGCATCCACACATGACTTTTTCTGTGGTTGGCCTCTTCAGGATGCTCATATGGTTGCAATCACACATTATGTTAACTTCTGCCTTGGATTTTTTTCTCACTTAGTGCAGTATTTTTAGAATTATCTGTGATTTAGCATGTTTAAGTACTTTGTTTATTTTTGTGTCTGACAAACATGTTGTTTATTTATATTTGATACTTGTACTTTATACTGTGTTTGTGCATGTTAGGGATCATTGAGTCCAGGGCCTCACATATTCTGAGCCTGGGTATTTTCACTTTGGGGCTCTTATAAATAATGCTGCTGTAAACATTCATGTGTAAGTTTCTGTTGAAACATTTGTTCTCTGTTTGTTTAGGACTAGAACTGCTAGGTTACATGGTAGCTCTGTGCCTTACTTGGAGGATCAGAGCAGGCACACTATGTCCCATTCCAGCCAGCTTTGGTTGAAGGTTGTAGTTTCTCTGCATCCTTGCCATCATTTTTTTTGTTCTGTTTGGTTTGGTTTGGTTTGGATTTTTGAGGCAGGGTTTCTCTGTGTAGCCCTAGCTGTCCTGGAACTCACTCTGTAGACCAGGCTGGCCTCGAACTCACAGCTCACAGAGACTCACCTGCCTCTGCCTCCTGAGTGCTAGAATTAAAGGCATATACCACCATTGCTGACTGTATTTGTATATCTTCTTGGAAGAAATGTCTATGTAGATCCTTTGCTTATTGATTTAAGACAAAAAAAAAAAAAAGACCTTTAAGGCAGGTGTGCTGACTTATGCTGCTCACGAGGTAGAGGCAGAAGGATCATGACTTCAAAGCTAGCCTGGGCTACCTAATGAGACTCTACAAGGGATTTTGTCTTTATTCCCCACCCTCTTTGTTTTGAAGGTTTATTTTTATGTATGTTAGTGTTTTGCCTGCATTTAGCCAAGGGCACCAAGTATGTCTGGTACCCACGGAGTCCAGACGAGGGCATTGGATCCCCAGGAACTGGAGCTAGGATGGTTGTCAGCGAGGGAGATGTAGGTGCTAGTAATCAAGCCCAGCTGCTCTGCAAGAGTGGGGCTCTTGAGTGCGGAACCTTCTCTCCAGCCCCGCCTCCACCCCAGTACCACTTATTTCCATTTCTCTCTCTTAAATGTTTGATTTAGAAGAGTTCTTTATAGATCTTTGCCTATAACTCCCTTTCAGATGCATGATTTGCAGATATTTTCTCCCAGTCTTTAAGCTGTCTTCATATTTTCTTGATACTAGCTTTTTAAATGCAAAATATTTTAATTTACTTATCTGTGTTCTATTTTGTTACTTTTGATTTAGATACTATTAAAGAAATAATTTCTTAAGTTAAGATCATCGAAATGTTTCTTAATAAGAGCTTTATAATTCCAAAAGCTTTTAAACTGAGGTCACTGATCGGTTTTGTGCATACCTAACCTCTTTCCTTTGGATATGGATACCCAGTTGTCCTAGCACCGTTGTGGCAGACTATTCTTTGCCCATTGAATTTTCTTGACATTGTCAGAACTCAATTGGCCATAAACTTAAGAGTTAATTTTTGGACCCAAAATTCAATCCTATTGATCTATTTTTGTCTGTGTACCTGTACTACCCTATGGGTTATTATAACAGCTTGGCTTCTTGTAATGTCAGGTCTGGTGTTTGTCCAAGTGTTTTTGTAGTTGTTGGAAAAACTGAGCACAAAATAGCAGAATTGTCTAATAGCTGTTCATGCAGCAATTGTCAGCCCTTCACCCCTTATTGAGGCCATTTATTGTCCTTGTCCTTCCCCTTCCCAGGGATGGCATAAGCAGGAAAAAATTTCTCTCCCACTTTATCACGTGGGGACTTGGTGTGTGTCCATTTGTATGTGGGTACATGTACTTTGATTTCTTTTGCTATATGTGTAGATTGACTGTGTAATTTCAGTAATAGTCATATTTAAAGCCTCAGAGCAGGTCAGCAAGTCCTGTTTTCCCCCTTTAGAGATGCCGACATTGGTCAGCATGCATTAGTGGTGGTTTTGTGTAGAAGTTTGTAATAGCACCATTGACATTGGACTGGCTGTCAGGGGAAGCATGGGCTTTGGAAGCTCTCCTTAGCATTAATCACCCCTAATGCACTATCATTTTTGACAGTAATAAGCCAAACAGGAAGTTCCCACTCTCAGCAGAGAGACCACACTTCCTGGTGTTGGAACATTTGGGGGGATGTATGTGGTATACAGTGCAAACAACCAAAGTTTGCTCCCGTGTAAAGCAGGCCCAGCTGCATTCCAGTGGCACCCAGCCCTTTCCCGTTTGAGACTGACCCCACAGCACTGGTTTGAAGGAAGAGCTAAACAACAGGGACCCTGCACCAAACCCTTAAAGCAAGCCTGAGAAAGCTGTGGTCTTTATCGTACAGTTTGCTCTAAAAGAATGGCATGAAATGATTTTCCAGAGTATTTCCAGAGTTCCATTTGTAGTGAGATTTTAGGAGCAAGAAGATTTGTTTTAAACTGCTCTCTGCTCGCTAACAACCCTGCAGTGTTTCTGTGAAGCAAGGGAGCTTGTTATTTGGCAGCTTTTTGAAATAGGAAAACAAACCAAAATTAGTTCACTAGTTTGCCCTTGCGTGCATTCCATGTGTTCATATAGTCTGGGAATGCTCACGGTGGCTCCTCCAGATAGACCTTCAGTGGGATCTCAATGAGCAGGCGTTGATGGCTATGTTACTACTCAGGGTTAAGAAATGTGGTGACTTCCTTACTGCTATGTTCTGGATACTCCGAAGAGCCTTGTATGATCCTTAAACATCCATTTATCTGTCTTCGTCTGCTGAGAGTAAAATAATTGTTTTGAATATATTTATTGGGTGATGCTTTATTTTTAAACTTACCCTTTGACAATTTCATATATGTATATAATGCATTCTTATTACATTTACCCCCACCCTCTTAGTCCCCTCCCATCCTTGTCAATTTCTCCCTACACGTTCCCCTCCCATTTTCATGTCTTTTTGTTTTGTTTCTGTTTCTGCTTGTTTTGAGAGAAAGAAACAACAGGAAGTTGGGTGGGTAGGAAGGTGGAGAGGATCTGGGAAGAGTTGGGAGAAGGGAAAAAATAGGATCAAAATTTTGGGAATTTTTTTTTTTAATTATGTATACAGCATGTATGACTGCAAGCCAGAAAAGGGCATCAGATCTCATTACAGATGGTTGTGAGCCACCATGTGGTTGCTGGGAATTGAACTCAGGACTTCTGGAAGAGCAACCAGTGTTCTTAACCTCTGAGCCATCTCTCCAGCCCGGAAATTTTTTTATTTTAAATTTAAAAATAATGTATATAGAGTTGGACGGTGGTGGTGCATGCTTTTAATCCATCACTCAGGAGGCAGAGGCAGGTGGATCTCTGAGTTTGAGGCCAGCCTGGTCTACAGAGCAAGTTCAGGACAACCAGGTCTACACAGAGAAACCCTGTGTTGGAAAAACAAAAACAAACAAAAAGGCTGTATATGACCCACATTGTCCAGATTATCCTAGTATTTTAAACACAGGAGTTAAATATATATGTGAAATATGTGCTTGTTTTCAAAGTACAGAAAAAGTATAATGAATGAGTCTTACCCCCTTCCCCATTCTCTCAATTCAGTCCTCTTAAGAAAACTATCACTAATAGTTTCTTGGATGCTAAGGAAAAGTAAAAGATGAAGCTGGAGAAATGGCTCAGTGGTTAAGAGTACCTGCTTCTCTTCCAGAGTACCTGAGTTCAGTTCCCAGCACCTACATCAGACAGCTCACAGCTGCCTGGAACTCCAGCTCCAGGGAATCTGATGTCTCTGTCCTCCACAGACACCTGTACTCATGTGTAGACACCCACATTCAGACACATACACATAATTTTAAATGATAAAAATAAACCTTTTTATTTAGTTTTTGTTTTTGTTTTTTTTTTAAACAGGGTTTCTCTGTGTAGCCCTGGCTGTCCTGGAACTCACTCTGTAGATTAGGCTGTCCTCAAACTCACCACCTGGCAAAATAACTCTTTTTTAAAAATAGTTGAGGTGGGGAACAGCTAAACATGTTCTTTTTTATGGGCAGCGGAGGGATCATTTGTTAAAAAGAGGTATATTATTTGCCACGAGATGGTGGCATATGCCTTTAATCCCAGCACTCGGGAAGCAGAGGCAGGCAGACCTCAGAGTTGGAAGCCAACCTGGTCTACAGAGCGAGTTCCCAGACAGCCAGGGCTGTTACACAGAGAAACCCTGTTTTGAAGAAGTTGCCAAGAACTTCTCTGGACCTGACTGTGTATAGGAAAGCTTGCTCTAGTTCTGAACCCTGTGAGTGGTGAGGAATGTGGAGGCTTTTTTCCATGGCTTGCCTGTTCCAGCTGATGGCCTGCCTCTCCTTCCTCTGCTGCCATAACTACCCAGCCTAGCTCATTGCCAGGCTGTGATGCCAAATACAGTTCTGCCAGTAAATGGTTGTGTGTACACAAGAAGAGGTAATGCCCCACAGCTTCTGATAAATCTTTCCCATTCAGAAGTTTTCTTAAGAAAACAGAAGACTCTATTCAGCCAGATAATTGAGGCCACTGACACACAGCAGTTTTTATTGGAGCAGGAGAGAAGACAGAGGATTACTTTGATTCTTCCTTTTTTGGCTTTGATTTGCTGCTATCATACCTTGATGTGGCATCTTGGAAATAAGGTTCTCCTTTGATTATTTGCACAGCCCACTCTCTATTGCTTGATCCTGATGCTTAGACGAAACCGTTGGATTTGCCTAGGATTTCTCTGAGTTACACTCAAAGCCCATCGTGTTTGGAAGGCTCACAGATACGTTTGCACATAAATGTGCTTTGGGTTTGCATAATTTACACATTCAGACTTAGATTTTTAACTGGAATATCTCCAGTGAATAGACTTTTTAACGTGTTTTCTGTCTCTTTTGGATATTTACATTTATTTTGACCTAATTTTAAATTTTCTTATTTCCTGGCATTAGCTAGCTCCTCTTTTTGGAAATGTTTATAAAGAAAGAGACACTATGTACAGTCTGGCTTACACTTAGAACAGACTCCAGATCTCTCTGACTTACAACAACCAAGGTTTCTTTTTTCCTATGACAGGTGTCTTTAGTGAGTTAGTTGGTCACTCTGCTTCATCTCATCCTTACTCAGGAAGCTTGCCTAAAGGAGCAAGCCTGTGTCTGGACATTGTCTGTGTCCATGATTCTTAAGGCTTCCACAAAGAGACAATACAGTCCACTTCTGCTCACATTTCATTGGTCAGAGTAAACCCTGTGCCCTCTGAGACTCCGAAGGTGACAGAAGCCAAGTGTGCTGACACGTGTGCAGTAGAGAATGGGACTGCTTGATGGACAGTAGGGAGAGCTACCATGGCCTCTCTGTCTTTGCGGAAAGGGTTACTCCGTGGCACAGATGAAGTATTGATAGCAGGCCAGAGGCCAATGGTGAGGAAGCTCAGCCGTGGATTTTGAGTGCCTGAGCATGATGATTTCCTCATCTGAAACAGCACTACCTCCCTGTTGTGCAGATTGACATGGCTTTGCAAAGCCAGTGCCTTTCGCTGACTAAATACTAAATCTTTGCTGTTGGTAGTACTTACTGGCATGAATTATTTAAACATTAGTGTGTAAGGAATTCTCCCTTATTAATTAATTTATTTGTTTTTTCCATGATAGGGTTTCTCCATGTAGCCCTGGCTATCCTGGAACTGTATAGACTAGGCTGGTCTTGAACTCACAGAGATCCACCTGCCTTTGCCTCCCAAGTGCTGGGATTAAAGGCATGTGCCACCACCACCCAGTCCCTTATTTATTTTAAAGAACACATTTTAAAAGATTTTTTTTTAAAATCCTTACTCTCTTTTTACTCCTTTTGAAATATATACCAAAGCCAGAGAAGTGAGGTAGGCACAGTAGCCAAGGTCTCACCTTTTAGGGCTCAGGATGGAAGTGGTGAGAAACGCCATCTGGCCTGGTAGGTTGCTTTTACTATGGTCTTGAAGACTTGTATCCTAGAATTCTTTTCCTGCCTTTATTCACCTTTAAGATAGGACGTTTTAAGGCAGTGGTATAGCTCAGCTGGTAGAGCACTTGCCATTTTTGCAGAAAACCCTAGCCTCAGTCCACACTAAACCAAATGTGGTGGCGTACCCTTCTTCTTCAGGCATTTAGGAGATGGAAGCAGAAAGGTCACAAGTGCAAGATCATCCTTGGCTACACAGTTCAGGGCTAGCCCGGGCTGCATGAGACTGTCTTAAAAAGAAAGAAAGGAAGAAGAAAATGTTGGTCTGTGGATATAACTCAGTGGTGGTCCTTACCTACCAATGCAGGAGATCCTGGATCCCATCACCACGCACATGCATGACTCACGCACCCACCCATACCCACGCACAGACTTTGGATGTATGTGGTAGCTCCTCTCATACCCACCAGTTGACTTGATGAATGTCTTCTATGTTTTGCTGTAGCTTAGAGTCAAGATTTCCACTGAAGTTGGCATCACAAATGTTGACCTTTCCACTGTGGATAAGGATCAGAGCATTGCACCCAAAACTACCCGGTAAGTGGGATGCCACCTAGGCACTGGGGAGCCCCAGGATTCAGAGCTGGAAAGAACAAATCTAGGCCCTGTGCCCCTCCAGGCAGCATTTCCTTGGTGGCAGTGACCCCACCCTATCCTAAATTCAAGAGACTGCAATTCCAGTGGTATTGCTCTATTCTGGTGGACATGTAAGCAGACTTGGAGATTGTTTGTACTAGTGTTTAGTTCATGAGCCAGCTCTTGTTACCTCAGACTCTAAATCTGGAGTCCACTGGTCATTCACATTATTTAGTTCATATAACATTTGTTTCTAGTAAGGAGTCAGTCTCAAAAAAGGAAACAGTGGATTCATTTGTATTTTACTGCCATCCTATCATCAGATTCCTGAATTAGCTCTTGGTGTGGCCTCATGGAAATTGTGGCCAATGGAAAAAACTTGGAAAAGTTTAGACCTTGGAAAGCCTTAGACCTTGCTCTGAGACTCCCGTTTCCCTCCCGTACCCACAGAAAGCGCCCCTAGTGGGCCACAGTGCTCGTCCCTGCTGAACCGAGGCACAGCCTCAGGGTCCTTTTTTCTTTTAGTTTTTGGTTTTTAATGCAACCTCCTAGGTAACCATTAACGTTTTTTAGCCTAGGCATGTGTGTCGTGTCGTCTTTGCACAAGGGCCATGCTAATATCTATCTATCTATATCTCTCTCTCTCTCTCTCTCTCTCTCTCTCTCTCTCTCTCTCTCTCTCTCTCTCTCTCTCTCTCTGTATGTGACCAGTTTTTAGTACGCATGGTGCCGAAGTGAGCACTAGCCATTAACATTTGATCAGAGTTGGCCGGGATGCCTGCTGAAGACCATTTGTCGGCATCACCTAGATCCCGATTTGGGGGAAGGAGTGGAGAGGAGCTTGTCTATATCTCAGATGTGGTTCAGATCTCAGCTTCACTTCCATGGAGTGGCTATAGAGGCAGATAGATGAACCCTGAAGCTATTTTGAAGGCAGGGAATGCTTTAAGCCAGACTCACTCCTTGTAAGTCATGTAGAGCTGGACTTTCTGTCCCTGACTTGGTTGTTGCCATAGTGACAGTGGAGATACAAGCACTATTTGAGAATGCACTAAAATAATGTCTGTAAGGGTGGTTTGCAAAGTTAATTCTCTGTAGAGTTGGTTTTGATGAGTAAATATAAAGCGAGAATATAAAACAAAGCCAGGTGTGAGCTCTCAACCCGTTTGGCTTGTTGATCCCTTGGCTGTCTTTCTCTTCAGTCCCAGGAGATAGCTATGGAAAAAACAGCTTTCCTCATCAAGTCAGTCTACCTTTCGAGAAAATGACTTTTTGAAACCCAATTTCATGGCAGAAAAATAAATTGAAACAGCCTAGGAAACAAAGCATAAACTAGAGAGAGCTCAGCATCCCCTCTTTGCTTTGCTCACACCCCCGCCCTGCTCATCTGCGAACCTCACTGCTGCCGCCATCGATCCATGGCTGCCCCTCTGCGTCCCGCAGCCCTGCAGCGGTGCACACAGGCTCCTGCACCTGAGCTGGGCCAGTTAAGAGCATGGATCGTTGAAGTAAGGCCTGGAGGCACACATTCTCACAGCATTTCCCCAGACCCTAATTCAAGTTTTCTCTGCTTTTCTCAGTCCTGGCCTGAAGCTGAGATTGTAGTTTAGTGGTCTGGTCTAGCTTTCTGGTCTACCTTGTGAGTTCTAGCTCCAGCACCATAAAAAAAGAAAAGATAAGAAAACACCTCTTCAGTCCGGCTTTATTGATCGACTTTGCCTCTAGGCCACAGATATTTTTGTACATACCATGGAAGTGGTAAAATGGGACAGGGACAGTTGGGCAATAAATGCCTGTACTTAGACAGGGAGACCCTATCAGAAGTCTGACTATGTAATATCTCTTTCAGGGTGACCTACCCAGCCAAAGCCAAGGGTACCTTCATCGCGGACAGCCATCAGAACTTCGCCCTGTTCTTCCAGTTGGTAGATGTGAACACTGGTGCAGAGCTCACCCCTCACCAGGTCAGGAAGAAGCCCCTGCTGTTCTTCTGTCCAGAAATCAAATGTCACCAGAACAGTGATACTCTGACACAGATACTAGCAAATACCACATTCCTGCTTTCAGAGCCTGATTGCGCCCTGACAGTTTCTCAGCTTGTCTCACGTGACACACAAATGCCTTTGTAGTGATTGTGACCCATTAACTAAAGTAAACATGCCTTTAAAAAAAAAAAAGAAAGAAAGATTAGCCGAATTCAGTGGCTCAGACCTATAATCATTATTAGCAGCTTGGGTTAGCTGAGGCAGGAGGATAAGTCCAAGGCTTTCCTAGGCCATCAAGTGAGTTCAAGACAAGCCTGGCAGATTCGTGAGACACTTTTAAAATAAAAGGCAGAAAAGGGCCGGGATTGAGCTTAGTGATAGAGCACTTCCCTACAGTCCCAAAGAGCGGGGGTGGAGAGCTGGAGAGAGAGGCGGGGTCTGGCTCCTTGGCTTACACACATGGCTGTTCAACTGTCTGTAACTCCAGTTCCAGAAGCTCCAGCACCCCCTTCGAGTCTCCACAGCTACAGGCACTCAGGTGGTTTGCTTTCTTAGTCACAGGCAAAACACTTAAATACAGAAAATGAAATAAATTTTAAAAAGTATTATTTACAAGATGTATTTAAGGCAGATTAACACTTGAGAGGGTTTTAATCTTTTAAACAAGTAATACTTTGAAACCATTTTTTTTGGGGGGGGGGGGGTTGTTTGTTTCCAAGACAGGATTTCTCTATATCCCTTGCTGTCATGGAACTGAGATCCACCTGCCTTTGTTTCCCAAATGTTGGGATCAAGCACGTATGCCACCACTGTCTGGCTTGAAACAATTTTGAAAAGATGGAAAACTTAGTCTAAAAAGAAAAAAAAAAACTTTTTTTGTTCTTGCCAAAGTAAATTTTCTATTGTGGGACTCTGAAAAATACCTTTTCAAATTGATGCCTATTTTACATTATAAAAACAGAACGCATTATTTAATTTTTTTTTAAAGTTTTATATGTATAAGTGTTTTGCTTTCATGTATGTATGTCCACCACATGTGCCTGGTGCCTGTGGAGGCTAGAAGAGAGCATCAGATTACCTGAAACCAATGTAAGCCCCCATGTGGGTGTAACCATTGAGCCATCCCTTCATATTGTTTAAGTACTTATAATTTTATTTGTAATCCCAGAACTTGGTCATTCCACTCCCCCTCTTCTGTGTATGTATGGATGTGTGGGTGTGTGTATGTGCTCACGTGTGTGCAGGTACATGTGGAAGCTCAAGATTGGTGTTGAATGTCTTCCTCTATTACTCTCCACTTGATATATTGAGGCAAGGTCTCTCACCAGACCTGGAGCTCGCTGCTCCAGCTGCTTCTCCTAGCTGGCTCACTCTAGGAATTTCCTGCTAGGATTACAGGTAGATCGTCATGTCCGTCTGGCTTTCCCCGGGGGTTCCGGCGATCTGAATTCCAGTCCTCTTGCTCTCGCCTCAACGCTTTACCCATCTTTCCAACCCCATCTTCCCGTTGGTAAATACTGGCTTTTCTCCCATATTCTGTCAGCTCTGCTGCATCCATGTGGTGGTGGAGGTTGTTCTTCCACTACGTGTACGAAGCCTTGTTAAAGACCATGTACTTTTAGCCGGGTGGTAGTAGCACACGCCTATAATCCCAGCACTTGGGAGGCAGAAGCAGGTGGATCTCAGTGAGTTCTAAAACAGCCAGAGCTACATAGAGAAAAACCAAAACTTGTTTTGAAAAACCAAAAAAGTATGTTTTTAATGTAAAAAATTTCACAGTGCTTAGAATTTAACCTCAGGACTTAAAGGAGGGACAGCGAGACGGCTCGTTGGGTAGAGGCTCTCGCTACGTAAGCCTGTCAAGTTGAGGTCCCTCCCAGAACTCATGTAAATCTGGAAGAAAGACAACTGCACAAAGTTGACCTCTGACCCCAAACACACGGTGCCATGCATCCCATGCATATATCATTCTCTCTCACATATAAGAATAAAGGAGTTTTTTTTAAAGGATTTATTTATTTATTATGTATACAGTGTTCTGTCTGCACATATCCCTGCAGACCAGAAGAGGGTATCAGATCTCATTATGGATGGTTGTGAGCCACCATGTGGTTGCTGGGAATTGAACTCAAGACCTCTGGAAGAGCAGCCAGTGCTCTTAACCTCTGAGCCACCTCTCCAGCCCCAATAAAGGAGATTTTTAAAAGGAGCTTAAAAGATTTTTAAACCATTTCCCCAGGAATCCCCTTGCCCTCCCCAGCTTCCTGTCTCTCTTGTCCCTCTCAGTCCCCAAGAGCTGTTCTTGACTCTGTCACATACGTGGTTAGGTATTGTGCAGAGGGAATTTAGGTAAATATTTTGAGTGCTGAAAAACATAGTCAAAATGGGCTTTGTTTGGTGCACTGCACTGATAGGTTAGCAAGAACTGCAGACCCTGTTTCTTGGGGCTGTAGGTGCTGTGCCTGTGCCCTAGGGCCACAGTCCTGGCTGTCGTTTCTCCCCTTCTTCACCCCCACACTCCAGGCAGCTTAGCCAGGGCCTGTGCCCATACTGGCTTTTAAGAACTTTCGCCTCTCCTGCTGAGTAGTGGTGGTGTACACCTTTAATCTCCGGACTTGGGGGGCAGAGGCAGACTGATCTTTGAGTTCTAGGCTAGCCTGATTTACTTAGCAAGTTCCAGGATAGCCAGGGCTACACAGAGAAATCCTGTCTTGAAAAAACCAAAAAAGAAAAGAACTTCAACCTGTCAGCATTTCCTAGTTTTCTCCTAGAAGGACATTTGCCAACCACATAGCACCAGGAAGAAAATGAAGAGAGATCAGAAGACTAAATTGGGAGGGCTGGGGGTAGGGCAAGAAAATGTGTGAAAATGAGGCTGTCTAGATTTTCCCAGGTTCCGTCTGTGTCTGTGATTCAGTGGCCTCTCCCATAGATTTGACATCTTGAAGATGGGTGGAAGGCAGGCATCCTCTGCCCACCCCACCCTGGACAAGGCTGGTTGCCATAGTCAGGATGCTCTGCACTGTGGCCTCCCCTTCCTTCAAGAATCTGATGTGTGGACTCACAGCTGAGATTTCTGCTCTGTGCCTCGGTCCAGGCCTCGCTGTGTCACTCTGACAACTCATTTAATGCTCTTGCCTTAAAACCTGTAAACTGTAGCTGACCACCTGTCTTACTGAAGTCTTTGTCTTGAAGCCCTTGAAAGGAAAGCCTTGTGTGGATATTAGATTTTGTTGCAGTTCTAACACATGTTGGCACAAGACCTTAGTTTCTTGTACCATAACTGGTGAAACCCAGACCCACTGTACTAAGGCTGGGTAGCTACAGTTGCTTGGTAGTTGGGTGACTCTTACTCGCCAGGCATGACACCACATGCTTTGCATACATTATTACAAATCTTTTTCACACAAATGCACCCCAAGAAGTTGATGTTTTTGCCTTAAAGATAGAGAAGTCGGGGCACAGGAAGGTTAAGTAATTTACTCAGCTCCTAAGTAATGGGGCCATGTCACTGTCTTCAGGGCCAGGCACTGTGACGCCAGGCTGCTCCGTTCCGTTAGAACTCGGCCTCGTTATCGACAGCAGAGCATCCACTGCTGCATCTTGACCTGGAAACACTAGGAAATTAAAGTGAGCAGCCTCCTGCGGTGCCGCCTCATCTGCCTTATCTTCACCCTCTGCTGAAGAAGTTAATTGGGCAGCAAAGTGGCAGGAAGAGACTGCAGCAGCCGAGGGCAGACGATCAGGGCCTTCAGCCTCCCAGTCTCTGAGCATTGGCTGCACTCCTCAGCTCAGTCTCTCCTTGTTCAAGCAAAGAGTTGTCTCCGGGCTAGGAACTAGGGTGGGATGGCTGCTCCCTCCCCTCTCAGGAGCAGGTCAGAGCTCTCACTGTGACAGAAGAGTAGCACTCTGTTCCTGGTTGACTCAGTGTGGGCCACAGGGAGTTCTGAGATGGTCAGATGGAAGGTGGTCTTCTTCTTCTCCTCTCCAGACATTTGTTCGACTTCATAACCAGAAGACTGGCCAGGAAGTGGTGTTTGTTGCAGAGCCAGATAACAAGAATGTGTATAAGTTTGAACTGGACACCTCTGAAAGAAAGATTGAGTTTGACTCTGCCTCTGGCACCTACACACTCTACTTAATCATCGGAGATGCCACTTTGAAGAACCCAATCCTCTGGAACGTGGTATGTGGATGATAGGTGTGGAGGTGAGGGTTGCTATGAGGCTCTGTGTTCTGCTGTACACATAACACTGTGGCTTAGCATCTAGTGCATGCTTAATAAGTATTGATCAAATGAATGAAATATCCACGTTCCATGAACTTCTATAATATTCTATTGGAAAGAGGTTTTCTTATTACATCAAGGCACTGTGGAGGATACATAAATGAAGAAATATGGTCTTGGCCTTTGAGATCTGTTATAGCCTGGGGAAGAAGAGGGCAGTGAGTGGTGAATTGTAGATGAGCAGAATGCTAATAAATAATGTCCAGTAGTTACAGATTATATTATAGGTTACACGGCTCTGCCCTTACAGGCCTTGCTGTTTTGATAGTTCTGATGACAGACACATTGTAAGACAGCTTTGGAGCAAGGAATTGAGGCATCACGGGCCTTCCTGGAATAGCATCTGGGAGCACATGTTGAGGAGCAGCTTCCAGAGAAACTTGGTTCAGGGAGATGATGAAGACTTCTGTTTTTCTGAGTCTTGAGTCTGGTGGAGGAGCAGGAAGTGATGGGATGGGAATATGGCAGACGGCAGATGTAGCAGTCAGATAGGCTGGTCTTCGTGCTTGATGAAGGGCAGCGCCTTTTTTACTGCTATTTTCAAGATTTCTTTCTTCTCCAGGACTTGAAGAAACTTTTGTACAAAATGCATTTTCATTTTTTATGTGCTTAAATCACACTTCCCGGGACACTTGGCGATTTCTGATTATAGCTGTAGCCACCGGTACACCTGCTGGGGTTTTCGTATTAAGCAGCTCTGTGGGCTTTCCCACTATAGTCCTGGGAAATTGGAATCCTTGCTCTAAAAGGCACTTTGGGCAAATGCTATGTTTGTTCTTGAGATTTTCACTGCCTCTGATTGTCAGCTAATGGATGAGAAGTGACTGGACCGCGGAGAGCATTTTCAATCATGGCTTTTGCCCTCTTCTCACTCTGTGCCTCTAAAAACTATTCTTGTTTTTCAGGCTGATGTGGTTATCAAGTTCCCTGAAGAAGAAGCTCCCTCCACCGTCCTGTCCCAGAACCTTTTTACCCCAAAGCAGGAAATTCAGGTATATTCCAAAGATGTTGTCCACTCAGCCCAGAGTTGAGGTGGAGCCAGGGAGAGAGCAGCGAACTTCTGGGCTGTGGCTCTGGCCCTTCGGCCTGTTTGCATGGTGCTTTATGGTGTGAACTTGGCCTCTCTGGAAAGTGGGTGGGGCAAGTCAGCTAAATCTCTGCAGTATCTCTGAAACCCTCATAGAATAAACACACAGTTGTCAGGGACGTGAGGTGGGTCCCTCGGTGGACCGCTCTGCAGTTGTGAGATTCAGTCATAGTAGCAGCGTGGAGCCCACTTGTGAGTGGGTGTAAAGGGTGAAAACACAGGCTCCTTTCTCATTGCACTGCTAGAATAATGGACGACAGCCAGGTGTGGTGGCCCAGACCTGGATCCCAGCATCAGTGGGGTGGAGGCAGGAGGATCATAAGTTCCGACCAATAAAATAAAGGACAGGTGCCCAAGGGAGGGATAGAAGGGTTCATTCTATATCTTTGTCATGGTCCATGATATTGTTTAGGAATGCAAAATATAGTCACAAAGCAATATTGGCTGACAGTGAAGGAAGCTGGGTGATCTCCTTGGGGGAGCAGGTGGCAGCAGCCACTATAGACAGCATTGGCAATCCCTTAAGAGCATTGTCAGCAAGAGAGGAGCCAAGGTGAAAATTTAGGGACTGGAGCTTCAAGTCCTGCTGCCTTCTCATGGAGCTGTGTTGGCTGGTCATTGGCAAGTGGAAAGAGGCCATGGTTTCTATCCAGAAGGAGAGATATTTGGAAGGATAGGAGTACACAGCATTAAGACCACTTGTTCCTCCCAGGATCTTTTACAAGCCTAGTAGAGTGATTGCGGCTCTCCCTGCTCCCATCTCTTTACCTAGAAACTGAGGCAGAGAGTAACATGCCGTTGGTCTCATGGCCAAACATCTGTTTGGACCTAAGTAGATCATTGCTACTTTGCTAGCTCATGCTGTTGAAGTGAACGGCTCAGAGTTCACTGATTGCTCAAGAAAAAATGAAACGAGTCTCAGAGGCGTGCTAGCCAGCTTTCTGGTTTAACTGTAGATGTTAAGCAGAGCTGATGAGGGTGATCTATTCATTCCATCTGTAGAGCCATGGCTGGAAATAAAAGAGTGAAGTAAGGTTGGATCATCTGTTAATGAGGCTCTGTTAAATTTTAAAGTGGGAGTGGAGTTACTGTTAGTTGACCAAGTACCATAACCTAGGAACCCAGAAGTGTTTTGAAGTCCAGAGTCCTTGGGTACAACATCCAAACCATCCCTAGGCCTGAGCCTCCTTTTTGACACAAGCCGGGTGGCCCTTGGTGGTCTGCATTCTCCAGCCTCTAAATGGCAGTGATTCTTTGAGGTAGAAAGGCTGGCCATATACTGTCTGGAACCAAAATAGTGCCCTGGGAAGAGAGACCAGCCAAAGGCTTAATCTCAAGGAGACATTTCCTCTCCACAGTGGTTGGCATTTGGTCTCTGGAACACAGGCAGCCCCTGCTGAGAAGGGCACATTCTGAAACTTGCTGGTGTGTCTTCTCTTGGCAGCACCTGTTCCGAGAGCCTGAGAAGAGGCCCCCCACGGTGGTGTCCAACACGTTCACAGCCCTCATTCTCTCGCCCTTGCTCCTGCTCTTTGCGCTGGTGAGTCACTGTGATTAGCATGGGCAGTGTGTCTGGCTCTAGGAAGACAGATGGAGCCGTTCCAAAAGAGTCTTTGTGCTCTGGCCTGAGTACAGCTCTGGAGGGGTCCAGCAGCTGTGACTTGAACTAATAGTCAGAAAGTTTTAGAATAACCAGAATTCCCCACTGCGGGGGTGGGGGGGAAGCCAAATCAACCCATCCATTAAGAAGGGAGCCTGAGAAAATTCCAGCAGCTTCTGACAGTGACAGAAGTGTACAGTCTGAGGTCCTCTGGGGGAGTGTTCAGATGAGATCAAGTGTGGAGAAAAGGAAAAATCGAGGCCAGTGTTGATAGCTTTAAGAATGGAGAACAAGCTATGCATTCCAGATCTCCTAGGAGCATGAAACCGGAATGAACTGAAAGTCCACTTAGAAGCAGTGTTAATTAGTCTGCCCACACAATGGAACGGTGTGCCAGTTAGCAGAATGACAGATCTGTACACTGATGCCAGCAGGTGTTACAGAAAGAGGCGGGCAAGGAGGTAGGTGAGTACGTTTAGTGTAATCCTCTTGTGGAAAAGTTTTTACAACTGTATTAATGTTAGTCACCTCTGAGGAGGAGACTTGGAGGTTGTCAAGGAAGGAAATTCTTAATTTTAATAGTAATGTTTATTTGTGTGTGTGTGTGTGTTTTGTATATACATGCACATATACATACATGTAATTTGGGGTTTTTTTGAGACAAGGTTTCTCTGTATAGCCTTGGCTGTCCTGGAACTTTATCTATGACCAAGCTGACCTGTAACTCAGAGATCCCTCTGCCTCTGTCTCTCTAGTGCTGGGATTAAAGGTGCGCACCACTACACCTGGTACACTTTTTTTTTTAAGACTGTCTTGGAACTGGCTATGTAGACCAGGCTGGCCTTGAACTCACAGCGATCACCTGTCTCTGCCTCCAGAGTGCTGGGATTATGTATTTTAACCAATTTAAATTTTTCCTTTCTCTGAAAATCATAAACATAGGTACATAACCTCAAAGTTCAGAGTTTTGCCAAACAAAAAACAAAATTTTAGCCGGGCAGTGGTGGCACACGCCTTTAATCCAGCACTTGGGAGGCAAGAGGCAGGCGGATCTCTGTGAGTTTGAGGCCAGCCTGGTCTACAGAGTGAGATCCAGGAAAGGTGCAAACAGAGAAACCCTGTCTCAGGAAAAAAAAAGAAAAGATAAAAAAAAAAATTTAAAAAAAATTTTAGATATTATTTTTGGCAGGTTACCTACGTTTTAAATTAACTGGTTGATTTTTCAACAAAGAGGAGTGATTAAATCTAGAAGCATGCCACAAGCTTTCATAAACAGACCTGGGGAGGGGGTATTCTTATATTTGGGGTGAGAGAGTTTCAGAAGGCACAGAGTCCAAAATGAGAGCATGTTCCTGCTGCCTGTAGCTCATGGTACCAGCCCTGCAGAACTTAGTGGAAGTGTCAGTCACATCCTCATTAATGTAGCTTCTGACCTTTGCCTCCATGGTCTTGCCTTTTTTAAAATAGAAGAGTTTGCCATCGTTGAAAATGATGCTCAGGTTTGAGTTACCCAAGCCCAGTTGAGAGCAGCTACTCTGCTGCCTTTCAGAAGGAAGAAGGGACAGTTCTTGAGGACTCGGAATAGGGTGCTTGTCGTCTGGAAAGTCCCTGTCTTTCTAGTGTGTGTGAACTTGGAAGCTCTGGTGCTCGCCATTGGATCAATGCTGGCACAGTAGAGAACCATTTCATGTTGTAATAGAACTCTTTCACAGTCTAATCTTCATTTACTTCTCCATCATTCAGTGGATCCGGATTGGTGCCAATATCTCCAACTTCACTTTTGCTCCTAGCACGATTATCTTTCACCTGGGACATGCTGGTAAGTGCCCCAGGCTGCTAATTCCATTTAACCTCCTCTGACATTTTGCCTGCCCACAAAAAAGCTCTGTTAAGTAGGTCCACAACCTATTAACTATAATGGCTTAATAGCATAACATTTCCCTCTTCCTCCTGGCCTTTAGGACAGTTAATATGATGATGATAAACCTGTTTGGCCCATCAGCTGAGAACAGCTGCCACTCTGTTGGGCCTCATTGTACTGGAGGGGCTGTGGCAAACCATTTACCCTCATTTAATAGCCCTGTTCACTTCCAGAGATTACTCACTTAGCGTGTCTTTACACTGAGCCATCTTCCTGGATGAAGAGCATTTAATAGTTTCCAAAGGTTACCTTTCCCCACCACATCGATCCTCACATTTGTTGGCGGCTCTCTCTGGACAATAATAGAAAACAATCCCTTCCTCCATCAGACACACTGTCCTCCATTGTTCTTGGAGGATGCAGACTCTAAACAACCGAAACATAACAGGGCAGTAAATTCCCAGATCGGTAAGCATTTCCAAGCCTTTGCATCTCACTGGAAAGTTCAGTATTTTAATTCCTTTGCCTCTCCAAGGAGTCACCATCTCTGCATCCACAGTACATGGCTACTCCAGGGGTCCATAGGACCTCTTGACATTCCAGGCGAAGGTGCATTTGTATTTTTCTGAGAAAAGGGAGTCTGTAACTTTGATCAGATTCTCACAGTGGTCCATGACCTCAAAAATGCTTAAGCACAGTTCGTCTGTCGTCCTGGGCGGAACTGGCACAATGACCTTTCTCCCCCACTTGGTTACTGGACCTAAGTGACAGCCTTCCTGGGTCAGGCTAGGAGCAAGACCTGAAGAGAAATGGATTTAGAACCCTGACTTTTGTGCCAGGGTGCTTTTGTATGTGTTTCCTTATTTGATTCTCATTATTCAACCCTGATTGAGGTCACTGGGGCTGGGACTATGGTCCATTTGATGGTAAGAGAATTTGGTCTTCGAGAAACTACAAGCTGGTAAGGATGGAGCTTGTACAAAACCCAGGACTCTCAGTGTCTGGGTCTTACTGAGTTAACCCTTTCCACTGAGCCTTCCCAGGCCTCCCTGCTCACATCCTAGCCACAATGGCAGATCATTCTTGGTATGGTTCTAATGAAAAGGAAATGACTCATGTCCTGAATGTTTTTATTAAAAATTTGAAACATAAAATTATCTCAAATATTATAAAGACATAGCCCTTCATGAAGGAAGCAGAGAGTAGACGGGAACAGGCCTGTAGATGGGAGAGCGGTAGTACTTTAGTCAGATTTTTACTCTAGATTTCTTGGTAAACAAGGCTGAAGAGCAGATCTACTGAGTCATCTACTTTCTGCAGTTGAGATACCAGCTGCCTAGAAAAACGGACCTTTCTGACACACAGGTCCTGCTCCTTGCTCTCCTCCCGTTGTCACTGCTTTGTCTAATTGGATGTCATGACACTTCTTGTAGCGATGCTGGGGCTCATGTATGTGTACTGGACTCAGCTCAACATGTTCCAGACCCTGAAGTACCTGGCTGTCCTGGGCACTGTGACATTTCTGGCTGGCAATCGAATGTTGGCCCAGCAGGCAGTCAAGAGGTGAGGCTGGGGATGGACCAAGCTCCAGGGTGGGATAAGAGATGTCTGTGTGGGCACTGCCAGCCTAGCTCTGAGACCGTAAAGCTATGTGGCAGAATGATAGCCACCCAGCCTGTTAGAGAAGCCATAAGCAGGTCTTGTAAAGAGGAAAGTAACCTTCGTGACTAGTTGTAGATGTTAAAGTCTGTCCTACACATTAGGAAAGGAGGAAGAACTGCATTAAGTTGACTAAAGTGTGTTAGATACGTGGTGGAAAGCCCTCTTGCCCTGCTCTCTCCTGTGCCCCCACCATGGCACCTCTGGGGCTCTGGATGGTGCCAGAACTCTTCCTCCTACCCACAGGTTTGTGTTCTGCCCCTCGGCAGTTGTGTAAGCTTGGCAGCAGCTCCCAGCAGGAGCATCCACTCAAAGGCCCACACTGCTACCCAGGAGTCAGACAGCCTGAGAGGCAAACAAATGTTCAGACCTTGATGTGGTGGCAGCTTGACTTTCAGAACAGAATTGGAGGCAAATTTAAATGTCACATAGGTGTTTCTCATTGATTTGACTTTATTAGAACCTGACTGATTTCAGCCACGCAAAGGCCAATAAGAAAAGGTCAGAATTGCTTTCACCTTTGAAAGAAATCATTTTCTGACGCACCCTGCTTTCTCCCCTCTGGGACTTAGGCTGGCAGAATGGAACTCGGTCACGTGCCCTTAAACACACTGCCAGTTAGGTCTGTTTGATCCGGAAGGGTGTTATCGAGGGGACCACTGATGACCGGGCAGGGTGGGGGTCACTGTGAGCTCCTGTGCCAGTCTGGGTCCCGTCAGGGCTGCCCGCGGTGCCCCAGTCTCTGCTTCACTCCTGCCCCTGTGCGTTGCATCTAGAAAGGGCCAGGGCTCGGTGGTTTTTCCCAGCAGAACACGGTTCCCTTGCAGCAACCAGTCTGGGTCCCAAGGAGCAGAAAGCTGGGCTTGGCTAACTTTCTCTTCTCTGGGAATGGTCCACAAGACCAGCAAAGTCATGGGGAGAGCAGTGTGAGGAAGCCATTCCTATAGAGTCCATGCAGCAAGCCTTCCTGCTGTGAACCCCGACTCTTACGCACTTGCTGGAAAGAGTCGTGACTCTTTGGAGGCCCGGTGGCTCCCCCCACACTCCTCGGTCCCTTCACGAGTCTCACAGCCTGTGCTGCCTGGGAAGAGGACCAGCCTGGACAGGAGCAGTGGTCGGGTTTACCATGTGTCCTCACTTGTTTCTCTCTCTCTCTCTCTGTCCTTTCTTGATTCTCAAACCCTCTTTCCTTTGGCAGGATCGCTGCAGAGCAGAGCAGTAGATTGGCAAAATATAGGACACTACGGTAAAGATGAAGGGCGACTCGTCCCAGATGCAGGCTCCCTTCCCATCTTGCCTACTCCATGCATGCTAGTTACTGTCCTGTTTTCAGCCCGCTCATTCCTCCCACCATTCCCTACACCAGAGTGAATTCTGAGGCCGTTTTACAGCTTGCTGGTTGAGGTTGTGACTGGACCAGGGCAACTTCCCCATAGAATACTGGTGGATAAGACAAGTCTAACCTGGGCTTCTTGACAAGGGCCTCATCAACCCAGACTACATGGATTCACTAAACAGTGGTCCCATGGCAACTCCTGGCACACCTTGTCACTACTTCTAGGCCTTTCCATAAACACCAATCTCTACTTGGCCGAACGATGTGATTTGGTGAGATTCAGTTGTGAGTGACTGATGACCATGGATCAAAGCAACAGCAGAATCATGCCCGGAGCTCAGGGCGTGGCACACAGCTGTCCTCCTTCTGAGGGCTCTTGTTGGGGAGGAAAAGTCACCGAGCACCAGAGCAAAGGCGGGGTGCTGCTTGATGGCTCTGCTCCCGTAGGTGAGGGGCCCTGAGGAATTCTGGGGGGAGGCCATGCTGGTGTAGGCTTTTGTCCGGTATGTTACAACTCCTCATCTCCTTCAGCGCAGCACTGTCGTGTAAACCCATGGGCCATGCAAACGAGAGCGTGGCACCATCTCCTTAGCCTGGAGGTGGGCTGGATTGGGCCTGTGTGGTGTGATTGGCTGACCTCTGCCTTAAAGCACAAGTAGAACAGAGGTATTTTCATTTTCACATCATGTCTCCTTTTATCCCTTGCCTTAGAAATAGCTTTCCCTTCCAAAGACAGAAAAAGCAAACCCCAGCACACCTGGTCCTCAGAAAAGTTCTAGGCCTCAGAAAATAGGAAAAGTCAACAAAAACAGGCTTCAGAGCTTTCTCAGTTTAGTGTGGAGAAGCTGGGTGACCTTGTCCTTAACACAGAGAGAAAATGGCATTTTTTAGGAGGTTGGTTTTTGTTTGTTTTTCTAGGTTTAAGCGATGTATAGTACCAGACGTGGTAGCTTACACCTATAATCCCAGCATTTGAAGGCAGAGGCAGGAGGGTGAGGAGTTTAATATCTCCTGGACTATAGGAGACCCCATGTCTAAATCAATAATGAATAAACAAACAAAAATAAGCATGTCGCCATGTGACTGGCGCCTCAGTAAGAGACTCACCGCAGTCTGAGGCTCCCCTGTGCGCCTGCAGGCTCTCCCTCCTGCCACCCTTAGGTCCTGGCCTTCCTCCTTCAGTTCTGCCCTCAATTTTAATTGCTCTGTTTGAAGTGTTTGTCTTCAGAACTAGTCCTTTGCAGCTTGTTGAGTTCTTTCATTCTTTCTCTGACCCTCCTGCTGCCTGAGTCTCGACTGTTGGAGCCTTTGGGACATGTAGGGCTGGAACCAAGTGTGCAGGCTTACCCCCTGTGGCTCAGTGCTGCCAGCTGAGGCCACCTGTCAGTTTGAGTGGGTATAGTGGATGGTCTCTGTTCTTGGCCAAGGTCTAGGGTTGCTGATTCTACCACCTCGTTTCATACCTTTGCTGTCCTTGCAGCATGGTTGTGGCAATATCCATTGCCAGGCACACACCCTGGTGTTAGGAAGCTCTGAGCATTGGTAAGGAATTAGAAACGCACACTCTGGTCCTCAGGACCCAGCACTGTGCCTGTGTGCCCTCCTGGGCACCGCTTTAGCAATTGGTTTGCAGCCTGCCCTTCTGAGCTGACATCATCGCTCCGGTCCTCACCGTGACCACTGCCCACTGAGGAGGTAGAGCTGCTTCTGCTTGCCGCGTGCTTGCTGCTGCCACCTAGCCGCATTCTCTTTGGGTTATCAGTTTCTCTTCTGCTTCTGCGGCTCTTAGAGTCGGGAAGGTGAGAAGAAAGTGGCAGAGAGACACTCATCGTCTGAGAAGTGCGCCTCCCAGCACTCAGGAGGCTGAGGCAGCATCACAAGTTTGGGGCCAGCATGAGCTACATAACAAGACCTTACCTCAAACCAAAACAAACCACCAACTAACCAACCTATACATCAGGAAGAAATGAAAATGAGACAAATAAAAGTAGTGATGGTTCTCGTGAGCCAAGTGCTGTTATCCAGACTCATCCCGAGTCTGCACTGGCAGGGTTAACCTTCCTCCGTCTTTCGGCCTATACTGTGAGGGTGTGCCTGGAATTACCTCTCTGTACTTCCACATGCTCCTTCCTTAGTGTCAGGGCTGACTCAGGGTTTTCAAGCCATCGTGGGCTCCAGTTTTTGAAGTGAGATGGGGCATGTATAAATGGAACCAATAGAATCAGGGCTGTCCCCTGGTCAGTAACATCTTCCAGTGGGAGAACCACTCGGTCTCCCTCTTGTCCCACTAGGAACCATAACCGTCGGCCGAAACCATCAGTGACTGTGTCTGTGTTCATTTTCTTCTAGAACAGCACATTAGTTCCAGAAGAAGGTTGACGACCCTGAAAACGGAAATGATTCTTTACCAAGGAGTGAAGACCATTCATAGTGTGAAAAGAGGAATGAGGGGAAACAAAAGAGAAAATGAAAAAAATCTGTTATTTAAAAAGAAAAAAGAAGTTGAGATGTGGTTACACTTTTACTTGTTTTTCACTTTCTGTTTTACAGAGCAGATATGTTTGGGCCCAGATTGTGTGTCCCTTTGTCATGATGTCTGGCAAGATGCTGTGAATATCCCAGACTACCCAGATGTTACATTTGAAAAGTTGAAGTCTGTAATTCATCTACTTTGGAATAAAAAGAATGATGATAGGAACAAAGGTTTCATTGAGAGTTTATTCCCGTGCCCAAAGCCTGGAGTGTATAATGTGAGGGCGGAGCTGGGGCTGGGTTATTAGTGCCTCAGCAGTCTTCCATTGGTCTTTCTCACTCTTTCTTAGCAGGACTGAGAGGGGCCTAGAAAAGCCTGTGTCCTTTCTGCTCCAGCAGGGAGCTCTTCCTTCAGAGGAGCCACACTTGTATTTACAGATCCTTGGTGTTCAGTCACAAGGACCTGCTCTAGGCTTTTTCTTTGAATGTTTGGATTTGGCATGTACAGAAGTGTTGGAATTGTCTCAAAAAGAAAGCTGACTGCCTCAGTCATTCATTCTGTGATAAAATAACCTGAAGTAGGTAGGTAGTTTAGAAACAGTAAAATAGATCATTTATAAACTAAAATAGGTAGATAGATAAATAATTTATAAATAATAAGATAGGTAGATGGATAGATCTTACAGTCCTGGGTACTGGAATTCAGAAGGCCCTGGAACATTTGGTATGCAGTGAGAGAGACTTTCCCCTCTGGATGATATATATTGGTGCTGTTTAATGTTCCCAATAACAGAAGGGACAGAATGACAAAAGCAGCTAGCTAGTTCCCCCAGACCCTTGAATAAAGGTAATAATCCATACACTGTGTAAATCATCCCACCTCTTAATGCAGTGCATTGTGGATTTCTTTCATCATGGTTTTGGAGGAACTCTAATTCAAACCATAGCACTGACCACTTGGGTAAACGCCTGTTATCCCAGCATTCCTGCAGGGAGGTAAGAGGCAGACAGGAAACTTGCCTGGAAGCTGCTGGAACAGCTAGCCTGGAGTACACAGAGAAGCCCTGCCTCAACAGGTAGAAGAGAACTGATTTCCCATACACACACAAATAATAGTAATATTTAAGAACAAATGTATATGACTAAAACTTGGCCCGTTGTCTGTAATGCTACTGAAACACAATACGTTGCATGGTGGCACCCATTTGTAATCCACACAGGCTGAGGCAGACAGACTATGAGATCCAGATTAGACAGAGCTGTATCTTAGAATCTTTGTTAAATTTGGGGTACAGAGATTGCTTTCTAGGCTAGCCAGATTTTGCTGTGGTAAGGGAATTGGAGTTTGGTCCCGGAAGAGAAAGAAGAACCCGGAACTCTAGGATGGTTCTATCTGAAATTCTGCAGTTGGAGGCCTCACCTCTCCCAAAGGCTGCAAACCAGTGACCTGTAAGTATTGTGTTTTATCCATGGTAGTTAATACTTGAACCAGATGCCAACATTTAAAATTTGAGACATTTGGGCTAGGAAGAAAGCTCAGTGCATGAAGACCTGAGTTTGACCCCAGTACCCATGGCTAAATGATGAGTGTGCTTATGATCTCAACCCTGGAGAAGCAGAGACAGGCAAATCCCCAGAGCTACCACAGTCGGTGAGCCCCAGACCAACAAGAGGCAGTCTCAAAAACAAGGTACATGACCCCTGACCCCCATGAACACTCACAGACACACACCTGAAGCTCACCCCATGCACACACACTCACAGACACACACCTGAAGCTCACCCCATGCACACACTCACAGACACACACCTGAAGCTCACCCCATGCACACACACTCACAGACACACACCTGAAGCTCACCCCATGCACACACACTCACAGACACACACCTGAAGCTCACCCCATGCACACACTCACAGACACACACCTGAAGCTCATCCCATGCACACACACTCACACACACCTGAAGCTCACCCCATGCACACACACAGACACACACCTGAAGCTCACCCCATGCACACACACTCACAGACACACACCTGAAGCTCACCCCATGCACACACACTCACAGACACCTGAAGCTCACCCCATGCACACACACTCACAGACACACACCTGAAGCTCACCCCATGCACACACATTCACAGACACACACCTGAAGCTCACCCCATGCACACACACATTCACAGACACACACCTGAAGCTCACCCCATGCACACACACTCACAGACACACACCTGAAGCTCACCCCATGCACACACACATTCACAGACACACAAATTGTTTTCTGAGAGATTTTATATTTCAAAAACCTGGATTTTGATGGTAATTAAGAGCACATACTGCTCTTGCAGAGGACTCCCAAATTCAGTTTCCAGCATCCACATGAGGCAGCTCACAACTACTTTAATTTCAAGCTGGCCAAGTGGGCTTGACTGGCCACTGAGCCCCAGGGATCTGCCTAGCTCATACCCAACAGTGGGATTGTAAGGGTTGGGCACCATGCCCAGCGTTTTTATAGGCACTGGGGATCTAACCGGAGTCGTCCTGTTTTCACAGCCAGCCCTTTACAACTGAATCATCTCCCTAGCTAAGTTAGGACTATGAAATGTTTGTTGAGACAAGATGTGAGCTGGGCAGTGATGCACACCTTTAATCTCAGCACTCAGGAGGGCAGGTGGCTTTCTGAGTTCGAGGCCAGCCTGGTCGACTGAGTGAGTTCCAGGACAGCCAGGGCTACACAGAAACCCTGCCTCAAAAAACCAAGGGGTGGGGGTGCCCACTATGTAGCCCAAGCTGACCTGGAGCTCATGACCCCCCTGCCTCAGTCTCCCTAGTATTGGGTTATAAAATGAACCACCAGGCACAGCCCTTCACTCTATTTTTTACTTTCCGGTGGTTTCCCAGGTTTCAATCAGGTGTGTCCCCATCATAAATCAAGAGCACCTGTGCCGTGATGAGGACACCCTGGGCCTGTTAACAGAAGCCCATTGAGCAGTTTGTTCAAAGTCTACCTGTGCCTGATCGTTTAAGTCACTTGATGTCCCAGCTCACAGTTCTGAGGAGCCTGGAGTCTTAGAGCCACAAAGAACACGCCCCTCCCCACAGCCGTCAGTCCCCAGCTTTGCTGCCTCCTGGGTGTGTGACCTGGTACCAGTTGGCAGGCAGCCTGCCAGCAAGCGCAGCTCTGCCCCCTCCAAAGGGCAGTTGTAGGGAGCAACGGGGGAGTCTCCCTGCGAACTCCAAGTTAATAGGAACACGAAAGGGACAAGTTCTCCATTGATTAGAAAACATCTTTAGTGCAATAAAAATAGTCCCCAGTCTTAAGTAGGGCCCCTCGGGAGTGGGGAGCTCCCAGCTCCTCTGTGGGGAGGAGCTGAGTCTTTAAGCAGTCGTTGGTGTCTCTGCTGAAGGAGATAAAGCCCAGGGTTGCTGCGGTGGTTTTACCCTCTGTAATTGCATTCACCTCAAAACCCACAAATAGCCTCGGTTCTCAGCGGTCATTATTTCATTTGAAAAACTAATTGAAAGTTGAGAGAGCCCCGAGTTTTTTGTGTTTGTTGGGACAGGGCAGGGAAAGAGATGAGCAGGTGGGGCCGGGAAGGAGGGGGTGTGGGCCTCCCATTCAGCCCAGCTCCTCCTTTGTCCCAGACCTTGGCAGGTTCCCCGCCCCCTGCCTCAGCCTGCCCTTCTGGGCTAGCCTTCTCCTCTGCAGGAGCTTTTGTGTCCCATTGTTACTGTCCTCTCCACCCGCCCGAATGGCTTCCTACAGCGCCTTTCCCACGCTTGACGTTGCTTGCCCGGGCTGGGGGGTGGGGGCGTGGAGCAGGTGGTCTTTCATAGCCCTGGTGCTGGGAGATGGGGCCCTGGCCGCAGGCTTCCCAGGACTGAGGTCAAGTGCTTCCCTTTCCTGCTGCCAGTGAACCAGGCTGGCTGGGAAAGCCAAGAGGTAGGAGTCCCATCCAATTTTAAATGCTGTGGTTATTTTTACACTTTTAATCAGTTATTCCAGATATCCCATTGTCTAGGCTTCTCAGTTGTCTTTTTTGTTTGTTTCTGTTTTTGTTTTTCAAGACAGGGTCTCTCTGTGTAACCCTGGCTGTCCTGGAACTCACTCTGTAGACCAGGCTGGCCTTGAACTCACAGAGATATCCTCCTGCCTCCGTCTCTCAAGTACTGGGATTAAAGGTGTTCACCACCACCGCCACCCAGCTACGGTTATCAATTTTTAAGGCTTACTTACAATAAAATGGATTTATTTATTTATTTATTTATTTATTTATTTATTTATTTATTTATTTATTTATTTATTTATACAGTGTGGTATGTATCCCAGACTGACCCGAATTTACTGTGTAGCCAAGGACAGTCACCTGTTTTCTGAGACATTGTCTCTCACTGGATCCTGGGACTCACAAACTAGACCAAACTGATTGGCCAGTGAGCCTCAGGGATCCATCTTTCTTGATTACCCCCCTCGCCCCAACCCACCCCCACACACACTGAGACTGCTCCTGTGCCTGGCTTTCATGTGGTGCTAGGACCTGAACTCAAGTCCTCACACTTGCTTGCACAGCCGTAACTTGACCAACTGAGCTGGCTCTCTGCTCCAGCTGTTTTGTGTTCTTATTCTTTGTGATGCTGCCCTGGGAAAGGTAGCCATATAAACCACGTTAAGAAAAAAAAAATCAGATTGACCATAGAGGAAATTGAACTGCAGATCAGGATGGGGGATTTTATTGTATTTACAGAGGAAGGGGGGGGGGTCAGAACTGAAGCAGAAGTAGTTGGGTCCAGTTGTGTTTGCGTACAGCTGGCTCAAGCCTCCACTGAAGGCTTCATCCTTGGGAGTCCCTGCTGCAGAAAGAAAGAGACACTCAGTCTAGACTCTAGTAAGCAGGAGCCGAACTGAGTTCCCAGAGGCAGCAGGCAGACACGGGAAAGATGCTCATGGCTGCAGAAATGTAAATCCCACTCTTAGCCCCTCCCCTGCTAACAGCTGCCACTGAGCCCCTGGGCTGGTCACGTCCCTTATGATGAGACCACTTCTGCCCCTTAGACAGGACCGGCTTCTTCCCAGACAAACATGCGCCACTCCCTACAAACCTTTCTGTTGGTCACAGGTTGAACGAGCAACCTCCCAAGAACAGGTGGGAGTCCTCACTGTCTCTGTGAGATACAGACTCCAGGAGAAGAGGCTACCCCTGATCTGAACACAGCTGATCCCTAGCCCCAGCCTTCACACACAGCATCTGCTGGACGGCTGCTATGAAAGTCAAAAAATGGCTAAACCAAATGGCAGCTTCCTGTCAGGAAGGACAGCAGAGGTGGGTGAGTCTCATACTATAGCTTAGGCTGGCCTGGAGCTTACTAAGTAGCCCAGCTGGCCTTGAACTTTTTGTTTTAAAGATGTATTGACTTAGGCATGTATTTTATGTACCTGGGTGTTTTATCTGCATGTGTGTCTGCAAATCAGAAGAGAGCATCAGATCCCATGGGACTACAGTTAGAGATGGCTGTGAACTGCTATGTGGGTGCTGGGAAGTGAACGCAGGACCTCTGGAAGAGAAGCTAGTGCTGCTCTTAACTGCTGAGCCATCTCTCCAGCCCTGGCCTTGAACTCTTAATCTTCCTATCTTAACCTCCCAAATACGGGGGTAACAGGCATAAGGCACCAAGCTCCACTTCTCTTGGGCCCCCTGTAATGTTTGAAGGATAACAAAGGCCTGTAGACTTCTTCCTTTGGACTCCAGAGGGAGATTACCTGGTGAGAGGCACTGGATGGAATTCTTAAGAGACAATATTCCCACAGTTCTAGCCTTTGAGCCCTTAGAAGGCATCAGAGTTCACCTGGTTCTTTTGTAGAGGAGGAAATTGGGGACAGATCCAGAACCAGGCCTGGGATCCAGACTGGCACCCAGCCTCCAGTCTGGTTCCCACCCCGCAAACCCTGATCGTGTGCCTGATGGTGAAGCTGGTGAGCTCTCGGCTGTCTAATTAGGTTAGAAGGTGAGGGAGTGCATGGGCGGCTCTGAGGGAACTGAGTTTGTGTCATAGGCTGGTGCGGGAGCACCTGACAGAATTGTACCGGAAGTGTATGTGCCCAGTGTACAGCCAGGCTGACCATTATGCCATTCTTTGGAAGCTGGAGTCTTATGGGAAGACATCCCAAGGTATACAAAGCAAGCCTGGACTGGCTAGTCTCTTCGATCCTGCTTCTTAGCTTTGCTTTTCTCTTTTGTAAAAGGGGAAACTCCAGTGAAAATGTGAGGACCAGTGAGATGGGAAAGGACCATCATGACCAGCTTTGCCTCTCATGACGGTGTTCCGCCTGTTCTGGTCAGCCACTGGGCATGGGAAAGCTGGCCTGTCTTGGGCGTTATAGGTTCATGGACTTCACAGGGGATCCAAGGTGTACCCTTCACATCACCCACAATACAATCCCTTGGGACACCTGTTAAAACAGGGTCTGAGATCCATACCAGAAGCACTGATAACAGTTCAAGACACACTGAGCCTGGCCTCTTGTTCTGCACTGGACACACTGCAGTGGCCATCATGCTCCCTGTCCCTGAGGCCTGGGGGGGTGGGGCTCTCGGCCCTGTGAAGAGAAGGCAATTCTTTGCTTTTCTTGAAAACCCAGAGGGAAGGAAGTCTCTAAAGTCCCCGGAGCAATCTCTCTCTGCCTCCCCTCTACCCCCCTCACCTGTGGTGCACACCCCCTCCCCCTCCCCCTCCTCTGTCACCTGTGCTTTTGCAGCAGGGCTACCAAGAGGCTCTCCAGTGCCATCTGCCTGTGGTCTGCCCACATGCTGTCCACCTGACGGCCAAGCCGCACCCTGGTTCCTGGTTCCTGGTTCCTCTCCCTGTGGGTTCGGAAAGGAGAATCATCGGTGAGGTTGCCATTGGGTAGGATGTCCAGTCAAGGATGTAGCCCTTTGCTATTCCAGTATCTGATGAGAATTCTTAGGAAACCCACTTACAATTCAGCAACATCTGGGGGGCGGTAGGCATGGCAGTGAAAAATACAGCGTGCATATTCATACCACCGAAAACCCTCCCCACAGACTGCTAATCTGGCAGAAAGCACATTAAACAAGTGGCCAAATGTATTGTCCACCAGTAGCAGGACAAGCCATTGTGCAGCAGCTTCTGATACCGTGGTTGAGAAGGCCACAGCAGGTACTAATTATGAAGGTACCTGGGATAAATTCACTGTGAAGGGCAGTCTAGGAGGCAATGACATTTACTAGTCAAAGCTGTCAAAGTCAAGAAAATCAGGCATCTTCCAGATTAAACGTAAAGATATGCGAAGGGCTGGAGAGATGCCTCAGCAGTTAAGAGCGCTTCTTGTAGAGGACCCAGGTTTGATTCCCAGCATCCACAGCCATCCATAACTCCAGATTCAGGGAACCCAGCGCCCTCTGGGGGGGCACCTGGCATGCACGTGGTACACAGATATACATGAGAACAAAACAGTCATACACACAAAATAAATCTAACGATGAGGAAAAGAGATATGATGATGGCTGTATGGAGTCTGTGATCCTACACTGGGTCCAGGGTGAGAGAAGACATAGTTATAAAGAATCTGCTGGGACAACTGATGAGATCAGTTGTGAATCTGTGATGTGAGTGACAGTGACATTGAGGACAGGAGGGGGTGGTGCTCGTTAGGTGTTAGGAGACCTAAGTGCATCGGGGTAATAGGTCATAACTGTAATGCGCAGGCCTGCAATCCCAGCATTCAGGAGGCGAAAGCAGGAGGCTCGGAAGCAAGTCATCCTCAGATACATATGGATCTTAGGCCAGCCTAAGCTATAGAAGACCCTGCATCAAAAGAAATAAGAAATTAAAAAATGGCTCAGCAAAGATGAGACCATTACGGTAAATGTACATGTGTCCAGGTGTGTGTGTGTGTGTGGGGGGGGTTGATCTAGGGAAAATGATAAAATGTTAGGATCTGTTGGCTATAAGAGTACGGCTGTAGCTTTAAATTTTGTATTTATTTGTTTTTATGTGTATGGGTTTTGTTGTTGTTGCGTTTTTTTGTTTGTTTGTTTTTTATTTTTTTTTTTTGTTTTTTGGGTGTTTTTTTTTTTTTTTTTTTTTTTGCCTACATGTATGTCTGGTGCCTGTGGAGGCCAGAAAAAGGCATGGGAGGGATCCCCTAGGACTGGAGGGGTCGGTCAGCCTTCACGTGGGTGCTGGGAATTGAACTCGGGTCCTCTGCAAACGCAGCCCGTGCTAACTCCATCCCCAGGACATTTTTGTACAGTTGAAGGGTTTTCCAAACAAAAACTACAAAGTGAGGTTGTTTGGATCTTCGCTCGGCCACTTTGTGCGTCCTTTAGAGAGGACAGATGGGTCTGTCCAGGGAGGTAATGACAGGTGGTCTCAAAGATCTGAAAGAGACTTAGAGAGGCTGCCCTGGCAGCGGAGTCCTCGTGTAAGCACATGTCCCCATGCCTAGTCTTTGTTTCTGGCCCGGAGCCCTGATCAAATAGGAACATTGTCACCGTCACCGCAGGAGCCAAAGACAGGGCGAGACACACAGAAGGTGTAGAGGTAAGTAGAGGTTTGACCTATGCAAAATCCAGAAAGGATATATACCAGCAGTTCTCAATCTGTGGGTTGCGAATATCAGATATTTACATTACCATTCATAACAGTAGCAAAATTATAGTTATGAAGTAGCAACAAAACAATTGTATGGTCGGGGGTCATTACAACATGAGGAACTGTATTAAAGTGTTGCAGCATTAGGAAGGTTGAGAACCACCAATGTATACTGTGTCAGGGAACAAACGAAGCTTGGTCCCTATCTCCTGCATCAGGCCTTCCCAGCTCTGATCAGAGGTGACTTCAGAAGGAGCTCCAAGAATGGCTGCCTACCCGTGCTTCCTGCTCATGATGTCCTGGAGCAGTTTGCGGGCAGACAGCTGGCCCAGAACTTTCCTGTAGCTGTTGGTGAAGATGGCATCTGCGTATCGCCGCATCCTGTGCAAAAGGGTCAGAGGTCAGGATGGGGCCAGGTGAGAGGACAGTGTAAGCTACACTGCATCTCAGTACAGGCCTCCCTCTGTTGTTCTGGGTTCTCCTCACTCCCAGAGAGACTCCGAGCCCGGCCGCATGACCTCTGGGGCGCCATGCCTGGTGCCTGCCCGAGGTGAACAGTGGGCACTGTGAAGAAGCGGCTGGTGGGTCCTGTTAGCATCGCCTGCTGCAGGGAGGTCTCAGAGGTGCGGGAATCCTGGCTGCTTACCTGAAGGGCAGCGAAGGCGTCGGGGAGCAGTGGGAGCCACTGGTGAGGGTGAGAATCACAAAGAACACCCAGAGTGGCATCCTCCACCCCTGGCTGGGACCTGCAAAGAAGATCAGGAGGGCACGATCAGACACAGCCAGTGTCCCCTGGACACCACTCCGTGACAAGCCCTGGTCCTCATCCTTTGGCTGTGGGGCTTTGGAAATCAGACACACCTGGCTTCAAGTTCAACACAGTCAGTCCTCAGCTCTGCCTTCCCTACCTGGGATGAAGCCACACTGGCCACCTCATCAGGCTGAGCAGAAAATCAGTTAACATAGTGAAAACCGCCTGGAAAGTGTGAGGGGAACACACACACCACACACACACACACACACACACACACACACACACACACGTCACACACATACACAACACACACACACATACACACAACACACATACACAACACACACACATACACACAACACACACATACACACACAACACACACATACATACAACACACACATACACAACACACACACATACACACAACACACACATACACACACAACACACACACATACACACACAACACACACATACACACAGCACATATACACATAACACACACACAGACACATACACACACAACACACACATACACACAGCACATACACATATAACACACACACAGACACATACACACACACACACACACACACACACACACACTCACGCACTCAGGAGAGAGCATCATCCCCTGGCTGACTGACACAGGGGGCGGAGGGTACCACACTCTTAGATAAATCTGACCTCAAATCCCGGTTCTGCCCTCACTGCCGAGCTCCCCATTACAAGTGGCTTAACCCATCTAAACCTCAGTCTCCCCAGCCGCAAAATGGGGATAATAACCTTAATTATCAGGTCATGTGAGAAGAAACACATAAGGAACTCTCTAGAAATTCTTGTTGTAGTCACCTGACACATTTCATTCAGAGGATAGATTCATGCTGCTTCATTGTGTTGGAGAAAGACAGAAACTTCCTGTTCCAGAAGCTTCCATTTTGGAGGTAGGGTATGACATAGCATCTAGAAATGTAGCCAAGGTTTGCCTGGAATTCACTGTGTTGCCCAGGCTGACATCTAACTCATAATCCTCCTGCCTCAGCTTCCTGAAAGCCTGGCAGAATCGCTGCATTACACAGCGTTCTGAAAGCGGGGAGGACAGTGCCAAGCGTGAGTGTCCTGGAATCTTCCTCACAGACTTCACAGTTACCCTTAATGGGGCTGGGCCTGTTAACAACATGCTCTGCAATTAGGAAGAGCTGCCTTGGCTGAGGATGCGCCTGTCAGCTCTGGCCTGCCCTGCTGTGGAGCCACTGGCCAGCTCCGAGCTGGGTCTTCGCAGCAGAATGTCTGCTCTGGAGGATCTGACTGGTCCCTGAAAGGCGGCGCCCCTCCCCTCCCATGATTCCTCTCTCTCCCTAGTCCCACTGAGGGCTGATTTCTGCAGGCAGGGCCAGCACTAACCCAGTCCACCATGCTGGCCTGGGCTCACTTCTCTTAAGGCAACAGGCCCCTTCCGCAGATTCTGGCCTCCTCTGGTCAGAGGTGCCTTGGGTCCCAGAAAGCATCCATGGGAACTGTTCACTGGGGCCCCAGGCCCCTCACTCCACACCAGGCCTCTCAGCTACATTTTCATATGACTTTGGCCTCATTTCTTGGGTCAAGTATCTACACTCCCTGTCTTCTTCATATATCACATCGGGGCTTTCCTTTTCCAGCAGGGCTGGGCCTCTCCAGAAGTGGGACTTTCCAAACAGGGAACTCTTTGGACATAAGCCGCTGGCGGGGGCGGGGATCCCCTTGACTACAAACCACTGCATTTCCTGCCTCTCCACAACACACTGCTCTTCACTTTCTTCCTGTCGTCTCCAGTCCCCTGGTCTCTCTGTCTCTGTCTCTCTATATCTCTTTCTGGTTTTTTTGAGAGAGGGTTTCTCTGTGTAGCCCTGGCTGTCCTGGAACTCGCTCTGTAGACCAGGCTGGCTTCGAACTCACAGAGATCTGTTTGCCCCTGCTGAGATTAAAGGTGTGCACCACTATGCCCTGCTGGCCCAAATGACTCTTTACCCCCGTAATCAGAAGCCCTCTGGCATGAAGTTGGGGCCCTACTCTTGACCTAAGCTGTCCTCTGCCTCCTCCCCTGCTCCCTAGAGCTCAAAAGGAGATCCCAGCCCCCACCCAAACCCCACCGTCCCCACCTTGATCTCCCTCACACCCACTCCAGAGCAGGCACTGTCATCCTCATTCCAACACTAGAGCCCAAGGACGAGGGAGGATTTTTCACATGGTCCTCCACCAAAATAGCTCGAGTGGGCGCTTCAGAACAGGCCCTTACTTCCCAGGCCCGCAGACTTCCTCCTGCTCACGGGGCTATTTCTCAGATACAATACCCTATTCACAATTCTCCCCATTCACGGGACCTTCAGGACGGGTCACCTGCGCGTGGGAAAGGATTGGAAAACAAAAATGGAAAGCTTTCGCTCCGTGTCATGGGGCCTCCCAGAACTCAAAAGAGGAAGGAACACTTGCTTGATTGGCACCTCCCTCAGCACACGCAGTGGTGTCAAGGAGGTGAGAGTAACCCTCGTCAGAGGGCAGCCTTTGGGGGAGCAGTTTTCGTAAGTCCAGCAAGACCCCATTCATTCATAATAAGGTTCGGTCCCTGCACAGCCTGGTCAAGCAGGAGCATCAGTACTTGCAAAGGCCCCAGGGATAAATCCCGATTCTACAGCAACCCCAGCTCTGCAAACCTATGGCATAGGGTTGCCCAACCCCAGTGAACAAAGACCGGAACAGCCAGAGTCATTTGGGCCAGGAGTGGTGGCGCACGCCTTTAATCCCAGCACTTGGGAGGCAGAGGCAGGAGGATCTCTGTGAGTTTGAGGCCAGCCTGGTCTATAGAGTGAGATCCAGGACAGCCAGGGCTACACAGAGAAACCTTGTTTCAAAAGGCCAAAAAAAAAAAAAGGAACAGAGTATGAAATAGCTGTCACCTGTGTCCCATGTGACAAAGTGGCCCAAACCCAGTTGCCTTTAATCTTTAATGACACTTAAGGTACTCTAGATCTTGGGGGGTATGTTAATTCTGGGATTGGACATAGGTGAGGTCTTGGGTGTTAGGAGAAAGGGGCATCAATTCTCATCAGTCGACACCTTTGCCAGCCTCCTGCCACAAGCACCACAAGAATTCTACAGACACACATCTGTGACAAGTAACAAGTCATGTCCCAAGTGTCCACATATCTGCAAAAACCTCCAGGGGTCTTCTACCTTCATTAAATGTTCTCCTTTGCAGCCGAGAACTGCAAAGCATCGAGACTCTCAGCTCTGAAGCCATTTGACCAAGAACACTTCAAGTGCCAGGAAATCTAAGGCTGAGCATTTTTTGTGGTGCGGGAGACAGAACTCAGGGCTTTGCACATCCTAGGCAAAGTTCTGGCACTGCCGACACCCCACACAAAATCAAAGTTTTCAATGAGGAAGCATGGGCCAAAGAAGGGTTTGAGGCAGTTTATGGTGGAAAACAATAATAATAATGATGATCATGATAAGTATTTCAGGTCTATTCAAGTAAGGAGCAGGGGTCAGGCATGGGGTTATTGAAGCCTCCAAAATCCAATAATTGTAACTGAAAATTAGAGCAAGGAGCCTGGCCACAATCGAGGGAGAAAGCAAAATGTTATCAATTTCCAGGCAATTATACTGAGTTGGTTCTGGGTGATCGATGAGCCGCATTGATTTCTACAGCAATTGAGCTGCTTTTGGATGCACGGCTGAGTCCTTCATTGACAGGAGAATCCAGCCAGCTCTCATCTCAACCCAGAAGCCTGCCTCACACCCACACCCTGGAAGGAGCCCCCAAAACCTCCCTCGCCTCCACCAACCCCTGCAACATTTCTTTCTGCCTGTCACTTCTCCATGTGTCCAAGACCTACGCCTTCACCACAGTCCCTACATGGCACCAGCCACCAAAAACACATTCCAGAGTCTCTGCTGAGGGGCCGCTACACTCAGAGCGGCTACTACATGTCCTCACCAGTCCATGGACACAGAGACTAGCCAGGGGCCATTTGACTTGGTTTCTGTTAGTTGGTGACATGTCAATATTTCTTGCCCCTATCCAACCCTCCCCCCAGAGCCACCCCCTCTCACCTCCAATGTGACAGGTGTCGCTCTCGGTCTGAGGCGCTGCTCCGGTCCCACTGACCTCAGGCATCTGCTCCAGCCTCTGCTGAGCTCTCACATTTATACCTTAATTTTCCTAAGTGTTGTCCGCGTCAGAGAGTCGATTACGCACAAGTCAACTAATGCACCCTTTTTAGCACCACACAGACTATCTCTAATGGGGAAAAGTGGTTTTTGTGCCCCCACAAATTAAGGCCCATACCAAACTTTCCCTCTGTCTTTGAGGGGGTGAACATCATCTAATGTTGAATGATTATTCTGAGAAAAATAGTGAATAATACTGAGACTCTGGTAATTATATTTACAACAATGTCATGTCCTTGTTCGTTCTCCCAAAAACTGTGCCTTTTCAAATTCATATAATTCTGTTTTGTCCACACATAACTTGATTTCACTTTCGAGTAGACAGTCTTAACAATAAGTGTTTTTTTTTCCTCAGTGAGGAAAATGGTTCGCTGTCTCCCTTGTCTTCCAATTATCAGAATTTCCCCGTGTTTGATTTACACCAGCTGCTGCCGTCCACAAGCAAATTTTGACAGCCGACCCTGGAGCAACCTCTGTCATGTGTCAAGACAGCCCAACATGGCAGCTGCCTCAGGAAGGTGTGAAGGGAGAGAAAAGAGATGGGGACCTTGGGAGAACTGTGATGTCTCCAGATTTTTCTAGCCTGTAGCTCAGTATTCCTCAAGAATAGCATAGAAATGTCTGAGGCAGAAGCCCTGGCTTCCCGTGCAGCTCTGTGGACTAGTCAAGAAGGCTCCACATAGAGGTCAGGGACCTGCCTCCTCTTCCTTGTCCGTCAGTCACAACCTCTGTGACCTTTCCAAGCTCCCTCTACCCTCCAGGCCTCTGCGTCTATACCTGTGAATGGCAGCTCTCAAACTTGGTAAAAGTTCCTTTTCTTTGGAAATCGATCTAACCATAGTCTGCAAAATAGATTCGTAAATGGGCCTAATTGAGTACTGGGGCGTGTGGACCTGCAGGGCCAACTTCTTAGGAAGCCGAGGCAAGAGGATTTACTTGAGTCCAGGAGTTCTAGGCCAGCTTGGGCAACATAGCAAGGCTCCAAAAGCAGGTGGGGTAGAGACAGTTAGTTCATCAAGGGCTTGTGACGTGAACATGAGGACCTGAGTTTGGATCCCTGCATATGAACCACGAAGCAAGCACCTGCAGTCCCGGCCATGGGAATGGAGATGGCAGGATCCTTGGAGCTTCTGGCCAGCCAATCCAGCCATGTCAGTGAGTTCCTTTTCTCAAAAAATAAGGCAGTGAGAGATTGAGGAAGATACTCAATAGTAACCTCTGGCTTGCACACACACATTAACCCTACCACCACCATGTATACACACACGCACACTCACATGCACACATACCAGTGCACACACATATATATGCATACACACATGCACACACATATATATGCATACACACATGCACATACATATACACAAGCTCATGCACACATGCACCACACATACACATGCATGCGTGCACATGCACAAACACACACACACACACACACACACACACACACATACACAATTGTGCTGCTCTGAAGGAAGACAGGGAAGTGGAGACATCTCTCCCCGATCCCGAGCACCTCTGTGGTTCAGTTTGAAGCAAGCACTTTCTGAGAACCTCCTAGCCTTCACTGAGCCATGTTCCTGCATACAGCAAACATGAGATGTTCCCCACACAGGTGAGGGCTAAGGGACACGTCACCCTGCTGACCACATCTGCACGGAGTGGTCAGGTCAGGCCACAGTTTCAAGAATAAAAAAAAATGAGACGATAAGTTTAAAATAAGTACCAAAACACAAAACCAAAACCAATAAATGGGCTGATAGGTCCTGGCCACAGACAGGTGGTTGGGACAGTCGGGGCTGTTGGGATCCTCAGGGCAATGGGTTCCTGGGCAGGTGGGAAGTGTGAGAACATTGCTGTAAAGAGAAGAGGGGCCCTGGAGAGCTGGGCCTCCTGAGTGGCCAGACTCTGGCCTAGGTGCAGATGCAAGGCTCGTAGAGCTGACTGGGGAAGCGATGAGAACCCAAGTGTGACCCCAGCCATGCTAGGCCCCACGTATGCCTGACCTCCGTTTCCTCCCGTGGGACTGGTTGCTGGGCTCAACTCCCGAGTAAGCACTGGGTTGTGCGTAAGGTACAGGGGTGGCACAGAGTGAGCTCTGCCGCTTGTGAGCTCAGCATTTGAAGAAGAGGCAACAGAGGCCCAGTGAGCCAATCAGAACCCGTCAGGTATCGGTGCCCAGCCTTCCAAATGCAGAGCCCCACACCAAACCGAGGGCTTCCCAGGGTTCCCTGGCCCCACCCCCAACACTGAAGCTAGCGTATCACAAGGACCACTTTGCTCTTTTTCCTTGTCGTTCTGGAAATCCCAGTCAGGGCTTTGTGGAAACTAAGCAGGCGCTCTACATTTGAGCTACCGCACCCCACTCAGTTATTACAGATTTTCAGTCCTTTAGGGATATCATCAGGATATACAGCTGTGCCACCATCACCACAGCCCTGTCTCAGAGTTTACTTACTTCAAACCACACCCCTCCACCCATTCGCCATTCCCTCCCGCGGCCCCAGGCAGAACCCATCTGCTTCCTGTCTTTTTCTTTGCTGAGAATTCCTATGTACTGAAGTATATGACAGGTATTCCCCCGCGTGTCACTGAGACCGACGCATGGGGATCCACGCATCAAGAGTTTGGTCCTTTTTCTTCTGTTGTATGGCCGGATGACAGCTTGCTTATCCACTCACCACGAGGGACATCCATTCGCTGGAGGCTATATATTAAGAATCACTCTACAGGCCAGGTGGTGGTGGCACATGCTTTTAATCCTGGCCCTTGGGCGGCAGAGGCAGGTGGATCTCTGTGAGTTTGAGGCCAGCCTGGCCTACAGAGTGAGTTCCAGGATTAGCCAGGGCTACAAAGAGAAACCCTGTCTCGAAAAAACAAAAATCACTCTACAGAGCTGGAGAGAGACGGCTTAGTGGTCAAGAGCACTGGTTGCTCTTTCAGGGGACTCCTGTTTGATCTCCAGCGCTCACATGGACTCACAAGCCTCTGTAACTCTAGTCCCACGGCATCCAATGCCCTCTTCTGGCCCCCACAGGCAGTGCATGCAAAGGGTGCTCAAGCACAAAGATAAGAAAATTAAATAGTAGTTTTAAAACACACTGCTATGAATCTTTGTGAGGTTTAATGAGAATGGATACATTCATCACTCTTGAGGTCTCTAGAAACAGAACTGCTGGACTGTGTAATAAGAGGACATCTGGAATATTTAAAAAGCTTCCAAGGATGAAATGGCTCAGAGAGCCAAAGTGCTTGCTGTACAAGAACCCGGGTTCTATCCCTGGAGCCCACGGTGGAAAGGCAGAACCAGTTTCCAGAGGTTCTCCTCTGACCGCAACAGGTTCACGATGACACATGCCTGCTGGCTTATACACACAAGTGTGTGTACACACAAGTCATACACGCAAAAAAGATCGTGGAAGAAGAGGAGGCGGGGCCGGGGGGAGGGGGGCTGGGGAGGGGTGGGGGGGAGACTGCCTAACTCTCCTCCAGAACTGAGTTGGTCCCTTTACACTTCCTCCAGGGCGAGGAGCACTGTCTGGCCAGTTCTTAGGTGAGCATCTCTTTCCTTCTCTTACAACTTCCCATCATGCCTAGAGGCTTAGTGCCCGCCTTCAATCTCAATACTGAGGCAGCCCCCTTAGAGGCTACAGCGCTCTCTGGATTAGCTGTCCTGAGGACCAGGGTCTCATTTCTGTCATTAAGGGAATGTATGGGCCTCTGTCTCTGCTCTGCATTTGGGCCTTGAGAAGTAGGGGGCCCCAGCTCTTGTCTTCACTGGTGCCTTCAGGGGAGCAGGAGCTTCAATTCCAAAAAGCACAGAAAAGCGCTCAAGAATTGGGGGAAAGGGGAGGTCACTTCAAACTAGAAGCACCTCAAAGACAGGCCAGGGAAGGATCTCAAAACAGGCACGCTGGCCTGGGTAGCCAGTGGATTTAGATGAAAAAGCATTCTGCCCCATGTGTGAACCTGGGTAAGGCACTTAATCTCTCGGCATCCCAGGGACTACACTTGCGGTGGGGATCATGGCACCTAACTCCCTAGTGAGGAAGTGGAGACGGGCAGATACAGATTATAGCTGGCCCCGAGCTCAGAAAGCCAGGCAGCATGGTTGGGAGAGCCGGGAGCCATTTTGTTGACAAGCTTTATTTGCTCCTCAGCCCACTAAGAAGATGGAGAGAGAACGCCAGAAAGTCCTGAGAATAAAAATCCAGCCTCCACCTCCGATTCCCACCACTCTGCTCTGGCTGGCCTCCCCCAGGGCTGGCTCTTTCCCAAGATTCGCTTTTAACCCAGCCTTAATTAGTGATCTCGGCTGTGTCTAGGGTCCCTGGGCTTGAGCTGAAAAAAGAAAGCACCCCAGAGAGAGGCAGGCTCTAAAAGGACCCCAAAGGTTGGGGCAGCGTGGCTGGGCTGAGAGGGAGACAGGCTGTACATTTGTGTTGCAAATTTCCAGTGTGTGAGAGCCAGCCATTCAAAGAGGAGGCTGCTGGAAGCTGGTATGGGAGATGCGGAGAGGGAGCCCGTCAACAAAGGGGGCCTATCTGCGAGCCTCAGACCGAGCTTTGTAAACACTGCTTTCATGTCCTTCCTGAAGAATGGAAGCATTCCCAGCCTGCCCCAGACCACTGTGCAGAAGGGGAGGCCCAGACCCTAGACTTCCCAATTCCCTTGACCCTCCCTCTTGCCCTTTGGGGTCCGTTTATGGAGTCAGCAGCGGCAAGTGTCACGTGGGTGCACATGTGCATTGTTGGAGCCGGGTCCTCAGTGCTGGCTGCTGTGGCCTCTCTGGGTGGCCCCCAGACAGAGCCACGTGACTTCTCTGAGCCTTAGTTTCTTTTTCTGTAAACTAGGCCGGTCAGACCTCTCTCCTGGTCTGTGTGGTTCTTCCTGAACAGACAGACACGCTTCTGACTGGGTGGTGACTCTGAAGCTCTTCTCCGAGGAGGTCACTTGACAAGCTCTCAATGAAGAGGCGAAGTCAAGCCTTGCCTCGCGTTGTTGACCTCTAACCCCAGCTTCTCAGTAGATGGACGCAGAAAGATCACGAAATCAAGGGCCACCTGGGGGCTACAAAGTGAACTCAAGGCCAGCCTAGTTAATTCTCAAAATAAAAAGTTTAAAGGGCTGGGGTGGGATGAGACTGGAGATGCAGCTCAGTGATGTGGCACTTGCCTCGAATGCACTGGGCAGTAAGTTCAATAGGGTTGGGGTCTCAAAAATGGAGTAAGCCAGGGGAGGGATGGGACGGGGGTGGTGTGTAACACCTCTGGGTTGCTTGGAAGTGCTGCCCCCTTAAGTAGCAGTTCCAACATTCTCCTTGCTTGGAATATCTCAGCCTGTGGCGTGTGGACTATGAACTGTGGATGTCCACCAGGCAGGCTCTAGGGTGAGTCGAGTTAATGCAAGCATCATGCTGCCCTACCTCAGCTACCTCACCTGCTGAAGGCCTTGGACCCATCTCTCCCTGCCCGGTCCACCTGGGATTGGAGGATTTTATACGTGGGGGTGGGGGTGGGGATGCTTTCTTTCTCTAAGCCTCTCCAGATGCTAGGGACGAAAGCTGATCCATCATTGAGTCTCCAAAGCTTTCTAATCAAAGTATGGTCCGAATAGCAGGTGTATCGGTGGAGAGGAGGGTTTGGTAAAAGAGCAGAATCTCAGGCTCACCATGAGTCGCTAAAATCTTTATTCCAGGGTGCTAAGACATTAGGCACACGGGATGGTCTCTCTAAAAGCGCCGTGGTTCTGCCTGGCGAGGAGGGTTAAAGCTGCAGCCAGCCAGCAGGTGGCGCTGTTCCCTAGTCTTTGGTGGTGTCAGGCTTTGTTTCCAATGCCAGAGGCCCCTTGTTCCCTATGAAAGGCTTTGTTCCCTGTGAAGAAATCCCAGGACTAACAAAGCAGGTTCAGGTTGGATCTGCTGTGCCACCCATCACTCTGCCACCCAAGCCCACTAATCTTTCTCTTCTCAATTCATGCCTAGGTTCTTAGCTGTGTTTCCACTTAGGGGAGCCTAGGTATCACCCTAGGCCCTGCCTCAGGACCCAAGTATATCAGTCTCAGCTCTCAGCACACCTCAGGAACAAGGGCATGCATCAGTAGGAGGGGTCTTCTCTTGGGATCCCCCTGCTCACTGAAGTCTCGGGGTTAGCACGTCTTAGTGGCGATGGGTCCTATAGACACAAAGAGGAAGTTAATTATTTTCCAATCACAGGCAAAATTCTAAGGCCCGTCTGAGTCTCCAGTTCCCAGTTTCCTATGAAACAAAAATCACCAGGGCTACAATAGGGCCTCATTCCCCCTCTGGGATTCCACTTCAGTTAAGAGACCCAGTAGCCCACCCGGCACCAACCTCCAGAAGCAAGGTGTTTGTTTGCGTTTCCCGTCAGAGCCTCAATCTCCCAGGCCTATTTTCCCTCTCTCCGAGTCATTTAGTCCACGATCAGCCCCGCCACGTACAGCCCCATTCACGATCAGCCCCGCCACGTACAGCCCCATTCACGATCAGCCCCCGCCACGTACAGCCCCATTCACGCCTGGCTCCCTAGTGGCTCTGCTGCTAAATTCCAGAAACCTGAACTCATGGCTAGGACCCAGCTTGCCGCTCTAAGCCTACCCACCCCGGGGTCCAGCAGTGAGCTGTCATTTACTGGACTCCAGTTGTCCCGAATTACTGCACCGGGTGGTGACATATGCCTGCTGGTCATACAGCACACGTGACTTAACCACTCAGCAGCCTGGATTAGGATCACCGAGAGCTTCCACTGCCGGACAGAAGAAGCTGAACGCTGGAGATGTGCGATGGTGTGTCCAGTCTCACGTGGACGGCGAGTGGGGCCTGAGTCAGAGCCGGTGTCTGCCTTTCACGCTAGAGCTGTGTTACCCGCTGCAGCACCTTAGGCTGCGTTTTCTCCAGGCCCACAACAAAGAGCAGGTTTCCCACGGAGTGGTGCCAGCGGGGGTCTCTGTAGATCCTGTCAGGCCTCCGCTGAATGTGGCCAGTGAGACTTCCCCATGGTTCATAACGGGCGCTCTGTGCTTTTCACACACATTTGCTGTCAAGCCCGATGACCGGAGTTCGGTACCGGATCCACAAGGGGAGAGGAGAGAACCGACGCCCACACGTTTTCCCTGACTTCAATAAATGTCACAAAAAGTTTTAAAAGAGTGACTTTCTGATTAACATCAGAACGTTTTTTGATGTAGTGATTTTGTAAAACCTAGAGCCCATAGACCCAGATTCTGACCCGGTTTACAGCTCCCCCAGGTTGGTGATGGTCTCTCATCTAAACAGGCATTCCAGAATGCAGATCAATGAGAAGTCAGCACTGGCCGATGGGTGTGTTTCGTCTTCCCTTCATGCTTTCATCCATTCTTTGATAATCTTTCCATCAGACAATACCCACCGGGGCTAAGCACCATGCTTGGTGGTCAGGAACCAAGAAAGAATAAGACGCAAGCAAACGAACTGGTGTTTATGGAGCACTGATCTGTGCTCTGCGGAGGGGCCCTGGTGTTCCCGGGCTTGCTCTGGTGGAGATGCCACTCTAGACGGGAAGGCAAGCAGAAAATTGCTCCCGGTGTGATGCCACCGTCTCTGACAGAAGTGTGTTCAGGTGCCAGTGGAGCAGAGTGGGCACAGGTCCCTCTGTCAGCCGGCACAAAGGGCTTTGTGAAGGACATGACATTGACAGCAGGCCTCAAAGAAAAGCCAGGATTCAGTCCAGCACGAGCGAAGGCCAGGGGCATGACAGCTGCTGTGGCTGAAGGGAGGGTCCTCAGATCTTTTGTGAATGGAGTATGTGTGTGTGTGTGTGTGTGTGTGTGTGTGTGTGTGTGTGTGTGTGTGTGTATGTGTGTGTAGAGGTTTCTGTGTGTTGCAGATGCATGTGTTTGTGTGTGTAGAGGTTCCTGTGTGTTGCAGAAGCATGTACACATGTGTGCAAAGGCAAAAGCCAGAGGTCAACATCAGGTATTTTCCTCAATCACTACTTCACTTTTACTTTTTAAAATATAGGCTTAAGAGGCTATAGAGGGGCGGCAGTGGCGGCGGCGGCGGTGGCGGTGGCGGCGGCGGCGGCAGCAGCAGCAGTGCACACTTTTAGTCCCAGCACTCAGGGGCAGAGGCAGGTGGAGCTTTATGAGTTTCAGGTCAGCCTGGTCTACAGAGTGAGTTCTTGGATAGCAAGGGCTATATAGAGAGACCCTGTCTCAAAAAAATACATTTTTTTATGTGTATGCCTATGTGCCTGGGTGGATGTATGTGCACCACGTGTACGCATGTACCTGTGGAGGCCAGAAAAGGACATTGGGTCCCCTGGAGTTAGTTACACATGGCTGAGAACCAATGCAGGTGCCAGGTAGGAACTGAACCCAAGTTCTCTGCAAGAGGAACAGGGCTCTTAATTGCTGAGCCATCTCTCTAGGCTCTTTACTTTATTTTCCAAGACATTCTCTCACAGAACCTGGAGCTCACTAATTCCGCTGGACTGACTGGTCAGCAAGCCCCGGGGTCCTTCTGCTTCTGTCTCTCCAGCCCCGGGGTCACAGGCATGCTCCTATGCTGGACTTTAGCATAGATTCTGGGCCTCCGAGCTCTGCTCCTCAAACTTACACAGCTAATTGCCAATTGAGCCCCGTGTCCTCAGGTCCTCTGTGTGCTTCTGGTATTGAGTGATTTCCAATTCAACTGTTTGGTGTAGGACCTAGGATTCTGGGGCCTTAATTAAGGCCCTAACTTACTTTGATATGAACCTGGGTCCGGGACTTTACCAGCAGGAAATGCAGATGATATAGACCAAGCTATGCAGGGTATCAAACGCCACACTAAGGAATTCAGTCCTTTCGGGTTCTCCATGGAGAGAGGCCATTGAAGTTTTCAAGGCCTGGAGGGATGGTTTGGGAGGGAGAACACTGTTAGCAGCCTGAAGGAAGAGAATCCAGTCAGGAAGCCCAGGCCAGTGAACCCAGGGCTTGAGTCAGTGCAGCAGTGGGAGGTACCTAAGGGAGAATCTGGAAGATGAGCATGGCCTAGGGCAGCCAGGGGAGGGGAGGGGAGGGGAGGGGAGGGGAGGGGAGGGGAGGGAAGGGAAGGGGAGGGGAGAAGAGGGAAGGGAAGGGGAGGGGAGGGGAGGGAAGGGAAGGATGCTGAAATGGGTCTCTGGGATGACTGGAGAGAGGGTCAGGATTCTTGTGGGATCAGGGTAAGGGGGGCATGGCAAGCTCCCATGTGTACGTGTTGTGCTTGGAATGTCTTAAAACCTCCAAGAAGCCCTGGATAGCAGGTGGTCAAATCTGCTCCTGAGCTCAGACCTCCCTTCTTCCTTGAAGGGCACAGGAGTTGGGGAGACCTTGAGGAGTTTGCATCCACCTTCAAGGTGGGTGAAGCAGAAGCAGCAAAAGAGAATCCAGGCCTGTGAGATGGCTCAGCAGGTAAAGGTCCTTGCCATGCAAGTCTGGCCACCCGAGTCCGATCCCTGGTGGCCACGTAAGGTGGAAGGAGAGACCCATCTCCGCAAAGTTGCCCGCTGACCCCCCCCCACACACACCACACCACTAATAATGAGTCCAAAGAAGAAAAGACTCCAGTAGGAAAGCAAGCTCCTGTCTGCCGGCCTTGTTTTCCCTTTGCTGGTCACTGGGACCCACATGAGCAAGCGACTCGTACACAGGCTCTGAGACCATGGATGTGGACGTGCGGTCTTGAACCGAAGCATCCTGGGCTCTAGCTCTCAGATTGTTTCCTCTGCTGAGTCTCCCAGAGGCAAACCCCATCCCTGAGTTCACAATAGAACAGTTCAAAGCCTGGGGGGGGGGGGTGAGAGGGTAAAGGGGAGGAAGCAAAGAGGTAGGTCCCTGCAAGAGGGGTGCACAAATAGCTTACTGGCAGAACCCAGCAGAGCATGCATGAGGTCCTGGGTTCTATCTCCAGCACTAGAAAAAAAATTTTTGTATTTGTGAGAGAGGGCCATTGGAGGTTAGCAACTTCAGTGAGGCCAGTATAGTTCACACCTCCCCCACCAGACTGTTTGGAAGCAAGTCCCCCCGACTTTGTATCATTTCACTGGTAAATATTTCAGTATGTATCTAAAAAAAAAAAAAAGATAAGGGTTCTTTCTTTACCATAGTCACAATCCCATTATTGCCCTTAAAAAAAAATCTAACAATAATTCCTATTAAAGAAACCTATTGAGGGCAGTTTGACAAGACTCAGAATGGAGCTAGGCTGTCTGTACTTAAGCTGGCTCTGTCACAAACCCATGATAAGGGATTTAAATTCTCCCAAGATAATTACAGCCGAGGCGAGGAGATTGGAAAGGCAGGGGATTTTAGAAGCTTGTCGGGTCCTGGGAAGAAAATGTTATTTTAAAAGGAGGGGGAGGGGAACGGAGGTATAGAAACATTTGCAGAGTATGAAAAAGAACACTCCGCGACTTCCCTTTTCCTCACCCAAGGGCCTTCAGTCACAAATGAGAAGTGGGAACCAGGTCTAAAGTGAAAACCAATCAGATAAAAATAACAAATGAGGAATTGCAAGTAAATGCACAAAACAGGTTGACGGGCTCGTTTCCCACCCAGGCTATGCAGTTCCGTGCATTTCATAGGTCCAGGCAGTTAGTTAAATGGCTGCTCCTCAGAGGTCTGTGCATTCCTGTTAACTGATCGGTGAGGACTCTGTCCCTCCACAGGGCCAGCAGGCTTAGTTTCTAAGTTCAGATCATCTATGAACTTACCCTTCAACTTTGGGCAGGTTAGATCCTATCTCTGAACTGATTTGTGAACGGAGGGTGGTAGACTCCCAGTTTGCTGCGCCAATAAACTACCTGATAAAATGGTGCATGACTCCTGGGGTTCAGAAAGTGTTCTTGGGATTTGGTTCGATGTTCCTTCGCATCTGCGGAACGCTTCAATAAGCTAGATGAAGGATGCCATGGAGACGCCTGTGCTTATTAGCCTGGTTCGTGCTTTGGAAACATCCAGGGTTGTACTGTGCTAACCCCTGGAAAGAGAGTGAAAGGCATCCCTCGGGGAGCTCCTGAGAGGTGGTTAGGAAGGCATGGTGCTTGGAAGCCGCTCACAGCCATCGGCAGATGGAGCGGGTTGCCCAAAGCCCAGGAAACAAATTGTACAAATCGGTTAGAATAACTGTCCAGTGTCCCCGTCACACACACACATCATGGCAGGGAAAGGATTTGATGGGTGGCTGCCAAGGATTGGGGACTGAGATGGAGCTAGAGGAGGGGCTGGCAGAAGATGCCGGATGTTGCTGTCCTGTTTCTAGATCCTGGGATAGGGGCCTGTGGAACTGCATTTGACCAGAGCCTTAAGAACTGGTGTTGGAAGGGCGCCAGGCAGAGTAGGCAAGACACAGACCAGACTCTGTCCTGGGGCGGAAGAGAAGCCCTCTCCAGGGTTCTGTTTCTGACAGGCTGCAGCATCTGGAGAGAGGAGACGTGCTGGCCCTCAGCTCCAGCTGATCCTGCTTCTTTTCCAGTTTCTCCAGTGGGTCTTGTTATCTCCGTCACCAGATCTCTGCCCATCCAGTCCTCTTCAGGAAGGCAGCTCTTTGCCCCTGGCCAGCCTCTGCTCAGACCTCCGTGCACACTGCTTATTCTTACCTGCATACCTGTTTCCAACAAACCACTGTATTTCAGATCCTTAAAAACAAAACAAAGCTGTGCTCACAACCATAATAACTCTTTCTGTATTTGTCTCTTCTTAAAAATTAAAATTTTTATTTAATTTTATTTTTTAATTTCTATTTTTTTTTTAAAAGATGGAGTCTCATGTAGCCTCGGCTGACCTTAAACTTGCTTTGTGTCAAAGGTGACCTTGAACTTCTGATATTTGTGCTTCTGCCCCACCGCATCCCAGTATTAGAATTACAGATGTGCTCCACTATGCTGGGCTTATGTGGTGCTAGAGGTGGAACCCAGGGCCTTGTGTTCTTTCAAACTGAGTTACATCCTCAACCCTGGTTTTTGTTTTGTTGATGTTAAGTTTTGTTTTAAGCTCAGGTATCACTGACCTGAAATTTGTAGTGATCCTCCTGCCTCAGTCGCTAGTGCTGAGGCTCAACTACGTTTCTATTCAGAAAGCTGTGTGTGTTGGATGGGGTTGGCTTTTCAACCTGTTGGCCCTCACATCAATTTCTGAGGTCAACTGTGGTTCCTGGAGACAACTTCTGTCTCTTCCAAGTCCCGCCAGTCCTGGCCCTTCCTTAATTATACTCAGAATGAACAACTATCTTCTCTCTGGCCCAGTGGTCCATGTTGGCCATCCCTATGACGAGCCAGCTGAATGAAAGAGTTTTAGCAAGAACAGCTAGGCACTGGCCAGTTTTCCCATCCACTTATCTACACAAGACATAGACCTCTGTTTTGGAAGCTGCCCTGAAAAGCCGTTGCCCCCAAGGTGTCTGCCCCATAACTCTTGTAAGGATGTAAGGATGTTGTGCCCCTTGGTGATAGAGGAGACCCGTGGACAGGGGTGGATGTGTCCAGAGCGAGTGGAGGCTGGAGCACAGCACTCACAGAGCCCAGGGCAGAGCCATCAGCACAGGGGTTTTTCAAATGTGGCCCCAACCGGCACTCTGTGCACTTGCCGGGAACTGCGTCAAAGCACCACACGCATCCGACCTGCTGGAGCAGGAAATGATGACCGGACTCGCCTCTGGCGCTTCAGATGCCTGCCCGGGTTTCTGACCCTCTGCTCTCTGCTCACTCCACTAGCTTTAAGCCAGGTATCAGCCCCGGAAAGGCCACCCTGATGCTTTCTCTCCCATGGACCTTTCTCTCACTGCAGCTTACTAGTGTGCAGATTACTGGTATTTGCTTGTATTTAAAATGTTTTTAGAATTGAAAATAAGCTTATCATAGGTTATTCCATTACCATGACAACCTGGCAGCTGGTAACAAAGAAGCAGGCAGTGCAAGGAGCTGGGGTCTCAGGGGCACCGAAGTAATTGCGGATTTCTTATTGGGAGGTCATTGTATGTAGGCAGAGGCTCTTTGTTTCTCCTGACGCTCCCTCCTCTTTTCTCTGTTTCCTGCTTGGCCTCTTAGTCCTCTGTCATCTCACTGTAAGCAACACATGTTCTAATCCTTCTAGATCCTCCCAAGGCTGATGTATACAACCTCTCCTTTGAAAATAACAATATCATTGTTCAGGAGGCTAATGGGAACAGGGAGAGAGACTGAATTTTTTTTCTCGCCTAAATGTTATATGCAAATTTTCTTGGGCTGGAGAGACTAGCAGCACTTAATGATTCCAGAGAACCCAAGTTCATTTCTCAGCACCCTTGTTGGGGGTGGGGGTGGAGGGGCTCACACTGCCTGTAACTTCAGCTCCAAGGGATCTGACATCCTCTTCTGGTCTCCATGGACACCTTGCACACGCGCATTAAAATTAAAAAATATTTACATTTTTCTTAGACTGATTAATATATATCTTCCAGGAACATACATGAATACAATATAAAACCCAAAGGTACAAAATGACATACATTAAAATGGCATATGCCTGTAATCTCAGCACTTGGGAAGTAGAGACAGAAAGGTTAGGAATTCAAGGCTAGCCTCAGTTGGCCTGGGCTACATGAGACGCTGCCTTTTCAAAACAGAAATAGAAGAGAACAAAACAAACAAATGGATTAAGTCTTGAGCTGGGTGTGATGGCATCTGTAACCCCAGCACAGGGGAAGTTGAAGCAGGAGGACCAGACTGGCTATGTGGCCAGACTCCCTCTAAACAAACCAACCAAGCCCGGGGAGCCTCCTCCAGGCTGTAGGTGCGGGCTTCCTTCCTGGAGAGACCCATTCTCTGTTTCTTGCGCATCCTTGCTGGACACCTGTGCGCATCGCGCAGTACTCCTTTACCTGGGGGCCTGCCTCCTTTCCTTTAATTTGCCTTAAGGATCCTTCTCCAGCATTCCAAACTGCCTCCTGCTTTCTGGCTTATGTTTTGTTTTGTTTAGACAGATTCTCAGTATGTAGTCCAAGCTGGTCTCAAACTCAAAATTCTCCTGCCTCAGTGGGCATTGCAAGCATGCATCACCCAACTTGGCCTGCCCCATGCGTTTAAAATGCTACATAGTCCACGGCATAGATGAACCACCATCTTTCTAACGCCCCCTGTCGGTGACTGTTTGAGATGCTTCAGGCTTTTGTTGCTTTTTGAGCCTGGGTCCCTCAGTGTAGTCCTGACTGTCCTGGAACTCACTCTGTAGACCAGGCTGGCCTCAAACTCACAGAGATCCACCTGCTTCTGCCTCCCTCCCAAGTGCTGGGATTAAAGGCATGCGCCACCACGCCTGGCTGTTATTGCTATTTTTTGTTCCCATCTTTATAGCTGGGAAGTCTGTGACTCAGAGAAAGAAGTGCCCTGTGAACATGTAGGCATCCTCCTGCATTGCTTAGCTACAAAATATAAAAATAAGGGAAAGTTACTGATGCCCAAATTTAAAAAAAAAAAAAAAGCCATCCAGAGATCCGACTTTTCTTCCTATCACTGTCTTATTGGACTCGATAGAGTTCTTACCATGAGAGCGTGAGTACTGAGTTCAACTCTAGAATCCACACAAGAAACGCCGGCTGTTTGCAATCTGAGTGAAGGAGAGGTGGAGGCGGGTAGGTCCCTGGGGCTTGCCAGGCAGCCAGTCTGTCCTAACTGGCAAGTCCCAGGTCCCACTGAGAGACCTGTCTTACAAAAAACAAGGTAGGTTTTTAGTCTCGATGCTGTCCATGTTCAGATCACTCCTGTCCTGGGGAGCACCCATCCCTTTAACAAACTCTGTGGGGCTGTGAGGGTGACTCAGTGGGTAACTCGCTGGCTGTGCAAGTGTGAGGACCTGATGGGTCCCCAGATCCCATTGAAGGCAGGATGAGGTTTGTCATTCTAGTGCTCCTGCAATGAGAAGGGAGGCAGAGACTGCACTGTCCCTGGAAGCCCGTGGGCCACCTAACCTGGTTTACGCAGCAGCCACCAAGAGATTTGTCTCAAACACAGGGGAAATCGAGGCCTGACACCTGAGGTTGATTTCCGACCTCCACATGTGCACACCGGTGTTCACATACACATGGATGTACACACAGACACACAAACACTAAGATTAAAAGGAGTAAATAGGTCAATGAGACCAAATAAACTGCCTCTGTTTCTATCACTTAAAAACAAACAAAACAGATGGTGTCTAAAAAACTGCACCAAAAGTTGACCTCTAACCTCCACATGTGCAGACACATACACATAAAATTCTGTTAACACCACTGTGTGTGTGATAAAGAAATAATCTTTGGTGGCAGAACTTTAAATCTGTCTTCCTTGCTAGATGATAATTTGTTAAGGTGGGGTCCACCTTTCCTCACTGCTTCCCTGGCAAGTGCTGACTGTAGGGGTAGGTGCTCCCAGCCGAAGAGGTGGCTCGGTGGTCAAGAGCACTGGCTGCTCTTGCAGAGGACCTGGGTTCAATTCCCAGCACCGACCACAACAGTTTGTAACTCCAGTTCCAGGGGACCCAATGCCTTCTTCTGACCTCTGAGGACACTAGGCACACATGTGTGGTGCACATACATACATACAGGCCAGACATTCATATACATAAAATAATATAAAAAAGTCAAGAATAAGTATGCACTCGACAAGTGCCTACTGAATGAACGAATTGCAGGCTTGTTTGTGGTTTAGCCAAGGGGCTGGAAGTCCTGCCTTTGCATCCCGGCTACAACACTGATTAATGTTCTGTTAGTCAAAAGGTCGCTGTGCCGGATGCCGGAGAGAAAACAGTCTAAAAGAGGACTCATTTTGACTCACAGCTTCAGAGATTTTCATCCACGGTTGCTTGGCTCCATTGCTCTGGGCCCGCATCACCGCTGAGAGGGTGAGGTGGAGCGTAGCTGCTCACCTGCCGGGCAGGAAAGCATGGCGAGGTACAGGAAGCCGCCAGAGACAAATTTCTTTCCCAGGCCTACTCCCATCAGGTCTGTCCCTACCAGGCTCCTCCCACCATGCTCCTCCCAGTCATCTACTTCTTTCAAGTAGGCTCTATCTCATTCCCCACCTCCCATAGCATCATCAAATTGTGAATCCATCAATGGAGAGCCACTAGGATTTAATCAATTCTCCAACACCCAGCTCTGAACTCAAACACAGTGGGAAACAAGCCTTCAATTCACGAACCTTTTTGTTTTAAGGTTTATGTATGTGTTTGAGTGTTTTGTCTGCATGTATGTATCTCCATCATTGCATCCCTGGTGCTCACAGAAGTCAGAAGAGGATGCCAGATCCCTTGCAACTGGAATTACAGACAGTTGTGAGCTGCTGTGTGGGTGCTGGGAATTGAACCTGGATCCTCTGTAAGACCAACAAGTGCAATTAACTACTGAGTCATCTCTCCACACTCCCCGCCACGTGAACCTTTTGAGAGGCCACCTCGTATTCAGAATGCAACAATTTATAGCTAGATTCACCACCATTCAACCTCTCCGCCTCGGTTTCATCAGCATTGGTGGGAGGCTCACATGAGCAAATGCAAGTCCCAGGCCCGTCGCTGCTGAGGTGGTCAGCGGTGAGGGCTCAGCCGTTGCCAGAACTCAGTCAGGGCTCTCTGCTTCCCTCAGCGGCAGGCACTGCCTGGAGAGTCCCATGTGGGCATGGAGAAAGCTTCTTCAAGGCCAAGATAATGTGAGCTGGACCCTAGAGGAAGAGTGGATTTCAGGGTACATGGTGAGAGGGCCAGCTCCCTTGACTGACTTCATCAACTACTCAACAGAGACGATGGTAATCAGTTTCTGTCCCCCTCTGGGAGGTGGTCCTGCTACAGAAGTCCCTCAAGAGGAAAACACTACACAGTTAAAAGGCACCGTTGTTATTCAACTGGAAAAGTGACTTTGCAGGACAAGTGAGCTAATCCCTGCCAAATGCGAACTTGCTTGTGCTGTGTATAATTGAATATTTAGTGTGGATTTAACCCGGGGAGCGGCAGTGCTGGCAGAGCCAAGGTTAATGGGGCACTTAATACATGTGGAAGTAATTAATACTAACCAGACACTGGTGTGGTGCCAGTGAAACTTCTGCGGCTTCCATGATAGAGGTGCTCCAGAGAGTCAAAGTTCTGCATGGGGGGACAGGAGACCGGGCTGGGGAGCCCTGGTCTGGATCTGCCTTTCTACGGTGCGCTCTGCTGAGAGGTTGACATTCACCTCTCCTGGAAAGCATCCCATGGCTTCCAAGTGCGTCTGACGTTTCTCCTGGGTTCTGCAAACACTTCTTGTACAAAACTCAAAATATTCTACTGTTCTGGTGACACTGAGGCGGGAAGATTGAAAGTCTGAGGCTGGTCGGGGCAGCACAGGCTCTGTCTTAAGAAAAACAAAATGAAGGAGGGAGGGAGGGAGGAAAGGAGGGAGGGAGAGGAAGAAAGAGAGGGAGAAAAGAGAAAATACATGTGGCATTAAAATAAAATAAAGGATTATTTGGGGGAAGGAGGCTGGAAAGAGCTAGGCAGAGGGATGAGTGGACACAAAATACAATGACATATATGAATGAGGATGCCATGATGAAACTCACTACTTTGTATGCTAACATAAGAAACCGTAATGTGCTACTTATTGATATGGTTATCACTTCTGTCCACCCTGGCAATGTCTTTCCCAGTATCTGGCAATTTTTGCCATTGCATTTTTGCCAAAACCGTTTTGAATTTCAGAATGGCCAGGGTGTTTGGATTTTCTTAGGAAGAGTGTGGTGTTTTGAATGAGAAATGGCCCCTGTGGACTCATATGTTTGAATGCTTGATCTCCAATTAGTGGAAGTATTTGGAAAGGATTAGGAGGTGTGACCTTGTTGGAGTGGGAGTGACCTTGATGGAGGAGGTGTGTCTCTGGGGGTGGACGTTGAGGTTTCAAAAGCTTTTGCCAGGTATAGTCTCCCTCTCTGTCTTAGGGTTTCTATTGCTGTGAAGAGACACCATGACCACAGCAAATCTTATAAAGGATATTTAATTATGGTGGTGGCTTACAGTTTCAGAGGTTCAGTCCATTTTCATCATTCCAGGGAGCATGGTGGTGTGCAGGTAGACATGGTGCTTGAGAAGGAGCTGCTACATGCTGATATGCAGGCCACAGGAAGTAGACTGTCTCACTGGGCATGACTTGAGCATACATGAGACCTGCACAGTGACGCACTTCCTCCAAGGAGACCACACCCACTCCAACAAGGCCACACCCCCTAGTAGTGCCACTCCATTTGGGGGCCATTTTCCTTCAAACTACCACACTCTCTGCCTGCTGTCTGTGGATCAGGATGTAAAACTCTCAGCTACTGCATGATAATAAATTGTGGTTTGAATGAAAATGGTTCTCATAGACTCATAGGGAGTGGCATTGTTGGAGGTGTGGCCTTCTTCTTCTTCTTCTTCTTTTTTTTTTTTAACTTTACCAGCTTTTATTCTACTAAGTTGCAGCGAAGGTCTTGAATAAAAGAAAGTCCAGGGCCTGAGAGGACGAAGCAGGAAGACGAGTGGTTCTCCCTTCTCCTCCACGCCCCCTTCTCTTCCACGCCCCCTTCCGGTATGGCCTTCTTGGAGGAAGTGTGTCATTAGGGATGGGCTTTGAGGTTTCAGAAGCTCAAGCCAGGCCCAATATCACTCTTTTCCTGCTGCCTGCTCTCAGCTGGTAGAGCTCTCAGCTACCTCTCCAGCACCATGTCTGCCTACACGACATGACAAATGGACTAAACCTCTGAACCTCTAAGCCAGCCCCAGTTAAATGTTTTCTTTAGAAGAGTTGCTGTGGTCATGGTGTCTCTCACAGCAACAGAAACGCTAACTAAGACAGAAGTTGGAATGGGGTGTTGTTGTGGACCAGACCATGTTTTTGTTTGGAGGAATATGGAACACTTTGAAACTTGGACTAGAGAAGTGATTTAACTTTTCTCTTCTTTTCTTTTCTTTTCTTTCTTTCTTTCTTTCTTTCTTTCTTTCTTTCTTTCTTTCTTTCTTTCTTTCCTTCTTTCTTTTCTTTTCTTTTCTCTCCTTCCTTTTTTTTTTTTTTTTTTTTTTGAGACAAGGTTTCTCTGTGTAATAGCCCTGGCTGTCTTGGAACTTGCCTTGTAGACCAGGCTGGCCTCCAACTCACACAGAGATCCCCCTGCCTCTGCCTTCAGAGGGATTAAAGGCATGCACCACCATGCCCTATCGGGATTGGACATTTTTAAGGCGGGCTTAATGGGCCATCCTAGTAGGAGCATGGAAGACAGCTGTGCCGACGTCCAGCTCACGAGGTTACAGAGGTGAACAATACTAGCAGTTGTCATAGAAACCATTCTTGTGATATTTGGCAAAGAAATGTGGGTAGTTTTTGCCCGTAGCCTACAAAATCTGCTGGAGGCTAATTTGGAGAGTTTTAGATGAATGTTGCTGGCAGAAGCAATTTCAAGACAGCCCCATACTGACTGTGTCACATGGTTGTTACTGTCACGCTTATGTAGATCTACAATGAAAAGGAGCAACTGGGGGCAAAGAGAAATAAGAATGTATGGTTTAAGGAGAAAAAGGAACAAAATGTTATAATGAAAATCTCACTGGGCAGTGGTGGCACATGCCTTTAATCCTAACGCTCAGGAGGCACAGCCAGGCAGATCTCTGTGAGTTTGAGGCCAGCCTGGTCTACAGAGCAAGATCCAGGACAGGCACCAAAACTACACAGAGAAACCCTGTCTTGAAAACAACAACAATAAAACAAATAAACAAACAAAAAAAGAAAGAAAATCTCCAATTTTTAGCTGGGTGGTGGTATTGCAAGCCTATAATCCCAGCACTTGGGAGGCAGAAGCAGGCAGATCTCTGAGTTCAGGGCCAGCCTAGTCTACAGAATGCGTTCCAGGAGACCCAAGGGTACACAGAGAAACCCTGTCTTGGGGGAAGGAGGAGAAGGAGAAGGAGGAAGAAAATCTCCAATTTGGGTTGATTGTAAAGTCAAAGAAAATGCACAGTAAGCACTATGCCCATCTGGACTCTACACTTCACAGTGCCTCTACTGCTTTTTCGTGAACCCATCTCTTTACCCCATAGATGGTTTCTTCACTTCCGAGTCTGATGCTGGATGCTGGCAGCTGGGTGGCCTCCAGGACAGGCACACTTTTTACCTGGTGGTTGACTTTCAGGACGGTTAAGTGCTGTGCCTGACTTTGACATGGCACTTCTTGCACAGAAGTCCACTGTTCAAAGCAGAGGAAACACTCGGAGACGTTGCTGTAACCGTCTTTAGGAAGCACAGTCAACTACAGGGGACAATCAGCAAGGCCTTTTCAGAGATGTTGACATTTGGCCTGAACCCTGAATGAGTGTGCCTTGCAAAAAGAAGAGGACATTCTGTCCTCAGCAGTGAAGTCTGGGCCAGAGAGGCAGCTCCACGCGGCCACCTGCACTAGCCGGAGGAATACTTTTCAGAGGCCTCTACTCAGGTGAACCTGGGGTTCTTGACTCCCCTGCAGAAAGAATTTCAGGATAAGCCTGTGTAAGGCAGAGTTGGAGTTTATTAGGAAGAGGTTTTAATACAGATTTAAGCACGGGGGATTAATATAGAGGGACTAGGAAAAGCGTACACCCAAGTGAAGACATGGGCTCCAGTGTCTCAGCAGTTCCATATACACTATCTAGTGCTTTCTGAAATTACATTGTTCAAAGGGTTTCTCAAGCATGTTTTTTTCCTCCATTTCCCTCATACTTGATAAATGAGATTATAGGATGGTTCCTAGGCTTCCTTCGAAAGGGTTACAATCTAATTAAGTAAAACCATGGGTCACAGATTTTGTACAAGGGAGTTAAGCCATTTTGTACTTATTTATTTGTTTATTTGTTTGTTTGTTTGTTTTGAAACAGGGTTTCTCTGTATAGCCCTGACTCTCCTGGAACTCGCTCTGTAGACCAGTCTGGTCTTGAACTCACAAAGATCTGCCTGCCTTTGCCTCCCAAGTGCTGGGATTAAAGGCATGCGCCATCACCTTGCTTGTTTTGTTTTTCACTGTAAATAGAGTTTATAGTCTTGCTTATGAGATACCTAGAACATTGATTTGTTTTTTCAAAATAGGGTTTCTCTGTGTAGCTTTACGTCTTTCCTGGAACTCACTTGGTAGCCCAGGCTGGCCTCGAACTCACAGAGATCCACTTGCCTTTGCCTCCCAAGTGCTGGGATTAAAGGTGTGCACCACCACTGCCCAGCTGATACCTAGAACATTGTAAGCTTTCAAGTGGAAAAGGGGAAAGGCCATATTTGGTCATAGTCACTCAAGCTTTTAGTATGGGTCATTGCTATTTTAACATTATTTGAAATACCACTGTATAAAAGGAATTCTGTCTCTACGTAGGCAACTTTCACAGCAAATTTTGATACTAGTACTGGAATTCTTGATGCAGTTGGCAAGAGGTGTCCAGGGTGGAGACCCTTTCCTCTCCTGCTGTCCCTTTAATCTGAGCTGTCTTTCTATGCTGCCGCCATCCCAGGCGTGGGGACCAACGATGGTAAAGACTGGCATGTGAAAACACACCCTCTATCCACAACTATTTTCCTTCCCCTGTATCTAATGCATTAGTTACTTCTAATGTTTTGTGTGTGCGTGTGCGTGCGTGCGTGCGTGCGTGTGTGTGTGTGTGTAAGTCAGAGGACAACTTTGGTTTTTTTCGAGTTGGCTCTACTGTGGATTCCGTCCACAGACTGAGCTCATGTCTCCAAGCTTGTGCAGCACATGCATCTACCCACTGAACCATCTCCTGGCCCCCTAGTTCTCGTTCATCACCCCGACAGAATACCTGACTTAAAGGGAGGAAGGGTTTGTTTTGCGCACGGTTTCAAAGTTTCAGTCCCTCTGGTGGGGAGAGCATGGAGGAGCAGAGCTGGTCAATCATGGCAGCCAGGCAGCCGGGAGCAAGGTGGAAAGAGGCCTGGACAAGATTCCCTCAGGGACTTACTCCAGGGCCTACATCATCTACAACGGTTCTACCTCCTGCTTCGTGTGCACGGATGCAGATTTGTGTGTGTGTGTGCATATGTGTTGGGGAGCGTGTATTTGTGTGTGCACAGGTGGAGGCCGGAGGGAAAACTGGCCATCACTTCTCAGGAACTTTCCATCTAGTGTGTTTTGTTTGTGAGATGGTGTCTCACTATACTCGGCCCTTGCTGGCCTGGAATTTGCTGTGTTGACCAGGCTGGCTTTGAGGTCATGGAGCTCTGCCTGCCTCTGCCTCTTGAGTTCTGGGATTAAAGGCGAGCGTCACCATGCCTGATGAAGAGTGAGCACTCTACCCCCGCCATAGGGACCAGCTCTACGTGGTTTTTAAGACCAGGTCTCTCACTGGCTGGTAAAGTAGGCTAGGCTGTCTGGCCAGCGAGCCTCCGAGCTCTGCCTGCCTCTGCATGCCAGCACTGGGGTTACACACCAGCACGCCCACGTTTTCTGTGAGTCGTGGTGATTAAACTCGGGTCTTCTGTTGGCACAGCAAGCACTGTGCCGATTGAGCCATCTCCTACTTCTCACCGCCTCTCTCAATCACCATTGTTACAATACACAATGATTAATAACATATTACTCAAGGGGTTAACCCATTGATGATAAAGTTACAGACCTTAAAGACACACTCACTTCTCCAACCTCCCCTCCCCCAGTTCATCAATCCATCAGGCTCTGGGACACATTCCGTACCCAAGTACAGCATGCCTCTACTTTCCTCCTCCCACACCCGGTGACAGCCCACTGTCCTCCTTTGTCACTGTTGCTGCAGGAAAACACTCGGGGAGGAGAGGGTTTACTTTATCATTCAGGAGAGCCGGGGCAGGAACTCAGGAGGCTGGAACCATGAAGGAACGCTGCTTCCTGGCTTACCCTCTGGCTTGCCCAGCTGCCTGCCTAGAGGTGGCGCTGCCCACCATGGGCTGGGCCCTCTGGCATCAATTAGCAGTTAAGGAAATGCCTTGGACATGGCCATAGGCCGGTCTGATCTCAGCAGCTCTTCAGTTGAGGGCCCCATGTCTCAGGTGACTCCGATGAAGCTAACTATGACACCGACTGACCGATCGTCCGGGGCCCACAGAAAGCTGCCTTGTTCCAGTCTCTGCTGCTCCTCGAACTCTCAGAGCACTCACATCTGTAGCATCTGTCTGTCTTGAACAGGCTGGCCAGGTTGTTCATTGGTTAACGTAGTCTCTCTGAGGCCTTGAGGGGGTTACTTGACTTTCCCAGGCTTAGCTTCCTTCATCCCTAAATGGAAATAATACTTTTAGCAGGGTAGGATCCAGACTAGTGCAAAGTACTTGGTATCTAGTAAAAACGGAATAGACAGCGGGTGAAGGGCTGGGGAGAGGATGGCTTGGTGGTGGGTAAAGTACTTCCTGTGTGAGCATGAGAACTTGAGTTCCAATCCCCAGCACCCATGGGAAAAGCTCAGCATGGTGCTTGCATCTATAATCCGAGCACAGGTTGATCCTAGGCTTCATTAGCCAGCCATTCTAGCCAAAATGGTGGACTCCATGTTCAGTGAGAAACCCTGTCTGAAAAAGGTGGAGAGCAATAGAGGAAGACACTCGCCGGGGGGTGGTGGTACACGCCTTTAATCCCAGCACTTGGGAGGCAGAGGCAGGCGGATCTCTGTGAGTTCGAGGCCAGCCTGGGCTACCAAGTGAGTTCCAGGAAAGGCACAAAGCTACACAGAGAAACCCTGTCTCGGAAAAAAAAAAAAAAGACACTCAACATTGACCCCTGAGCTCTACACGCACACACAGAAGCATGCACCTGCACACACACACATGCACATACATGCATCCACTATATACAAAACCACACACAAACAAAAAAATTCGTGCAATACTCCAACCTGTCCGGTGTGGAGCCATGTGAGATGGCACAGACATGGTTAGAGACAAACCTGCCACAGAACTATTAGCTACCTGCTAATAGAGCCATGCAGGGCGTGGGGAGAAGCTAAATTCAGCAGGAGTCCTCTAGAAACTTCCAAAAAGTAAGGAGTAGCTGTGCTGCAGCAGCCACACTGGGGATCTTTTTACCTTTGGAGCAGACGACAGTAACAGGTTTCAAAGCACTGTATACCTATGTTAGCAGCTAGGGCTGGGCTGCCAAAACACTGTGCATGTCACACACTGGGGGTGACTTGAGCAGCAGACATTTATTTTATTAGCCAGGAGTCTGGAACAAGTAGTCTGGTGGCACTTCTGGAGGCTTGAGAAACCTGTTCCATGGCTGTCTCAGCCTCCCCCCACCCCATGGCTCGATGGAGGAGGGGAGAATTTTGGTGTTTCTTGACCTATAGGAGCATCCCTCTATGTTTGCCTTCCTCCTCACGTGACATCCTCATGGGTGTATCTGTGTCCAAACTCCTTCTTTTTAGACTAGATTTTTTAAAAAATTATTAAATTTTTTTCTATTTTTAAAATTTATTTTTTCCTTTTTCTTTTATTTTATTTTACAATACTATTCAGTTCTACATAACAGCCACAGTTTCCCTTGTTCTCCCCCTTCCTGCCCCCCTCCCCTTCCCCCCAGCCCATCCTATTTATTTATTTTTCTATTATCAGCTTGATATAGTACAAATTCTTATCCTAATAGTGAAATGTTTCACTGAGGCTTGCCCAGTGATTGAGTAAAACCAAAACTTATTATAAGTCACAGTCATCCTAGGGTCCCCCCTGCTATGTAGCCTCCCTGGTTCTGTGGGTTGCAGTCTGATTGTTCTTTGTTTTATATCTAGAATCCACTTATGAGTGAATACATGTCCTTCTGGGTTTGGGTTACCTCACTCAGGATGATATTTTCTAGTTCCATCCATTTGCCTGCAAATTTCATGATTATCATTGTTTTTCTCTGCTGAGTAGTACTCCATTGTGTATATGTACCACATTTTCTTAATCCATTCTTCCATTGACGGGTGTCTAGGTTGTTTCCAGGTTCTGGCTATTACAAATAGTGCTGCTATGAACATAGTTGAGCATGTATCTTTGTGGTATGATTAAAATTTTAAAATTTATTTTACATACCAACCACAGTCCCCCCCACCACTCTCCTCCCGTCCCCTCCCTCCACCTCCTTTCTACCTGCCCCCTCTCCCCATCCACTCTTCAGAAAGGGTAAGGCTTCCCATGGGAGTCAACATCGCATGGCATATCAAGTTGAGACAGGACTAAGCTCCTCCCTGCTGCATCAAGGCTGAGCGAGGCAACCCACCATAGGGAATAGGTTCTACAAAGCCAGTTCATGCTCCGGGAGACAGATCCTGGACCCACCTCTAGGGACCCCACAAACAGACTAAGTTACACTCACACGCAGAGGGCCCTGGTCGGTCCCATGCAGGCTCCCTAGCTGTCTATCTGAAGTCCGTGAGCTCCATGAACTCAGGTCAGCTGTCTCTGTGGCTTTCCCTGTCATTAACTTGATCTCCCTGGCTTATACCATTTCTCCTCCCTCTCTTCAACAGGACTCCCGGAGCTCAGCCCAATGCTAGGCTGTGGATCTCTGCATCTGCTTCCATCAGTTACTGGATGAAGGTTCTATGATGACAATTAGGGTAGTCACCAATCTGATCACAGGAGAAGGCCAGTTCAGGCACCCTCTCCACTATTGCTAGGAGTCTTAGCTGGGGTCATCCTTATGGATTCCTAGGATTTTCCCTGGTACCAGGTTTCTTCCTAACCCCCTAATGGCCCCCTCTATCAAGATGTTTCTTTTGTTGCTCTCACTCTCTGTCCCTCCCCCAACTCAACCATCCCAATCCCTCATGTTCTTATCCCCCAGCCCCTCCCTTCTACCCCCTCTACCTGACCCCAGTATACCCAGAAGATCTCATCTATTTCCCCTTCCTAGGGCAATCCATGTGTCCCTCTTAGGGTCCTCCTTGTTACATAGTTTCTCTAGGGCTGTGGATTGTAGCCCAGTTATCCTTTGCTTTACATCTATCCACTTATGAGTGAGCACATACCATATTTGTCTTTCTGGGTCTGTGTTACCTCACTCAAGATGATTTTTTTTCTAGTTCCATCCATTTGCCTGCAAATTTTGTGATGTCATTGGTTTTTTGCCATTGAGAGTAATACTCTATTGTGTAAATGAACCACATTTTCATTATCCATTCTTCGGCTGAGGAGCATCTAGATTGTTTCCAGGTTCTTGCTAGTAGGAATAATGCTGCTATGAACACAGATGAACATGTGTCCTTGTGGTATGATTGACTGAGCATCCTTTGGGTATATTCCCAAGAGTGGTATTGTAGCTAGAGTTTTCCTGCCTTGCCCACAGTCAGGACAAATCTTTGTCACCCACCAGTCCCACAGACGCTCAGACCCAACCAAGTAAACACAGAGACTTATATTTATAGCTTAAATTAATCCATTTCCATCAATCTATACCTTGCCACGTGATTCGTGGCTTACCGGCATCTTTTCATGCCACTTGTCAGGGTGGTGACTGGCAGTGAGTCCTTCTGCCTTCCTGTTCTTTTATTTCTCCTCTCTGTTAGTCCCGCCTATACTTCCTGCCTAGCCACGGCCAATCAGGTTTTATTTATTGACCAATCAGAGCAACACATTTGCCATACAGACCATCCCCCAGCACAGCCAAGTGCAGACCATCTCAGACACCTGCACTCAGGCCTGTGGTCCTAATCATCTTCTATGCGGACCTGCTGGGTAAAGCCATGAGGAACCCAAGAACGGGCTCCCACAGGACATACAGAACATCCCACAGCAGTGGTATCACTGGGTGTTGAGGTAGATTTATTCCCAATTTTCTGAGAAACCATCATACTAATTTACAAAGTGACTGTATGAGTTTGCATTCCCACCAGTAGTGGAGGAATGTTTCCCTTGCTCCACATCCTCTCCAACATAAGCTGTCATCAGTGTTTTTAATCTTAGCCATTCTGACAGGTATAAGATGGTATCTCAGAGTTGTTTTGATTTGCATTTCCCTGATGATTAAGGATGTTGAGCAATTCCTTAAATGTCTTTCAGCCATTTTAGATTCTTCTGTTGAGAATTCTCTGTTTAGATCTGTACCCCATTTTTTAATTGGATTATTTGGTATTCTGATGTCTAGTTTCTTGAGTTCTTTATGTATTTTGGAGATCAGCCCTCTGTCAGATGTGGGATTGATGAAGATATTTTCCCATGCTGTAGGCTGCCGTTTTGTCTTATTGAGGTGTCTTTTGCTCTACAAAAGCTTCTCAGTTTCAGGAGGTCCCATTTATTAATTGTTGCTCTCAGTGTCTGTGCTACTGGTGTTATATTCAGGAAGTTGTTTCCTGTGCCAATGCATTCAAGGCAACTTCCCACTTTCTTTTCTATTAAGTTCAGTGTGACTGGATTTATGTTCAGGTCTTTGATTCACTTGGACTTGAGTTTTGTGCACAGTGACAGATATGGATCTATTTGTCGTCTTCTACATGTTGGTATCCAGTTATGCCAGCACCATTAGTTGAAGATGCTTTCTTTTTTCCATTGTACAATTTTGGCTTCTTTGTCAAAAATCAGGTGTTCATAGGTATAGACCAGATTTTTAACATTTATCCAGTTGAGCTCCTCCTTCTCTCTCTCTCTCTCTCTCTCTCTCTCTCTCTCTCTCTCTCTCTCTCTCTCTCTCTCTCTCTCTCTCTCTTTTTAGACAGGGTAGCTTTGGAGCCTATGTAGCTTTGGAGCCTATCCTAGAACTCACTTTGTAGACTAGATGGCCGTGAACTCACAGAGATTCACCTGCCTCCGCTTCCTGAGTGCTGGGGTTAAAGGTGTGCGCCACCATTGTCAAGCACTTTTTTTCTCTTAAAAATATTTATTATTGGACTAGAAAGGTGTCTCAGCAGTTAAGAGCACTGGATGTTCTTCCGGAAGACCTGGGTTCAATTTCCAGCACTCACATGGCAGCTCACAGCTGTCTGAAACTCCAATTCCAGGGGATCCAACACCCTCACACAGACACACATGCATGCAAAACACCAATACATATAAAATAAATTATTAAAAATATATATTTATTTGTGTGTGTGTGTGTGTGTGTGTGTGTGTGTGTGTGTGTGTGTGTACACATGACATGGGCAGGAAGGCACACATGCTATGGCACACATGTGGCGGTCAGAGGACAACTTTGTGGAGTTGTCCACTTTTATGTGGGTTCTAGGGATTGACCTCAGGTTACCAGACATGTGCAGCAGCACTTTGACAGAATAAACTATCTCCTTGGCATTCTTTTTTGTTTGCTGGTTTGAGACAAGTCCACTTTATTTAGTCCTGGCTGTCCTGGAAATTGTTATGTAGATCGGGTTGGCTTGGAACTCATAGAGATCCTCCTGCCTCTGCCTCCAAAGTGCTGGGATTAAAGGTGTGTGTTACCATACCTAGCTTTTTTTTTTTTTAAGACATTGTCTCATCTTGTAGCCCAGCCTCAAACACATGATAACCCTCCTGCCGCAGGCTCCCAAGTGCTGAGATTACAGGTGTGAACCACTATGTCCAGCTGATATACTTTTATAATGATCCTGTCTCCACAACTTGGTAAAGCTCATTTTCTGGTATGACAATGAATAAAGAAACAGGGTGGTGGACCTCAGGGTCTCCATAGAATAAGAAGCCCTGGACCAGCCATCCCAGCAAGAACGGGAGAGGGAGAGGACCTCGGCTGCTGAGGATGCCCTGTTCCAACTCGGCCCCAACACTGAGTTTCCATCCCAGACCCTTGGAAGGAGAGGAGGGGCTTAGGGAGCCCTATTCTGTTCATACCATCAATAAAGTTCACTGCACTCCTCTCCCGCAAAAAGATCCTGTCTCCAGATAGTAGTGAAGGTTGGTTCCAATATATCTTTGGGTGGAGGATATATAACTCAACTCATAAAACATCTTCCTTGATAGGTATGGTGGCTCACACCTTTAATTCCAGCACTAGGGAGTCAGAGGCAGACCTATCTCTGTAAGCTCAAAGCCACCTGGTCTATGTAGAGAGTTCCGGTCCAGCTAGGGTGACATAGTGAGACCCTGTCTCAAAAACAAACAAACAAAAACACCCCCAAAACAAAACTGCTGTCCTTATCCAGGCTTCATACTTACCCCTTTAGGACAAGTCCTGTGTTAAAGATTTGTTCCCTTCCGACCTCGGCTCCATCTCTGTATTAGCTACTTTCTTTTTTGTTTAGTTTTCCTTTATATATATTTATGACATTGTCTCATCATGTAACCAGGCTGGGGTTCTCTCTGTATTTCAGAAATATTACCTTTTCTTTATATACAGGCCAGAAGAAAGCTTCTGACCCCTTGGAAATGGAGTTATACAAGATTCTGTGCCACCATGTGGGTGCTGGGAACCGAACCCAGGTCCTCTGCAAGAGCAGCAAGTGCTCTCAGCCCCTGAGCCACCCCTCCAGCCCCTAGTTAGTCACTTGCTTATTGCTGTGATAAAATACTTTGACAAAAGCAACTTAGGGAGTTCGTTTTGACTCACAGTTTGAGACTATAGTCTGTCATTGGGAGGAAGTCACAGCAGCAAGGGTTTGGAGCAGCATGCTTGAGGTTTCATCCACGGCATTGGAAAAGAAAAAAAACAAAACAGAAATCCATCTACACAATTGATTTCGGCACTGGGGATGGCTCCGTGGGTAAGAGTGCTCGCGGAGCAAGCATGAAGATAGGAGTCTAAATCGCAAGTACCCAAGTACAAAGCCAGGTGCGGTCACACATACACCTTTAACCCCAGTGCCAAGGCAGAGTGGAAACAGGATCCTGGGGCTTCCCTTTCTCAAGGGAAAAACGTGGAATGTAATAGAGCTGGACACCTGCTGATACACGCCTCTGGTCTCAGTCTGTATAGGTGCATATGCCACACCCACCCACCCACACCTACACACCCCACACACAATTAAAAGATTTAGGGGTCAGAACCGCAGTCAGCTGACCTGGGACTGGAGGATGAACTCTGGAGATAGTTAATCCATTTGGCTGCCATGCTGAGTTAGTTGTCGACCGGAGGCTTGGTAACTGCCCATGTGAACCTCACTATGTGGGATTTCCCATGAGTGATCAAGAGAGAGCAAAGAGGAAGTCACAGTGTTTTTCTGACTTTGGAACTCAAGCTCTGTATTTCCCCAATATCCTATGGGTCACACTTGTCAGCTCCATATAAGAGGCGACTGTAAAAGGCCTGGCTATCAGGCACCGCTAACATCACTGCCTATTGTGGAGGCTGGCTACCACCCTCTGTCTAAACTGGAGACAAACACACCCGGCTCATTTACTCCGATACTCTGTTATTTACCTTTCAAACACTTATGGCATTATGAATTCCATATCCACACTTGATTTCCCTCTCTGACTATAAATTCCATGGGAGCAGAGATGTTCAGTGGCCGCTTTTAAATTTATTATGGTGATTTCTTTTTGTCTGAATTATGGCACATGAGTCTGTCTTCCCCTTATAGTATAGGTTTCCAGCTCAGTCTTAGAATTCATTTCTAGTGTGGAGACAGTCTGCAATCAGACAGGAAGATCGCTCCAAGTTCGAGGCCAGTCGGGGCTGCACTGTGAGCTCCGTCTCAAATCAAACAAAAAAATCGTTAAGGCGGCAGGACGAGCGCGACGAAGTCGTAGCCCCAGGAAAGCCGGCAGAGCGGAACCTGCGGCTGCTTTGGGCGCGTCGCTTCCGGGTCTCGAGGAAACACTTCCGGAGCAGCGGAGCGGCGGTACTGGAGGTAAGTATTCAGGTGCCGGTACCCGGCCCGGGGCGGGCGGGATCGGGGCGGAGCTGCCGGCCTCAGCGGCTTCCCCGGGCCGCGGAGGAAAGTTAACTTGGGATGGGCAGTCTGCGTGCCGAGGAGACGGGGGCCTCGCCTGGGTCAGAGCTCGGGGTCCGCGAGGCCAGGGCCCAGCCTGCCCTCCGCCCGGTGGAGCCGGCATGGCAGCTCGGGTGTGCCCCGCCCTGCCGTGTAACCCCCGACATCTCGCCTTTTCCCTGCCTGGTTTCCTCCTCCGCAAAGGGGCACAGAAGCCTGTGCAGAGGGTGAAAAGACCATGCATGTGAAAGTGCTCAGGTGCACGGCATGTGCTTGAGAGACAACTCTGGAAAAGAAAGGGACGATGACGCAATGGCCTCCCACTTAGTTGCGGTTTCCTTTACCCGTAACCTGAAAATAGTAAGCGGAAGACTCCAGAAACAAACAGCCCGTGGCTTTTAAGTTCTGTGTTTTGAGTAGCGTGTTTAAGAAGTCAGTGGTAGAGTGCTTACCCAGCGTGTTTGAGCCCCGGGTTCAATCCCCGGTACTGCTCTTCCCGGCCTCCTAAGAAAGAGAAGCATGATGAAGTTTGACCCATTTGAAGTTTGCTTTGCACGGACATCATCTTGCTCATAGGATCCCTGCATGTACGCTACCCACTCATTAGTTACTGCGAACAGCTGACTGTGCCAAGTAACCCCATGTAATCAGCACGAGAGTAGAAATGCTAGCTTTTCGGTTCTGCCGACGCAAAACTAAAAAGTGCTAATGTTAGGTAAAAAGATGCTTGGCATAAAGTAAATAAAATAAAATGAACCCAAAGGCTAAAGTTGCTAAAATCTTCAGTAAGAACAAATCTTTTATTGTTGTTGGTTTTTGTTTGTTTTCCGATGCAAGGTTTCCCTGTGTAGCTCTGGCTGTCCTGGAACTCATTCGGTAGACCAGGCTGGCCTCGAACTCAGAGATCTGCCTGCCTCTGCCTCCTGAGTGCTGGGATTAAAGGCCTGCGCCACCGCTGCCCTACAAGAACAAATCTTGTATCTGTGAAATTATGAAGAAGAAAAGTTTGTGCTGATGTGGTGTTGCAGCCCTCTAATCCCAGCATTTGAGGCAGGAGGTAGAAGGAAAGTGGGTTCGAAGTCAGCCTGGGCTCGATTGCCAGACTTGTGTAAAAACAAACAAATTAGGGGTGGAGAGATGGCTCAGTGGTAAAGAGCCCTTGCTGCTCTCCCAGAGGAACGGATTTCACACCAGGCAGCTCCCAACCAGCTCCGAAGTGTCCAATGCTTCTGAGGCTTGTGTACAAAACAGGCAGACACAGGCAGCTACTCAGAACTGAAAAGAAGTATTTAAAAAATTAAAATCGGGGCTGGTGTGTAGCTTAGTTGGGAGAGAGCTTACCCAGCACGCAGGAAGCGGTGGGTTTTATCCAGAGCACCGTAAGACCCGTGTGCTGGAGCAGACCCGTGTGCTGGAGCAGACCCGTGTGCTGGAGCAGACCCGTGTGCTGGAGCACTCCTATACTCCCGTTCTCGGCTGCATGGCAAGTTTGAGGGCTACATGAGAACTTTTCTGAAATCTAAATAAATAAGTGGCCCAGGTTACAGCCACAGTGCCTAGTAAGTGTTTACTTAGGGTAGACAAGCCATTACATGGTGAGTAGAAAACAAGACTGGTCTTCTACTGGACAAGATGCCATATGTCAGACCTTTATGCCTGTGTGGAGGCTTCAGCTAGGCAGGCCCTGAAACAAGAGCACAAAGCCACTCCTGGGAGTAAGGATTGGCTACGCAGGGTTAGGAACAGTTTGTTCTGAAAAGCTCTGCATGGAGGCTGTAGCTGCCAATGAAGCCTCTGCCACATTCCCACATACCCAGCAGAAGCAGAACACACTGAAGGCCGTTGCGAAGTGCCAGCGAGGGGGGAATTGGAAGATGTTTGCTTTTCTGTGATGGAAGAGGACAATGAAGCAGAGCTAGCCATGTGGACATCATCAAATTTTGTCAATGTGTTTCAAGTTCTACATGCCCCGAAGAATAAGATTATGGATTATGATCCTTGATGGAACAAAACATTGAAGTCATCCATGGGATCGCTTAAGGACTGTAGCCCCTGCAAACATTATTGATGAATTAACAGACAACTTCAGATTGATATGCCATTAAACATTTTATTTGTTTATTTTTAGACAGGACTTCACTGTATAGTTCTGGCTGGCCTGGAACTCAATATGTAGACCAGACTGGTTTTGAACTCACAGAGATCTGCCTGCCTCCCTTGTGTGGGGACAAAAGGCATTGTCTTTTTGAAAGGTTTTTATTAACTGGAGATTTTAGGGCCAAAGTCTGGGCTCTGACAGTGCTAACAAGGGAGATTTGGCCACTGGTCCCCAATATTTCAATTTATGAGACAACTGACAGCGAGAAGCAGTAAGAGGAGATGATTTAGTGTGCCCACATTGGGAAAGGAACAAATAAAGGATCCTCTGACTTCCGGTTCCTCCCTGGAATACTGACATGAGCTTTAGGCATAACTAGAGGGGTTAGAGGTGTGCATAGCTGAGCAGTCCTGGTCAGGATGCGGTCCCTTCGGCCACTGGTCCACCACTGCCCTGGCTCCAGTCTGCCCTGCACGGTCGTCTGATGCTTTGTAAACACTGAAATTCTTTCTGGGCAAGTTTCTCTTGTGACTGGCACCAGAGCTTCATCCTTTCTCTTTCCCCAGCATGAGATCCCTAGGGAAATACCGCCTCCCTTTCACCAGGTGTGGTGGCACATGTCTTTAATCCTAGCACTAGGGAAGCCGAATCAGGTGGAACTTAGTGAGTTCAAGGCCATGGAGGTCTACATGGTGAACTCCAGGCTAGCCAGGCTAGTAAGACTCTGTCACAAACACATAGAGTATCTCCTTTTCCAGCCATGGTGGTTACAGTGCTTATTGAAAAAAAAAATGCTAGGTGGCAGTGGCACACGCCTTTAATCCCAGCACTCAGGAGGCAGAGGTAGGTGGCTCTCTTTGAGTTCAAGGCCAGCCTGGTCTACAGGGCGAGTTCCAGCACAGCCAGGACTACACAGAGAAACTCCGTCTGGAAAAACACAAAAGAAAAGAAAAAGTCGTCAGCTGTCACAGGTCCCCAGTCACCATTACCCTCTGCTCCTGACACCTAGCCGTTCCCATCATAACTGTGGCTTGAATGGTTCCCCTTTGTTGTCAGAAAGTCAGAGGCAGCCTAATGCTGCATCACAACACCCACCTCACCCACCACACCTTATTTCACCATACAGGCATTTGTGTCATCCATTCATCACAACCTGGGTTTGATCCTTGGGACTCACATGGTAGGAGAGAACTGACCCCCGAAAGTTGTCTCCTGACTGCCTGCCACACAGGCTTCTCCCCACCCACTAATAATAATAGATGTAATTCATTTGTTTAAAGATACCTAGAGCCAAAGGCCAGGTTTAACGAGCTTTGTTGCAGCAGATTCGTTATCATTGTTACTCTCTCGCTGGCCTCATCTGTAGCCTTTATCACAGCTGTGTGTAGAGAGGAAAACAACGTATTTAGGGTTCAATATGAGCATGGTCTCAGGCATCCACTGGATAAGAATGAACAACTCCGGTATCTCATACTTTTAAATGACAATAAATGGATCAGCAATTATATTTTGCAAGATGGCTGCACATCAGTTTCAGGCCATCAACTACCGACTCCCTTTAGGAGGCAGCTTAGCTTTCTATCAGACAAAACTTGCCCAATTGTGAGCAGTTCTTGAGAACTTGTCACGATTGCTATAAGGAAGTATCTACTGATATTTCTATTCCCCTGCCTCTTTTTAGTTGAATTCTCAGAACAGCTTTGGAAAAACCCCTCATTAGGAGGCAGGAATCCCTGCCCAGAGTATGTACAGCACCCAGGAACAGTTGGGAGATGCTGAAACCTCTGGCAGTTTTGGAATCTATGTTTTCAGAGTTAGTACTTGATACGTCTTGCGATCTCTATGAGTGCCTGTAGTTATTTATTTTGAAATGTTGTTGGTTTAGAAGCATTTTAAGGGCTGGGGATGTAGTGCAGATGAAAGTGCTGTCCTAGCGTGCATGATGATCTGTCTGGGTTCAATCCTCAGCACTGCATAAATGGTGACTGATGGTTCATACCTGTAATGCCAGTTCTGGGGAGGTAGAGAGAGAGAGAGAGGGCCAGAGTTCAGGATCACCCTTGATACATAGTGAGTTCAAGGCTAGCCTAGGATACATGAGACTGGCTCAAACAATATTTAAAAACAATTTGGTGTGTGTGTGGGGGAGGGGGAGGCTGGAGAGATAGCTCAGCAGTTAAGAGCACTGGCTGTTCTTCCAGAGGTCCTGAGTCCAATTCCCAGCAACCACATGGTGGCTCACAACCTTTTATAACGGGATCTGATGCTCTCTTCTGTCATGCAGGCAGACATGCAGATAGAGCACTTGTATGCAAAAATAAATCTTAAAAAAAATACCCCCCAAAATTTTAGGTTTATGGCTATTTTGATACACTATTGAGTTTCCAGATAGAACATTTACCATAATTAATGAACCAGTAACAGTACATCACCATTAACCGGAATCCCTGCTTTGTTCAGATTTCCAGTTTCTTCCTAAAGCCCTTCCTCTGTACTCTGTCCAGGATAGCACAGTACATCCAGAGAGCCTGTCTCCACAGGCTCCTCTTACTGGCCACAACAGTTTCTCAGAACGTCCCTGTTGTAGATGACCCTGATGGTTTTGGGGATTACTAGTGTGTCAGTTATCCTGCAGAAGAACCTCCTGGTTGAGATATGTCTCTTTTTCTTGTGAGCAGACTGAGTCACAGGCTTCGAGAAGGAAGGCCCCCAGAGGGGCCTGCTGTGGGTGTGAGTGTCACTGTTGATACTGTCCAGGGTCTCTTGGCTTCAGGGAGTGGTCAGGTAATTCCAGAGTTACTCCCGCTCGGCTTTGACACTGTCCTTGTAGAAGAAAGTCGTTATGTGCGGCCCACATTGGGATTGTGGAAGTATATGCTTCACACACAGGCGAGTGGCTGCGTCAACACTGCAGTTCATATGAAAGACGAGTCTGTTCTCTGCTGGTCGTCTCTGCGTCAGTATTTTATACCCGGGCTTCTTGTTCTTGTGTCCCAACTTGGGCTGCTGAATCCCTGCTCTTGACAATTCCCTGGCAATGTTTGGTTTTGCTTTTTTGTATTTTAAAGCACTTGCATGCTTTCTGCCCCAGGCTCATCCTGTTTATTCCTGCTTAGAAATTAACCACTTCCTTAAGGAGTCCTGGTTTCTTTTATGGAAGCCCAGAAACCAAGATGTGGACACATGTGTGCTCATTGCTCTGGGGCATTCTTGTTTCTGTGTTTTCTCAGTGACCAGAGGATGATATGTATGTGTATACATGGCTATAAATATTTCTGTAAATGTCTATAGTAAGTACACTATGTCTCTAATCCTTGTTTAGTATCCTGTGAATGATTGTAGCTTCCTTCTCTTATCTGGAACCTCCTCCCCACTGCAGCAAACCCAATTTCCCTGTGGTAGTTTGAATGTAATTGGCCCCCATAATCTCACAGAGAGTGGCCCTGCTAGGAGATGTGGCTTTGTTGGAGTGGGTATAGTCTTGGGGGAAGTGTGTCACTGTGGGGGTGGGCTTTGAGGTTTCCTGTGCTCAGGATACCACCCAGTGTCTCAGTTGACTTCCTATTGCCTGCAAGAAGTAGGACTCTCAGCTTCCTCTCCAGTACCATGTCCGCCTGCAAGCCATCATGTCCCATCATGATGGTAATGGACTGAACCTCTGAAACTGTAAGGGAGCCACCCCAGTTAAATGTTTTCGTTTTGAGAGTTGCTGTGGTCATGGTGGTTTTTTTACAGTAACAGAAACCCTAACTAAGACATTCCCCCATCTATTCACTTACAGTCAGCCCTGGCATGTGTGTGCGATGGCTTCACAACTGGACCAGGTAGAAAACAGCTGTTTTGTTTGGTTTTGGTTTTCAATACAGGGTTTCTCTGTGTAGCCCTAGCTATCCTGGAACTCACTCTGTAGACCAGGCTGGCCTTGAACTCGGAGACTTGCCTGCCTCTGCCTCCTGAGTGCTGGGATTAAAGTGCCACCATGTCCAGCCTGGGCAGCAGCTTTTGGCAGCTGGTGCGAGGTGCCTATGCCAGGTGCCTATGCCAGGTGCCTATGCCAGGTGCCTACGCGGGATGCCTATGCGGGGTGCCTATGCGGGGTGCCTACGCGGGGTGTCTATGCCGGGTGCCTACGCCGGGTGCCTATGCCAGGTGCCTACGCGAAGTGCCTATGCGAGGTGCCTATGCAGCTCCTCCAGCCTTTGTTTTAGAGACGCCTCTCGTTTTCAGAGTCACTCGCGCCTGGACCTCGTTCCCACCACTTCCTCAGTGTTTAAGATCCATCAGACTCAGAATGGCGCCCTGTGTTCCCTTCTCAACACTTAAAACCGTTTGTGTACATTGTGATGTGGCTTTTTCTAGGGGGTTTTGACCTTCAGGGCTTAACATTTTCTGTTTACAGTATTAAGCTGAGCACTTTCCCCTCCAAGTATTTGAACTTCATTCATAATTTTCCCATCAGTACTGTTGTTCTCTCTTCAGAGTACGTCGTAACTTCAGAATTATCACCTCTGTGGCTCCTGCCTGTCATGAGCACTTCTTGTGAGCATACTAGTATTATTGTAACTGTTTGTACTCTTGTTCCCTAGTCTGGTCTCTATACAGCAGCCAGAGGCAGTATGTGATTTCTTTGACAAGCACCTTATAATGGCTTCATTTCCACTCAGACTGAGAGCCAAATCCCTTTTAATGGTCCACATGGCCCTGCCCAGCTTGCTCGCTCTCCTGCTCACCTTGGAGCATATTCCTGTCTTGAGAACTTTGCCCTAACTATTCTTCCATTCTAGAATATTCTAGTAGGTAGTTAAATGACATTCTTTGCTTTCCTTTTTGGGGGGTGCATGTGTGCTGGGGATTGAGTCCAGGGGCTTGCATCCTCAAGCCTTGTCAGAAATGTCACTTTCTCAGCTCTTCCCTGACCACTCACGTAAAATAACATGCCATGCCTTCTGCTCTGGGTTTTCGAATTTTCAGCTCTAACATCCCACTGTACATGTCTATAAGTGCTCACTAGAGAGGAAGCTCATGACACACCAGAATGGCATCTGTCTGTCTGTCTGTCCACAGTGATACTTTGCAAGTGTCTGCCTTTGGTCTTCAGCCAGTGAAAGTCGTTTATACAGGGCTGCCGTCGCTCTGTTGATATCTTAGTATCGCATTGCCAACCCCCCCTCCCCCGGCTTGATCACAGTGTTTATGTGCTGGCGTGCTGTCCTTTCAGTGAAGCCCCACTGTGTCTGTCCTCCGTCACCAGCCCCCTTCCTGCTGGACACTGATGTTGCTTCCTGCCTTCTTCCAGTGTTAGGAATGGTGCTGCCAAGACTGCTTGTACCTGGGGCCTTTTCTTTTGAATTGTTTCCTTAGTCTAAATTCTAGGAAGTAAGTTATTCAGACAAAGGATATCATCAGTTTTATGACCCTTGTTACATGTTGGCCTGGTGGCCACTAAAGAAAAAAAAAAGCCTAAGTAGATATGGCTTTGGGCACATTTGTTGATGGCTGAAAATGACATCAGCTCTCTAAGCAGTCAAGGGATCAGCCACAGTGTACTAGATGTCCGTAATCAAGCCCTGTGCACCTCCAGCTTCCTGATGCCTAGCCCTGTCTATCACAGTACCTGTGACCCTCACAATAATGATAAGTCTGACGATCGATACCCTCGGTAGACTTCTCACAGCCTTGAGCATGAAGTGTGGTCAAGGGCACTAAGTTTATGAGGTGCCACTGGAGGAGTACAGCTTTCTTCAGCCTTGGCACTAGGGCTGGTGCTCTGGAGAGCCTGGCAGTTCCTCCAGGAGCCGTGCTGGGCTGCCTTGGAATTCACTTCAGGGCCAGCTTAGGAGCTGCTCCAAGCAGTCTGCCTGCTGTCTGCACCTCCCACCTTGTACATGACCAAAGATGGTGTCCCTGAGCACCGGGCCCCACCTGATTCACCATAGTTGGAACCAGACAACATTGGGCTCTTTCCAGAAGTCTCGGGAGGAGGGAGATCGGACAGCTCTCAGGGTGGGGGTGGGGACAGTGAGTGAGGGGTTGCTCAGGCTTGGAAAGGCTTCTAGAGTAAGCTGAACTGATGCCAAAATTGGCTGTTTTGCTGGCCAAGCACATGGCCTTCCAGAGTGACCAGGTTGAAGGGGAAACAATAATCATTTGTGTAAGACCCACCCCGTTTTTACATAGTGGGCCATTTTATAATCCTTCAGTTGTTTATCATGTTGGAAAAATCATTTAAAGTAGAGGAACAGCAGGGCTAAGATGGAGAAGGTCATGAGGATGGCCTGTGGTGGCGGGGCTAGTCTACAGAACCATATAACGTATGTTCAGCTAGTTACATTTAAAGCATACAAAGCAAGTAAGCCAGGCATGATGGTATAGACCTGTAATCTCAGTACTCAGGGGTTGAAGGCAACGAGATCAGCAAGGCTAGCCTGGGCTACATGAGAACCTGAGTCCAAAAAAGTGAAATGAAAATAAACAGAAAAAAAAAAAAGAAAAACAGATGAAATTTTGTTTTGTATTAAAATATACCATAAAGTTAGCCTTTGTATTAAAATATACCATAAAGTTAGCCTTTTGGAGATGGTCTCATGTAACCCAGGCTGACTTTGAACTTGTGATTTTCCTGCATCCACCTCCAAAATCCTGGATTTATAGATGTGTGCGTTTAAATGTAGCTCAACATTTACCATTTCTGAAAAGTTCAGTGTCATTGGCTGTGTTGTGCCACTATTACCACTACTTCTGGAACTTCTTAGACAAAAACTCCACAACCTACACAGAAACTGGTTGCCACAGCTACTGTGCCAGCTTTATGCTCCCATCAGCAGCTGTGGCGGTGTGGATGAGAATGACCTCCGTAGGCTCATATGTTTGAAGCGTGGTCCCCAGCTGGTGAACTGTTTGAGAAGGATTTGGAGGTGTGGCCTTGGAGGAGGTGTGTCACTGAGAGATGAGCTTTGAAGTTTCATAGCCCACACTATGCACATTCTCTCTGTCTGCTGCCTGTGGATTAGGATCAGGGTGTAAAGCTCTCAGCTACCGCTCTAGCACCATGCCTGTCTGCTTGCTGCCATGATGATCATGGACTAACCCTCTGAAAATGTAAGCAAGTCCCCAATTAAATGCTTTCTTTGCTAAGAATCACCTTAGTCATGGTGTCTCTTCACAGCCATAGAACAATAACTAAGATAGCAGTGTATACAGCTTCCAGTTCCTCCACATTTTCACTGATGCTTGGTGTTCACCTGCCCATTTTATATACTCTTTTTACAGTTTAGAATTCCACTCCCCACCCCCTCACCCGCATCTGCGTATGTACGCGTGCATTTGTGCGTGTGCGTGTGTGTGCATGTGTGTGTGAACAACTTGTGAGAGCTGATTCTGGGCTTCCACCATGTTGATCCTAGATCAAGCTCAGGCCTTCAGGCTTGGCCTCAGGTGTCTACCTGCTGAGCCACCTCACCAACCCCACCCTCCTGCTTTTGAGACTGAATCTCATTAAGCGCTCATGCTGGCTTTGAACTTGCTGTTTTTGTAGCACAGGCTGGCCCAGAACTCATCTTCCAGCTGAGTACTGGGATTACAGACTTGAACTGACTGCCTGCTGTGCTCCCCCTTTATTTACTTTCTCACTTGGTTTTGGGGGGCAGAGGCCCACTTGCTACAGCACATGTGTGGTGGTCAAAAGATAACTTTTGGGAGTCTGCTCCCTTCTTCAGATTCAGGTTGTCAGAGTGGGTGGCAGGTGCCCGAGCCAGCTGAGAGGTGCCCTGTCTCCCAGACCCACTTTGTGGCTCTGTTTTTTGTTGCCTTGGGGAGTTCTTTGTCTGTCCAACCTAGACCTTTACCGTAGGAGTGAGTCACAAATGTCTTCCTCCATTCTCTGGGCTGCCTTTCACTCTCTGAGAAATGTCCTCCAAACAAAAGGTTTTGATTTTATGTGGAGTCTAATTGACTTCTTTCTTTTGTTATTTGTGCCTTTGATGTCACTTCCGAGAAATCGTTGCCAAATCCAGTATTGTAGAGATTTCCCTTACGACTTCTAACAGTTTTATACTTTGGACTCATGCTTAGATCTCGGGTCAGTTTGAACTGATCTGTGGGGGGTACAAGGGACCGGCCGGCCTCTCTTGTTTGTTTTTGCGTGTGGACACTGGATTTCCTAGCACCATTTGCTTAAAAGCCGTCCCCTCCTGTATGAGTTTATCTGGAGCTCGCTATTCCATTGGTCTGGATGTCTGTTCTCATGTCGATAGCTCTCTGTTTTGATTGCCTTAGCTCTCTAGTAAGTTTTGACTTCATAAAATAAGTTCCTCAACTTTCTTTTTTAATTAGCTTAATTTTAGTAATTTAACAATATGCCATTTCAGCATATAATCAACATAAAACATTACTAATGAGATATTTTACATTCTTTCATAATAAGTCTTGAAGTTAGGTCTGATTTAATTTAACATTCACTTCACTTCACACCAGCTGCATTTGGGGGCCACTGGTGGCCACGAACACCATATTGGGTGGCTCAGAGTTAGCTGGAGATTGCATGGCATGGCCCAGATCTCTCTCTGAAATCTCGAAGGCTGTCACTCACGTGCACCTGAGGCCACATTTGTCTCTTCACTGTTGGGGCGGCAGAAGGAAGCCACCTGGAGAGGCCCTGATGAAGAAGTGAGGGAGAAGGGTAACCCGAAAGGCGCGATGGGGAGCGTGACTCTTACACTCAGAGACTGGGCCGTAGAGTAGGGCTTTGGAAAGCAGTCATGGTGGGAAGGCTGTTCTGGGCAGATGGAAGCTTCCTAGAGGGCTCAGGGTTCGAAAGACTCAGGTACTCTTGGAGAGCCACAGGCAGTTCTTCCAGCTTTACCAAGGCATTAAGAATGGGATGGCGGCCAGGCGGCGGCGGTGGTGCACACCTTTAGTCCCAGCACTCACAGAGACAGGAAGGTCTCTGAGTTCGAGGCCAGCCTGGTCTACAGAGCAAGTTCCAGGACAGCCAGAGCTATTATATAGAGAAACCCTGTCTCAAAAAACCAAAGAGAGAGAGACAGAGAGACAGAGAGACAGAGTGACGGGGTGGGGTGGGGAGGGGAGAAAAGAATGGGATAGGGCTGGTGAGAGGAGAGGTGGGCTAAGGCCTGACTGGCCGTCCACCTGTTGCCCTATCCACCAGCTTTCTTGTGTGGGCGAGGTTTTCATGTGTCCTTTGCCTCTCCATTCAAGCTTGTAGTTTAGAGCTGGGCGTGGTGGTGCACACCTCTGTATGCCAGCACGTGGGAGACTGAGGCAGGAAGGTTTCCTTGAGTGTGAGCAGACTGTGTCCCACAGGCAGATCCTCTCTCGAAATAACAGCAACCAGGCTGGGTGGTGGCGCACGCCTTCAATCCCAGCACTTCAGAGGCAGAGGCAGGTGGATCTCTGTGAGTTTGAGGCCAGGCTGGTCTACAGAGTGAGTTCTAGGACAGCCAGAGCTGTTACACAGAAAACTCTATCTCAGGGAAAATAAAGAAAGAAAAAGAAATTTGGCTGTGGTGGTTTGAAGGAAAATAATCCCCAAAGGGAGTGGCACTATTAGGAGGTGTGGCCTTGTTGGAGTAGGTATGGTCTTGTTGGAAGAAGCGTGTCACTGTGGAGTCGGGCTTTGGGATCTCATATGTTCAAGATACTGCCCAGTGTCTCAGGCCACTTCCTGTTGCCTATGAGTCTAGATGTAGAACTCTCAGCTCCTTCTCTAGCACCATGTCTCCCTGCACACTGCTTCCCGCCATGACAGTAATGGACTGAACCTCTGAACTGTAAGGGAGCCACCACAGTTGAATGTTTTCTTTTATAAGAGTTGCCGTGGTCATGGTGTCTCCTCACAGTAATAGATACCTAACTAAGACACTGACATTCATCCTTTTCATTTAGAATTTCGTTCTGGAGAAGGACGACTCTCAAGAGGCTCCTGGCAGTGGTGACTTGGGCCATGGCCTCCGACCTGGACTTCTCGCCTCCTGAGGTGCCAGAGCCCACCTTCCTGGAGAACCTACTGCGGTATGGGCTCTTCCTGGGAGCCATCTTCCAGCTTATCTGCGTCTTGGCCATCATCGTGCCTATTCCCAAGTCCCATGAGGCGGTGAGTCCTTCCCTGGGATCCCAGCTTTCTGAATGGCAGGCTAGGTTCTTGTCCCAGCAGTTATCACCACAACCAAGAGCAGCAGGGACTGTGCTGGCCCTTATCAAGTTAGCATGGTCCCTGGATTCCTACCTGATGGATGAGACCAGGTGGTCAGCCCTTCAGTTGTTCAGGTCTTTTTTTTTTTTTTTTTTTTTTTTTTTTTTGGTTTTACGAGACAGGGTTTCTCTGTGTAGTTTTGGTCCTGGATCTCGCTTTGTAGACCAGGCTGGCCTCGAACTCACAGAGATCCGCCCGGTTCTGCCTCCTGAATGCTGGGATTAAAGGCGTGTGCCACTGCTGCCCAGCGTTCAGGTCTTTTTTATATTGATCTATTTTTTGAGGCAGCGTCTTACTGTATAACCTAGGGTTGGCCTCAGACTCAGTATCTCTGAGTCCTGAATGGTAGATTTCTATTAAGCTTTTTATTTTATTCTGAGACAGAGTCTAGCTGGCTTTAGGCTTGAGGGAGCCTCTCTGCCTCAACCTCCTGAGACTAGAGGTGTGAGCCATCACCCTTGGCTTCTGTTAAGACTTCTCTTAACTCCTTCTGCATGTCAGACTGCTAAAAAATGTGACCTCTGCCTTCAAAGAGCTTCTTGTCTTTGGGAGGGATACAGATATAAAGCAGTTCTTACTGATGATGCATGCCTGTAGTCCCAGCACTTAAGAGAGCAAGGCAAGAGGGTTGTGAATTCAAGGCCAGCCTGGGCTGTATAGTAAGATCCTGTCTCCCAAAGTTGGGAAAGAAAATAAATAAATTTGCTTTCATGAGCCTGGTGGTGGTAACACACACCTTTAATTTCAGCACTCAGGAGGCAGAGGCAGGCAGATCTCTGTGAGTTCAAGGCCAGCCTGGTCTACACAGTGAGTTCCAGGACAGCCAGGACTACACAAAGAAACCCTCTCTCAGAAAAAAAAATATTTTTTTGCTTCCATGAGAAGCACAAGGTAGAATATGAGTGAGTAACTAGGAGCAGGGACCCAATCATACCCTGGCCTAGGGCTGGGCTGTCCCTGCTGCTGAGACCGAGTGAGGAGGCTGCTGCCAGGCGAAGGGGGAAGGGTGGGAGGGTAGCGTTCCAGGGCAGGGGGAGTGCTACAGGGAGCCGGAGCACTGGGCTAGTCCAGGGACCTCAGAGATGACTGTGGCAGGAACTGAGGGGACTGGCGGAGAGGTGCAGCCAGAGGTGTGGGCGGGGCCCAGAGAGTGACGTGATCACCGTGGCTTTGGGTTTGACTCTTACTCTATGAATGTCTTTATTCTGCAACACCCTTCTTCCACCCACTCTTGTACAACACCCCCATTTTCTTCTGACATTGATTGTTAGAGAAAGCGAGTTTTTATCATCTGTGACTTACATGTTCCAGGATTTGGCTGATTACTTTGTGTGGCCACTGTTCCCACAGGAAGTTCCATATAGGCACCTAAGGCCATTCATTCTGTTATTTGGTGTACCTGTCATAACTGGTGCTTTGGACTCGCTGTTTTTACAGTTGTGGTTGGCGTCAGCAGGATCTTGGTGTCTGGCTCCTGTACATAGGGAGATCATCATAAGTTCAGATGGTCTTCCCTGAGTCTGAACTCTTTGTCCTAAATGGCTGCAGCATCCACTGCTGGTCACTGCTGAGATTCATTATTCCCCTCTGTATTGCCAGCTACAGTTCAGGGAATTTGTGGATGCTGGGAACTGAACCCAGGGCCTCTTGGAAGAACACTGAGTACTCTTAACCACTGAGCTATCTCATTGCTGTGGTGGTTTGAAAGAAAATGGCACCCCAAAGGGAGTGGCACTGTTAGGAGGTGTGGTCTTGTTGGAGGAGTTGTGTCACCGTGGGGGAGGGCTTTGAGGTCTCTTGCTCAAGCTTCCCTCAGTGTGACAGTCAGTTGACTTCCTGTTTCCAGCTGTTCCTCCAGCACCACATCTGCCTGCATGCTGCCATGCTCCCTGCAATGTGATAATGGACTGCACCTCTGAACTATAAACGAGCCCCACCCCCCACAATTAAATGTTTTCTTTGTAAGAGTTGCTGTGGTCATGGTGTCTCTTCACAGCAATAAAAATTCTAAGACACCAGCCCTCTATTTGATATTTTGATTGTTTTTTTTTAATTTTTTTTTGGTTTTACTTTACATGTATGAATATTTTGCCTGCATATGTGTATATGAACATGTGCATGCCTGTTGGATCCCCTGGCAGTTCACAATGGACTGTCCTGGGAATTGAACTCAGGTCCTCTGCAGTAGCAACAAGTACTCTTAGCTACTGAGCCATCTCTCTAGCCCCCTGTTTTAATTTCTAAATTACATTTATATATGTATTTGTTCGTTGGGAGTGTGTGTGTGAGAGAGACAGAGACAGAGAGAGAGAGAGAGAGAGAGAGAGAGAGAGCGCTTGTGTGGAGGTCAAAGGACAACATTTGGGAGTTGGTTCTCTTCTTCCAGGGATAGAACTCCCTTTGGCAGTCTTGGTAGCGGGTAACCTTTATGCCATGAGCCTTCCCACCGTCCTGGTTTTTGTTTCTTTGTTTTGTTATTGAGACAGGCGGGTCTTGCTTTGAAGTCCAGTCTGCCCTTGAACCCACTCTCTTCCCACCTCAGCCGTGCGTGTGCACTGTGAAGTGTGCCCGGAGTGTGCCAGCACACCCAGCCACACTGAGTTTTTCGGGAAAGCACTTGTACCAGGTGTCGTGGCTCACACCTCTAATTACAGCGCCTGAAGCTAAAGCAAGCAGCTGCTGTAAACTGGAGGGCAGGCTAGACCCTAGTAAACTGTAGGCCCGTTTGCTCGCGGTGAGACCCTGTCTCAGTGGACAAAGAACTGGAATTCACGCTGGTGTTTAGAGTTCAAACTGAAGACGCTGGTGTTTTTTCTTGTGAGGTACATTTGTATCTTAAGACTTTTTCTTTACATTTATTTATTGTGTGTGTGTATATGTGTGAGTGTGTGAGTGTGTGCATGTGCCAATGTGTATAGAGGTCAGAGAACAAACAGCCTTCAGGAGTTGGGTTTTTCCTTCTACTGTGAGGGTCCCTGGGATTGAACTTAGGTTGTCAAGCTTGGCTGCAAGTGCCTTTACCCACTGAACCATCTTGCCAGTTTTAAGCGTGTATCTTTGGTTTATACTGGCAGTCTTATTCCCTAGAAAGACTAACAAAAATGACTAATTTGTTCTGTCCTGCTATGTTGGAGGTCGCCAAGGCCAACTTAGGGTCAGTGATTAACTAGGAGGCCTCACAGCTGTGGTAACCGCAGTGACAGGACATAAAAGGCATGGGATAAAGCTGGAGGGAGGGACACTGACCCAAGTCCAGAAATGCCCCCACTGGAGCTGCACAGATGTGTCCAACTCCAGTAGCAAGGAGTCGATAGGTCATGAAGCATTGTCCAGCCAGGAACTCTAGAGACTGTGTGCAGCGCGTGCGTGCGTGCGTGCGTGCGTGCGTGCATTGGGTTTGGGATGTTTTTGTTTGAGACAGTCTCATGTAGCAGAGGTTGGCCTTACATTCCTGATCTTTCTGTCTCTGGATCCCTAGTAATGTGATTTCAGATATGCATTGCCACGCCTGGTTTATGGGGTGTTGGGGCTAAACCCAGGGCCTCCTGCATGCTAGGCAAGCCCTCTCCCAGATGAGCAGCATCCCCAGTCTGTAAACACAGCCACTGAAAGCTAAGTTTTCTGTTTCTGTGACAGTATTGGGCATTGGATCCAGAGTATCACGTACTGAGAAGCAAGCTTTCTACCCATGAGCTCTAGCCCCGGCCCACAAGGCTTTTTACTGGGGTCACATGACTTGTCATATGAGCTATAGCCCCGGCCCACAAGGCTTTTTACTGGGGTCACATGACTTGTCATATGAGCTATAGCCCCGGCCCACAAGGCTTTTTACTGGGGTCACATAACTGGTCACATAAGCACTGGCTTACTACTGTATACCCAAGTTCCAGACTTCCGGAAAAGCAGGTGTCCACCATAAGCCAGATTGCTTGACTGGTTAGGCAAAGTGCACTCTTGGGAGCTGTGGGAGGGAGGGGAGTTTTTGAGGTGCCCGTGCCCAGTGCCAGCAGGTTCCGGAAAGACACCATTGTGTTTTATGTTACTTTATTCTACATACCTACAGTGTCTGATTCTCACTACTAACCTGGGGCTCAGGCGGAAATGTGAGGGTTTGTTTTGGGCTCAGGTTGTGTTCCTGAGGGAGATGGGGGGCAGGGGGGACTCAGGTTGTGTTTCTGCGGGAGAGGCAGCGGGCACAGTCCTCTCAGCCAGCTCTCTGTGTGTCGCTGCACTCTGGAAGACATTGGGCACATTTGCTACAACTTGTTTTTAATTTCTAGGAACTTTTCTTTTTAGTTTAATTTGTTTTTGAAGTCTTATGAAACATTTATATATAACATTTCCAAACTCTATAATAAGGTACATTCTCAGAAGTTTCCTTTAATCTCATTATGCCCCTCCCAGTCCCCTCTTCCTCCCATAGGAAGCCATTTTTATTACTATGATTCATCTTTATCATTTTGATTCATTGTTGTTTTTTAAAACCAAACAACGGCTTGTGTGTGGTAATGTATATGTATATGTAATTATAGTCCTTCCTCTGAGGTACTAAGTCAGCACATAGTCATAAACATAGTTTTGCACCTTCTTTTTATTTTTCTTCCTGGATTCTCCCCCCCCCCCCAAAGTCTCACTATGCAGCCCTGGCTGGCTGGAACTCACTGTATGCAGACCAGGCTGGCCTCACACTCACAGAGACCCACCTGTCTCTGTTTCCTAAGTGCTGGCATTAAAGATACGTGCCACTACACCAGACTTTTTTAACAACGCACAGTACGTTCTGGAGACTGTACAGTCTTGGGGCTTGCTGTGTTCAGAAGCTCCTGCTGATGTCGTGGAAGGGTGATGGGTACTGGTGCAGCAGGGAGCCAAGTCCAGGGGACAGGTGTGACATGGGGCCAGGGGAGGGAGCATGCCAGGTTTTAAGTTTTAAAAAAGTGCCTTTAAGGGGCTGGAGAGATGGCTGAGTGGTTAAGAGCACTGACTGTTCTTCCAGAGGACCCAGGTTCAATTCCCAGCACCCACATGGCAGCTCACAACTGTCTGTAACTCCAGTTCCAGGGCTTCTGATACTCTCACACAGTCATACATACAGGCAAATGCCAATGCACATAGCTTTGTTGGAGTGGGTGTGGCCTTGTTGGAGGAAGTGTGTCACTGTGGGGGTGGGCTTTGAGGTTTTCTATGCTCAGGATACCACCCAGTGTCTCAGTCTACTTCCTGTTGCCTGTAAGACGTAGCACTCTCAGCTGCAGCACCACGTCTGCCTGCACACTGCTGTGCTCCCCACCATGCTCCCTGTCATGATGATGATGGACTGAACCTCTAAACTGTGAGCCACCACCTCAATTGAGTGTTTTCCTTATAAGAGTTGCTGTGGCCAGGTGGCGGTGGCGCACGCCTTTAATCCCAGCACTCGAGAGGCAGAGCCAGGCAGATCTCTGTGAATTCGAGGCCAGTCTGGTCTACAGAGCGAGATCCAGGACAGGCACCAAAACTACAGGGAGAAACCATTTCTCAAAAAACAAAAAAAAAGAAAGAAAAAAGAGTTGCTGTGGTCAGGTGTCTCTTCAGAGCAATAGAAACTCAGCTAAGGCAGCTACACGGTAAATTCAGGACCGTGCTGAGCTGCATAGACAATGTCTGAAGCAGGGGATGTGGACATGGCTGAGTGGATAGAGGGCTGGCTGAGCAGCATGAGGACCTAAGTTTGGGTCCTAAGCGTCTGCATGGCTAAGTGCATGTGACCCCAGCACTGGGGTGGGTGAGTCAGGCAGAGTACTAGGGCTTGTTGGCCATCAACCTAGCTGAAAAGTAGCAAGCCCCAGGATTGATGTCTTCCTTTAGTCTCTGTACGTGCACATGGATGCGTGTGCCACATACATCATGAGCACAGACTCATGCACACATACACAGACGAGACAAAGGCAGAGCGTTGAGGGCTCCAGCACACACAGGCTCGTGGCCTCTGGTGGTTTTGTCTGTCGTGTGTTCTGGTGCTTTGTGGATGTCACCATTGGACTTTCCGTCCATAGTCACATCATACTTTAAAAACAATCCCTGGCCCCGGTCCTCAGACAGGGCATGCTGTTGGGTCTAATAGTGACAAACTTTGACTGTCTCTAGTTGCTGCTGAGTCTCCAGGGAGGGAGGTGATGACCATTGTTTTATTTGGAGGGCCAGGAGGGGAAGCCATGTTCCGCTCATTGTTCTTAACCCTTTGAAGTGAGCCTCCTCAGTCCCAAGGCTTGCAGGGAAGGACCACAGCAGGTTAAGGGCCTTTGAGGCAAGGAGCTGACAAAGGGCTCAGAAGTAAGTCTCCCCCAAATCAAATCAAAGTTTCTCTTTGACCTTCACACATGTTCACTGTGCCCCTCCTCCATAGTAAATCAATAGATGTAATTTGAAATTTTTAATACATGCCTCCTAAAAAACGGGCAAAAAAAATTTTTTTAAGTACATGCCTCTTAACTCCCCCAACAAGCAGGAAGACTTAATTTACCTCCATCTTTTAAAATACAAATACACTGCAGCAATTTTTAAAATTATTTTTTATTTTATTTTAATTTTTTGTAGTTTAGAGGGAGGGAACACAGGGGAGCTACCTTTCTACCTGAAGTTTACTGTATTAGCTTTGTTTTACTGAAACAAGATTTCACACTGTAGCCTAGGCTGGCCCAAAACTTATAGTAATAGCCTTCCTGTGTCAATTTCCCAAGTGCTGCCATGCAGAACTATTCTAGCAATCTTTGTGAATGCGTGTGCGTGTGCGTGTGTGCGTGTGCGCGTGTGTGCGTGTGTGCGTGTGCGCGTGTGTGTGTGTGTGTGTGTGTGTGTGTGTGTGTGTGTGTGTGTGTGTGTGGAATCAGAGGACAACTTGCATGGGTCAGTTCTTTCTACCCTGTGGATTCCAGGTATCAGACTCGGGTCAGCGGGTTAGGTGGCAAGTCCTTTTACCTGCTGAGCCATCCCATTGGCCCCAGTTTTAGCTGGACTGGAACTCTCTGTAGAGCAGACTGTCCTCAAACAGATCTGTTCTCCTCTGTCTCCCAAGTGCTGGGGTTAAAAGGGTGTACCACTATATTTGCCCTTTTAACCTTTAAAAAAGTCAATGAATACCGCTTGCCAGGGACTAGAGAGCTGGCTCAGTTGAGTGCTTCCTGCTCTCTCAGAGCACCTAAGCCTGCTTCCCAGCGCCCACACTGGCAGCTCACCACACTTGCAACTCCGGCTCCAGAGGCTCCAACACCCTCTTCTGGCCTCTGCAGGCACCCACGTAAACACACATACACATAAATGCAAACAAAATAAATCTTAAACAACCAAAGACTGAGGTTGGAGAGATGGCTTCACTGTTAAAAGCATTTGTTGCTTTTACAGAGGACCTGGGTTTGGTTCCCAGCACTCATGTGGTGGTTCACAATCATCTGTAACTCCAGTTCCAGGGGATCCCAAAACCTCTTCTGGCCTGACGTCCCATCTCTGTAGGTACCAGGCATGCACATGGTATATATACAGGCAAGGAGACAAATCACTCATGCACATAAAATAAAATACATGCATCTTTAAGCCGGGTGGTGGTGCACGACATAAATTCCAGCACTCGGGAGGCAGAAGCAGACAGATCTCCATGAGTTCAAGGCCAGGTCTACAAAGCTAGTTCTAGAATAGCCAAGGATACACAAAGAAACCCTATCTCGAAAAACTAAAAAAATAAAATAAAATAGATGCACCTGAAGAGCCTGGTGGCCTGACCAACTCTGCAGCTATCCAGGCCCAGATTAATGCTTCAAGTCAGTCAACCCCAACTCCTACTCCATCTACTAGCTGCTGGACCCTGAGGAGGAGCTGGTGCTGCAGAGAACTAGATCTGGGAGCACGTCGTCACCACCAAAAATGAAAACCTAAAGCATGACTGTGATTGAAGAAGTCTCGAAAATGGTCCAGTATTTGTGGTGCTTCAGAGACCAGAGGCCTTGAGTCAGTCCAACGACTCATGGCAATGAGTATTTGCATGTAGGGCTATATGGGCAAATGTGCGTGTGTATGTGTGTGTGTGTATGTGCGCGCGCGCACACACACACAGAGTGACATGCTGCAGTTTCCAGTGCCACTGCAAAGAATGAATTTTTGGTGAAGGTGGGAAGATGGCGGAATAAAGCAGTGCATACTCAAAGGAGAGAGGCTGAACCATGTTGATGTCTGAGGCCTGAGCTACCACTGGAGGCCATGTTGATTGATGTCTGTGGTCCATGCTGCCACCAGGTGCCATATCTGAGTCCATGATCCTGTTGTGCTCATGGCCAGTGTTAACCACTGAAGGTCATGGAGATGTCTGTGGTCCAGGCTGCCACCAGGGGCCATGGACCTGCTACAGCTGGAGGCTGTGTTGATGTCCGTAGCCTGTGTTACTAGCAAAGGCCACGCAGATGTCCGTGGTCTGGGCTGCCACCTGAAGTCATGTTGATGTCCGTGGGCCAGTCTGCCATGGAGACCATGCTGAGGTCCGTGGCACATGCTGACACTGGGGGCAGGTAGATGTCTGTGGTCCATGATGTCACCTTGTGGAGGTCCATGATCCGTGCTCCTGCTGAGTATAAAGGACAAGAAAGCCTCTGCAGTGGCATCCATGACTGCAGACTCACAGTTGAGAAAGAGAGACATGGAAGGTTTCTATGGCAACCCCCATTCCCCAAAAAAGTAACAACCTAGACCGGAAGCCATTGAAGAGAACTCTTAGAGATTGTGATGGGGATGCTGAAGTGCAGCTCTTGACAATAGCCAGCTACTGGTGGTGGAGGGGAAGGTCTCACTCTTCTTTGTGGGGGCTGGCCACCGGAAATTTAACCGTGCTTCAGTAACTAGATTGACAACGCAAACTGGACTTTTTTTTTTTTCAATTTCTTTTTTTTGGGGGGAGGGGGAGGCCACAAGAGTAGGGGTGGACCTGGGAAGTAAGAGTGATCCAGGTATATTATGTGAAATTCCCAAATAATCAATGAAAATATTAAGAAAAAAATACATCTTAAAAAAAAAATTATGCCGGGCGGTGGTGGCGCATGCCTTTAATCCCAGCACTCAGGAGGCAGAGGCAGGCAGATCTCTGTGAGTTCGAGGTCAGCCTGGACTACCAAGTGAGTCCCAGGAAAGGCGCAAAGCTACACAGAGAAACCCTGTCTCGAAAAACCAAGAAAAAAAAAATTTAAACAAAACCTTTTCACTGGTTCAGTAGCGATGATGATGATGATGATGGTGGTGGTGGTGGTGGTGATGGTGATGATGATGATGGTGGTGGTGGTGGTGATGGTGGTGATGATGGTGATGATGATGATGATGATGATGATGATGATAAAGATAAAGTGCTGTGAACCCACTGCCTTAGGCCAGCACATGGCCCCTGGGACTAGGGATTCTGCTACAACTTTCTTCTGTACGTTGCCATGAGACAGCCTCCTCTCCCCCACCACTCCTAACGGCCCCCAGGGGAAGAAGGGGCTTTAAGTGGAGGACAAGGGAGGTCTTAGGGAGGAAGGGAGCCTGGGAAAGTAGGGGCAGCTTGTGAGCCTCCTCGCGGCCTGAGGGCAGCAGGGAAGGGCGTCCTTGGTTGCAGAGGACGTAAGGGAGGCAGCGGAGGGGCAGAAGTGGGACAGACGAGGAGACCCAGAGAACAACGCTGCTCTTTGCTGGTTTGCTGAGGGCAAAACTGTCCTCTGGTTGGCATATAGAAACAAGGTTTATTAGTAGCTTTTTGGGTCAGAAGATAATATTTTTGGCTTCAGACGATGGGAAAGCCTTTGAAAAGCAAAAGAATGTCTTTCCTCTTGTTCCAGTAAGCTGATTTCTTGCAACTGGTTTATGACTTCAGTGCTTCAATACTTAGCAGATTATTTGAAAGCTCTTTGGGGGCTAATCAGAGAAGAAAAAAAGAACACATAAATGCTTCCCACCCCACCCCCTTCCTTTTCAGAGGAGAACAAGAGCCCATTGGCCAACATAAGCCAAGTCTCTTGAATTCTAAGCCAGATGGAAGGCTTTCTCATTGACACCTCATTAAGCTGAGACCTGAGAAAACATTTATTTGCCCCTAAGGCCAAGGCCACACAACCCAAGTCTTTTCTTGTAGGCTGGATTCTAAACTGTGAGATAGAAAGAAGGTCCTTAGACAAGACAGCAGATACACTTGTCTCTCAAGCCAAGTTTGGTTGTATGGAGGATGGTAAAAAGGATCCTGGGGACTGGTGACATGGCTCAGTGACAAAGGCCCCAAGCCTGACGACTTCTTCAGTCCCAGAACCCACGCAGTGGCAGAAGAGAACTGACTCCGTAAAGTTGTCCCCGACCGCCACAATATACCCACACATGTACAGGCCCATAGTAAATAATGTTAATAAGATTTAGGCTGTACGTAGTGGCACACACCTTTAGTCACAGCACTCAGGGAGCAGAGGCAGATGATCTCTTCTAGTTCTCTGTGTGGGGGGGAGTCACGGTCTTGAAACTGGGTCTACTCCTGTATCCCTGACTGGCCTTGAACTCACTTTGGCTTAACATATTCACTTGAAACCTAAGAAGGAGTTGCTGGTCTCTGCAGGGAAACTAAGATTCCAGAAAGGTCTGAACTTGACCCCAGCTACCTACGCTGCTTGAAGTTTCTATGTACTGTAGAGAGACTGAGATGTAGCTGCTGCTTGGCTGGGAACCCAGGACTCCTAAGGTGCCCTTCGTCTCCCCTCTGGCCCTCTCTTGTCTCATGGCCCTCAATAGGGCCTGCTTCCTCTGCTCCCTGACCCTGTGGTGAGATGACGGCTTCCAGGCTTTCTCTCCTTCAGCTGCAGCATCCCAAGGAGGCTGCCTTCCCGCTTGGTCTAGTTCAAAGGCTTCTAGAAGGAACTGTATGGCTGGCCGCTGGGACGGCAGTGGTCCGTGGGTAGGAGCTGCAAAGTGCCAAGAGGGGAGGTCTATTCCTGCAAAAGATGGAGTCCTGGGGAGCTTACGTAAAATCTACCTCCGAAACTAGAGGCGAGCAGGCTCGGCAGCGCTCTTCAAAGAGGTTCCGGCAGAGCTGACTTTGGGCCTCACTGGGTGTGTTTCTGGGGAGGTCTGTGTAGGTTTTCCTAGGTGAAAGGCAGCAACCCTGGGTAGTAAGCCAGGCATGCTTGTGCACACATTTAACCCCTGCACCCTCAAGGAAGAGGAGGTGGGCGCTGTGAGTTCGAGGCTAGGCTGATCTACATGGCAAATTCCAGACCAGCCAAGGCTCCATAATGAGACCCTGTCTTTTTTTTTTTTTTTCTTCGAGACAGGGTTTCTCTGCGTAGCTTTGTGCCTTTCCTGGAACTCACTCTCTAGACCAGGCTGGCCTCGAACTCACAGAGATCCGCCTGCCTCTGCTTCACAAGTGCTGGGATTAAAGGCATGCACCACCACCGCCCGGCGAGACCCTGTCGGAAAGGAAAGGAAAGGAAAGGAAAGAAAAGAAAGCTGGATGGTGGTGGCGCATACCTTTAATTCCAACACTCGGGAGGCAGAGGCAGGTGGATCTCTGTGAGTTCGAGGCCAGCCTGAGCTACAGAGCAAGTTCCAGGACAGCTAGAGCTGTTACACAGAGAAACCCTGTCTTGAAAAACAAACAAAAGAAAGAAAGGGAGGAGGGAGGGAGGGAGGGAGGGAGGGAGGGAGGGAGGGAGGGAGGAAGGAAGGAAGGAAGGAAGGAAGGAAGGAAGGAAGGAAGGAAGGAAGGAAGGAAAAGAAAGAGAAAAGACAGGAGAAAAGAAGCAGTAATGAGGAAGTGTAGGTGGATGCTCCTCTGCCTCATCTGGCCTGAGCTTGCCTCCCAGGCCTTTTGGATCAGCTTCTGCACAGAATGCCGATCCAGTTGGCCCTGCGTGAGTGGGTATTTGCTTTGTTGAGTGACTCACGTAGCTAGCTGCCAGCACCTAGAGGGTAGGCAACTTTGCTTGCTCGTGTGTCTGTCCAGGTCTGTGGTATCAGTGAAGACTCAGCAGAGAGCTTCCCCGCAGAGGATAGCGAGGCAGAGCAGACTTGGACGCTGAGAGTCTTTGGAGCCATCTGTCTCCAGATCCTGCCTTTCCCAGGGGCACTGACTTCCTTCTTAGGCCCTGTGGTGGATGGGGAGGATGTTGCTATCAGTATCCCCGTCGTCCAGGATTTACAGCTCAGAGCCATTTCTCTGCTGTGTTCACTTTGTAAGTTCCCTGGCGGCTCTACTTGACCACGTGCTCTCCTGGGCAACTCACCAGACTAGATAGTGAGTGCGGTGGCATTTAATGTGCTGCCCACGGAGATACCACTTCCAGCCTGAAGCCTGCGGTGTCTGGAGACCTGAAAACCCTTCCCTGAGCTCGGGGAGAATGGCCTGGAGAGCCAGAGCTCTGTGCAAAGCTCTGTAGAGGGCCTTGAGTTTCCACGCCCATCAGGGCCACCGTAACTGGATAGTTAACTTGAACAAGCACGTGCCCAGTCCTGGCATCCAGGGACAGACTAACAGCCAGCTCTGGTTCTGCTGCCATGTGGTTGCAGCTTGGGAGGAGCTTGTAGTTGGCTTGGGGGGCGGGTGTGCTTTACTTAATGACCTGTTCCTGAGAGCGCTGTGTGGTGAGCAGGGTGAGGGCATCATCATGCTCCCACAAGCACCAGGCTGCAAGTGTGTGCCAGACTAACCAATGGGAAGGACCTGTAAAGTCCTGCCAACGTGTTTCTAGAATGAGCTTCTGGGGCTGGTGTGTGTGTGTGTGTGTGTGTGTGTGTGTGTGTGTGTGTGTGTGTGTGTGTGTGTACTCAAGCCCCAGGCATCTTGTCTCTGTCTCTCTAATGCTAAGATGCCAGCTGCATGCTGCCACACCCCACTTTTTACTGGTGTGTGTGTGTGTGTGTGTGTGTGTGTGTGTGTGTGTGTGTACTCAAGCCCCAGGCATCTTATCTCTGTCTCTCTAATGCTAAGATGCCAGCTGCGTGCTGCCACACCCCACTTTTTACATGGTTCCGGGGATCTGGACTCAGGTCCCTTACACTCGGACACCGGGTACTTTTCTAGCTCAGCTGTCTCCCAGCCACCCCTCCCAGACCGATTTTCCTGTCACAGTTCTACTTGCCTGCCACGCATCTGAGATGCCATGTCTTTGGCGCAGTTGAGCCCTGGTGGACAGCTTCCCTGTCCCCCGTCCCCCCCCCATTTCTGTGGTGTCTTGTCCTCTTCTCGGGCCACTGCCTTGCTCGTCTCCATCCTCAGGGGGAAGGGCCAGAGCTCCAGTGTGAGGCTGACCTGGTCCCTGTTCTGTCCAGCCTTAGTCTAGCTGAGCCATAGGAAGAGGAGAGCGCCTGGCAGGTCAGAAGAGACGGTTCGCAGCGGTGCCCGGTGCCGAGCAGAGCTTGTGCTTTCCTTCCCGGGACTGTTTGCAAGGGAAGAATGAGAGTGTTGAGTGACACACTGTCCCGATTACAGGCGCCCAGCCGCCTCCAGCCGCTCAGGGCAGAGTGCGGCTCAGTGCCTCTCCATTGCCACTGCACAGATCCCATGGCCGGGGCCTGACGGGAGCAGCAGTCTTCTGGCCTGGGGAGCTGTTCTCTCGACACTCCATTGTTGATGGAATTGTATCCACAGGCCAGGAAGCTCCTGGCAATGGAGGCTTCTTTTTTCCCTCAGTCACTTCAGATGGGACGGCGCCCCCAGTCTTCAAGGTGAGGCTGTCGGGTATACAGTCCGCTCCTCCCTGGCTTTTCCTAGCCGCACACATCTGAGGAGAAATGAAATCACTCACTTGTTGAGCCTCTCCTGTCAGCCTAGAGTGGAAACTACCCCTGTAGGCCCTGAGGACCCTGTCACACTGGGACTGCCCTGTGCTTCCCTGTACCTTGCCTGCAAGTTCCCCGGGTCAGAGCCTTGGCCTTCTTGCCAGGAAATGAGGCTCCAGTGGCTGCCTCATCATCCTAAGGCCCAGTGAGCAAATGACTGGGGTGTACTGACCTTCTGCAGCGCCCCACGGGGAGCACACATGAAGACACGCTAAGCACCTCTGCAACAGGTAGATGTCTGCTCTGAAGAAATCACTGAGAGAGCCTTGGCGGTTTGGAATAAACCTTCCCTTTTCCACACGTAGCAGCTATTCTGGTTTCTTTACTGCACCTATTCCGTTCATGAGGATCCTCTTTGTCTTCCAGAACCAGGATGTAGCCTTAGTCTGCTTTTTAATTTTTCTGTTTTAACTTAAGATCAAGGAGGCTGGAGGCTGGAGCGATATCTCAGCAGTTAAGAGCACTTGCTTCTCTTCAGAGGACCTGGGTTCCATTCCCAGTACTCACATGGTGGCTCACAGCCATCTGTAGCTCCAGTTCCAGGAGATCCAACAGTCTTTTCTGACCTCCGGGGGCACCATGTGTGTATAGACACACATACACAAAACACATAATAAAATTAATAAATCTCACAAAATTAAAAAAAAATAGACCAAGGGGGTAAAACACACAAGCAGCAACTTTCCCCATATTGAATTCCAGACCAGCCAGGGCTACACAGTGAGACCTTGTACCCTGGGGTGTGCTGGCACCTTGGGGTGTGGTCTGTGAATACAAGGACAGTGCTCTTGAGCCATTGCCACCACGAGGGGACACGGAGCTACCGTCACTGTGTGTATAAAGTATCCAAAGAAGCTGGGAGTCCAGGTTTCATGGGAAGTCATCCAGTTGTGTGTTTTTGTGTATGATGTGTGTGTGTGAGAGAGGGAGTGAGTGTGTGTGTGTGTGTGTGTGTGTGTGTGTGTGTGTGTGTGTAAGTCAAGAGGACAGTTGCAGAGTTAGTTCCTGTCACCTTCATGGAGGGCCTTGAACTTGAACTGCATGCCAAGTGCTTTTCCTCACGGAGCCAGCTCACCAGCCTGGCATGGATTGTTTTTATCACATTTACTTGTTTGTTGGTTTGTTTTGCGGGGGAGGGGAGATACATGCCACGGTACATTTTTGGAGGTCAGAGGACAACACAGTTTTAGAGTCAGTTCTCTCTTTGAACTGTGTGGGCCCTGAGATGAAACCCAGATCACTGCTGTTCCCTCACCTGCCGAGCCGCCATGCCACACACCCCACCCCACCCCCACCCGGCCTGGATTTTTGAGAATAAACACTGCGTACCAAGTACAGCTTGCAGACAGAGCCCAGGCCGCGGCTGCCATTCCCTCAGCTGACCTGCTGCTGGGGTCCTTCGGGCTACCACACAGGCTTGTTATCACCGAAGGAGATACACGAACACCAGATAGGCGCATTCCTGATTCTGCTCTGGTACAAGCGCAGTAGCCTGGGGCAGGCCAGCCCCTTCCTGGGGCTCACTTTCTTTATCTGCACAGTGAGAGCCAGACCTAGATCTGTGACTTTGAACTTATTTTTTTCTTTTCAGCAGTAAAACCTTTGTTTCAGCCAAATCTTACAAGGGGATCATCACAGGGTATGAAACTGTCCCAGTTGCTGAGAATCTGGGGTTCTGGCCCGGGGCTGCCTCAGCCCTCCCTGGGGCACCCTGCCAGACTCTGCAGAACACAGTGTAGTGATAGCCCACCTGCCCGCTGCCCCCCCCCCAGCCCAAGGTCTGTGGATGACGAGGGGGAGGAGAGCAATCTCCAGGAGTGTCAGCCATAGCAGCCCCCCACAGCGACCCTCACTAATGCTCTCCTAGCATGAGGCATCCTGACAGCCACTGGGTGCCACCAACCCTGCTGGTGCTCCTGTGACTTCACCTCCCCCAGGTGTCTGTCACCGTTCCCAGCTTATACATGGGACATGGGACTGAGGGGCCCATAGACCACTGAACTGGGAGGTAAAGGAGCCCGGATGCCACCTGGTGCTGTGTCCATTCAGAATCTAGTCTGGGTAATAATCCTTCCCTTGTGTTTCTTCATGCTTCAGTTGACAGAATCCCGTCCGTCAAGGTGGATTTCTCTAAACTTGACTCTGTCTTTCTAAAAATCACCACACAGGAGGCCGAGCAGTCCGAGCCCAGAAGTGCAGAGGTGCCGAAGAAGCCCAAGGCTGCCGTACCTTCCATCAACAAGAGGCCGAAGAAGGAGACGAAGAAGAAGCGGTAGAAGCAGAGGCCCCAGAGCCTGTGGCCTTGGCCTTGGGGGCAGCCCTCCTGGGAGCCGGCATCCTGTTTCCGCTCACGGACTGTCTCTGTCCTTGGCTCGAGGTCTGAGAAGATTGAAACTCCCTCTGACCACAGAGATCTGAGCAGGCCCGAGGCCCCAGCTGTTCAGACCACCACTTCCTCTTCCATCACTCTGGTACACAGAGACTCTCCGAGAGCAAACACTGTCCCGGGGGCGTTCGGAGTCAGGTCAGGCTCACAGAGCCAGTTATCACGTTAGTCCCCGGTCCAGTGGTCTTCGGGCCAGGGGAGTCACATCGCACTGTGGAATTGTTACCTAAGGCTACAAGCACACCTTTACTTGTGTCACATTTGTGGGTGTGGGTGTGGGTATTGTGGGTGACTTTTGTATGCACAGAACTTCACGTGTGTTCAGCCCTCTCACTGCGGCAGCCAGGTCCTGAAGATGACGGGGGACGGCAGGACAGCAGAAGGCCTGGCCCGGTGGCGCCTGCCCGGGAAGGTGGTAGCCGAACGAGGCCAGACTTCCTGGGCACAGACTTCGTAAGCCTTTGAAGTGGACTTGTCACGTGCAGACAACCTCATTTCACCATTCTAACATTCAAAGTGCCTTTGACTCTGGCCTGTCACCCCCGCATCTGTCATTCCCTGACCAACCAAGAAAAATTACGTGAAGTAAAGCCAATAAACTGTCACGCACGCTGAGCCTGCCTGTGTTGGTGCTGAGGAGGGGAAGGGACAGCCTGGGTTTCTCTCCTGAGAGTAAGGAGAACACTGTCCCCATAGAAGTGGGGCAGTGTGGGCAGAATGGGCAGCTGTGGGCGGAGCCCTCCAGGCCAAGCCGCCCTGGAACAGGGTTTCAGAAAGGGTCCAGTCAGTGGCTCTACGATGTCTAGTCATTGGGAACACTCGCGAGTTAGTGTCCACAGGGCCCAGGCCCCTCTCACTCCATAGGTTCCTACAGCCAAGAGGACAATGCTTGCCCTTAGGGATGTGAGAAATACACTACAATATGGTAGAAAGCCTCAAGACTCCAGGCAGCTCTCATCACATGCCCTGAGTCAGCTGCCCAGAAAAGCAGGCTCATTCTCTTGCCAGACCCTTTCCCAAGAGTCATGGGGGGGGGGGCGCTAAGGGACTTAGGTACGGACACCTGTCCATTTCAAGTGCTAGCCCAGGCCACCTGAAACGTGACAGTAGAACAGGATCCCAGGCCCAGGATCCTGGCTATGCAGTTTAGCAGGCGTTTACCCTGGTGTGGTATTGGTGTTACTGGGGCAGGTGCTCGGCTGTGCAGAGGGCTTTGACAGGGCCTCCCAGAACCTCAGGTCTCCGGAAGTTCAGTAATTCTGCCTGGCAAAGAGCCACCTTGTGCAGACAAGCGCGCGCTTCCGCTGAAGGCTTCTGCTCGTCAGTCACCTCTCAGACCCCTGGATCTCAGGCCGCAGGAACAAGGGGCCTTTGTGGAAGCCCCGGGTGCACCTGGCCTCGTGGGAGCCTGACATTCAGTAAGTCCTAGCGGGTTCTATGGGAGCCCAGTACAGGGGCCCCGTCTCAGACCGAGGGGCAGCCCAGATGCCTGGCAGAGTGCAAGTGAGGAGCTGGCCACAGGCAGGAGCTGAGAGCTGAGGGTTAGGGTGGGTGTGGGGCCAGGCCACTGTAGATCTGTCCCCTGAGGGAGAGAACACCTAAGCTCCCAGGAACAATTCCACCTTAGGGTCCAACTCCTTAGGTTGCCTCAAAGGCTGCTCCAGAGACCATCCTAGGTGGCAGGGGGATGTGCTTTCTCCACACCACAATGTGGGACAGAATTCTTGGGTAAAGCAGGTTTGTTAACAGGTGAGATTAATAAAGTACACTCACAACACTGATTCAGTTGTCTAGTCCTGCCGCTCTGCCCAGGGGATATGGAGCCAACTGCAAGCTCCCTCATGTCTCCTGACCCCCAAGAGAGCACACAACCCTTCTCCCTCTGCTCTTAATCGGTCACATATTCAGACAAGACCACACCCTGAGGCTTGGTACCTCAAAGCTATTGGCTGAACTGAACTAATTCCCACAACACTTCTCCTTTTTTGTCTAAATAAAAGGGTTCTAATCCTAACACAAAGCTATATACAATAAAAACAATTATAAAGCATTATCTAGAAGAAAGGGTAATAACATAAACAAAAATGGAACTACAACCAATAAGAACAACATCAAACAAGAAACACAAATTAAATGTCCAGGCCAAAGGTAATTGGCAAGTTACAGAGATACTCCAATAGCTCTCCTATCCTGAGGAATCTAAATCTTGTGGGGGTTTTGTTGTTGTTTTGTTTTGTTTTGAGACAGGGTTTCTCTGTAGTTTTGGTGCCCATTCTGGATCTCGCTCTATAGACCAGGCTGGCCTCCAACTCACAGAAATCTGCCTGTCTATCCCCCTTTTTCTATTCCAAAAGAGATCCCTCATTCTAAACTTTATTGTTCCACCCCCAAGCCTATAACAACTTATAACCAATCCCTTACAGATGACCATTATCCATAACCCTGACAAAAATCAAAAACCTGTTGGGAGAGGGGGCATCGTTTTTCTCAGAATTCCTTCTTGCTATCTAGGGGGTGACGGTAAATAATAAAAAAAATAAAACTGATTAATTCCCATGAGGACTAGCTGTAACATTTGTAGCCAGTTTCAGAGTAATGGGTAAAGTTTATCTGGAGTTCTGGCTGTAGTGGTGTAAGCTAGCCTGGCTAGCTCAGTTGGTAAAACTTGAGACTCTTGGTCTCAGGGTCATGGGTTCAAGCCCCATGTTGGGAGCCAGATAATGTGGGACAGAATTCTTGGATAAAATCAGGTTTATTAACAGGTGAGATTAATAAAATACACTCACAATGGAGATGAGAAGCTGCCACTGATTGAGTTGCAGAGTCCTGTTGTTCTGCTCAGGGGAGAAGGGGACCAGCCACCTGTGGTTTCACGCTGCCTGACCCAGTCCTCACCCCCAAACAAGCTTGCACGACCCTCCTCTCGGCTCTTAAGTAGTCAGACTCAGACAAGACCACGCCCTGAGGCTTGTTACCTCAAAGCCATTGAACAGAATGAATTCCCACAATACCCTCCTCCCCTCTGTACTGTGGAAGAGGTGGCAGCATCAGGCTCTGGTGGCTTCTGACCATCTTTCCTAGGTCCCTGGTTCCCACTAATCAGAGAGCCCTGGAGAAGCTCCAGCCTCTACCTTCTGCCTGACACCTGCACCCTGAGCTCTTGTCTAGGCTCCAGCTTTCCTGAGTTACCTGGGATTTCCAGAGCAGAGGAGCTCTCTCTCTCTCTCTCTCTCTCTCTCTCTCTCTCTCTCTCTCTCTCTCTCTCCCTCCCTCCCTCCCTCCCTCCCTCCCTCCCTCCCTCCCTCCCTCCCTCCCTCTCTCTCTCTCTCTCTCTCTCTCTCTCTCTCTCTCTCTCTCTCTCTCTCTGTGTGTGTGTGGTTTTACGAGACAGGGTTTCTCTGTGTAACAATCCTGGAACTTGTCCTGTAGACTAGGCTGGCCTCACAGAGAGATCTGCCTACCTCTGCCTCTTGAATGCTGGGATTAAGGGCTCTCTGATTGTAAGTTTGACAAAGGAGATCATAGTATCCTATGTCTGCCTGTGTCACTTAGTACATCATCCTCCAGTACCCTTTCTGTTGTTACAAATGGATAAAAAATGGATAAATCCTTCCTTTCTTCCTCCCTTTCTCCTCCCTCAACCTCCTGAGTGCTGGGATTGTAGTCATGCACCACAATGCCTAGCTTTTTGTTAAAATGAGTTATTCTATTGTTTATATAGCCCCCTCTCTCTTTCTTTGAGACAGGGTCTCACTGTGCAGTCCTGGCTGTCCTGGAACTCACTCACTATGTTGATCAGGCTGGCCTCAAATTCACAGAGATCTACTTGCCTCTGGCTTCTGAGTGCTGTGATTAAAGATGTGTGCCACCATGGTAGACTATTTTTAACTTCTTGAGCCTTTTTTAAAAAATGTTAATTTACATTCCTGCTGACAGGCACCAGGGTTCTAACTCTTCTGTGTCCTTGCCAACACTTAGGCCAACACTTAGCTTTTCCTTGAGACAGCTATCCTAACAAGTGCGAGGCGACAGCTCCTGGTCTTGTTTATACTTTTCCGATGATGGGAGTTGAGGACTTTGAACATGCCAGTTGGCCACGTGGAGACCATCTTTGGAAAAGTGTCTGTTCGGGTCATTGAGCTGTTTATTAAGTCAGACAAATGGCTGTTTTGGTACTGGGTTGTGTGCATACTGTTTTAGACGCTAGCCCTGTGTCAAGTGTTACTTGCCACTTTTCCCTTACGTAGAGTGACTTTTCGTCTTGTTTCCTTTCTCGTGAACCTTTAGTTTGATTAAGTTGCACCTGTTTATTCTGTCTTTGCACCATGTGCTTTTAGTGTCCTTTCCAAAAAGGAAAAGAGAAGAAAAGCCAGGCGCGGCGGTGGTGCACACCTTTAACTCAGGAGCTGGAGACAGGCAGATGGATCTCTATGAATTTGAGGCCAGCCTGGTCTACACACTGAGTTCCAGGCCAGCCAAGGCTACATAGTGAGAGTCTGTCTCAAACAAACACCTGCGGCCAAGGTTAATGTCTAGGGACTTCCCTCCTTCTAGAAGTTTCCCTTTGTCAGGTCCTATGTCTCAGTCTGGGCCCTGTTTTAATGGGCCAGAGAGATGGGCTTAGTGACCTGAGTTCAGTCCCCAACACCCATGTATGTCAGACATCTGTCAACCCCAGCTGCAGAGGATCTAGATGCTGTCTTCTGGCCTCCAAGGGCACCTGCACTCACATGCATATACCCACACACAGACACGCACACGTACACATAACCAAAATGAATCTACTTTGAGATCAAATTTGTATATCATGTAAGGTGAGGGTCCAGTTTCACTTTTTTGCATGTTGCTGTCTCCACACCATGGATTGCAGAGAGATTCATTTCTCCACTGTGCATTTTTGGTGCCCTTGTAGAAGATTAATCAACAATATGAGCTTGGGTTTATTTCTGGGCTCTCATTCTGTTCTCCTGCTCATGTGTTTGTCTTTATACCCGTAGCATCCCATTTTGCTTATTATACCCTTGCTGTTCAGCTTGAAATGGGTGTGCATCTGGCTTTACTTTCACATTTGGCTTTGTTCTTCCTGAAGACATTATCTGAGGTCCTTGGCACCATATGAATTTTGAGGTGCTTTTTTTATATTTCTGTAAAAAATTAATTTTGGAAGGGATTACACTAAATCTCTAGGGCACATTGGCTAGTGTGGACATTTTAACAGTATTGTTAATTCTTCCAGTCCATGAACATGGGAAATCTCTCTTCGAGGCTTCAAGAATCCTGTGGCTTGCGTGTGGCTTGTCTCCTAAGGCCTCCTGTAGTGGAAGCCTGGTACCTGGTGTGGTGGTGTGGGATGTGATGGAAACCCTCTTTAGCACATGGGCCAAATGGGAGCTTGCTCTGGCCTTGGGGGGCATCACCCTCATAAGGGAATGTTGGTTTCATGAACTGTCATGAGAACAAGTCAGAAAAGCGTCAGCCTGTTCCCTGAAGCCCTCTGTGGCCTCATATCCTTTGAGGTGATGCCCCTGTTCCTAAGCATGCTCCTGCCATGACGTTACCAGCTATTAGCACTACGCAAAGCCCAAACAGAAAGATTGCATCTCTCATTCACTCCATCTTATTGGAGTAAAGGCCAATTTTCTCTCCAGAACCCACAAGGGCTGCAAGAGCTGTTTCTTCCAATCCCGGATTTTCAGTTTCCAAAATGTGAGCTAAATAAACTTCTTTTCTTCTTAAAGTAGCCTGCCTTGGGTATTTTGTTATAGTACTAGAAACATACCAATACAAACAGTGGTTTTTTTTGGAGGGGGGGGGAGCAAGAGTTGCCAGGATTTGAACTCAAGAGCTTTGTGCATGGTAAACATATGCTATACTAGCAAAAAGCTATATCCTAATGAGGCAAACATCTGGGAAAAAAAAAAAAAAAACTTGGAGTCATCTTAGATTTGCCCCTCTCTGTTGATCCTGAAGTATCTCCCTGCAACTCAAAATCTCACCTCTTCCTGCCACTGTTGAAGTCTGGTCTACCATCATCCCAGCCTGGGTATTGAGCAGCCTCCTCGTTGTGAGATTGGGCCAGCAAGATGGTTCACCAGGTAAATGTGCTTGGCTCCGAGGCTAACATGAATTTGATCCTTGGGAAACACATGGTGGAAAGGGAGAGTCAACTCCAGCAAGTTGTCCTCTGACTTCCACCATGTATGTGCCCCTCCACACAAAATGAATGAATGAATGAATGAATGAATGAATGAATAAATAAATAAATAAATGTGAGAGTGAAAAACAAACAAAAACTAGTGAGATCATTTCTCTCACCTACTCCCGCCTCACTCAGGGAACGACCAAAGTTCTCAGTGGAACCCACAGAGGCCCCAAGAGACACATCACCTCCTCTCCCTAACTCTACTTCATTTTTATGGCTTTCCATCTTCCGAGATGCCAGGCAAGCCCAGCTCAGGCTTCTTCAGCCCCATGTCCCTTCAGATATGGTGCCCCACGGATATCTGTGTTCTAATCCCCAAGCCTGGGCCAGGGGGCGGGAGTGCATGTATAACCAAGTTAAGGATTTGAGCATGGGGAGTTATTCTAGAATATCCAAGGGTAATCACAAGGGTATAAGAAAAAGAGGGAGAAAGGAAAGTTGAAATCAGAGAGGGTGTGACCCAGAAGCAGAAGTTGGAGCCATGAGCAAGGAATGTGGGCTGACTGTGGAAGTCGTAAGATGAGGTAGAGAATTCCCGGCACCCTATAGAGGAAGTTCTTCATGGTGAAAGCCAACATCTTGATTTTCATCTAGAGAGACCCATTTTGGATCCTTAATCTTAAGGACTTTGAAACACTAGGTTTTGGTTGCTTGTAGCCTAAAGGAAGTGAGGTGTATTCCTTTCTCAGCATGAACTTTCAACCTGACAGGTTCTAGAGCAATGTTTCTCAACCTGTGGGTTGTGACCCCTTTGGGGGTTGTCAAACGACCCTTTCACAGGGGCCACATATCAAATATGTAGATTACGGTTCATAACTATAGCAAAATTACAGTTATGAAGCAACAACAAAAATAATTTTCTGGTTGGGGGTCACCACAACATGAGGAACTGTTTTGAAGGGTGGCAGTATTAGGAAGTTGAAAACCATTGTTCTAGAGTCACCTGAGAGATGTGCTTCTGGGCACGGCTGCAGGGAATTGTCTTGATGGCATTAACTGAGGAGGAAATACCTGCCCATTGTGGGTGGCACCATTCCCTGTTAGGATCTGATGGGCAGCGTACATTCATTCTTCTCTGCTTCCCGATTGTGGATGTGATATGAACAAATGCTTCAAGCTTCATCTGCCATGATATCTCTGTCGTAATGGTCTGTACCTTTGAACCTGTGAGCCAAAATAAACTGTCCTTTCCTTGAGACGCTAGACAGAGGCAGTAGCTATAAACAATAATGCCAGGTTGTACACTTTAAGATGCTTAATTTTATGGTATGTGAATTTGACCTCAATAAGTTAAGAAATGGGAAAAAAAAAGAATCCTAAAACCAGGCATGATTTGGTGGCCCAAGACTGTAATCTCAGCACCTTGGAGATAGAGAGGCAAGATCAAAAGTCCAAGGCCATCCTTAGCTACATAGTGAGTCCAGGGCCTGCCTGGGCTTTTCTGAGCCTTTCCTCTCCCCCAGCAGAAGCCCTCCTGGATAATTCCAGAAAAAGGGAAGAGAACAGCGGCATGGAGAGAGTGGGCACCGGGGCTTTGGAACCTAAGCTCAATTACGGGCACCTCCACGTCCTTATCTGTGAAATGGAGGAGGAGATCATGCTGCAACCTCATAGCGTTACTGTGACAACGCAGAAGTCATGAGCATAAACGCCTGCACCCTCAGAGCCTTAGTCACTACAGTGTGGTGTCGGGTGGGACACCTCCCACTCTCGCTCATACCCCAAACGTGCGAAGCCATCTTCTTTTGAGCCCGCGTGGAGATTCAGCCCCAACCCCTCTCCCTGGGTCCCCACTTGCCCAGCCATGGAGTTACAGGTGGTTCTGGCTCTCTTTCCCCCCAGGACGGGTGCTGGGGATTGAACTTGGGTCCTTATGCTTGCACAACAAACACTCTACCAGTTGAGCCGCCTCAGCAGCCCCATCCTTTCTTCCAAGAGCTCATGTTCTTCTTGGAGCACACGGAAGGAAAAGTAAACAAATATTCTGTGTGTGAGATGGAGGTATATGCTAAGGGGGAGGAGCAAATAAGGGCCGAAGAACAGGAAGTTTGGGGCAAAGTTTAAGATTTCAATTTGATGTTTTAGTTACCTGTTTCCTTGCTGTGATAAAATACCATGAAAACAGCTACTTAAGAGACAGTTTATTGCCAGGCTGTGGTGGCACACACCTTTAATCCTCGGCACTTAGGAGACAGAGGCAGGATAATCTCTGAATTCGAGGCCAGCCTGGTCCACAGATTGAGTTCCAGGACAACCAACAACCAATGCTACACATAGAAACCCTGTCTTGAAAAACCAAAGGAAAAAAAAAAAGGAAAGAAAGAAAGAAAGATGTGTGCCTATTAAGCACTTCTCCGATTATGAACTGTAGTTCCTGCACTGGCAGTCTGCTGTCTATATGGATTTCTCTGTTCTGAATATTTCCTATCAATGGATTCATGTAACATTCGGCCTTTTGTGAATGGCTTCCTTCTTTCAGCATAACCATTCCCACGCTTACCCACTGTGTAGCAAGAACCAGGACCTCACTGAATAATATTCCTTTCAATGTGTCTACGAGACAGGATTTTCCTAGAAGACAACTCGGTGAATGAGATTCTCCCATCAGACACTTGCCTTTTGGGTGTGGATCCTTTGAAGACAGAACTGAGGGATGTGGAGGGGGGTTCCCAGCTCTGACCCTCAGAACTGCTGTGATGAAGGTCAGTCACATGACAGCCTTGAAGGACTATAGTAAAAACTGGACATACTAGCTGGGCCTGGTGATGCATGCCTGTGTTCCTGGTACTGGGAAGGTAGAGGCAGTAGGATAAAAAGTTCAAGGTCACCCTCAGAGACTCAGTGAGCTTCAGCCCAGGCTTGGAGACATGAGACCCTCCCCGCTCCAAAAACAGAACTTTGGATATGGTGTGTCTATGAAGTGTGCAGAGTATAGTAAAGAATTTATAAGTGGGGCAGTGAAAAGGACTGGAAAATCAAGAACACCATTATTCTAAAAATGGCCGTCCTCGGGCCAGCCGAGATCGTGGGTACCGTGGAAGCTGCACATGGGATCTAGGCTGATGTCATGCTAGCTCTTGTATTCACAGATCACTGAATAATCTAGTAGATTTTGCCATTCACTTTTCCTTCCCTCATTCACTCAACAACCCAGATCATGGAGGGTGAAAGTAGCAAGGACGTGCTGTGTGTGCATTGTTAATAATAAAACTGAAAATACTCTGGAAAAAATAATTCCAGGGTCATTGAGGAGGCCCAGGGAGTAAGACGTCTGCCCCCACGCCTGCTAGCTTGTGCTAGACGCCCTGAAGTCACGTGGGAAAAGAGAACAGGCTTTTGCAAGGTGTCCTCTGACTCTCTACACACGTGCCATGCCACTTGAGTGTGTGTGCACATCAACTTAACACAAAACAAATACAAATACACAATAAATATGTGTAAAAAGAGTTGAAACTTTTTGTTTTAATTTCGGGGGGCATAAAATGGCTCAGTGCTTAACGGTGTTTGTTACCAAGCCTGATGACCTGAGTTCAATCCCTGGGACCCACAGGTGGAAGGAGAGAACCGACTCCCACAAATTGTCCTCCAACCTCCATATACACGCCATAACACACGTGCCCTCAACCACAAAAAATGAATAAAAAATGTAATAAAGGAAACCCAGGGGAGACTGGGGATGTTGCTCAATCGATAGAGTATTTGCCTAGCATACATGAAGCCCTGGGTTCTTTTCTAAACACTGCATAAAACAGGCCTGCCCTTTATTCCCAGCACCCCGTGCTTGCAAGCCGGAGAAACAGAAGGCCAAGGTCACCCTTGGCTACACTGTGAACTCAAGGCCAGTCTGGGCTCCGGGAGACCTTGTGTTACAACAGCCAACCAGCCTGGCAAGGCCCTGGCTCAGCGTGTGGGGTGGCAGCTGTGGAAGCACGAGGACCTGAGTTCAGATCCCCAGCACCCAGGTAAAAAAAAATAGACGTGACAGCATGTGTTTGCAGCCCTGGCATACGGGGGAGGTGGGAGGGTAGAAGAAAGTTTGGGGGTTCGGACAGATGAGATTGTGGTGCCCACGGGCAGCTAATATAGCAGGAACAGTGAGAGGCAGGCTCAGCCAGAGACCCTGTCTCAAAACTAAAGTGGAAACAGAGGAAGACAATCTACATGAATCTATGACTCCTTCCTTCCTTCCTTCCTTCCTTCCTTCCTTCCTTCCTTCCTTCCTTCCTTCCTTCCTTCCTTCCTTCCTTCCTCCCTCCCTCCCTCCCTCCCTCCCTCCCTTCCTTCCTTTCTTCCTAGATTTTGTTTTCTTTTTCTTTTTTTAAATTAAGAAATGTTTTATTCATTTCACATACGAATCACAGATCCCCCTCTTTTCCCTCCTCCCACCCCCCCCCTCCAGCCTTTCCCTGTCCCAACCCACCCCCCATTCCCAGCTCTGAAAAGGTAAGGTCTCTCATGGGGAGTCAGCAGAGCCTGGTACATTCAGTAGAGGTCGGTCCAATCCCTTCCCCCTGCATCAAGACTGTACAAGGTGTCCAGCCATAGGTAATGGGCTCCAAAAAGCCAGCTCATGCACCAGGGATGGACCTGATCCTACTGCCAGGGGCACCCTTAAGCAGACCAAGCTACACAACTGTCTTATGCAGAGGGCCTAGTCCAGTCCCGTGCAGGCTCCACAGCTGTTCATCTAAAGTTCATGAGTTCCCACTAGCTTGGTTTGGTTGTCTCTGTAGGTTCCCCATCATCATCTTGGTGCCCCTTGCTCATAGAATCCCTCTTCTCTCTCTTCAATTGGACTCGTGGAGCTTGGCCTGGGGCTTGGCTGTGGATCTCTGCATCTGCTTCCATCAGTTACTGGATAAAGGCTCTATGATGACAGTTAGGGCAGTCACTGATTTGATTACCAAGATAAGCCAGTCCAGGTGCCCTCTTCCCTATTGCTAGTAGTTTAAGCTGGGGTCATCCTTGTGGTTTCCTAGGAACTTCCCTAGGACCAGGTTTCTCCCTATCCCCATAATATCTCCCTTTATCAAGGTGTTTTGTTTTATTTTTGAGGGAGAGTTTCTCTGTTGTAGCACTGGCTGTCCTGGAACTTGCTCTGTAGACCAGGCTGACCTTGAGCTCAGAGATCCACCTGCCTCTGCCTCCCAAGTGCTGGGATTAAAGGCGTGTGTCACCACTGCTGACTAAAAAGATTTATTTTTACTGTTTTAAATCACGTGTTTATGCCTGTGTGTGGGAATGTGCACATGAGTGCATGTGCCAGCAGAAGCCAGAGGGGTCCAGTTCTGTTTGGAGCTGGAGTTACAGGTGGTTGTGAGCCACCTGATGTGGGTGCTGGGAATTGAAACTGGGTCCTCTGGAAGAGAAGGACATGCCTTTAACCACTGAGCCATTTCTCCAGCCCCAATCTGTGACTTTTGCACACATGTGTACAGGCTAGTGCACCTCCAGCCCCACAACATTCTAGCTCATTTGGTCAAGTACTTGCTGTGCAAGTATAAATAAGGACTTGAGTTTGATCCCTAACGCCCCCCAAAAAGTGGGTGTGGTGGCTTTTGGCCTCCATGTGCTCAATTGCACACACACACACACACACACACGCACACGCACACATGCACACGCACACACATACCTGCGCACACATAAACATGCATGCTAGGTCTGCACATATACAAGAATTCTAGATAAGTCTGAGAAACGAGTTCACCGTGAAGTCATCAGGGAAATACAAACGAAACCATAATGTTCCTAAGTGCCCCAGATGGGCTGGAGTCAAAAGAATGAACGCACCAACTATGGAGAGGTTGGCGTGGCTGGCAGAAGTGGCAGGAGTGGGCGAACCTCAGCAAAGCAGTGGGAGTTGCTGTAGGCAGCTCCACAGGCCTCTCCGCCCAGGGGCTCTGCATTCCCTCCTCGGCATCACCCAAGGGAGGTCCAAACATCTGTCCACAGAGTCTTGTGCTGGATTCTAGCAGCAATGTTCATGGCGGCTTTCTTCGCAAAAGCCAAAAACTGGAAATAGCCAGATGTGGTGGCTCATGCCTTTAATCCCAGCACTCGGGAGGTAGAGGCAGGAGGATCTCTGTGAGTTTGAGGCCAGCCTGGTCTACAGAGTGAGTTCCAGGCCAGCCAGGCTACATAGTGAGATCCTGTGTCAGAAAAACAAAACCAAACCAAACAACTAGAAATAACCCCAGTGCCATCAACAACAGAATTGGCAAAGTGTGCCAGGCATGGTGGCACACATCTATGTCATCTCTGTACTCAAGAAGCTGAGGCAGGAGAATTGTAAGTTTCCCATCAGCCTGGAAATACATAATGAGACCCTGTCTCCTTGCCCCATCCCCCTTTCCCAAAAAGAGAAGAAAAAAATTTCCTGAAATGGGTAAAATGTGGTATATTTAAAACCAATGTATCTAAATAAATCTGAAAAGTATTTTTGTGAATGCAATAAGCCAAGCGCACATACAATATATACCTTCTGTTTCTAGTCAAATGGGATGAGAAAACAGACAAGCTACGCTGGAGGCCTCTAGCAGGAGGGCTGAGTATAAAGGCTTTCTGGAGGGATCCAGATATCCGAGGGTGGAAAGATGGTTCAGCAGGTAAACACATTTGCTGCCGAAGCCTGGCAGCCTGAGTTCAGTCCTTGGAACCCAGGAAGGAGAGAACCGACTCTACAAGGCTGTCCTCTGGCCATCACGTGTGTGCGGCAGCATTCACATGCATGCATCCCACACATACACATACACACAACACACAGACATACACAACACATACACAGCAGTAATCAGTACACTTGTAAGATTGTCTGTGTTGACGTTCAGTCCTCAGGATGGACGGATGCTGAAGAGAGCTCTGGCTTCCCCACTCCATGTAAACAGACTGTACTAAACAAACCTTCACCCAGAGGACCGGACAGTAAGTCAAATGCTCTGCCATTTGCCTCCTCGGCAAATCTCTTCGGCTGGTTTGCCTGTCTCTGGTTGCAGATGAGGGAACTGAGGCACAGGCACATTAAGCAACTTGCCTTGAGGAACTTGCAGGAACCGTGAGATCAGAGCCCAGGTGCCGGTGACTTCATGCCTCTGGCCAGCTCTTTCTCTCCAGCAAACCTTTTTCTTCCCCAAGGGTTTGCTGTGCTGGCGGCTGACTGGAGACCAAGTTCAACACAGCCACTGAACTCATAGGTGTCAGTATCGTGCCGGGACCCAGAAAGCCTGGGGCAAGGAGGCCAAGGTCATTCTCACATCTGCCTAGCTTGGGCAGCTGTGAGTGTAGTTTTATTTGTCTATTTCTGATGAAGGTCAGGACGTCTACCGGGCTAGGCAAGTACTCTGTTCTGAGTTATAACCCCGGTCCTAAAGTTTTGTTTTTCTCATTTATTTGCGTGTCTGGGTGTTTTGCCTGCATGAACGCATGTGCACCACATGGATGCAGTGCCCTCAAAGGCCAGAAGAGGGCGTTAGATCCCCGGCACTGATGGTTGTGTGTCATGGATGCTGGGAATCAAACCTTGGTCCTCTGGAAGAGCCACCAGTGCCCTTGACCCCTGAGCCATCTCTCCAGCCCCTCTGTTAGAGTTTTGAGACAGGGTCTCATTCTGTAGCCTAGAATGGCCTTGAGCTCATGGCAGTCCTGCCTCATCCCCTGAGGCAAAGATGACTGGCAGGAACCATCACATCTGGTTTCCAAAAGTATACTTTTTAGTTTTAGTATGTAGCCCAGGCGGGCCTCAAACTCAAAACGTAGCTGAAGATAACCTTGAACTTTCTGGTCCTCTTGCCTCTGCCGCCCACATGCATTGCTCAGCCCTGGCAGCCTGTCTTTTTTAAATTAGAAGACATGGGCGGCCCATAGACTGGAGCATCATTGTCCTATGATTCAAAACGAGCTCTTCCCATCTGTCTTGGTTTGTTTGTTTGACTGTTGGTTGTTTGACAGGGTCTTACTATTAGCCCTGGCTAACCTGGAACTCACTTTGTAGACCAGGCTGACCTTGAACTCATCGGTCTGCCTGCTGGGATTAACCTTGTGTGCCACCACACATGGCTCGCCATCGTCTTTATAATGCTAGGCTGGTTGTCTGTGAACCATGGAGTTGGCCCATATTCCTCCAGACTTATCACCTCCCTTCTTGTCAATGCGGAGCAAACAGTGTCCAGCTCCAACAGTGAGCAAACTGTTTCATGTTAGAGGAATATGTGTGACGGATTAGTTCTGGCTGGATTAGCACCCAGAGCAACTAAAGCAGCCACTCTATAATTTTGTTTCATTTTCTTTGTTGTTTCTTTAGACAAAACCTCACTCTACTCTATAGTCCAGGGTAGCCTGGAACTCTCCCTCTTCCTGCCTCAGTTCCCCCAAATGTTGGGATTCCAGGCACGTCCCACCGTGAAGGGCTTCTAAACTGGATTTAACTGCACACAGTAGGTCAGCTGTCTCAGTGGCTGTGGTCATGCCAGCCACCCCTGTTTAGAGAGCAGTGGGTCTTCTAGTGCTGTTGGCCAACACTCTCCTGGGATGTGAGTGGACTCGGACGAAGTCTCAGTCCTCTCAGAAGGCTCGTCTCTTGGGGAGGAAATGTACACACACACATCCAGTGTCCCCAGCTGCTGTCCACCAAGGAGAGGCACTGTCTGGGAATCCCCTTCTGCCCTTAGAAGTCCCAGGACGGGTTTCATGATCTATGTTTTCCCAGGAACTGGCAGAGGATGCTGTGAGTGAGTCATTCTCTTCTTGGCGGGCTTTACTCCAAAAGCCTGGGGTGCGACAAGATGACCAATAACCTCCCTGCCCCCACAGGCCGGACGGAGCCTGTGAATTCCTGGAACCAAGCAGTGGCCGAAATTCTGGAGACTATTGGGGCTAGCACAGTTGTGAAGGAGGACCCAGATGTCGCCTCAGTGGGAAAGGGCCATCTAACCTTAGACCATGCCTTACAAGCCTCTGCTGGAGGGAAGTCTAATGTGCTTTTGTCTTTCTATTACTCAGGGTCTCTGAGACTTTGCACTGTGGTTAGCTACTCTGCTTCCCAAGTCAGAGGCTGATGGAATCCCTTAGCAAAGCAACAAGGCGCTCAGACACCCAGGGCTCTCCAGCCACATACCAAAGCCCTTTATCTCCTCAGATCTTGTTCTGGCATGATGGGTATGACTTTCATTTTACAGGGCCAGGAGATCACAGATAATTACAATAGACTCTGGCAGGGCTGGAGAGATGGCTCAGTGGTTAAGAGTTTGTAGTGCTCTTGCAAAGGACCTGAGTTCTGTTCCCAGCATCACATTAAGCAGCTCACAACTTCCTGTAACTCCAGCTCTAGGGGACCCCATGCCCTGGGCACCTGCACTCACATGCACATACCCACACATAATTTAAAATAAAATAACTCTTTGGGGTCAGACTTGCCTGTGCATGCCTTTAATCCCAGCACTGGGGAGGCAGAGGTTAGCAGATCTCCATGAGTCGAAGGCCAGCCTGGTCTAGTGAGTTCCAGGACAGCCAAAGGTACATAGTCCGACTGTCTCAGTAAACAGAACAAAACATCAGCAACAACCAAGACAATAGACTGTGGCGAGCTTGTTGACATTATGGCTGAGAGGCTTTGTAGAGGAAGGCCTAACTCAGCCTAGGGAGGGATGAAAGGCTTCAGGAAGTGGAGGGCTCGCGACCTGGTGCGATTACAGGAAGCGACGGCCACGGAGAATGAGGTCTTAGACAAGCCACTTTCCAGTTATGCTGGCTGGTTTTTCGTCAGCTTGACACATGCTGAAGTTATCTGAGAGGAGAACACCTCAACTGAGAAAACGCCTCCCTAAGATCGGCCTGTAGGCCAGCCTGTGGGATATTTTCTTGATTGATGATGGATGTAGGAGGGCCCCGCCCACTGTAGGTGGTGTTACCCATGATACGTGGTCTTGGAGTGTATAAGAAAATTAATGAGGGGCTGGAGGGATGGCTCAGCAGTTAAGAACACTGATTACTCTTCCAGAACCCCCAAGTTCAATTCCCAGAAGCTCACAACTGTCTGTAACTCCAAGATCTGACACCCTCACAGACGTACATGCATGTGCTGGACATATCTTTCTTGACCTGGTCTTCCAGGAGACTACTCCTGGGAATCCCAGGCACTTTTTAACAGGTCCCTGCAGAAGCCGGTTAGATAGGAGCGCTCCCTGGATGCTGTCTGGCTTTCTCACATTATCCACAGCATCCTATTCTGAGCCTGTTTCCACAGCAGAAGAATGGGGCTCATAGCAGCACTCTTCCCTAAGGGCAAATACCCATGAAGCACCTGGCACCTGCTGCGGTATGTTCGGTATTATTATTATTTTTTTTTGGCATCCCCATGGGCAGCTAGAAAGTTTGACCTTTAGAATTCAGTCCAAACCTGACTGATTCTTCCCTTTCAAGAAGAGGAAGTTCCTACTCAGCCCCCCCCCAACACACACACACCACACTCCCCCACCCCCAGCAATCAGCAGCTTCCTCCACTCACCCTGAAGCCTGAGGATCAGTTCAACCGTCCTCTCGTCCTCTCGGAACAAACGTCCACATTCCTGATCCACCAGCAGGCGCTGGGGAGGGGGGGAGTAGGGGGGGGTTCTCTGTAGGTGCTCTCGCCACCTCCTCTGCCACTGGTGAGCCGCTGTCACCCACTCCGGCGTGACTTCCCAGCATTCCTGCTGGCCTCCCTGCCTCCCTGCCTCTCCCCGGCCCTCCATCTGGCTGCCATTGGGATCTCTCAGAAACAGACCCTGGGACACGTGGCCACAGGCTGCCCCTTCATTTACTGTCCCCAGGGAGTCCACAGGTTGTCCCTTCCCACAGTCAAGGCCCTCCAGTCCTGCTAAGGGCTCCAACTTCCTCTCCCATGCTTCTCTGTCTGCCCCCACCCAGGAGGTCAGTTCAAACCCACCTGTGCATGGCCTCTGCCTGAAGGCCTCTCCTTCACACGGGCCCTTCGAGCCTCCCCAAACTGCAGTCTTCGGGGGACCCCCGAGCCCCTGTCCTCAGAGCTCTCCACCTCTTCCCCACCTAACCATCTCAAACACCAACCTGTGACCTCCCCAAGAAAGGAGAAGGCCTCGTGTTTAGCCAGTGTGTCCCCACACTGAACACTGAACCTGCTCCCAAGGCCTTGGCCAGAGCCAGGAGTGCTTCATCCTTTCTGACACGGAGCTTCCGGTGTCTGGCAGATAGAGGAACAAGGTTAGTATAACGCCTGAGCTTGGTCCTAGTCGGAGCTGCCCAGGTTAGCCCTCTCCTGCTTTCTCCTGAGGGCAAGATTCCTCCAGAAGGTCTGAGGAGCTGGTTGAGTCACATAGCCCTGCCCTGAGGCCCAGCAGGCACAGCTGCCTCAGCTTCAGGAATAGGAAGCCTAGGGTGAGCCAGCTCACGGGCTAGGCAGCTGATTTAACTAGTGGCTACTTAAATAATGCCCAATTGTTGGGGTTGCAATGGAAAGTCGAACACAGGCCACACCCCGGCTCAAATCTGGGGGTGAAAAGGACCCTCCCTGCTGGGCACCCCCAACTCAGACAACTGGACGGAAGTCCACAGTCCGACCTGTGGTCCTGGATTACTGTAGAATGATCTGGGCTTTGTCCAGCCCCCTCAGGAATTCCCTCCCTGAGGCTCCTCCCTGAACTGGCAGGGGCTGTGGAGAAGGTGAGGCGAGACCCAGGGTGTGACCCAGGATGGAGTGGCTGGCTGAGTTCCCACTCTGGGAGCCAGAGCTGATACATAGCCTCAGGCCAGGGCTGAGCTTGCCTGGCACCGTTCCTGCCATCCAGGGGAATCTAGGGTCAGATTCTTGTTCCAACAAGTCAGATGTGGTCTGAGCAGTGCTTCGACCCAAACCTAACCGGGGCCCAACCTCTACCCTAGCATTCCTGGCATGCTGGGACAACACATAGGTCACTATTCATTCCTCAAGAGATACAGATGTGGTTCATGGGGCGAAGACCCAGCCTTGGAGATCCAGAGAGAGCCCCAAAGCCATCAGGAGCTAACCAGGGAGTTAGCAGAGAGGAGGCAGGGCAAACACAAAGGTGGAGAGCAGGTGAAGGCGGAACCAGACTGACCAGGCCCCGTGTGACGTCTTAAATGTGGGCCTGTGTTTGTGGCTGCACAGGGACCCACAGGAGGAAATGGGTTTTGGAAGGGGACCTGGGGCGGTGGCTGGTTGAGTGTTCTGAAAGAGACCAGGGTGGTTGAAGTGGACGGAATCTTAAGCATGCCAAGCCCAAGTTCAGAAATGATCGAGTAGTCATCCCTAGTTGGGCCAGCGTGAGGGGAAGGGCTGGAGGCTGACTCCACCGCTGCCTCTCTCCCAGAGCGTCAGAGGGACAGTTCTCTGGAGGAAGGGCGAGGTGTAAGAAGTGAGATCTGGCCGGGCGGTGGTGGCGCACACCTTTAATCCCAGCACTCGGGAGGCAGAGGCAGGTGGATCTTTGTGAGTTCGAGGCCAGCCTGGTCTACAGAGCGAGTTCCAGGAAAGGCGCAAAGCTACACAGAGAAACCCTATCTTAGGGAAAAAAAAAAAAAGAAGTGAGATCTGGGGCCTGGGGAGATGGCCCAGCAGTTAAGAACGCTTGCTACCCTTAAATAAAACCCAGATTTGGTTCCCAGAACATCCATAACTCCATAACTCACAAGCATTCATAATTCCAATCCCAGGGATTCAACATGATGCCCTCTTCTGACTGCCCCATACACTATGAATACACAGAAAACACCAGACCCTGCTAATGCCTGCTTGTCTAGCTGTCCACTTCACTCAAATCCTAGGATGCTCTCCCATGCCTCGCCCCAAACTAGAAGTTTCGAGTTTAAAAAAAACAAAACAAAACAAAAAAAAAACCCTAAGAGTTGAACTTGCCTGCAAGGTCATGCATCTGCATCTGATAAGATTTAAAATAAACTGGATATAAGGCAGAGAGAACCCACGCATAGATTCTGTTGAGAATGAATGAATAAATAAATAAATAAATAAATAAATAAACAAACAAACAAACAACCATAAGCAATGAAGGGAGAGACAGGACCCCAGGACTCCAGATGGCGTGCTCCTGCTCTCTCAATAGGAGAAAAGAGAAGGGTCACGTGTCAGGGTTTCTAAATCCTTCTCTGCACCTCAATGGGCGGCCTGCCTGCGGTTCCAAGCTGACACCCCAACCCTGTCAAGTAAGCTGTCTCCTTTCTCTTCTCTGAGTCTCCAGTGCTCTTATTATGACGTGAGGACCACAGACTCTAGGGGGCTAATTCTTCTGGAAGTTTCACCTCTCTTCTGCTCCTTCCTCCCGGTTCCCTTCTCGCTTACTCTTCCCTTCTGGGACCACTTAAAAACAGTCTCCGCTCTACCTCAGGAGAAGTCGGACTAAGATCCAGCGAATCCACCGTGCACGGCTTCCCCAGACCAACATTAACAATGAGCTTGCCCCAACCCGGGCCAAGGGCAAGGATTCCACTACTCAGGACCGGGTCCTTCCGGGGAGTTTGTGGACAAAGCCAGGGTCTCCAGGGACGCAGGGAAGGGGCGGAGCCAGGTCCTAAAACAAAAACTGAGTGCTCGCCAAGGATTTCCACTCCTCAGGAGGTGGAACCGGACCTAGAGCAAATGAACAACAGAAATAGATTTCCCTCCGAGGTGTACCTGGAGGAGCCCACTTAAGGGGAGAGGCGGAAAGGCCAAGTTTGCCATGGAGGACTGGAGGACTCTGGAGGTCTTTGGCCTCTAGGAACTTGGTGCTATGGAGCTGTGAGCAGGTCATGTTCTTGGACATACTGACTGACCAACTGGACCCAGATAATTTGTCTTTATTTTTATTATTTTAGACAGGGTCTCACTCTGTAGACCAGGCTGGCCTGGAACTCACAGAGATCTGCCTGCCTCTGTCTAGTGAGTGCTGGGGATTAAAGGTGTGTGCCGCCTCCTTCTCCTTCCTTCTCGTTATTGTTATTCTTTGCAATTCTGGGACTGCTCATACTAGACAAGTGTTCTACCACTGAGCCACATCCCTGGGCCCCTAGCTGAAGCTTAACAAATAACATTATTTTCTATGGCACAAGAATTATATAAGTTCACTGTAGAAAACTTAGAAAACAAACAAAAATCACAAAGAGCTTCACTTCTTCAAACAATTGTGACCTGTCTTTTAGTCAGGTGTTGGGGGCACAGCCTGTAACCCAAGAACCTGGAGGTAGAGTTGAGAGGATCAGCAGTTTAAGGCCATCTTTGGCTACATAATGGGTTTGAGGCCAGCCTGGGACACATGAAACCTGTCTCAAAAAACTGAATTCCACACAGAGAGGACATTATTAAACTCATTTCAGATGCCTGCCCTGCCCTCGGGACAGCAACTGAAAATACTGTATTTATCCCTTCGATTTTCTCCACGTCCACATTTTGAAAAATACATAAATGGGGTTATGTCATCAATACTACAATATTTAAATCCAGGTGTGATGGATTATGTCTGTTATCCCAGGACTGGAAGGCATGGGAGCTTGCCATGAGTTCTAGGCTAGCCTGAGATACATGAGCCCCTGATTCGAACAACCACCAACACTACAAAGGCCAGCAAGATGACGCAGTGGGTAAATGTGCTTGCCACAGCCTGACAACCTGACATCGACAGTACAAGATAACCTATAGGATATCTTCTGGTTTGTTTGTTTTTTTTTTCTTTTGAGACAGGATCTTTCTATGTAGCCCTGACTGTCCTGGGGCTCCTTATGTGGATCAGGCTGGGCTCAGACTAGAAACCTGCCTGCCTCTGCTTTCAGAGTGCTGGGATTAAAGGTGTGCATCACCATGTTCACACACACACATGCACACACGCATATAATCACAGAAAGTGAACAAAAATAAAATGTGATGATAATAACAATAATAATTAAAATAACCACTAATTATCCTTGGCAAGCAAATGAGAGAAGCCAGGGTCAGGCAAGGTTAAACCTGGTCCGTGAAGCTGCTTTTTAACCATCCTGTCTAGTCACCTGCTGGTCCTCACTTCGTGGAACCCACATCAGAGCCGTGTGTGCACTTTACTGGTTCTCCACGGAGGAACTTTGTTGGGATGGGGCTAAACTGGGGTGAACTAGAGTGGGGTAGAACAGTCTCCCTTACCTCGTCCACCAGTTACTTCCAGGATCCCAGGACAGGGTACCTCTACCCTGAGCTGTGGAGTCAATACTTGCCAGAGAGGAAAAAGAACTTGTTAAGGCCACCCCGTGCATAGGCTGCAGAAATCTGAGGTCCCCACATACCGGATGTAAGGATTAGAGTGTGTGGTGGTCTGAATAGGAATGGCCCCCATAGACTCATGTGTTTGTATGTTTGGCCCATTGGCACTATTACGGGGTGTGGCCTCGTTGGAGGAAGTGTGTCACCGTGAAGGCGGGCTTTGAGGTCTTAGATATGCTCAAGCCACGCCCAGTGTGGTAGTCTCTCCTGTTGCCTTTGGATCAAGATGTAGAACTCTCACTTTCTTCTCCAGCACCATGCCTGTATCAGTTAGGGTTTCTATTGCTGCAACCGAACACCAAGACCGAAAGCAACTTGGGGAGAAAAGGGATTATTTGGCATTGCTGATCATCACTGAAGGAAGTCAGGACAGGAACTCAAACAGGACAGGATCGCAGAGGCAGGAGCTGATGCAGAGGCCATGGAGAGGTTGCTTTCCATGGCTTCCTCACCCCACCTTCTTACAGAACCCAGGACCACCAACCCAGGGATGGGACCTCCCACCATGGGCTGGGCCCTCCCCAATGATCACTAAATGAGAAAATGCCTCGCAGCTGGATCTCAAGGAGGCATTTCCTCAACTGAGGCTCCTTCCTCTAATGACTCTAGCTTGTGTCATGTCGACACACAGAACCAGCCAGTGCACCTACTCTAACTCACTCTTCCAAGTTCCAAGGAGCAGAGACCAAATCTGTTTGGTCAACTGCTACATCTGTAAAGGGCCCGACTGGCAAGAGGAGAGAGGGTGGGCGTGGAGGAACCTCTGTGGAAGACTTCCAGGAGGGGCCCAGGGTGACCTTGGGCCAGCAGAGGCAAGGTGGGAGGGACCTACAACACATACTTGTTTTTGAGACAGGCTCTCACTAAGTAGCCCTGGCTGGCCTTGAACTACAGATACCCACCTGTCTCTGCCTCCTGAACACTGAGGTTAAAGGTGTGCGCCACTACAGTCAGCAGCCAGCAGACTTTTAAGGGAGGAAGGATGAGCGTGTAGGAGGTTGGCGATGAGACCATTGGAAACTCCACCAGCAGTGAGTGAGCCTGGAGTAGCTGGAGAACAGCTGGGAGGCTCCAGCCCCAGCCTCTGGGCCGCCAACCCCCGCATACCTGGTAACCCCTGAGTCACAGCAGAGGAAGTGGCACTACCACTCAGCTGGTGAGTGAGAGTCGGGCCTCAGCTTCCCTTCCTGACGTGCCCTGAGTTTCTTCAGCACTGGGACCTGCCCCCAGCCCCAGCCCAGCCTCTGCATTGTGCATTGACTTGGGCGGTGGTAAACTCAAGATCCCAGGAGGGCTGAGAAGGAATCCCAAAGACCACGACTAGAGAATCCTAGGGACCGTGGCTTGCTGTGTCTACTTATTTGGAGACCATGTTGTGGTTGGGCCTGGGCTGCGGCTCTCAGGTCTTGATGGGACAAATTCCTTTCCATTCTTCAAGTCTTTACCCAAATGCCACTTGTCTGGGAAGCTCTGGGAGTCCTTGTAACAGTCGGGTCCTCCTCTGAGCTCCCGCAGCTCTCAGAACACTCTGGAAGAGACCCTGACCACTGAGCACTCACTGTGAGTGAGGCCTTCGGTGTCACACAGTAGGGCTTCTCACAGCATCGTGGTGCCAACATCTCCTTCTGTCCTGGGCCTTTTGGAAGTCACATGGTATGCAGATGGCCAGGCCAGGCCTCCAGGACACTGACTCTCCTGCTCAGTGTTCTCTCTTTCTCGCTGGGAAATACCCGAATGGCAGGCCAGTATCCTTGGAGACCTGGTTCAGGACCCCACCCCTCCCCTTCATCATTATGAGTCTCCAGGCTGGTCTCTTGTATACAGTAGGCAGTTAATAAGTTCTTATGACACCGATTCTAAGTTCTAGTCTAGATGCTGTTATGATCTTGGGCGAGTCACTCTGTTCTCCTCATCCTCAATGTCCCCAGCTTTAGGAGGCACGTTCAGAGACAGCTTTGGCTGGCTGGTTTTATGTCAGCTTGCCACAAGTTAGAGTCATTTCGGAAGAGGGAACCTCAATTGGAAAAATGCTCCCACCAGAGTGCGACAAACCTGGGGTGCATTTTCTTAATTAGAGATGGAGGTCGGAGGCCCGGTCCATTGCGGGCATGCTCCTCCATGGTATCCAAATCAGCTCCTGCCTCCAGGTTCCCACCCTGCTGGAGTTCCTGCCCTGACTGCCCTCACTGATGGACCGGGCTGTGCTGTGAAATCTGTCTCCTCTTTGTCTCAAGGTTCTTAAATCTGGGAGTGAGAACACGGGACATGCCATTCCTGTCACCACGCCAGGAGCACAAGTTATCAGGGTGACTAGGCATTGGTGACACTGACGTGGTCACCTGACAGAAGGAAGCCTGGGTCAGGTGTGTCCCCTGTCCAGTTAGTCCCTGTTCCTTTGCCCACTGTTTCCTCTGGGACACGCACGCAGGGAGCAGGAGCTGGCGCCTCCCCCTCATGGGGAATAGCAGCGTTTTTCTTCTGAGCACTCAGACACTGCTGCATTCCATCTCCAGGGGAAAGTGGAGAGAGTTTCCAGAGGTGCAGACACAGGCCTGAGGGAGGGCTGCCCGGTGCGGGGCTTGTCCCGCAGGTATGAAAGAGGGGAGCCCAGAGACTCCCAGCAGGAGCCTTCCGCGGTATCTGAGCCCAAATTAGGGAGGCTGACTTCTGCTCTCCCTCGCCATGTCACCAACCACCATGTCACCGTCGTGTTTCCGCTCTGAGCTCATCCATTCCAGGGAAAGGCAGTATCTGTTCTCTCTCTCCAGTGAGGAACAAAGGACTGTTCTGAGGCTACACGTAGGCATTATCAGTGAGTGCATTGTCTCTGTAATTATCCCCCCACCCCTACCTGGAATCCCCCTACCCCCACTCCCCCCACCCCTCCCCAGTGCCCTTTCCCTCAGCAGGCTTCTAAGCTGCTCACACTTGGAAGAGAATCTCTGCTTTTGCTGCAGACTTCCGGCTTGCCCTCTGCCCTCCTGTCAGGCTTGGGGAGGGTGCGGGAGGGGGGGGCACGGCGGGATATCAAGGGCCTGACTGACTTCTTTCATGTTTCTTCACAGACATTTTAGAGGAAGGAGGCCTGGGCTGGAGGTCTCCACCCCTCTGCTCTGGGTGACCTTGGGAAGCTGTCTGGCCCTCTCTGGGCTTCTCCTAGGGCCTGAAGGGAGTGATTCCATAAGCCATTGAGTTTATTGGCACTTGGCCTTCTTGAGGGCCTGGTGGGACTGGACATCTCCCTAGTTTCCCACAAGCAAATTTCATTTTTTTCCCCCTCCGGTGCTGGGGACCCTCATGCCCACTAAATGAGCATGCTACCACTGAGCTGTATCCCCAGTCATTTTCTACTTTTAATTCTGAGACAGGATCTCACTAAGTTGCCCAGGCTGGTGTTATCTTTGTAGCCCAGGCAGAGATTGAATTGTGAGTCTTGGGCCTCAGCTTTCCTGGGTACCAGGTTGACAGATGAGACTCCTGCCTGCTCTTGATATCACGTTTGTTTTTCTCTCTTCCCTGGTCAGTGGGTAGGGGGAGGAGGGCCCTGCTGGTGGCTGGTCATGCTTCCGTTTCCGGGTAGCCAGCCTCTGAAGGGACGGCACTCATGGCTCTGCCTGTTTCCTGGCTCACAGGAGGCTGTGTTAGGGTTTAGTTGTCCAAGACACTTGGCCTTATTTCCTCCAACACAGATCTGTGGTCACGCTCATGGGTGCGCGTGTATTCACACACAGCATAGGCGCTCAGGCGCTCAGGCATCCATCCGCCTCACCTGTGTTCTGGCCCCCTGGGCCTGCCATCAGCATGAGGTCCCCACTGCCCCCTCCCTGCCTTTCACTGTCCCTCCCACATTCTCTACTTCTCTGCTCACCATCCTCTCTGGGGTCCCACTTCTGTTGGGAGGAAAGTAAAGCTGAGTCCCTCACACTTGCTGGTCTTGGCTTCTCCTTGGGTCACAGGAGAGGCCCCAGGAGCCTCAGCCCACGCCCCGCTGCTCCGCTTAGCCAGACCCTCACCACACCCAGCACACCACTGTTCCGTGGCCCGCTGGCACTTTCCCTAAGTTCTAGCTATGAGAGTGTGTGTAGCCTTGGTCCTCCACACAGCCCCTCTGCCCACATATTTGCCGTACCTTACCTGGTCACCAACTCTCCAGCTCTTCAGATTCCACACATGCTGGGTGAGCCCCACCTCGTCCCTTAGTCCCCTCTGTGCTTGCCCGGCCTCTTACTGTGGGCTCTTGCAACTCACAGCAGGTCTGGCTTCCTCACTGCGGTGTCCCCAGCCCCGGGCCCAGACCCTGGTTATCTACTAGAGACTCAGTAAGTACCCGCAGAAGAGAGGGAGGCCTGGGGGTGTGGGGGAGGGGCACTCCAGCAGAGATCAGGCCATGCAAAGGCCCAGGGTCCCAATGAGGCACAGCAGAGAGCAGGCTTGACAGAAAGGCCAGGAACCTGAGAAGCTGGCGGAGGCCAATCAGAGGACAGCTCTGTGTAAACTGTGAAGTCCTGGACCCGGCAGGAAAGGCCAGCCTCATCTAACAGCCTCAGGCTGGAGCCTGGCTGGAGCCTGTCCGGAGCCTGTCTGCCCCTCTACCCTCTCCTGCAGTTTCCAGGCTGGTGGCTTTAAGTAGAGGACTCACAGAAGGTCGTGCAGGGTATGGTGGGACTGGGTTGGAATTCCCCCGGAAGACTGTGATGGGTCTGATTTCCCAGCCTTTGCTCGGAGGGTGCTCTGATTTCCCTGCAGATCAGCTCCCATAGACGAGGGCCACCAGGGCTCCTAGTGAGGATGGGAATTGTCCCTGAGCCCATGACATGGGACAGCCTTGACCCATGCGTCCACTACCATGTGTGAAGGGCCAGGCCTCTACAGGCTCCATCCTGTGTTCCATCTTTAGGCTTTTTTCCTCTATAGGGGAAAAAGGGGTCTGAGGCACGGCACTGTGTGCAAACATTGCTTTAAAAACCAATGTGTAGTGGCACACGCCTTTAATCCCAGCACTCGGGAGGCAGAGACACTCAGATCTCTGTGAGTTCGGGGCCAGCCTGGTCTACAGAGTGAGTTCTAAGACAGGCTCCAAAGCTACACAGAGAAAACCTGTCTCAAAAAACAACAAACAAAAAACCCCAAAAAACCAAAACAAACAAAAAAACCAACCAAACAACCCCCCCCCGCCCCCCGCAAAAAAAAACCAAAACCAATGTGTATATATATTGTGTGTACATGTGTGTGCATGTGGAAGTTCACGCACAAGTGTGTGTGTGTATGTGTGTGAGTATACTTGTGTGTACGTGTGTGGAGGCCAGAGAAGGATGTCCAATGTCTTCCTCTATTGCTCCCCCCACCCCCCTCTCTCTCTCTCTCTCTCTCTCTCTCTCACATACACACCCACTCCCCTCTCACACACACACACACACACACACACACACACACACCCCGCCTTACTCCCTTGAGGCAGGGTCGGTCACTGAAGCTGAATCCTGCTTTTGTGGAAGCACTTTATCTCCACCCTCCACCGATGAGGTTTTCTGCAGGTGCAGCCGTAGGTGGCCGGAGATTCAGACTCAGATCCTCGTGTCTGTACATTGTAGGACAAATGCTCTGACCCACTGACTCATTCTCCCCTTCTGGCTGTGCAGTGCTCCTGACAATGTCACACGAGTAGAGTCTGCCCAAGCTAGGCAAGATGGCTTCTGCCTGGGCCTCTGGGCCTGGGAGGCCGAGACAGGACGGTCAGAAGTTTGAGTGAGGCCAGTGTGGGCTACAGAGAGAGAGATTTCTCTGGGGATGGGTGCTGGGTTCCAAGCCTGGCCCCGGATGTTTCATAATAATGATGTGCAGACTCAAAGCTGTAAGTTGCTATTTTACTAACACAGAGCAAAGTCATGTACACAGTCATTTGTCTGCCGGGCCAGACCACCAACCCTCCCACCATGTTCTGCAAAGTGGTGGGACGCTCACTCCCATTTGACTGATGAGTAAACTGAGGCCCACAGAAGAAGGGTCACAGTCAGTGACAGAAAGTGTTGGAACTTGTTCTCAGAGAGTCTGTGGAGACCATGCCAGGGTGTTTTCCACAGCCAACTGGCCAGTGACCATTAGATGCTGGGCACAGGCCAGGCCATGGTCCCTGCCCTCAGGGTGGGGACAGACACACCCAGAATGGACTCGGGTTGTGTCTCTATCGGGGGCGTGTCTAGAAACAAGTCCTGGAGGACATGGCCCTTACCCAGGATCTTGAAGGTCTGGGAGGGTGGGGAGGCTGGTGATAGCGGTGGGCATTCCTGGTGGGGGCTATAGTCTGAGCAAAAAGCCCAGAGGGGTGGTTAAAAATAAAGAGCGCTCTGATAGCTCAATAATGAAACCATTGTGCTGGCCATTTTCTCAGAGAAACTCGCCTGTCACTCTGCCCTCAAAGCGAGGTAGCTCCAGGTGTGAGGCTGCATCACACCAGAGTCAACACCAGTCTTCTGTGTAGGGCTGTGAGCGCTTAACCCTTCAAACCTCCCTCACCTCTCTGTACCCTCATGCCAGCCTTCTCAGGAGGTGTCCTCCTTACCCATTTTGCAGGGTTTTGGCACGCTGAGCTCGGAAAAATAGCATGCTCTAGGTCATTCATTTATTTTCAAAGTGGTAGAGTTGAGGCTTCAACACAAGCCTGTGGGTCCAAAGTTTGTGCTTTGAAGCTTTGTCTCAGTTCTAGCAACGCCCAGATCTTTTTTGTTGAACTTCTGGCAATGGATTTAGTGATATGCTGGCAAATATTTAACAGCCAACTCTCAGGAAGAAAAAGCTAAGGCATGGTTTGTCAGATTTCTCCATTTCCAAGTAGAATGTACTTCCTCTGCGGCCGATGCCAGGTGACCAATCTGACATCACCGAATATGGCACTGGGAAGGACAACGGTCATAAGTTCTTGCAAGCCGCTGAGAACCAGCTCCAGCACCTCATAGGAAGAGTATCCACCCTTCCCCCAGCCCAGTGTGGCCAGTAGAGGCCATTAGACAACTCTTTGGCGGAGAAGAGGGCGGAGAAACCTGCTCCTCCAGCCGGGGCCTGCCAGTGGAGTCCTGGGAACTGCCGTTAATCTTTAAGCAAGTCTTGCAAACAGGAGTGGCTAGTTTGCCTGCTGTTCATGAGGAACCCTGATCAGCCCCATTCCCTCTTCAGCCTCAGTGGGCTACCCTGGCCACACGTCAGCAGTCAGGCCTCCAGTTCTCCAGTTCTCCAGTTCGTCCACTCCTACTTCAGAGGGGGCTGGAACAGGAAGCTGATGGGCTGAGCAAGCCCTGAGGCACCTGGCCTAGATGTGAACTCAGATCAGCCTGACTCAAAGCTTTGCTCCTTCCTGGTCTCCTGGAAGAGAGATTGTATCCTGAGGCTGGAGCCTCTTACATTCTAGGAGGATAGGGAACCTGCCCTTCAGGAGGGATCTCCAATCAGGAGAAGCTCAGGCCTGGTGCCATGGTGCCACATTAACCGGGTTGGATCTCAGTTGCCCATCTGTGAGATGGGAGCAATTTCAAGAAAGGATGGTGGAGGCAGATGGTGATTGACAGCTGGTCAGACCCATCTTTGTAGAGCAGAAAGGAGGAGTCAAAGGTGGACCCCTGCCTGTCCCCAAGGGGCAGCCCTAGAACCTGGACAGGGACTGATTGTGTGTGGAGTGGTCTTCAAGACCAACCTGAAGCCACATCCTGCCCCCCTCATCCCATTTTCCTTCTCCACTTCCTCTCCAGCTGGTCCTGCTGTCCTCAGTGGCTGGCTACCTGCACACTGCCCAGTAGATGTACATAGTCTCTGTATGCATTGAAAATGAATTTTGGTTTGGCCTGATGCAGTCCCTTCCCTCCGTAGGCAGAGGCTGGAGGCTCCCACAAGTTCAAGGCCAGCCTGGGCCACATAGTGAGCCACTGTTTCGCCTCTTGATACATTTTTAATAATGCTGCCTCTCCTCAGCACTCTGCCCTTCTGAACCCAGTCTCCGTTTAAAGACACCCAGGGCAAGGCTGGTGTGACCAGTGCCTCAGTTTCCGTGTCTGGAAGACAGTGCCTGCCATCGGCGCGTAGCTCAGGTAGCTAGGGTGCGATCCTAACGTGGTTCCGGGCGGCCGAGCCAGGCGCGTGGCGTGGAGGGCGCCCCCGCGGGCGGAGCTGCGGGGAGGGGGCTGGGTGCGGGAGGCGCGGGCCCGGCTCGCGCAGCAGGTCCCCCGGGTCGCCGGCGGGGCCCGGGTCCGCTCTTCCTTCTTTCTCCGGCTCGCCGCGACCGCGGCCCCTCCTCCCGCGCGCTCCCTCCCCCTCGCCGCCGCCGCCGCCGCCGCCTCCTCCTCCTCCCTTTCTCTAGGTCTGTCTCTCCCGGCCCGGAATCCACCCGGCCGCCCCGCCGGAGCGGCCAGGCCGCCGCCCGCCAGCGCCGCGCGCCCCGTTGGGGTCCGCCCGGGCGCATCCGGAGCCCGCGGCCGCCGCGCAGGTGAGCGCCCCCGCCCCGCCGGCCCCGCGCCCCGCTGCGGGCTCCCGCCCTGCCCACTCCCCGCCGCGGCCCGCGACCTGCCCGGCGCGGCCTTTTGTTGGGATGCGCGGGGAAGGCCGGGCGGGGCGCGGGGGGCACCGGCGCTTGGGGACCCTCGACCGCGGACTCCCCGGCCCGGCTAGGCCACATCTGAAAACCCGGCCGATCGGCGCCGCCCGCGATCGCGGCTGCGGGGCCCTGCGCCCCCGGCCCGGAGTGGGTGGTGGGGGTGGGGTGGACCCTGAGGACTGGGTGCCCTGCCGGCCACACGACCTCCTTGGGTCTCGGGGCCTCGGTTAGGGCCTGGTGCTCCTGGCCTGGAAGAGACTGGGCCACTCTGTCCTCGGCCACCCCCAGCCCCCCAGCCTCGCCCCTGCTCAGGCCCAGCGACCGGCCGGCTCAGAAGTTGGCAAAAGTTTTGGGGTTTCACTACCACCACTAAGTCCGCTTGCCCACCCGGGCAGGTACTGGAGGTGAGTTTGTGTCCCCTACTAGGACCGACCACCACTTGTCATGCATGCTGTGTGTCTTGGGGACAACTGCCTTTGCTCTCTGAGCCAAGGTCCTCCTCAGTGATGGGTGGGCCTGGCCAGGACTGCTGAGCTGGTTGAAGGGTGGCGTGAACAGAGGGGACTCACCCCTGGGTAACCTTTAAACCTCTGGGGTATTCAGAGGGAGAAAAGTGGACAGAGGCATGTGAGCCCTATGAGGCCCTGAACAAGATCTTTCCAGCCCCACAAACTGCCCAATAAAGGCAATGCTGACGGGTTCACCTGGGTGGAAGTCAGATTCAGTTTCCAAGGTGGGCATGGGGGCGGGGCGCGCGCGGGGTGGGGTGGGGGCTCTTTCCAGACTTGTGAGTCCAGGCATCTAAGTCTCTTGTGTTTCGGCGTGATTTGAGCTGGGGGCCAGCCCCTTGGACCCTTCACACCAGCGACAGGGCCCTCAGGTGACTAGTCCCCGCGCTTCTGCAGCTGAGGAGTTGGCATACATGGGGACGGGGAACTCAATAAATGAGTCCCATCCTGGAGCCTGCTCAAGATGGCTGGGGTGCTTGTGGCACAGCCGCCTGCAGAAGAGGGTAGCTCTGTGCCTCAAAGGGTGCCCTAGAGCCCCGCCAGAAAGAAATAGCGGGGCATCCTCCAGCGGCCCACAGCTGTGTGAATGTGGTTCTCTTTGGCCTCAGTCCTGTCAGGGAGGGATGATCAATTGGGTTGTGAGGGAACGCAGTGGTAGAGCACGGGCTTCGAGTGCCCGAGGCCCCGGTGCTAGCCGCGGCACCTCAGGGCGGACAGAGACATCAGATGGAGCCATGAGGACCAGAGATGCTGAAGTCCGCTGAACTCCTCCTGGGGCTAGCTCAGTCTGCAGCTGGAACCGGAGCCTGGACTTCAGAGGAGCTGGCTGGCTGCCCTTTAACCAGCAGGGACACCGAAGGCTGTGCAGTTTGGGGTCAGGCACAAGGCATTGTTGGAAAAGGCTCCTCCCATATCACCCCCACCTGGCAGAGCCATAAGTCTCTACTGGAGATGGGGTGTGTCCCGGTGAGGTGGCCTTTTCACAGGGGAAGTGAGTGACTTACAGTGTGTCATCTCTCTCAGCTGACCGCCTGCCTACATCCTGGGGTACACACTGAGAATGAGTGCTAGGAGCACCCCTATCTCATGTTCATTCTTCTTCCAGCCTTAGGGCAACCCTATCTCTCCCATCCCATCCTCTCCTGTTTCCTGTTGTGCCCCGTCCCGTTCCCCCCCCCCCCCAGCCTCCAGCGCACAGGCTGCCTCCCCTTGTCATCTGGGAGTCCGGGTGGGGATGGGCTTGTCTGGGTCCTCTAAGCCCCAGGGTCTAGGGAGGACTTGGTTAAATGACTTTTGTCCCTGCTGTCCATCTGGTCCTCGGCTCTCTTTGTTCATTGAGCACTTACTATGTGCTAGGGCCTGTGAACTTTGGTGAACAGCTTTGTGGGGCTTCCTGGAGGAGGGGCTTGAGCTGCAGGCAGCGGTGGCCAGCTAGCCAAGAGTGCAGCTGGGCCAGTGTTCTTCCTCTCTGCCCAGAAGGTCATCTGCCTGGGGACTTGCTGGGAAACTGTGAGCAGGTCCTTGCCTCCTAGAAACTGGACAATGGGGGATAAGCCAAGTGGCCAGATAAATGAGTATATAATCATGGCTGTGATAAGGGCAGGGCCTAGGGAACAGAGGAATCTTGAAGGAAGGGTGTAGGAGGGACCTGGGCATGAAGCTAGGGGAAGGTGCCCCAGGCAGAGGGGCAAAGTATGTGCAAAGGCCCTGAGGTCGGGGGAGTGTATGCCTTGCTGTGGAGAAACAAGGGGAGAGCCGTGAGAGAGGACTGGCTGGTCTCTGTGAGGGCTCCCAGAAGCCTTGAGAAGGCTCTTCTCCTCCATTTTTACACAGGGAGCTGTGTGAACCCGCTTCTGGAGGCCAAGGCCCAGAGCTAATGGAATAGATGTGTAGGCTGGTCTCTAATAATATTCTGTGGGGGCCTGCTCAGGTCTCAAGAGGAGGCAGTGTGTGAGGCTAGACTCTGAAGGTACAGTAGGAGTTCAACCCATGAAGCCAAGAGGCGGTGAGAACCAGGGATCAGGAAGCACAGGGCCGTGGAGGGGGGTGGGGGGCTTGGGAGTGAGCTGGAGGACAAGGATGGTCAGTCAGGAAACCGGAGATCATCTTGTGCGTCTGATAGGCCTGAGTTCAAGTTCTGACTGCTGACTGTCCCATTTGCTGTGTGTCTTTGGGTTCTTCGCTGTGTCTTTCTGAGGCTTGCCTTCTTCATTAAAAATGAGGACCAACAATCTCCCCCTTTCCAGTTAGGGTTGAGAGAAGGCCCTGTGCCTGGCACTACTAAATGCCCGGGAAATGGGACCCAACTGGCTGTATGTGGCATTGGGAAGCCTGTTGGTATCTCTGGGCTCAACCTTGCCATCTGGCCATGGCCTTGAGTGATGGCATGGATCTGAAGGTCTCAGTTTGGGCAGAGCTTGTCTAGAAGAGGATGTTGATAGGAAAGGACATCAGTGTGCTGGGTGACCGTGAACCCCGTGCTCTGGGGGTTGTGCACATGAGATGGTCTAGCTTTCTGGATGTAAACTGTTGTTAAGACCTAGAGAGAAAAGGCCACTTGCCTAGGGTTTCCCAGGTGACGTCCAGGGATGAGCTGTAGAGGTCTGAACTCCGCATTCAGAATTGGTGCTACTGGAGTCTCAGAGCCCTGCAGAGGCCCTGTGTGGAGGCCCCACTGTGAGCCACAGCCTCAGTTTGAGGTCCTCCTGCCCCTCTGTGGTCCTCCAGACTTCACAGCCCTTTGGCTCTCTCATATACCTTTCCCCTCCTCGGGGAAAACCTCTCTGGTTTTCTGGGGAGAGGTCATCACCTTTGAGGGGCCTCAGTTTCTTCATCCATGAATTAGGGCTGACACATTCAGGGCTTACTAAATGTGAGCAGGTTGGAACCAGACATGGGCCAAAGTCTTGCCTCCTCTAGCAGTTGGTCCTGGTCCTGGGACACAAGGCTGGAGCTGTAAAATGGACTAGCAACTGACAGGGCCAAGGAGAGGCTGGGATCCCACAGGCCTTCACTGGACCTGGCTCTGCCTCACTGCTCTTAGAGAGGGAGACCTGTTGCTCAAGGCCTCATTCCATTGGTGAGCCCTGAGTCAAATCACAGCCTCTTTGCTAAGGTAATCCCAGTAGCTTAATCTACTGATTTTTTTTTTTTTTTTGTACATTATATATATTTTCCCTTCTCTGGCTCAGACAAGAAGTTCTGACTTCCAGTTCCACAAACTGAAGTGCTGTGTTGAGCATTCTGACATCCAGTGTTGGCTTCATGGGAGACAGTGCTGTGATAGATTAGTAATGTCTGCTCTGGGCAGAAGATCAGCAAACATCGTCTATGTTCTATGAGTTTGTCATTCCTGATCTATCCAGACCTTCTCCTTCATTGTGGGGGACGTGAAGGAGACAGACCCAGGGCACGTTAGCCAAGTTGGGAAGAAAATTCTAATGTCTTTTGATGTAGGACTGTCCCCACCAGCCAGCCTGCCCACAACATTGTCAGACGGCCTGATGAGAGAGAGGCCAGGCAATGAGGGAGAATCCCAGAGCAGGAAGCCAGAACCCCCATCTCGCCACTCGTTGCTATGGGACTCGGGGCGAGTGACTTCCCCTAGGACTACTCAAAGGAGTTCTAGAAAGGAGAAGCAGGAAGCGAGAAGAAATTGAAAGAGAGTGGTTTATCTCTTCCTGTTCTGGTCCTCCGTGTCTTCGTCATGGAGCTCTTCCCTTGCTTGAGAACCTGAGTCAGGGTCCTAGCTGGAGTCGGGTAGGTGTTCAGGATGGGTAGAGGGCGTCTGTCAACTGTTGGTGACGGTAGCCGTGGGTCCATAGGTGTCCTTGGGCCTGCTGGACTGCGCAGCCAGCACGATCGAATCTGACACTGGAGGTTGGAAACAGGGCTGGCGTGGCACCGGGAGGCATGGTGGTCTTGCTGGAGGCTGGTAGCTTCTCTCAGGCCACTCTGTCCAACTTGTGGCCTCCACTTGGCTTTATCTGATGTCAGAATCCACACACTGTGTTCTCCAAAGCTGGGCCACAGCAGGATGACCCACCGTATCTGTTCCTTATCCTGGAGTGGGTGGAGCTTTTATTACGTGGAAGATGAGCAGGGTCCCCGAGAAGCAAAGGGCTGTGGCTGTAGTCATCCAGCAAGTGAGATATGAGCATGGACTTCTGGAGTCTGCATGACTGTGGATATCTGATTCCTGCTGAATGTCCCTGTGACCCCAGTGTGGCTGACATCTTTCTTAGGCAGAGTATGAGTTCCCTGACTGCCTGGGCCTGTAATGTGGCTGGTGGATATTGGAAGGTCCAGGTGCATGATCTGGTACTAGGAGATCCTAGGGAGGCAACTGGCTCTGGGTTTGAATCCTGGCATAGAGACCTGTTTGTTGCATCTGTTTGTGGGAAGAATGACTGCTCTGTGACTCAGTTTCCCCAACATGTGTAGCTCTAGTATAGCTGTGAGAAGATGGCCTGACCGTCAGGCATGCTAGTATATGTCCAGTGCTTGGGCACAGGGCCCATCAGGGTGTTTTTGAGGCTATGAGGGAAGGTGATTCTGTGGTGAGGCAGAAAGGCATATTGATCCGGGAACCCTCAGGGCTGGCACGGGCCACCTTGGTTTCTGGTTGTCTTGCCCTATGCATCTAGGAGGGATTGCATTGATTGGGACCTGCCAGCTCCGTCTAGCTAGCTCCCGCCTCTCCCTGCCCCTCCTAGAACCTGATCACATATCCGTCCCATGACCTCCAGTGCCCGAGACTCCCCTTACTTGTGGAGCCCTTTCTAGGAGGTATCTGCCAGTGGGTGCTCCGCATGCTGGTCCACACGGCTTGGGTACAAGCTGCACTTTCCTTGTGGTGGCAAGGAGAGTCTCATAGAAGGGCCCGAGCTCTGCCTAGGTCCTGGAGAAATCTCCTGTTGGGACAGAGTTCCTTCCTGAGCCCCAGCCTCCCTTCTCCCATGCGTCTCTGTTGTGGGTTACCCTGCAGGCGCTCTGAGCCACTGGCTGGTTTCATGTTGGTCTAGATAGTTGGGTGTCCATGCCTTTGGCTATACAGGTTCTCCACTCCCGGGAAGGTCCTCTGTTCTTTTATTGGGCAGGTGTGTGTGTGTGTGTGTGTGTGTGTGTGTGTGTGTGTGTGTGTGTGTGAGAGAGAGAGAGAGAGAGAGACAGAGAGACAGAGAGAGACAGAGAGAGACAGAGAGACAGAGACAGAGAGACAGAGAGAGAGAGAAGGAGAGAGAGAGAGAGAGAGAGAAGGAGAGAGAGAAGGGGAGAGAGAGAGAGAGAGAGAGAGAGAGAGAGAGAGAGAGAGGTCTTGCTATATAGCCTAGGCTGATTTGGAACTCATCTTGTAGCCCAGACTGGCAGCAGTAATCCTCCTGCCTCAGTTTTCTGAGAGCTGGAATTACAGGATCCACCATTACACCTGACTGGGTACCCCACTGTTGCCCAAGGCCTCTAGTAGCTAAAGTATCTCTGGCCCTCCCCTTTCTCTGCTGTCCTTCAAGACTCCAGCTCTGTCTGAGGTGGCAAGTCCTGACTCTAGGCTGGTTTTCTCTGCCTCTAAGGAAATGTGTGGTAATTATCACTCCCATTGGTATAGCACTTTATAGTTTACAAAGCACTTGTGTGTCGTTACCTGTGCACCCCAGCAGGGCTGTGAGGGAGGTGGAACCCAGTGAGCAACTTCATTTGACAGGTGAGGAAAATGGCCTCTGGTTGGCTCTCCCTGCTTGGGTAGCTAGAACACCCCCCACTTCTGAGTCTTGAGTTTGCCTTCCTGTGAGTTCCTAGATGGATCAGAGAGGTAAAGCGACTTCCCTGGGGTCACATAGCACTGGAGGGGTGACATTGGGAGGTTCCTTCTAAGTAGTCGATGGCCAGGGTGTGCCCTGTGGACTTTGTTCTGAGCTGTCCCTCGTCCCCAGAGCAGGCTGAATCAGCTGGCCCTGTTCCACTTGCCTCTCCTGGAAGCCCAAGAAAATGGCTTCTTCCTTGTCCATGTCCGGAGGCAGCAGCTTTTTTTCTCTTGGGTTAGCTGGAAGATGACAAGCTCCTCCTCTCTAAATATCTTACAGCTTTAGGAAGTTTTCCCTCAGTGGTTGAGGTCGAGGGGCAGGAAGGGGAGATTGTTCCTGGCAGAGGATGGTGTGATCCAAGGCTTGCAGGTGGGGCAGCCTGGCATCCAAGGGGGGAAGGTTGTGGGTTCAGTGGGTCCCCACTGCAAGAGTTGCCTCCTGTTCCCCACCCCCACCCCTCCAGGTGTTCCAAAAGCCCGGAACCAGATGAGCCACCGTTCTATTTGGGGATAATTCTGCTGTTCCCGTTTCAATCCTGTGCCCTAGTTTTAGAAGCAATGTGGGTTTGGTTACCAGTTGGCCATTTGCAGGCAGCTCCCCCTCCACCCTCTCTGCCCACACCTTAGATCCATGGGCATCATGGTCAGAACAGGCCTTGGCTGCCTTTGGGGTGCCCTGCCTTTGGGGCTGTCTGCATGGGCGCTGATTGGCAGCTGATGGTGTCTGAGCCAGTGATGGGACGCCCACCTGGTGGGGTGGGGTGAGGTGGTGCACGGGCGGCCGTTCCCGGGCTCTGAGAGGAGATGGACTTGGGAGGACAGGACAACTTGATCAGTCTTGGGGACTGATCTGGGACTCTCTGGGAGCAATGCTCTGGGGAGCCAAGTACAGACCCTGATGGTTGCTCTACTGTGAGCTAGGTACCACAGGAATAATGGCAGCCTAATAATGCCGGGAGGACTTCCCGGAGGTGACACCTAGGACTTAAAGGGTGAGCAAGAGGTCGTGAGAGAAAGAAAAGAGTGAGGGCATGCTAGACAGAGGGAGCCCAGGGACCAAAGTGGTGTGTGTGTGTGTGTGTGCGCGCGCGCATAACTTGGGGCTGTGGTCATGCATAGGTACTAAGAAGTGCCCTTGGTTCATCCAGCACACTCGGACTCTTGTCTTAGAGTGATGGGGGCAGGGCAGGCGTAGGTGGTGGAGGGCAGAGGAGGAAGAAGGGCTGGGATTCAGAACAGGGATCAAAGCCCCTCACTGGGTGGAGGACAGCGGCTGGTTGAGGAGGAGCCTGATCAGGGCCTGATGGTACAGTGTGCAAGCTCCCTCTGAGCACTGGGAGCTGAGGTTTGGACCTGGTGCCCTCTGTGGACACCCCAAGCGTAATGCTGAAGTGTTTACACACAGCCTTACGGGGTGGGAGGGCTCTGGGGAGATGGATATAGACAGTTCTGTGGGTCATGCCTGGCTCAGGCAGTGTGGCCACCCTGCAGTGGCCCAGGGAACTCTGCCGAGTGCTTCTGTCTGGGAATAGCAAGAGCCTGGGTGGGGTGGGGGAGCAGGGGGGCTTGCCACAGTCCCCTCTTACAGCATTCTTGGTCACACTGCCCCTCAGGAAATGGGGGGATCCAGTGGTGGGTTCCACAGGCACCTGGGCTGGGCTCTGGTCCAGGTTCCAGCCTCCTTCCTTTTGAGTGAGCCTCCCGGGGCACAGTCCACCCTCTCTTGAGCTCCCCGTGGTCTGGGAACTATCTACTGTGGGACCCAACAGGCCTGGCTTTGAAGCCTCACTTTGATTCCAGCTGGGAGAGCTTGGCTAAGTGATTTTGCCTTCCTGAGCCTCAGTTTCTCCCCCCACAGAAGTGGAGACTATCCTTTGGAGGGCTGTGTCCAGTGTTGTACGGTCCTGGGAGAACCTGGCTCAGAGCCGAGGCCTTGCCGAGCTGCCAAGGGGCAGCTTCCGGGCGCCCTGGGTTCTCAGTTCCAAGGACAAAGCCCCTTTGTGGGGAGACAGATGGAGCCTGGGAGCCCCCGCCCTGGGGAGCAGAGCTGTCTGCCCCTCCTCTAGACTCCATCCCCTGGGAGAAGGAGTTTTCTGAGGCCGAGGGTGGGAACCCCATGGGTTGCACAGCCTTGCCATTATGGCTGGGGAGCTCATGTCTCTTCCCTGTCTTGACCATTTCTCAGGGGCCCAGGCATCCCTGGCAAACCCTGAGCCTGCTGTGGGTGCTCTGTGCATCTGTCCTTCTGTCCACTATTCATCCTTTCATTCACCCATTCATCTTCCCATCTGTCCATCTTCCTTCCATCCCTCCACCCCAGGAACCTTCCGCTTGCTGGGCCTGTGCTTTTAGCCACACTGCTCTGCTGAAGGTGTCCAGCTATGTGTTAGTTTTGTTGTTGTTGTCTGTTTGTTTTTTTGGAGACAGGGTTTCTCTGTGTTGCTCTGACTGTCCTAGAACTCACTCTGTAGACCAGGCTGCCCTCGAACTCACAGCAATCCACCTGCCTCTGCCTCCCAAGTGCTGGGGTTAAAGCCGTGCACCACCACTGCCGGGCACTGTGTGCTAGTTTTAATACAACACTAACTACCAACTATCCATCTGAGAGCGAGTGGAAGTGGCCCTGCCCTCATCCAGAGATTGCTGCCGTCAAAGCAGAGATCCAGGCTAGGAAGGAGACATGGAGGGCCTCAGGCTGAGGGACCCTCCAGTGCCCTGAGAACGTCTCTTTTGAACTGAGCCTGGAAGAGTGGAGATGGCTGGGGTGCTGTCATGGAAGTGCCTGCTGGAGTGGGGGACATGAGCCCTGAAGACTCAGAGAAAGTGAGGGAGGGAGGCATGTAGATGCGGGTGAGGTAGAGTAAACTCCGGGCAAAGAGAATGGCCTGTGCAAGGGTCCTGAGGCAGGAGCATGCTGTTTCCAGGGAAGGGAGAGCTATTGACTGTACAGCAGAGGGAAAAGAGGGGAGGGGAGGGCTGGTGTGGTGACCGGGAGGGTATTGGGGCCCCTGTACAGACCTGGTCTATCCTTTCGGGTAGGGCCTGTGGGGAGGACAAGGGCTGAAGGATTCAGATCAGAGTTTCTGAGAAGCTTTCTGCTCCAGTTTGGTGGTGCATGAGAGAAGGATCGGAAGTGTTTGGAGCTGGGATTGACAAGGTTTGGAACCGGGCTACTGAAGACAGGAAACTGAGACTGAGAGTGCCTTCTCCATGGCCAGGATCACAAGCAGGGAGGGCTGGATTGGGGCTGTCAAGGCCTAGGGGATCTGTGGCTTTAGAGAATACAGACCCTGGTCCCCAAATCCCAGCCAGCAATTTAAAAATATACCCATTTCTTGTCTTGGGAAGCGGAGACTGCCCAGTATGCCTCTAGGCTGGGGAAAGCTTGACTCCAACCTGCTGTATGAAGTGAGCCTCGGTTTCTTCTGCTGTTAACGGTCTCTCCCTCACAGTGCTGCAGGGAAGCCTCAGTCAGTGTCTGGGGTGTGAGGGCCGGCCCGTCCACAGCTGGGCGTTGGAGCAAGGCTGGAGTTTCTTTTGGATATCTCAGCACCTTGGGGTTGAAGGTTCCTGGAGTCAGAGCCCAAAGCCTCTTTCCACGTGGAGAAGCAGCCCAGAAGGGCTCCACGGTTCTCAGAAGGCCCCTAGCCTGGCAGAACCGGACAGAGTTCTTTGTTCAGTCACTTAACTGCCTAGCCCCAGGGCCCGGCTCGCCCTGCCCTGCTCAGGCTCCACTCACTTCCTGGCCTTGCCCTTCTTCATCCTGGAAGCCAAGTTCCCAGCTTCTTGTCATTTCGACACAATGTTGTCATCTATATGGTTCAAGCTCCAGGGACTCTTGAGTTACACAAACAAAACAAAACAAAGCGGGGCGGCGGGTGGGGGGTGCGGGGGATCTTGTTTTAAGCAAGTTACAACTTTGTGTTGGGTTGCATTCATAGCTGGCCTGGGGTGCTGTGGCCTGAGGGCCGCAGTGTGGACACCTTGGACGTCCAGGCTTAGGATACAGCCTAGTGGGAAGGGATCTTGTTCTTCATGGCCCAGGGCAGGGGCTGAAGTCCAGAAGAGAGCAACAGGGACCAGTGTGCCTGCACCAGGCTTGCTGCGTGAGCCTCGTTTTCCTCTTGCTTAGCTTGTGTCTTCCCAGGCTGCGGGTCCTGGGTCCCAAAGCACCACCCCTCCACCTTTGCCAGGGCCAGCTGGAGCCTGCAGGCACTCTGCCCGGCGGCCCTGGCAGAGCCGGTTTGAGGCGTGACGGCCCCCAGCATGCCTGTACCGAGAATGCAGGGCCAGGCATGTTCTGACTGCTGTGGCCCTTGGAGCTGCCCGCTCCCCCACCCCCATGCGCCCTCGATCACTCCTGCTCACTCCTTACTCACTTGGCAGACACCTCCCCCACCTCCCACCCCGTTCCTGGCCCAGGCCTGTGCTGGGTGGGGCCTGGGACGGGAGCTGCTTTATATTTTACTTTGCCTGTGTAAGCTGGGTGGTCAGAGTCTCTGCGGGGAACTCGTGCAGTTCAGGGTCCATGGAGAGCAGGGCATGGGGCTCAGCCTCGGGATGAATAGACCTGTGGTTTAGGCTCCCTCTCCTTCCTGGGAGGCTCTAGTGGGGCCCATCCATCCCCCTAACTACCCACCCACTTGTCCACCTACTGTCTATCCACTCTTTAATCCCCACCCTGCCATCTTCTGTCCATCCGTCCATCCGTCCGTCCGTCCATCCATCCATCCGTCTGTCTGCCCATCCATCTGTCCACCTACTTACCTACTCATTCATCTGCCTATCTCTTAGTGGGGTCCATCCATGTGCATATCTGCCCACTCACCTACCTATCTGTCCTTCATTCATCCACCTACCTAGCCATCTTCACCCATCCATCTACCAATCCATCCTCCTACCTGTCCATGCATCCACCTACTATCCATGCATCCATGCATCCGTCCACCCACCATCATCCATCCATCCATGCATGCATCCATCCATCCATGCATCTATCCATCATTCATCTATCCATGCATCCATCCATCATCCATCTATCCATCCATCACCATCCTTCTATCCATGATCAACCCGTGCATCCATCCATCCACCATCATCCATCTATCCATGAATCCATCCATCCATGCATGCATCCATCCTTCCATGCATCAATCCATGCAGTCATCTATGCATCCATCCATCATCCAGCCATGTACACTGGGCACTTCTATGCACTGGACAGTGTTCTGGAGGCTGGAGACACATCAGAGAACCAGCTGGACACAGCCCCTGCCTTTGCAGTTTGTTGACCCACAGGGCAGCCAGAAAAGCAGCAAACAAGGGATCAGTGCTCATGGTCTGCTAGAGGGAGCCAAGTGCTGTGGACCCTACATAAAACAGGGAGGGGAAGTGGGTGGGCAGCCGGGAGGGTGCTCACACTGAAAGACTGGCTGGCACTGGGAGAAGGGTGGGCTTACAGCTCTCAGGAAGAGAACCTAGGGAGGGAATGCCAGTGCCAAGGCCCCGAGGCAGGGGCATGCCTGGAGTGTCGGAGCATCATCAAGAGTCTGGGGAGCAGGGTAGAAAAGGAGGAAGAAGAAGGCAGGAGGCTCTGAGGGGCAGAGCTGGTGCCCAGGGTTGTCTGTGGGCTGGAAGTGGGGCGGGGCTGCAGTACATGCTGGCGAGGAGCAGATAGCTGTCTGCTTGGAGTACTTGGGTACTGAGTACTGGAGTACTCAGGCATAGTTCGCTGTTCATTGTAGCCATCTTCTTTCTGTATCGAGGAGCCACAGCAGAGCCCTTGGCCCCTGGCCCTTCCTTTGCTCTCTCTCATGTCGTGATAAAGTAGATCTCCAGTGTCCCACGTCGAGTGTACACATTTCTGCAGAGCCACGGATCTGTAGTCTGCCCAAAGCCCACTGTTCCTTCCCACCAGTGGCCTCCTCCTTCCCCTGGTACAGTTTGCTGGTGAGGTTGATGTGGGTTATATGGGCAGCCTCCCTGCTGTGATGAGTGGCCACACTAAGCCCAGGGCCTAGCACTCAGTAGGTGCCCCGCACACAGTAGCCACTGCTCTGACGGGCAGCAGATACACAGAGCATGCTTGCTGGGCTCTAGGTCCTATTCTCAGGGCTCCACAGACAGGAACTTACTTTATTCTCATGGCCTTTCTTTAAAGTAGGCTGTTTGTGTACCCTGATTATAAAGGCGAGGAAACAGGCACAGAGAGGTGGAGAATCTGTGCCAAGGTCACACAGCGAGGAAGGGTTGGAGCTGGGTTTTGAACCAAGGTGGTTCTGTTCTTAATCCCCATGTTGAGGGAGGGCTCTGTTAGCCCAGATAAAGAGGAGCACCTCTTTTCACCTGGGTAAAGACAGGTGAGGTTGGGAACTGACCGTGATCAGCCCCTGAGGAAGGAGCAGCATGTGCAAAGGCCGGGAAGCTGGAGAATCGTTTAGGGGTGAAGTATTGGGAGGGGGTGGAGAGAGATGGAGCAAGCCCCCAGCAGGCAGGGGCGTGTTTGGACCATCTTGCCGACCACTGCCCCCACTCATATTCAGTGCCTTGCCCTCAGTTCATGGAAAGGGAAAGGAGATGGCACCTTTGGACCAAGGGGTGGGGGCGGAGCTTAGGACTGCTAGTGCTGTGGGGCCCTGGCCACTTGGTGTTCCTGCCCACCCGTGTCCCCAAGGGAGATGCCACCTGGGTGTGGGCGGGGAGGAGGGGGCACTGTGTTCCCAGACTCGAGAAGCAACCAGAGCTGTTGGCAGGGAACAGCGGGCACCGTGGGCAGGGGCCGGCTGGCAGTCCCCCTCAGGGCCCATCCTCCTGCTGCCAGTGGGGAGAGGCCGCCCAGATGACCTTGGAGAGGCTGGGGAAAGATTGGAACTTGTTGCCTCCGCGTCCCACGAAGGTCACTCCCTCATCCTGAGCTTGTCAGAGACCGTGCCCAGATACTGGCTGAGGCCCAGAGCAAGTGTGGCCTGCCTGTGTAGGGCCACACAGTGATGGGGACCTCCCTGAACTCATCAATAAGCCATCCCGGGGTGTCCCTTAGGCCTCAACTAAGTTGGGATAGCTCTAGCCATCCCTGCCTGCCTTTTTCTGGGAGAGCATAAAAAGGAAGGGTTTCCTGGCCCCCAGGAAGTCTCCCGAGCCCTGCCTTCAGATGTGAAACCATGAGGCCGCGGCTGCTGAGCGCTCCATTCTGGGTGGTGTGAGCTCTTCCGGGAGGATCTGTCCCTGCCCAACGGCTCCTGTCTTCTTCCCAAGAGTCTGAGCTGGGTTCCAGGAAAGACCAGCCCAGGTGCAGGCTCTTAGAGCCTTTTGCAGCCCCTGGAGGCAGCCTGCTGTAGGAAAAACCTGGGGGCTTGTCACAGGAGTCACCAGCTATCACAAGATGGGACCTTAGACTTGCCTGTTCTCATCTGTAAAATGGGCTGAAGAGTGACGCAAAGGGCCAGGCAGTGTCCGTGCACACCTTTCTTTGATCTTAGCACTTGGGAGGCAGAGGCAGGAGGATCTCGGTGAGTTCAAGGTCAGCCTGGTCTACAGAGTGAGGATAGGCAAGGCTACACAGAGGAACCCTGTCTTGAAAAAGGGAAAAAAAATGACACATAGAACTGGTATGGTGGCACACACCTTTAATTCCAGGACTTAGGAGGGAGGCAGAGGCAGGTGGATCTCTGAGTTCAGGGTCAGCCAGATCTACATTCTGAATTCTAGGCTATCCAGTGCTACTTAGCGTGACTCTTATCTCAGGAAAACTCATGAAAGGTGCTGGGGATGCCGCTGGGTGGTAGAGTGCTTACTCAAGGCCCTGGGTTCAGTCCCCACCACTGTGTAAGCTGAATTTGGGACGTGAAGGCAGGAGTTCGCACTTCAAGGTTATCCTCAGCTGCGTAGTGAGTCTGAGGCCAGCCTGGGCTATATGAGGCCCCGTGGGGGTATTCAGTAGATGCTAAGTAAGTCTCAGTCACCACTGCTGTTGCGCATATTTCCTTAGTCCTTCATCCTTTCCACATTGTTAAGCTGCTTGTGGACGGCTACCCAGGCAGTTCCCATGGTAACGCTAAAGACAGAGTCAGGGAGCTTCCCCCCAAGAATGCCGCAGGGAGGATCCCTCCTGTGAGATGGGTGATGCCCTCCCAGGTCCTTTGACCCACTACAGGAGGCCACTGCTGGGACCTGTCAGAATGTCAGCTGGGAACCCATCCTTTGGTCCCTGCCACACCCCTCTGCCTGGGAGGCTGGAGGGGAGGCTGTGGCGGCTTGGCTCCTGGGGCCTGTAGTGTGTACCCCTCTTTCTGTCTGGTCTCTGTTCCCCTTTGGAAAAATGAGCTGGACCGTGAGCTTAAAGCTCCCCATGAGGTCAGCTGGGACAAGTGACCTTGGGAAGAGGCCTGGAAGATAGCTGGGACCTCAGATGGTGGCCCAGGCACCTACCTGACTTCGCTTCTTTGAGTATTTCCTGCCAGCTCTGCAGACAGATATGGCTGTGTGTCTGTCCCTGTGCCCAGGGCCTGGGGGAACTGGGGAGCTGGCAGTGAAGGTCCCTTGCCAAGGCAGCCTGTGGGTTAGGGTGCTGCCCCCAAGGATGACACCAAAGGAGGTTTCTAAGGACTTGTCCAGGAAATCTCAAACCATGATGCTCTCTTGACCTGGCTGAGTAGATGCCTGTGGGGACCGCTGCATTGCCCAATGTATGTGCCACCTCCTACTCATTCCTACATGGCAGACATGCCCACTTTCCCAGTGCTCAGTGGTGCTGCTGGTGTCCTGACCTTGCTGGGAACAGCCTGAGGGAGAATGGACAATGGCAGACACAGGCCCTGCTAGTCACCATGGGATGGTCCCTGGGATATAGGAGACTCTGGACCCCAGACAATCTATGCTTGCTTTCTAATGCTGTCTCTTAGCTGCTGTAAACCTCTTTGTGCTCCAGTTTTCTCTTCTACAGAAGGAGCTGACCACACGGGTTGGGTGGAGCATCCTGGATCCATGCATGGAGTGTACTGTTTAGCATGGTGTCTGTCCCTGGGAGTCACCCTCCTCTGAGAGCCCCCAGTTGAGATAGATTCTGGGGTTTGTCCTCTGGGTTAGGGGAGAGGAGGGAGGGCTGAGAGTGCTAGGTGACTTTGAACAGTCCCTCTCCTGATCTGTGGGGTGGGGGCTGGGGGAAGATCTGCTGGTCACAGCGCCCTCTCTGGTTCTTCCTTTGTGTGCCCATCCCTTGGCTGCAGCCAGCTGGTCGACCATTCAGGCATGGGTGACTGAAAGACCCCCTCTGCCAGAGACTCCGTCCCTACTCCGTCCCTTCTCTCCCCGCAGCCCTTCGTGGGGCTGCCCCTGCAGGAAGCCTGCCTGCTCTCTGCTGCTCTCGCACGCACGCCCCCTCTAAGGCTCTGGGTGACTAGGACAGTCAGTCACCTGGTGTCCATAGCAACATTGATCAGAGACTAGCCGGGACTGGGGCTCACCACAGCCATGGGGAGATGTCACTGACAAACATCCTTCTGCAGGACAGAATACGGAGACTGAGAGCGCCGAGTGGCCTGTGCGTACAGCCATGACAGGTTGAGCCAGGATCTGATCGGAGGCAGGTAAGCTGGGTAAATGTCAGTTTCTGACTCAGGGGGGTGGGTCTCATGTGGTCTAGGCTGGCTGTGAACTTACTGTATAGCCCAGGCTAACCTCCAACTGGCTGGGTAGTCCAACTCACTATAAAGCACAGAATCACTTCCAACTGATTGTGTAACCCAGGCTGACTACAACTTACTGTAGCCTTGGCTGGCCTCCCGCTCACTATGTAGCCCAGAATGGTCATGAACTCATGTATAATTCTGAGGTTTTAATTTGGGTAGTGTTAACAGAGTATCTTTTGGAGAAACAGTAGCTATGTGTGCTACCTTTCCTGGTTCCCCTCTTTCCTACCAGAGTGGAGATGTTACTGGATTTGAAGCTGAATTATAGAAGTATCAGTTTGCCAATCTCTTGGGTGAACACTGATTTCCAGAATAGCTTAAAAAAAATCACAATGATATAAGATAAATTTCAATGGCATTAATCCTTTTGAAGTGGTACATCACATGGTCTCATCAGAGTTGATTGTCTCTGTTCACTTAGCATAATATTTTCAAGATCTACTTAGTTGGGGCATCATGTATCCAGCTGTGCCAAGACTTCATCTTATCAAGTAATATTTCGTTGTTTGGATATACCCTATGTCTGCCTGTCTGTCTCTGACCTCTGTCTCTCTCTGAGTGGGTGTGTGGGTATGCGTATGCACTTGGAGACTGGATTTGACGTCTTCCTCAATCACTTGTTCATCTTAATTTTTGAGATCGTGTCTGTCACTGAGCCTGCCTCTCACTGTCTTAGCTAGACAAGGTCAGAAAGTCCTCGCAATCTGCCTGTCACTGCCTCCATCCCTGGGGTCACAGGCATGTGCCGCCATGCCCGGCTTTATATAGTGCCAGGCATCTGAACTCAGGTCCTCATCATGCTTTCATAACAGACACTGTACCCACTGAGGCATCCCCCCAGACCCCCTATAGATCTATTTTTAACACATTGAAATGTTTTTGAGGGCTGGTGAAATGGCTCCATGGGTAAAGAAGCTTGTCACCAAGGCTGACAACCTGAGTGTGCTCTCCAGGGCCTCCATGTAGAAGGAGAGAACTAACTCTTCCAAACTGTCCTCTGAGCTCCACATGCACACAGTGGCAGGAGTGTCGTGTCCCCCCACCACCACATACACACAAACTGTAGAGGCCAAAGAGATGGCTCAGTGGTTATGAGCACTGGCTGCTCTTCCAAAGGACCTGGGTTCAATTCCCAGCACCCACATGGTGGCTAACAACAACCTGTAACTCCAATTTCAGGAGATCCAACACCCTCTTCTGCACAAGGTGCACAGACGTACACGCAAGCAAAACACTCACATAAAATAATAAATAAATCTCAAGACATGAAATGTAGTAAAAAATACCTTTAAATTTACATAAAATTGTTTATGGATAATGTGATTGATTGGTTGATTCTGTGCTGAGACGGAACCTTCTCTCATTCCTGCTAGGCAATTGCTCCATCCTAAGCCATAATATGTGTGTGTGTGTGTGTGTGTGTGTGTGTGTGTGTGTGTGTGTGTTTCTCTGTGTGAGAACATTCAGAATCACTCCTTGTGGCTTTTTGAAATGGGCAGTGCATTATTACCTATTGACACCCAGCTGTTCAGTGACAGGCACACAGGGACCTTAGTCCTAGAACATTCTGCACACTGATCCATCTTTCCCATCCGCTTATTTTCTCTTTCCTCCTCATCCTCTGGTAAACACTGTTCTATCCCAGCATATGTGATGTCAACACTTCTTTAAAAAATATTTTTATTTATTTTACGTATATAGATATTTTATCTGCGTGTATATATCTGTATTCCAGAAGAAGGCATTGAATCTCATAGGACTACAGTTATAGACTGCTGTGAACTGCCATGTGAGTGCTGGGAATTGGACCCAGAACCTTTGGAAGAGCAGCCAGTGCTCCTAACCACTGAGCCATTTCTCATGATGTCAACATTTTAAAAAAACATTTATTTTTATTTTAAATATGTGTGTGTGCATGTGTTTGTGAATGCAGATTCCTGAGGTGGCCAGAAGAGGGCATCATTCCTCTGGAGCTGGAGTTAACAGATGGTTGTGAATCACCATATAGATGCTGAGAACTGAACTTGGGTCCTCTGCAAGAGCAGCAAATACTTTTAACTGCTGCCTCTTCAGCTCCTGAGAGTAACTTTTTGAGGCTCCACATGTGAGTGAGATCAGGTGGGACTTTTGGTACCTGACATATTTCACTTCCCACATGTCCTCCAGTTCTGTGTTGATTCAAATGACAGAGCTTCCTCTTTCTTTACTCGTTGATTGGTAGACATTGGGCTGTTTCTTGGCTATTATGAATACTGCTGTGATGGACGTGGAAGTTACCATGTCCCTCTGATGTATTCATTTTATTTTGAAACCAGAGGGCACTTTTATTGGCGTTTGAGAGAAAAACAACAGGATAGGCAGGCTGAAGACCTCGGGTGCCAGGTGGAGGGGGATAGATAAGAATAAGGGAAAATCATGGCTTCCTGAGTTGGAGGGCAGGAACCCAGGTGGGCTCTGTGATGGACATCTGCCAACCAGCCTAATGGAGTTAGGGAACTCTTCAGATGGAGTAAGGATGCCCAATAGTGCCCAAGTGCCAAGCCATGGGAGATGGAAAGAGGAGAAAGACAAACAGACTTTCCGAGTGGGTGGGCACAGCAGTGAGCCCTAAGGCCAGTGTTACTCCCCTGGCTGTACCCAGCAGGTGCACATTCTGCTCACAAGTTCATCAGTTGATGGGCGTTGGGTTGTTTCAGTGTGAGGCCACAGTGAGTGCTGCCCTGTGTGCGGTGGGGTGTGGGTTTTTGTGTGACTGTGTCTTGTCATTGCTGCTGATGTGTACCTGGGAGTGGACTTCCTGGATGGCGTGGTAAGTCTCTACGGAATCTTTTAAAGGAAGGCCAGATTTTTTCCAAGTGGCTGCATCGCCTGATGCCCCCCAACTATGGAGGAAGGTCCCAGTGCCCATGTTCTTGACAGTGCTTGGTGCTGGCTGCCTTTCTGATGACAGATGTTCTGTGGGTGGGACACAGCATCTCACATGACTGACTTGCCTTTTCTTGTGGGTGCTGGTGATGTGCTTCTGTCCATGTGGGCTGCAGGTTGGTTCTTGGGAGAAATGCCTGTTTGTGTCCTTTGCCCGTTTTTAAGTTGGATTGTGATTATTGTCCATTTGTAGTGCTGGGGTTTATACCTAGGCCCCCACTCACACCAGCAAGTGCTCTGCCCCTTAGCCACCAGCCCAGGATTTATGTGTGTGTGTGTGTGTGTGTGTGTGTGTGCATGAATACAGGTTCCCTCCAGGCCAGAGAGGTTGTCAGTTCCCCTAGAACTGGGGTACCAGTGGTTGCGAGCTGCCTGATATGAGAACTGAACTCTGGTCCTCTGTAAGGACAGCAAGTGCTCTTAACCACTGAGGCATCGCTCCAGACTTAGAATTTTTTTCCCCTAAAACAGGGTTTCTCTGTGTAACAGCCCTAGCTGTCCTAGAACTCACTCTGTAGCCCAGGCTAGCCTCAAACTCACAGAGATCCACCTGCCTCTTCCTCCAAGTGCTGGAATTAAAGATGTGCACCACCACCACCCAGCCAGAACTTTTTTTTAACATTGATTTTTCTTTTCTTCCTTTCTTCCTTCTTTCCTTCCTTTCCTCTCTCTCTCTCTCTCTCTCTCTCTCTCTCTCTCTCTCTCTCTCCTTCCTTTGGTGTGTGTGTGTGTATGTGTGGTGTGTGTGTGTGTGTGTGTGTGTGTGTGTGTGTGTGTTGCTCAAGTGTCATGGCCCGTGTGTGATAGTCAGAGAACAGTTTGGGGAGTTATTTTGCTCTTTCTACCATGTGGGTCCTGGGAGTTGAACTCAGATCTTTGGGCTTGGTAGCAAACACCTTTACCTCTCTGAGCCATCTTGATGGTCTAGGGTTCTTTATATCTTCTAGATATAAATCCCTTGTCACCTGATTTGGAAATATCTTCTTCCGTGCTTTGGACAGGGATTATCTTAGTTGCTTTTCCTGTTGCTGTCACGAAACACTTTGACCAGAGGAGAAAGGTCTCTGGTTCACAGTTCAAGAGCACAGTTTATCATGGCAGGGGAGTCAAGGTGCAGGAGCTGCACCCAGCTGATAACGTTGCATCCACAGTCAGGAGGCAGGGAGGGCGAATGCAGGCTGCTGCCCAGCTCTCAGTCTGCTTATACGGTCCAGGATCCCAGCCAGGGAATGGTGCCACCCACGGTGGGTGTGTCTCCCACTTCAGATAAAGCAATCAAAATAATCTCCCACAGTCTTTCCCACTGGCCTGTCTTCCTAGTGAGTCTAGATTCTGTCTAGTTAACAATTAACATTAGGTGTAACGTGCCTTACTATGTAGCTCAGGCTAGCCTCTAATTCATGATCCTTCTGCCTCAGCCTCCCACATGCTGGGATTCCAGTCCTGCTATACCTTGCCTGGCTCCTCTCTTTGCTTTGTTAGGGGTGTCCTCTGGAAAGACCATCAAAATTTTAATTTAGGATAAATAGTAACTTCTTTTTCTTCTGTTGCTTGCTACCTTATTGTCCTGTGTGAGAAATCATTATGCCCAAGGTCATGAAAATTTTGCTTATATTTCTTTATGAGTTTTTGCTTCTTTGTTTCTTTTTTTGCTCTTTTTGACTTTGTAGTAGAGGTTGATGCCCCTGCCTCCACTCCACTTCCCAAGTCCTGGGGTTACAGGTGTGTGCCACCATGTCCAACTTTCTTCGTGCATGGTTTTCATTTTACCTCTTAGGTTCAGGCTTGTGATCCTTTTCAAGCTGGTTTTGTGTCTGGTTGGAGGAAACTGCCAAGCATCCTCCTGCTGTGTGTGGCTTCCCAGTTGCCCCAGCAGCCTTTGCTGAAAGACTGTGCTATCTCCACTGAGTTGTCTTGGCACCCTTATAATGTCACCTGACTCTTTGAGTGTGTATTTCTTTCTTTCTTTCTTTCTTTTTTTTTTGTTTTTGTTTTTGTTTTTTTGTTTTTCAAGCAGGGTTTCTCTGTGTAGCTTTGCGCCTTTCCTGGAACTCACTTGGTAGTCCAGGCTGGCCTCGAACTCACAGAGATCCACCTGGCTCTGCCTCCCGAGTGCTGGGAGTAAAGGCGTGTGCCACCACTGCCCAGCTCATGTATTTCTTTTTAAAAATCCATTTATTATTATTAATAGTGTATGTGTATGGGTGTGCATCGAGACAGGTTCTCTCACTGACTTTTGGCTCTCCCTGTAGGCTAGGGCGCTGCAAGTGAGCTGCAGGGATCTGCCTTCTCCACTTCACACAGCTGGGCTGTCGGCAGTGGGTGCTGGGCTGGGCCTACAGGCGGTGGGTGCTGGGCTGGAATTACAGGCGGTGGGTGCTGGGCTGGGCTTACAGGCAGTGGGGTGCTGAGCTGGGCTTACAGGCGGTGGGTGCTGGGGCTCAAACTCAGATCTACATGGTTGTATGGCAGGTGTCTTGCTGACAGCACCCCCCCCCCCCAGCCCACGTTGCGATCTGACCAGTATTTGCTCTCGTGACCTGTGAACAGGGTGACTTTCCTTTCATCAGCTCTTTAATTTCTTACAGCAAGTTCATAGCTTTTGGGAGCTTAGGTCTTTCCTTTCTTTTGTTGATCTTGCTCTAGATTCTTTGATGTTATGGGATATTCTTTTCTTATTTTCATTTTTGGTTTATTAGTTGCTAGTGTCTAGAAATGTATTAGTTGCTAGTGTCTAGAAATGTATTAGTTGCTAGTGTCTAGTTTCTGTATTTTGTGGGGCTGGGGATGAAACCCAAGGCCGTGTGCAAGCTGTGAGCACTGTACCATTGAGCCACACTCCAAGCTCAATTAAAAAAGGTTTTTAAAATTTTTTATTTTGTGTGTGCGCACGTGTGCATGTGCCACAGCATGGCATAAGTGGAGGTCAGAAGGCAGCTTTTGGGAGTCGGTTCTCTCCTTCCACCACGTGGGTCCTGGGGAATCAGTCAGGATGTGTGGCTTGGCAGCAGGCACCTTTACCCACGGAGCCGTCCATCTCTCGAGCCGCGTTTTTATGCGTTGATTCTGGAATGTTCAACCTTCCTGAGCTCACTCCCTAGTTCTGAGATTTCAGTAGAATCCTTAGAGTTTTCTCTGTATGAATCATGTTGGCCCAGCATGGCGGTACATGCCTGTAATCCCAGAATTTAGGAGATGGAGGTAGGACAATCAGTTAGGAGCGAGCCTTGGAGCTCAAAGCCATCCTGGGCTACCTGAGACTGCTGTCTGCAAGGAGAGGTCATTTGGCACCTTCTTTCTTAGCCCGAGTGTGTTGTAGGTTACTTTCCTCCTCAGCTGCCCTGGCTGGAGCCCTAAGTACAGTTTCAGACGGAAGAGCTGCTGGGGACGTCTGTCTGGGCTTTGCTGTCTGTCACCATTAACGCCACGTGAGAGCTGTGGCTTTTCTAGACGCCCTCTGTCAGGTAAGGTAGTTCCCCACTTGCCCCGTCCATCTTCCCCATCTCTTCCTCTCCCTCATCCTCCTCTCTCACTTCCTCCTCCTGTTCCCCGATTCTTCGATAGCCTCAAAACCCGTGCTCTTTCTTCTTCTGCTTCCTGAGTATTGGAATCTCAGGTAGGGCCCTCTGCTTTTTTTGTGTGTTTTGTGGTGAAAGGGTGTGGGGTTCCATCAGACATCTTTTCCGTGTGTGTTTAGATCACCCCACGTTGAGATCATCGTGTGGGTTTGTTCTGTAGGGTGGTGTGTTAGTCACCGGCTTTTAGAAATGAAACCAAACATGCACCCTGGGATAAAGAGGCACTTAGCCTGGGATAAAGAGACACAGATTTTTCCCTATGTGTCCGGAGGCAGTTTGCTTGTTATCTGTGGACAGTTTTTACCTCCAGATTCTGAGATGTCAGTCTGTTATTGCCTATGATGTCTTTGTGGCATTCCAGTGTAAGAGAGCACTGGCTTCATGGAGTGAATTGGAGATGTGCTCTGATGGAGAACTGGCCTTAACGCTCCCTGAGTATCTGGTCCAGTCCACCACTGAAGTCTCCCAGTCATTCGGCTAAGGTCAAGGGAAGTGAAGCAATCTGGGCCTCTTTCTTTCTTTCTTTCTTTCTTTCTTTCTTTCTTTCTTTCTTTCTTTCTTTCTTTCTTTCTTTCTTTCTTTCTTTCTTTCTCTCTCTCTCTCTCCCTCTCTCTCTCTTTCTTTCTTTCTCTCTTTGTTTCTTCTTCTTCTTTTTTTTTTTTTCTGTGTAACCCTGGCTGTCTTAGAATTAGCTCTGTAGACCAGGCTGGCCTTGAACTCACAGAGATTCGCCTGCTCTCTAATGCTGGTATTGAAGGCATATGCCACTACTACCTGACTTGGTCTGGGCCTTTTTAAGGGAAGTTTTTTTTTTTTTTTTTTGGTTTTTCGAGACAGAGTTTCTCTGTGTAGTTTTGCGCCTTTCCTGGAGCTCACTTGGTAGCCCAGGCTGGCCTCGAACTCACAGAGATCCGCCTGGCTCTGCCTCCCGAGTGCTGGGATTAAAGGCGTGCGCCACCAACGCCCGGCTTAAGGGAAGTTTTAAAATGACTAATTCAGGGACTGGAGAGATGAGTCAGTGGTTAGTAATGTGTGCTACTCTTCAAAGAGGATCTGAATTTGATTTCTTGTTCCCATGTTGGGAAGCATATGACCACCTGCAAACCCAGCTCCAGAGGATCTGACACCCTCTTTTGGCTTCCATGGACACCAACACATGGGTGGCATGCGTATATGCAGGCACAGACATGCACAAATAAAAAATGTACTGATTTAGGGCCAGCAAGGTGGCTCAGTGGATAAGGACACTGGCTGCCAAGACTCGAGTTCAGTTCCTGGGACCCACACAGTAGAGGGAGAGAGTTGACATTCACAAGTTGTCCTCTGATGGTGGTCTCCCCTACCCTTCTAATGTGCTTTCATTATGTAGCTCAGGCTACCCTCAAGCTCACCATCCTCTTGTGTCAGCTTCCAGAGTCCAGGGATTACAGGTATGCGTCACCACATCCTGCGTATTTTATTTCTTTCAGGGTTTTGATGATCTGCTTTCACTCCGGCCTGGGTAGTGTGAGTCTTCTCTTCCTTTCTTGCTCAGTAGCTATTAGAACTGTATTGTTGATCTTTCAAAAGCACTAACGTGCTTTTGTTGATTCTTCTCGCTCTTCTCTGCTCTGTCAATTCCACACTGAGCTTTATTATTTCTTTCATTTTGCTTACCCTGAGTTTGTTTGTTTAGACGGTGGTAGGTCAGCGTATTGTGTCGACCTCCCTTTTCTGGCAGAGACATTTAAGCTGCAAAGTCCTCTTGAAGTTCCCTGTTCACTGCATTCAGAATCTTGCTATGCTGTGTTTTCACTTTCTTTTCTAAGTATTTTCTGATTACTTTAGTGCTTTCTTCCTCTGGAGTTTTCACCTTTGAGGTCCCCGATCACTTTCTGTTATCGGCGTATTCCACTCTGCCAGGGCTGGAAACACGCTCTGTGTGATTTCATTTCTTTTAAATGTACTGAGCCTTGTTTTATGGCACAGCACATGGTCTGACTTGGAGAATGTTCCATGCACACTTGAGGAGCCTGTGGACTCCGCTGTTGCTGGGTGTCCAGTGAGGTTCAGCTTGTGTCTGTCTGTTGAGGCTTGTGGTATGTTTACATCTCTTTCAGTTTGCTTTTCCTGTGAACTGACTGAGCTTATTTTTTTAATCTTGTGTGAGCTCTTTATATATTAAGAAAAAACTCTTGTCTATCATATGAGTTGCAAACATTTTTTTCCTAATTTAAATTTGTTTATCAAGCCAGGCAGAGTTTGTGGCTGTTTTGTTTTTTGTTTTGTTTTTTTTTTGTTTTTGTTTTTGTTTTTTGTTTTTTTTTTTGAGACAGGGTTTCTCTATGTAGCCCTGGCTGTCCTGGAACTCGATCTATAGACTAGGTTGGTCTCAAACTCACAGAGATCTGTCTGCCTCTGCCTCCCAAGTACTGGAATTAAAGGTGTGCGCCACCACGCCTAGCCTAAGTAATATTTTAAAGACTTAGGTTTCTTTAGAAAAAGAAGACAAATCAGTCCACATAAAAAACTTAGACCATAGCTAAGCATGGAGGCACACTTGGGAACCCAGCACTGTCCTGGTGTAAGTTCCAGGACAGCCAGGGCTTTGAAGGAAGGCCTGTCTCCAAACAAAAACCAAAAGCAACAACAAGAAAATTGACTCGCTAAAAGAAAAAGAAAAAAAATCAGGCCTAGAAAGATGGCCCAGTAGTTAAGAGCACTGGCTGCTCTTACGGAGAACCTGGGGTTAGTTTCTAGCACCCGCATGGTGACCCACAGTTGCCTGTATTCCAGTCCCCAGGGACCCAGTGTCCTTTTCTGGCCTCTGTGGGCAAAAAGCACAGCAAGGTGAACATATGTACATGAAAGCAAATACTTGTATATGTAAAATAAAAATAAAAATATATTTTATAAATCCCATTAGCGTCTTTTTTTTTTTTTTTTTTGAGACAGGGTCTTATTATGTGGCCTTGGCTGTCCTGGAACTTACTTTGTAGACCAGGCTGGCCTTGAACTCACAGAGATCCACCTGCCTCTGCCTCCCAAGTGCTGGGATGAAAGGCGTGCGCCACCACAACCAGTCCATTAGGTTTTTTGTTTGTTTTGTTTTGTTTTTTAATTTGTTGGTTTGTTTGATTTCTGGAGACAGGGTCTTACTATATAGCCCTGGTTGGCCTGGAACTCACTATGTGACCAGGTTAGCCTTGAACTCACGGAGATCCACTTGCTTCAGCCTTCTGAGTCCTGAGATTAAAGGCAATCACAACCTTGCCTGGCATCTCATTAGGGTTTTTACAGGGCTCACACTCACCTTGAAGGTTTTATGGGAATAATGCTGTTTATAATGCTAAGCTTTCCTTCATTTCACGTTTAACGCTAATGGTGTGTGAATATGTTACTGACTTTCAGATAACAGCTTAGCCTACTGTTGTGTGTGACTGATTTTCGGTGTATTCTTTTTTTAAGATGTATATTATATTTTAGCTATGTGTATGTGTGTGTCTGTGTATGGGTGTGTGTACTTTAGTGCCAGTGCCCATGGAGGCCCCGGAACTGGGGTTACAGGTGTCTCGGGGCTCTCTAAACGTAGGTGCTGGGAACTGGATGTGGGGCCTCTGCAGGAGCAGTATACACTTTTAACCACGGAGCCATTTCTCTGGTCTCTAGAATGTTCTCTCTGGCCTCCATACTGTCTATAGACTGTGACTCTCTGATTCCTTTCCTAGCCTGTCCCTTGGTGCTTGGGGAGACTTTGGGAGGTCTTTGTCCGATGGTGACAACAATCAAAAGAGGTCAGAGTTCAAGACAGCTCTTCCACAGAAATAGCGGTATCAGCAGACACTTCCTGCCTGCTGAAGCCTGTGCAAACACCACTACCCTGAATCTTCCCTACAACACGCTCGATTAAACAGGAACAATCATGCCATTTCAATTTTGGAGGGGTCAACCGAGGCCTGCCTAGTCTGTGTGCCTAGGAGAAGGTGAGCTGGCACCTGCCCATGGCATTGTAGCCCCAGGCCTGAGATCACTCTTTGACTCCTGTGGTGCCTTAGGCAATGGGGACCCTCTGCATGTTGGGCAGAGTCCAGGGGCATGTCTGGCACCCTTTATTTCCTCTGTTGCCTTGGGCCAGGCTCTGGCTTCTCTGAACCTTGGTCTCATCTTTGAGGGGTGCAACCGTAGCCTCTACTTGGCTATGCTGTAGGGACAATGGGAATCCCTTGTAAGTACCCAGCTTCGTGTTGGCATCCAAGGCCCCCCCAGCCCCTCTTGTACTGCTTCTCTGTTCTCTGTGAGGACAGTGTTTATCATAAACCAATTCTGTCCTGTCATGTGGACTCTTAGCTCCAGATGGTAGGCTTATTATCAACCCTGTCTGTCTGTCCATCCGGCTGTCTGTCTGTCCACCCACCCATCCACCCATCCACCCACCCACCCACCCATCCATCCATCCATCCACCCACCCACCCATCCATCCATCCATCCATCCATCCATCCATCCATCCATCCATCCATCCATCCACCCATCTACCCATCCATCCATCCATCCATCCATCCATCCATCCATCCATCCATCCATCCATCCATCCATCCATCCATCTCTTCGTTTGCTTGTTTTGATTGTGGTGTTAATGATGGGAGTGGGGTCTCATGTGTGTAGGCGAGCATCCTCCACTGAATCATACCCCAGCCCATGCCCACTTGACAGGAGGGAAACTGGAAGGGCACCATGGCTTGTGGAGAAGATTCAGTTATATGCAAAGCCATGCCCCCGCCACACCTGGCCTCCCTCAGCCTGAGAAGAGGAAACAGGTCTTCAGGGAAAAAGGACTATTGTGAACCTCCCAGAGAAGGAGTGTGGAGTCCCGGGCAGTGGGAGGCTGGGCAGTGAGGGCCATACCCAGAGCAGATCAGTGGACCCTGGGCCAGCCACTTAGGCCTTAGCACAGGGGGACTGTGCAGTACTCTCAAACGTTCTTAAGTACTCAGTGGTCCCGGGCTACTTGCCCAGTGAGCACGAGACCTCAGGTTCCACCCCTAACACTGCAGATAATAGTTATTACCATGAGAAACTAACTTCCAGATGTCACCTGACACAGGATATAAAGTAAAGAGGAGATTTCCCTTTTCTGGTCCTACCCCTTGCCAGATAAAACACGTGAAGACTTGGGGATTCTTCCAGAATGTTCTCTAAGCCTTGAGCACGTGAGCATACATCTGCACACACAAATCATGCACAAACCAGTCTTACTACAGCAGTAGTAGTTCTTGTTTGTTGTAGACAGCACAGAGCCCAGGGCCCGGGTCATCTCAATCCCTCACCAACCCTGTAGGGTCGGTAGCTGGTGAGATTGACCCCACTTTCCAGATGAGAAAATCAAGGCTCCACGATGCCAGTGGAGATAGCTCCCTGCCATCAGGAGACCATAATCTTTACATTTTTCTCTCTACTTTGACAGGCAGGAGCATCTTTCCAAACTATACTGAACTCTGGCGCTGCCCAGTGTCCTCAGGGTCATGAGACTGTTGTTTCTTTCTTTTCTTTAGATGGTTTATTTATTTTTATTTTATGTGTATTGGTGTTTTGCCTGCATATATGTTTGTATAAGGCTATCAGAACCCCTGGAGGTAGAGTTACAGGCAGTTATAGGCTGTCATGTGGGTGCTGGGAATTGAACCCAGGTCCTCTGGAAGAACAGCCAGTGCTCTTAACCGCTGAGCCATCTCTCCAGCCCCCTGTTGTTTCTTTAGAGCCCCCGATCTGTGGAGATCATTAGCCCTATTTGATTTGTAGAGAAGCCTCTGGCTTTAGGGTGGGGGTGAGGGGATTCGATGGCTGTGTCTTTGAGGGTGGCAGGGCCCTGGCTTGAGGGATGGGGCTGGGTTGGGTCAGGTTATATTGGGGGAAGAAGGTTCTGGAGTTTCCTCAGGGTTCCGTGCTGCAGCAGCTAGACGAGGCTCTCCCAGAGCCAGTGCTCTGCAAGTATTTGGTGACAGGCTGAGCTTCACAGGGCGTGGGGGCAGGCCTATGGAGATGCTGGCTTCCGCAGGCCCTGGTCTATGGGTACTGGGATGTGGCAGGGGGTGTGGAGTTAATCAGGAGCCTATGGTCAGGCACTCGACCCACGGGAAAGGGCCACCTTCCTCTTGGGACCTCAGGCCTCCCAGTTCACATCCTCCACCGCTTCCCTTTGGCCCTCAAGGACCTATCTCTCCTTCATAGCTTTCAAGTGGCGGAAGAGATGAGGGGGGCCCTCAAAAGGGTGACTCATGGTGACTGGGCAGATGTCACACCCCTACTCCAGGGAGCCTGAGGTCTGGGTCTGAGTTCCAGGAGAGATACCCTCCAAAGGGAGCCTCAACTCCACCCTGTATGTCCCCCCCACCCCCCCAAAAAGCAACTGCTGAAGGCCTTGTTGGTGTACTCCTCAACTGAGGGAGGGAGGGAGGGAGGGAGGGAGGGAGGGAGAGAGGGGGGAGAGAGAGAGAGAGAGAGAGAGAGAGAGAGAGAGAGAGAGAGAGAGAGAGAGAGAGAGAGAGAGGTCGGTCCTGGGGCGCGCTGAGTTCCCTCCGGTCCCCTCAAGGAGCCCTTTTCCCTGCCTGCCCTGTGTGGCTCTTGCCGCTGTCACCCTCCCCTTTTCACTCTTGCTGTGTGGCTCCAGGCAGGTTCTTCAACTTCTCTGGGCCTGGGCCTCCCCATCAGTGAACTAAGGATGCGGTTAACACCCACATCCAAGATGCTCGTGAGAATGTAGTGTTTGTCAAGAGCCTAGAGTGGGACCCAGCTTCTGGCGGGTCTGGACACTGACGCCCAGCAATCCTCGCTCGGTCTATGTAATGTGACCCTCTCAGTGACTAAGCGGGCCACAGTTTTGCGAGGCTGTGCTCAGTCAAATGTTTCCCGAGCAGCTGGTAGCGGCCTGTCTGTCCTGGGTGCTGCTGAGAGGGAGCCTGGTGTCCAAGGTGCTTGGTGTCCATTGCCTCCTCATAGACAGCAGTTCCCAAGTCCACTTGGGCTGGTTACCGTGCTCCGAGGCCGGTACAGGCCCTCCGTTTCCGGTGCTGAGCTCGTCTATCCCTGCGGACCTATGCACAGAAGTTCCACACTGCCGCCTGCAGCAGCCTGCAGGGTGCTGGTCGGAGAGCTCCACTCATGTGGCGCTGCAGAAAAGAATTCCAGGATGAGTCGGTATAAAGCAGAGTTGAGTTCATTTAGGAAAGAGTTTGGGGGGTGGGGAGCTAAAGAGAGGGCTCAGCAGTTAAGAGCACTGACTGCTCTTCCAGAGGACCTGGGTTCAATTCCCAGGACCCACATGGCAGCTCACCATTGTCTGTAACTCCATTTCCAGGGAACTGACACCCTCACACAGACACGCATGTAGGCAAGACGCCAATGCACACGAAATAAAAACAATCATTTTTAAAAAAAGAAGAAAAGAATTTAGGGCTAAGTGCTTGCCCCACATACAAAGGCCCTGGGTTCCCTTTCCAACGGGATAAACAGGGCTTGGTGGATCAGGAGGCTATCCTCAGCTACCTAGCAAGTTCAGGGTCAGCCTGGGCTATGGGAGAGCCTGTCTGGAAAAGATAAGGTGACGAAGCAGCGGAGGAAGCCGCCCTCCTGCCAGCATCTGGCTTCCGGTGTGCATGTGCTGGTGAGTGTACCCACATATGCACAGAAGCATGTACACCTCGCACGCACACACAGACACAGATGTAAACATGGTTCGTTGCTGGTTCAGTATATATTTATTATTGTGTGTGTGTGATATGCGTGAGTGTGGGCACAAGCATGCCACAGCGAGCTCGTGGAGGTCAGAAGACAATTTTTGGGAGTCCCCCCCTCCTGTGGTTCTGTGGCTGGAGCCCTGGTTGTCGGGCTCCACAGTGGCCTTGGCTGGCTGAGCCGTCTCGCCAGCCCTCCTTTAGCTTCTTACTGGAAATACCTCTACAAGGAAGGACGTTGTCTAGGTTGGCAGCCTCTCGGCAAGCTTTAGTTGTGCTGGAGTTACTAACTCTCAGCTAAAGAGAGACTTGGACAGTCTCTGTGAGAGGTTCTTTTCCTTTCCCACAATCCCTTGATTTCCCGTCTCTCTGTTCGCCCTCAGACTCAGAGGCTGCTGAGTGTCGCCTGCCCATCTGCCGCAGCTCACTCCTGGGCTGGCTCCCAACCTTGCTGCCTCTTCAGATACCTGGTGTTTGTATAGCCAGCATTAACCACAGACCTCTTCCACAGACAGCTCCTGCCCCCCACACCAGCCAGCATTGCCACTGTGGTCCAGGCCCCCTTGGATTTGCCTTTAAGGCCCCCACTTTACTTTTCTGTATACTGGGCAGGGGTTCCCCTTGGTGTAAGGTCTCGGGTGCAGGGCCTATACCCGTGTTCTACCTCCTCAAAAGATGGGGCATACATCTTCCGGGGGCTGGTTCTCCCCCTCCATTCAGGCACATCTCTCGATAGACATGTCTGACCCCCCCTCCAGTGACAGGGGGCACACTATGCACTGCTGTGATCATTCCAAAGAAAGCTCTTGCTTCCAGATAGTTCTTTGTATATGGTAGATAGATTTTATTTTTAAATCTGTTTTATATTTTGCATTGTCTCTTAAAATCCTTCTGGAACTGTTAGCCAAGGACCTGATGTCCAGGAACTATACAACTTCCTGGGGATTGGGGCGGGGGGTGGGGTGGGGGGGCAACTGGGTTGGCTTCTAGCAAGCCAGGCTGTAGGGAAACCCATTGATCAGCAGACCCCTCAGAACAGAGTCTGTGAGTGCGGATGGGCACTGTGACCTGGAAACAGGCCCTCCCTAACTGCCCACTGCTGGCCTGGCCCTCAGGAGTCTCTGATGATCCCCTTGGGCCATTGGGCAGGCCTCCCCAATCCCACGTCCCCAGTGTGAGCCTCCACAGCTCTGAGAGTAAAGGACGGGCTGCTGTACCCAGGTCCTGGTGGGCAGGAGCCACAGCGCTGGGCTTGGTACTGAGGACACCTGAGGAGACTTGTTCTGTCACTGTACTTTGAGGAGCTCTGGCCTAATGCTGAGGTCCTCTGCATCCCAGGGATTTCCCCCAGCCCCGGCCCATCCAGAGCACATGCCAGTGACTTGGTGTGCAGAGTAGCCGCTGCTGTGGCCCCATTTGGTCACGCCATAGCTGTCACAGAAAGGGAAGAAATGGCATAGGGATGATGTCTCATACCAGTGTAGGCTAGACAGCTGAGACCAGGACTGGGGAGTTGGCTTCTGAGCCTTCCAGACCACTGTGCCGCCTCCTTTCTCCTGTTCCCAGGATCTTTGGAAGGGACAACGGGCATTTTGGCAAGGGGAGGCTTCTGATGATCTTAGGGTGAGAGCGCTAACAGTTTCCATGTTCCCATCCCCACAGAGGCTCTGCAGATGCGGACGTTGAGGCCCAGAGAAGGGGAGCCACTCGCCTAGGGACACACAGCAAGAGAGGTGGAGCAAGGTCTCTAGGTCAAGACCCCGGACACCACAGCTGGCATTTGTGCCAAGCCCCCAGGCTGCTCCCCAGACCCGCTGGGGTAGCCTTGCTGCCCCCCAGGTGAGCGGAGATGAGAAAGGGAGCCCCTGCCCAGCCTCCTGGCTTGGGCACAGATGTGGAGGAGGGTAGCAGGGTATTGGATGCCATGGAGCCTTCAACATGGTTCTCTCTGTGTCCTGGTCCCAGGACCTCCCAAACCTTGGGCTTCATCTTTGAACTCAGGCTTCTCTCACCACTCATCATCCATTTGGCTGTTTATTAAGCACCTGCTGTGTACCTCACTCTGCACAGCAGTGAACAATTATGGGAATTAAAAGAAGAGGGGTTGCATGTAACCAAGGGCGGGTACAGTGGTCAGGGGGCTCATGAAAGGATTTGGAGGCCCCCTCCTAAAGGAAGTGACTGGAAATGTTTTTGTTGTGCTTTATTTATTTATTCTGTGTGCTTATCGGGAGGCGTGTGTGTGTGTGAGCCATGGCATGTGTGGAGGTCAGAAATCAGAGGGTAACTTGCAGGGGCATTTCTCCCCTCTCTTTCCACCGTGTGGGTCCTGGGGATTGAATTGAGGTTGTGGCTACCTGCTGACCTCTACCTGCTGAGCCGTCTCCCCAGCCCAGGAAGTTGAGTGTTGACGGGTACTGATTTGTCCTGGGGAAGCTGTCAGTGAACAGTTTGCAGAGGTCCTGTGGCTGGAGGGAAGGCCCAGTGGCCATCCCTTCTTCAGGCCACACACTGTACTGTTGCCTCGATGACCACATTTAGCACAGCACACCACACCCCGTGGTAGACAACTGGTCAAACCTGAGTGAGCCTCCTATGTGCTGGGGACACAGATATGACTCAGTGTCCCTGCAAACGAAAGCCTGAAACTGACTTTGGGTAGCGGAGGTCAGAGCTTTGGACTGGCGTGTCTTCTCTCCGTAGCTCGGTCCTAAGGTGCCAACAAGTGAAGAAACCGTGAGGCCAGCTCTCCGGGGCTGGCTCTTCCCCTTCTCAGGACCTGTTTCCCTACCCGCTGAGTGGGTGGGGTGCTTGTCTGCTCCCAGAGGCTCCCCTCTACTCAGGGTCTTCTGTCGCCCCCAGCCAGGACCATGGGCAGCAACAAGAGCAAGCCCAAAGACGCCAGCCAGAGGCGCCGCAGCCTGGAGCCCGCCGAGAACGTGCACGGGGCGGGGGGCGCCTTCCCGGCTTCGCAGACACCGAGCAAACCCGCCTCCACCGACGGCCACCGGGGGCCCAGCGCTGCCTTCGTAGCCACCGCGGCCGCTGAGCCCAAGCTCTTTGGAGGCTTCAACTCCTCAGACACCGTCACCTCCCCGCAGAGGGCGGGGCCTCTGGCAGGTCGGCTCTCCCCCTTGCTGTGTGTCTCTGGGCTGAGGTGCACCCTCTCTGGGCTCCGGGGGCTTGGTTTACCGGAGACTGCGAGTGGGGTAGGACTTGTAAACTGGAAAGCGGGGTTCCTGTCACTTTGGAGGCTGCTAGGCGCATAGCATAACGCGTTCCGAAGGAGAGGGCTGTAGGGGACCCCGAAGTCCAGAGGGAAGGACCGCCCCGGACTGCCTAGCTGCAGCCTCCCGCCCAGCCTTTGTTTCCGACTGTGCCGTGCGGTGGCCCGAGTGCGCCCCTGCGCCCTCTGTTGGCGCTGCGAGGTGCCGCAGCCCTGTCGCCGAGGGGCTGGGCTGGGTGACTCACGCTCCTGCCAGATGAGTGCACGGCTACACACCCACTCGTGCAAATCCTACGCTTAGACCCAGCCACACGCACGGCTGCACACCCCCACGTGCAAACACCATGCTCAGACTCAGACCCAGCCACACGCGCGGCTGCACACCCCCACTTGCAAACACCATGCTCAGACTCAGACCCAGCCACACGCGCGCAGCTGCACACCCCACACAGGCACCTCTCATGGCCAGACCCAGCCATGATATGCGCCCACATTGGGCATGTGCCCACACTGAGTGGAGACACCAATGTCCACTGTGCACCTGGACGCACAACTAGGCCAGACACCCGCAGTGCAACACACAAGGATACAGGTGTGCCTACAGCCTTGCACCCTCAGACGCACTGTGCACCTCCAGTCATTGCTTGCACACGGGATGCAGACAGAGGCTAGGGTGCCCGGCCCCACAGCCCACCCCAGGCGACCCTTGGACAGGCTGCCGACTTCTGCCTGAAGCAGCCACACACCATCCGTTCATTTGAGAAGCATTTGGGGGCCTTAGGCCACAGAGGGTGGGCTGCAAGAGTCCAAGGAGCCGCTGCAGGTGAGGAGAGACTCTGAGGGGCCGGGCTTTGCAGCTCGGCCCAGATACCCAGAGCTTCCAAGGACACAGACACCGAGGCAGAGTCCCCACTGCATGGGGCCTGAGCAGAGCAGGACGCCTGTTCTCCGCGGCCTCTGATTGTGTCGATGGGACGCACCAGGCAGGGAGCACCTAGCCTGCCTGTCGCCCCTCGCTCCCTGCGCGGGGAGGACGCAGTGTGCCACTTCTCAGGGTTGGGCAGGTGGCTGAGGCAGGCAGTCTCCTATCCCAGCCCCAGGGCTCTGACACCTCACGTCCCTCTCTGCAGGTGGGGTGACCACCTTTGTGGCCCTCTATGACTATGAGTCACGGACAGAGACTGACCTGTCCTTCAAGAAAGGAGAGCGCCTGCAGATTGTCAACAACACGTGAGTGGCACGCCGGGAGAATGCACTGGGGCCGTGGACCCATCTCTCCCCAGAGCTGCCGGCAGAGGGCAGTGCAGATCCCGCACGGCCCCTCTGCCCGTGGTGGGTGGTGGCCCTCCCTAGACCCCCCCACCTCTGTCCTCCCTCGTCCCGGGCCCTGCCTTCGCACCTCAGCCTCTCCCTCTCTCTGCTTCTCTCTCGCTGGCCCTTAGGAGGAAGGTGGATGTCAGGTGTGTACCGAGGCCAGGTGGAGGGGGATGCTTCGCTGAGGCTGGGGGCTGCTCTCTGCATGCGCTTCCCCCCACTGCCCCTGGGTGTGGTCTCCAGCTCCCCCTCTCATCCTGCATCCCGCCCTTTAAGCCAACCCCTCCGTCTTCTCCCCACACTTTCCTGTTGGCTCCCCCCACCCCCCCACCCCCCGCCCTTTCTGGTTTGTGATTCCACTCCGAGTGCCAGCGACACGCGGGACCCAGTGCATTCCGGAGGCCAGGGAGGGCGGCAGTGTGGTGGGGAGTGGGCTACCCCAGGCCAGGCCAAGGGTGGGTAGAGGTAGGCTGGGGTCCCCGAGAGGTGGCCCCAGGAGAGGGGCTGCCCATCAGAGGAAGGAGCAACCTCCCTGGGAGGTGGGCAGCTGATGGTTGGAGGTGCGTGCTGGGCTGCGGGGAGGCCGGGGGCCCTCTCCTTGGAGCAGGTAAGGTTTGGGGAGTTTGATTTGGGGCGTTCTAGAGCGTAGAGGAATCCGTCACTGAGAGCCCACAGGCCTGGCCAAGGAGGCAAGCTTTCCACATCCTTCGGTGTGTCTCGCTGCATTGCGCATGCTGTTCATTTGCCTGCAATATTCCTTCTCCTCTGTCCATCTGGTGAACTCCTATTCATCCCTCACGATCCAGGGTGGGACTGCCCGCTGTGGGAGGCAAAAGCGAGCAGGTGCCATGTGCTGTGCCAGTCCTTCTCACCCATGCCCCCCATCATCTTGTCGTCGCTGACCCTGGGGGCAACAGTAATGGGGGAGGGGCCGGCCCTAGTTTACATATGAGGAAACTGAGGCTCAGAGTTGTGAGGGCCCTTGTCCAAGGTCACATGGCTCCTGGGTAGCAAGCCCCGGATGGAACCTGGACGTTTGCCCTCCCTTTCCTAGACTGCCATCCTGTCCCCTTGCTTCTGGGGGCCTCAGCCTCTGTGGATTCGGGTTGCTGCGTTTGGCTGTGGACGCCAGAGGCTCCTTGGACTTCAACCTCTCTCTGTCGTGGACTATGCTGTGTGGCTTTGGGCAAATCATGACTCTCTCTGTGCCTCATTTTCCCCATTGGGGAGATGGATGCTTTGGATTGAAAGATTTTAGAGAGCTTCTGACCTGAGTCTGTGTAGCTTTGGGCAAATCCTCTCCTACTCCGTGCCTCAGTTTCCCCAACTCTATAAAGAAAACACTGGTCTCTCTCTCCAGAGTGACTGCGTTTTCCTCCTCTCTCAAATGTGGTTTCTTCAGCCGGGGGTGGGAGTCTTGCCTTCTTCCTTGTAGGATGACCTTGGGGGTCAAATCAGACAGGAAACTGTGTGCACCCCAAGCAGAGGTGGAGCTTTGGGGCACGGGTGCTGGGTGAGCTTGCACCCTGCCGTGTGTCTGTCCTGCACGGCTCAGTCATACCCTTTCACTGCACATGTCCATCTAGAAGGGACCCCTCTGGCCCAGCACCAGTCACCAGAGCCAGGTCTGATGCCCGCCTGGCCTCCAGCAGGTCCTTTGAGCTTTCCCAGCCCTGCTTGCCCCTGGCCTCAACCTCTCCGTCTATAAAGCTGGGTGCAGATATGCTCAGACATCAAGTGTGTTCAAGCTGGGACTGTGTGATGTGAGGCCAGGGCCTTTCTGTCTCTGGGCCGGGCTGGGGTCGCTGTACATCTTCTCAGGGTCGAGGCAGGGGCCAAGGACCACACCAGCTGGCTCATTTGATACCCACCTTGCCCATCCCCAAACCTTGCATGGAGATGAGCTGGAAAGCCACTGAGCCTCACGGTACCCACAGGGAGGCACCTTCCCCGGGACCAGGACCTGGCTTGGCTGTGTGACCGTGCACAGAGCCCTTTGCTTCTCCGGCCTCAGTATTTCCATCTGTACAGGGGGTGTGGGAAGGGCTGGACCCTACCTCCCAGGCCCTGTGCCCCGATCTTCCCTCAAACCTCCAGCCTTTGCCCTGTCCCCTTCGGTTGCTTTGGATGTGAGGCCTCTGGCTGTCCCCTGGCCCCCCGTTCCCAGTGTCCCCAGCACTGCCTGGCTCTCGCTCTCTCCCTCGGCCCCCGGCCACGGCCTCTCACCACCCCCATCTCTGCCTCTTCTCTCCCGTCGGGCTCTCGCTTGCTCCCTCCTCCTCTGTCTCTGGACCCCTGCTCCAGCCAGACCTGGTTCACATTCAGATGGCTGCAAAGGTACTTCCGCCCCCCCCCCTCCTGCCCAGGCCCAGAGCCCGACCCCTGCTGGGATCCCTTCTCCCTCCTCCCTCTTCCTCCTCCCTTCCCCTCTTCCTGGGGCAGCTATTGTAAAGGGCCCTGGGCACCGGGGCTCTGACACCTCCTTCCCTAAGACTCGCTGTGTGACTTTGGGCCTGGCCCAGTTCTCTCCGGCTTCACTTCCCCTGTGGACAGGGGTAGGCTGTAGTTTTGGTTAAGGACCTGTAGGAGTGAGCTATGATTTGGGACAGCGGCAGGTATGGCTTGTTTGAAGGGATGGACCTGGACTGTTGCTGGGCCCCAGAAGGGCCAGCCTTGTCTCCATTGGGTGTCAGGGCTCTCAGGGCTTGGCAAGACGTTGAAGGTCTAATGTGGCATTCATCTCATGTAACCCCTGCTTACCCCTCCTTCTCCCCTAGACAGGGAGCTTCCTCCCTCCCTCTCTCCCCAGGCAGCCCTTGGCACCTGCAGGCCGCTATGCACTTCTGGACAGTGCCTCTGGGCTCAGTCCTGGGGCTGACAGGGCTCAGTTTTGCTGAGGTTTTGGGTGGCATCCTTCTGGGTCAGCGTGACAGGGAGGTGTGAGTGCCAGGCTAGCTCCTGCTGGCTTGCTGTGGACACAGGCTAGCCCAGCTTCCTTTGCGGCAGAGCCTGGCCGTGCACCTGGGAAGGTCAGGGTTGCTGACCCTGCTCCTCTGATGATGCCGTTCTTTGCTCCCTCCCATCAGAGAGGGGGACTGGTGGCTGGCACACTCGCTGAGCACGGGACAGACCGGTTACATCCCCAGCAACTACGTGGCACCCTCCGACTCCATCCAGGCTGAGGAGTGAGTATGTGGTTTAGCGTCTGCCTGCTGCCATTGCCACCGCGAGCAGTGGCCCTCCTGGGCCTGAGTGGCAGCAGTCTGGCCACTCTGGGTCCCAGCACCCAGCGCCAGCATGGTGGGCAGTGAACACTGGCCAACCAACACAGATTTGTCCCTCCCACCCCAGGTGGTACTTTGGCAAGATCACCCGACGGGAATCCGAGCGGTTATTGCTCAACGCCGAGAACCCGAGAGGGACCTTCCTTGTGAGGGAGAGTGAGACCACAAAAGGTATGTCTGAGACATCTGTGGCTGGTGGAACTCGGCTTTGAGGGTATTGTCTGGGCTGGGTATTGGAGAGTAAGTAGGAGTTTGGTACATGGGATGGAGAGGGAAGAGCCCTTCGGTGGAAGACAGATAATCCAGAGGTTTTCAGGGCAGCCACACTGAGGCTTTCTGTGTTGGCCTTGGTTTCTCACACGGGGGTGGGCACAGGTAATGAGGAGCTCTGAGTGCACACGGCCACACTTGTCCCTTGTTCCCGGGACGGTACAGATGCTGGGGGGCCCCCTCTGTTTCCCTTTCCCCTTTCCCAGGGGCCTCTCCTGGCCTTCCCCTTCCCCCACAGTCTGTTTCTGCTCTGTTCCTGCCTCTTCTCCTAGCCCATCACCATGGCAACCAAGCCAGGCTGCTTCCTGTGGGCCTGGGGCTCAGCGGGAGATGGAAAAGTGCCTGCTCCCCCCTTGTGTGCTTATGCATGGCTGGAGCTGGCCAGTGCTGCTTGGGAGTGAGATGTGGTGTGGTCCTGGTTCCTGGGACTCGGGGGTTGGGCGGTGATGGGCAAATGTGGTCACCGGGCATAGGTACATTACTGTGGGTATATGTGGTCCCTCTTGGCTATGGCCTTTAGCCCATGCCTTCCGTATAAATGTGATGTGTACCTTCTGCAGAAACCATGACTTCCCAGTGTAGCTTTGAGACCGGGAAGGATGGGTCCCAGGTCCAGCCCCGCCTAGCTCGCTCACAGGTTACCCGAGGATCATCGTATCTACCTGCCAATGTCAAGTGGGACTCCAGGGGCCTCAGCAGTGGGTCGTAGGGAGGCAGGCCTTCCATTCAGAGCTGCCCACTGCCTGTCAGATCCCTGGAACCTGTGCCCCTCCTCGGGGGCTCCCCTTGTTCCCTGATGCTACCCCCAGATGTCCCTGGCTCTATTTAACAAAGGTTTCTGTCTAGGACATTGCCAGCTGTGGTTTTTCTAGGCTCCAGGGAGGCGGGGTGGCCCCACAGGCCACACTCAGTGTGTGCCTCCTGCCCTGGGCTGCTATGGCTGCCAGGGTCAGTACTCACACATGTCCACATAGCCAGCTATTACTCCTGCCTGCTCCGTGTGTCTCCAGGAAGCAGAACAGGACAGACATGGCGGTGGGCAGATCCAGAGAGGGCAGCGGCCAAGCTAAGAACACACAGCTGCCTGGGGCCTTTCCTAGACCCCAGCCAGATTTATGGAGTGCTTGCTGAGGACACATAAAGCTTCACAGTAGTCTCGTTGTGTAGAGGAGGAAACTGAGGCCCATAGAAGAGCAGCAGTGGCTTGTCAGGGTCTCACAGTTGGGATTCGGAGTCTTACCAGAGCTAAGAGTTTGGGGTAATCCCTGCCCTGGGGGCTTCGCGCCTTGCCTGAATGACTGTGCCTGCGTGGCTGCTCTGGAGCCTGTTCCTGGTCACACGAGGTGCTGAGAGAGGGTGGGGGCTAAATTCACTTCCTCGAGCAGGGGGCACATCAGCAGGCTGGCACAGCTGTCTCCTCCCTGCCTGTCCACAGGTGCCTACTGCCTCTCCGTATCCGACTTCGACAACGCCAAGGGCCTCAACGTGAAGCACTACAAGATCCGCAAGCTGGACAGCGGCGGTTTCTACATCACCTCCCGCACCCAGTTCAACAGCCTGCAGCAGCTGGTGGCTTATTACTCCAGTGAGTGCCCCCTGGCTGCCACCCCAGGGGGGCGTGGGGTCCCGCAGGGTGTGCCTCCTCAGCCCTGGGGTGCCGCTCCTCCACCTCCGCCCCGCTTCCCTCTCTCCCTGCCCAGCCCCCTCCTCTCCTTCCCCTGCAGCTGGCTGATGAGGAGGGGGTCTGCCTTGAGCAAGTTAGAAGGGAGGGGCGGAGGCTGGTGGTGATTGTTTCTGCAGCCCTAAGACTGGTCTGAACCGGTTCCTGGGAGAGGAGGAGGGGGAGGCCTCTTTGATAGAGAACAGCAGAGGGGGGCTGGAGCTGGGGTGCGTGCGGGGCCATGTGCAGCAGAGGGGCTGCTGTGCCCGGCTGTGCATGGCGGCTGCAGGCATAAGCTGCTAGGGCGGCCCCCTCAGCCTGAGCCTCTGGCTTCTTTAGGACCCGCTGCCTCTCTATTGGTCTGCCTCTGCTCTGGGGCTTATTTGGTCCCCAGACCAAATCCTCCAGGGTGAGGTAACCACCCTAGTTACCCCTCAAAGCCAGACCAGGAACCTCTTCCTCTGGAATGCTTTCCAGAGCCCCCAAAGGATTCCCAAAGCCTGCTTGATTCCTCCCTCCCAGTCTATCCTCTGTCACTTCTGTGGTCCTGAGAGGCGACTAGGGAAGCTTGACACGTGTGTGTGTGTGTGTGTGTGTGTGTGTGTGTGTGTGGCTTCCTAAGGTAGGCTCCCATACCTGTTTGAACGCCCCTGGTTCTCTGGCACCCTCAAATCTGATGGATGAGTGAATGAATGAGTGGGTTGAGCAGGTGAATTTCATGTTGCAGGCCTGTGAGGAGTGGAGACTTACAGGAGGGTGTCTGTCTATCCCCCCCCCCCACCTCCGAGCTGGTGTGCACGCGATGCATAGGGCCGTCCCCCCAGGACAGGGAAGCCAGCTTGCTGGGGCACCCTGCCTAAGCCCTATTCTCTGCCTCCATCTCCAGAACACGCTGATGGCCTGTGCCACCGCCTCACTACTGTGTGCCCCACATCCAAGCCTCAGACCCAGGGCCTGGCCAAGGATGCCTGGGAGATCCCCCGGGAGTCCCTGCGTCTGGAGGTCAAGTTGGGCCAGGGCTGCTTTGGAGAGGTGTGGATGGGTAAGGAACACACACCCCTGTCCCCACCCCAGCCAGCCAGCTCAAGGACCTCGGGTCCCCCTCTCCTTAATTGTCTCTGCTGAGCAGCTAGTCTGCTTTTATTTTATGATTGTACATTAACTGTACAGAGTGTCACATTTCCTGCGATATTTTCAAACCCACACGTAACATACTTGCTCATGCCCCTTCACCCTGACCATGACCCAACTGGCGTCAGCACTGAGATGGGCACACCCGACTCCTTGTAGCCCATGCGTGTAAAGACTAGGGCAACTGTGTACCAAGAGCTGCTGGGGCCTGGGCACCACGGTCCTCCAGGCCTGTGAGTGTCTGGTCAGATCTCGCACCAAGCCTCGGCCTCCTGATGTAAAATGGGGACCGATGTTACTCTTCAAGATGCATCTGCATATTAGCTTGGCACAGAAAGAGAAAGTGCTGTGGCGAAGGGGAAGTCAGTGTCCTGTTTCCTGTCTAACCCTGGACCCCTGGGAGTCCCCTGTGACAGTGAGCTGCAGACAGCCCTAGCCAAACCCAGGGCCCTCTGCCCAGCCAGGAGGAGCACAGGGGCACTGATTGGGGCTGCGGTGGCCGGACCATTTCACTCTCCTCCCTTCAGAGGGCGCTAGAGGAGCTGGGGCCAGGTGGGGAAGGGACGTAAGTCCTGGGCTGTGGAGAAGAAGGGCAGAGGGAGAAGCCAGCTCCCAAGCTCAGACCAAAAGGAGGATTTAGGCAGAACCTGGGTGAGCCTCAGTCTTTCTCAACTATGATTCTTGGCAAGTGTGCAGTGGGGATCTGAGAGGGCCTCCCACTTCTTTCTGGGGCTCTACATAGACCATAAACAGATCCCTGGATAGTCTGACTCAAGAAGGGCCAGAGAGCTGACCTGTGCTACCCTCCGACCCAGTCCTGTGACAAGGGGGTCTCCCGGGCTGGCCTGTCATTTCCCTGCCTGGTGAGGTGCTGGCACTGAGCTAACCTCTTGTTCTGGTGGCCCCAGTGGCCCCAGACATAGGCTTCCCTTGTCCTGGTTGCTGATGCCTGGAGTCCTGGCCGTGCCCCACCCAGCAGAAACATGGTCACCTCAAGTGAAAGCAATTGAGATGGGACCTCGGTCACCTACCCATCAGGCTACTGTCCTGCTCTCTGGCAACATTCCTTACCAATCACTGTCTCGTAGTAGCTATGGTCTGTTCGCAGGCTCCAGACACTCCTTTCTCAGCCCTGGGAGGAGTCTCCGTTCCTTGAGTCTATTTTAGAAGTGGGAATACAGAGTCTGAGTAAGGTCCCTGGCCATGGCTGAGCCCGTTCCATGCGTTGGGAGGCAAGAGTTGAAATTAGGCACCCACGTAGGCCCCAGTGCAACAGCATGGTGGCCTGTGCTGAGGGCACTGTCACTCCCCCACAGGAACCTGGAACGGCACCACGAGGGTTGCCATCAAAACCCTGAAGCCAGGCACCATGTCTCCTGAGGCCTTCCTGCAGGAGGCCCAAGTCATGAAGAAACTGAGGCACGAGAAACTGGTACAGCTGTACGCTGTGGTGTCGGAGGAACCTATCTACATTGTGACAGAGTACATGAGCAAGGGTAAGTAAGGAGCGTGCCTGGGGAGAGCGCCGCTCAGGGGCCTGCACAGAGCAGGCCACACGAGGGCAGCTTACTTCTTACCCTGAGCCAACCCTCGCTGCGTGGACGGTTGGATGAGGGACCGCCTCCCTCCTTTCATAAATAATAACAAGAAATAATAATACCTTTTTTAAAAAAGGCATTATCCTTCTGTCCTTTACCACTGTCAAGATTCTTAGGTGGTGTGGTGGCTCACAACCGTAATCCCAGTGCCCAGGGGGTTGAGGCAGGAGGATCTTGAGTTTGAGGCCAGCCTGGCTACATGGCAAGAATGCCTCAGTAAATGCCACGTGGGGCTGGGGCTGGAGCTCAGTAGGTAGGGTACTTGCCTAGCGTGCACAAGGCCCGGAGTCTGGCCTTAGGTTGGATCCCTAGCTCTGCACCAATTAGGCATGATGACATAGACCTGTGGTCCCAGCACTGAGCGGGTAGAAGGAGGAAGATCAAGAGTTCGAGGTCAGCCTCCATTGCATAGCGAGCTGGGCTACTTGAGACCCAGACTCAAAACACAAAATATGTATATAGCACCCACGTTACCTCAAGCTTCCCTGCTGCCCCTAGTGACCGGGACTCTCCAGTCCCAGGCCGCCACTGGTTGGCAGGCTTGGTGCAGATAAACATAACGTGTCTTGGGCTTTACACATAGTCTTTCGCGTCTAACATCCCCCATCACACACCACCACCACCACCACCACCACCACCACCGCAAGGACCCAGTGGGATTTCTTGGTCTAGCTCCCTGGAGTGTATTGTATGCCTGAGTGTCAAACACTGAACTGAGGCTTTTGAGCAGGCGATCAGGGTCTGGGAGCCACAGCTTCCTGCACAGGGAAACCCTGGCAAGCCTAGAGCTGGCTTTTTCTCTCCAGGGAGTCTGCTGGACTTTCTCAAGGGGGAAACAGGCAAATACCTGCGGCTACCCCAGCTGGTGGACATGGCTGCTCAGGTGAGTCTCCCTTCCCACCTTCCTAGACACCTTTAGCTCTCGGGCTCAGAGCGCCCCCTCTGGGAGGCCTGCTTTCATTACACCCAAATCTCCCCTTGCTGCTCAGTGGAGCCCTGGCTGGTGCCTGGGGTGGTAGGTAGGTAGTTCTGGACAGCACACCATATCTGGGCATCAGAGACGCACATGTACAAAATTAAAAATAAAAATAAAATATTAAAAGTTTAAAATTTGTTGTTTCCATTTGACAGATGAGGAAACCGAGGCTCAGAGAGGGGACTTGGGACAACAGGCAGGACCAGGCATGTTCCTGTGTCCATGGGTCATCTGGGACCTCTTTTTATACTCACCTGCTTCCCTGGTTGCATCTTATTGTGACTTCCCCATCGCCCTTTGCCTGGCCCCCTCCCCCACTGAGCTCTGGTCTACCTTTTCTTTTTCTTTTTAAAAATTTTATTTATGTATGTTTTTTTGGGGTATAAGTGCTCTGTCTGTACATATGCTTGCACGACAGAAGAAGGCATCAGATCCCATTATAGATGGCTGTGAGCCACCATGTGGTTGCTGGGAATTGAACTCGGGACCTCTGGAAGAGCAGCCAGTGCCTTAACCGCTGAGCCATCTCTCCAGTCATGGTCTATTTTTTCAAACCAGCGATGATTACTCTAAGCTGAATGAATTCCTTGCTTGAAAAGACATGGGATGGGCAAGGCGTTGGCCCTCTCTCTATCCTCGGGCATGAGCAGCCCGGGGCACCGGTTTACAGCCCTGGGGTGGGTGTGGGTTGGCCCCTGAGCCAGGCTCTCCGTCTCTACAGATCGCCTCAGGTATGGCCTACGTGGAGCGGATGAACTATGTGCACCGGGACCTCCGAGCCGCCAACATCCTGGTCGGGGAGAATCTGGTGTGTAAGGTGGCTGACTTTGGTCTGGCCCGGCTCATAGAAGACAACGAATACACAGCCCGGCAAGGTGGGAGCCCCGGGGGGGGGTGCATCCGATGGTTTCAGTCCACCAAGTGGAAAGCAGAGTAATGCCCCTGTGGCAGACTGGTAGTGACGCCCTGCGCTTTCTTGCCGTTAGGTGCCAAATTCCCCATCAAGTGGACCGCTCCTGAAGCTGCTCTCTATGGCAGATTCACCATCAAGTCAGACGTGTGGTCCTTTGGGATCCTGCTGACCGAGCTCACCACCAAGGGACGGGTGCCCTACCCTGGTGAGGAGGCTACACCTGTGTCCCTGACCTTGGCCCTAAGGGCAAGTCTCACCCCCTACATTACCTCTGGGCTTCCTTTTCCTGGGGCTGGTTACCAAAGAGGCTAATCTCTGATCTCAGGCTGCCTCTGGTCAGGGCCCTTAGCCTCAGAGACAGGCTGCCTCGGTCTCCTAAGGCATCGCCTCACAGCCTTCTGTTCGCAGGGATGGTGAACCGTGAAGTGCTGGACCAGGTGGAGCGGGGCTACCGGATGCCTTGTCCCCCCGAGTGCCCCGAGTCCTTGCATGACCTCATGTGCCAGTGCTGGCGGAAGGAGCCTGAGGAGCGGCCCACCTTCGAGTACCTACAGGCCTTCCTGGAGGACTACTTCACGTCCACCGAGCCTCAGTACCAGCCTGGGGAGAACCTATAGGAACTGTGTGCACAGGACTGTCGCCCCTAGGCTTCTGGGTGTGGCCTCCGATGCACCTGCCTCCCTTCACCCTCTCTTCGGGGCTGGGTTGCCTCAGGGACGGGGCAGCCTGGAAGGACAGGTTGAGGCTGGTACAGTGACTGCCCCACAGCCTGCCCTGGCCACAGGCCGGCTCTGCATTCTCTCTGGAGTCAGCCTACTTCTCGTAGAAGACGCTGGGTGAAGAGCAGGGGTTGGGGGGGAGGGGGCGGTTTTCCAGCCTCAGCCCACCCCACTCACCTGGCTCCTCCCCACATTCTTCACCCTGGGTCTGTTTCAGGCTGGCCAAAGAGCCTTTCCAAAGAGGAATGAGGCCCAGCCCTTGGCCTAGATCTACTTCCTGCCCCTGGCCATCCTTGTTGGAGGCTTCTGGGTGGAATTTTGGGTCTGGAACCACCTTCCATGGCTCTCAGGCTAGACAGCCCAAGGCCCAACATGCACATGTTGGGATGAGAGTCTGAGTGAGCTCTCCGTCAGCCCTGTCCTCCACAGGGGACCCTTGGCGATCACCAACACATTGTCCTCATTTCTCTGTTGGAAAATGGAATCCAGAGGGGCTGTGACTTGCCCAAGACCACGGGCAGTTCAGGGTTGAGGTGGGTTAGCACCTGGTGCTCCCTCTGTCTTCCTCAGGAACCAATGAGAACTGTCCTTAAAGGCGATGGACAGGCCGGGGCCTGAGACTGGTTTGCCAGTGGCAGAATTCTGCCCCTGACACCCATGGGTCTGTCGTGGGGGGAAGAATGGAGGCAAGCATAACGCTGAGCCAGGGATGAGGGGTGCAAAGTGATGGTGTGGACCAGGGTCAGTCACAATGTGGGTGGGCTTTGACCTTAAGCGCCAGCCATGAAATGGAGTGAGCCCCCAGGCTGCAGAGGCAATCAAGCGGAAGAGTAAGAAGTTGGGAACCCCAGTTGTCCTCCTCCTTTTGTCCCGATCATTTCAACACCTGGCCCCTGCTCTCCGCCCATGCTGGTACCTCAGCTCATGGGGAGGGAGCTCCTTGGCCAGGGAAAGGTGGGTGGGGAGACCCTCACTGCTGTGTCCCGACACTGGCCCTGCCCTCTCTCTGAGCTACAGTCTCTGCCCTGTGGCTGTGGCCCAGGCCATTGTTCAGCCCCTGTATAGATCACAGCTGGGAGGCCAAGGGGCCCACAGCCCCCCGGACAGCAGTCAACTGACTGCTTGGTCCCTGACTCTTCTGCCCAGCCTTGGGGTATGTGGTGGCTTCCCTCTGCCTCAGTGTCCGCATCTGTAAGGTGGGGTAGTTGATGGTCTGTGGCATCTCAACTGAGGGCCCCTGTGTGTATGTGTGTGTACATGTGCCTGTGTGTCTCTCCTTGTGTCCATATTTAACATGTAAAAACACCCCACTCTCTCCCCAGACATGACCATTTCACCCACTGCCCGCCCCTTCACAGCAATAATGTCCTCACTGCCGGGGCTTCGAGCCAGCCAGGCCCTGCCTGCAGGGAAGGAGGCCAGGCTTGGCCTGCTCTGACATTTCCACTTCCCTCGCATCGTCTCTCGCCCAAGTTTTCCCATCTACCTGGCAAGTCTGAGCTCGCCACCCCATTCTCCCCACCCCGCTCCAGCTGCCCAAGGACCTTTGTAAATGGTGGCCTCAACTGTCCTCTTTTCTTCTTTTTTCTTTTCTTTTCTTATTTTTTTTAACAGTGTTTTGTAGATTTCAGATGACTATGCAGAGGCCTTGGGGACCCTCCAGCTCTGGGCAGGACCTGGGGATCCCACATTCCGTGGCCCAGGTTTAGAGGGAGGGAACCCAGAACTGGTTGTACATACTTTGCATACTGTCTGATTAAACACAAACAGACCTCAGTTTGGCCAGCTGTTTATTGAACATCTACCACGTGTGGGAGAGAAAGAAGAGTCCTGGATGTGAGGGGACACAGCAGTCAGGCACCTTGATCCCTGCAGCTGGGTGGCTTCCGGGACTCGGGGGTGATGTGATCAGATGGGACAGAGGCAGCACCAAGGGCCTGGGGGAGGCGAAAGTTTAGGGCAAGGATGCTCATGAGACACTGGCAGCTGGCGTGATGGGGCAGGGCTGCCTAGCCTGCATGGAGTGTGTTCCTGGGTGATCTCAGAGGCTGTGTGTGTGTGTGTGTGTGTGTGTGTGTGTGTCCTGGTGGGGTGTGTGTGTGTGTGTGTGTGTGTGTGTGTGTGTGTGTCCTGGTGGTGTGTGTGTGTGTGTGTGTGTGTCCTGGTGGTGTGTGTGTGTGTGTGTGTGTGTCCTGGTGGGGTGGGTAGGAGCGAACCCATGCAGACCCTGAGCCCCCCGGGGAGAAGCCCTGACACCTTCCTTGCCTTGTCCCTGACCCATCTGGAGACCTGCAAAGACTTCTTTTCTCCAGAGTAAACTGGGGCCTGCAAGTCCCTGCCAGCTGCTCAGTTAAAACCAGAACACGTCTCACTTCATGTCCCCTTCACAAGCCAGTACCACGGTGGACACCGAGGCCACCCCATTCTCCCGACTCCATCTCCCAAAGACTTTGTATAAGGTGGCCTCGACTGTCTACCTGCTTTCTTTCTTTTTTGAAAATGTGTGTCAAGGAACAAGGCAGGTGTGGATAGGGGCTTATGGCCTGTGTCTTCTGCTTCCCCGAAGATCTTCTATACTCAGTGCGGTCACGCTCTCTCTGCGCGCGCGCTCTCACACACACACACACACACACACACACACACACACACACACACACACCCTGTGCTCTGTGAGTAGGGGTGATCTAGGTGAATGTGACATGCTGCGATAGGTGATGTGAGTTCACATCCACCTCCACGCAATGCTCTCCAGCTTTCCCTTTCCACTGTGACTCAGTTTCTCCTCCCTGTTGTCCTCTGTCCATTTCCAGCTTTATACTCTGGGCCTGGCTGGTCCTACTCTGGAAATCTCTATCCTCTTTCTAGCTCCTATTCAACCTTCACAACATGTCCACGGCCACAGAGCACCAAGTTTTCTCTGAGCCCTGGGACCTTCAGGGGCTGCCATGGTGGTTCACAGAGCTCCACCCACTGGACCAGGTGCTGGGGGGCTGGCTGAGATGCCCCCAGACCCAGCCCGTGGGGCAAAATCTGTGCAGGGGAGGGAGGCGGTGGTCCCTTGCCTCTCCACTCCCCACCAGTTCCTTCTCTGGTTTCTAGTTCCACAGTCTGGCCATGTAAAGTTTGCTTTCACAGGGCCTCTGCATGTGAGAGACAGGGACAGATGCAGACAGCAGAGGTGGAGGGGGGCATGGTTTGGCCTGCTTAACTATCCTGCTTCAGAGCAGGAGACCCTGGGGCCCTTTCTGTGGCCATTGCTCCTACTCTGCAGATCTCTGGAGTTTGAGGCCAGCCTGGTCTACAGAGCAAGTGCCAGGACAGCCAGGGCTACACAGAGAAACCCTGTCTGGGGAGTGAGGGTCATGTGTCACCCATCCCCCCCTTTTGTTTGTTTGCCCTGGGTGGTGTGTTTATATGTGTGTGGCGACATCTCTCTGGCTCTGTAATTTCTCTACCCCTGTCTTTTACCCTCGCGGATCTGTCTTTCTCTTTCGTTCATTCATTCATTCATTTCACACCAAATGACTGTGGCTTTGATGTCTGCTGGTCTGTAAGGGGTGGGCCCAGCCCCCATGCTGTCTCCTACCCTTCAGGTCCGGGTTTCTGCAAAGCTCTTCAAACCTCCCCCTCCCCAGTCCCTTGATTCTGCCTCCCTTCCCACTCTCCTTGCTCCGGCTTTGGCTTCGGGGTCACTGCCATCGGCTTGCTGGGGGCGGGGGGTTTCCTTTTACTCCCATGGTTCTTCTGAAAACACGAACAGTGGAGCAGCTGTTCCTGCCCAGCTGCACGTGAGAGCGGGAGAGGGGCAGATAGAGGCCCTCATCCCTCCCTCCGTCCTCTCCCTGCCTCCAGGGAGTCGCCCAGTCTCTGGGACTGTGCATGCATGTGTGTGTGCCTGTGTGTGTGCTCCATACGGGGTAGGGGGGCTTCACTCACCCATTTCCTGCCGCCTTCCAGGTCTCCCTCCTCCATCCTGATTATTCCAGATGTGCTGGCCTCCCTCCGTACCCTTCCCCCTTCCCCTCTGTTTTTATAATCTGCAAACCCTGAAAGCTGTCTCCAGCCTCCCTCCATCCCGCATGTTCAGAACACTGGCTCCTCCGTTCTCTCCCTCCTGGTCCATTCATTTGTTTCCTTGACGATTTGTATGGAGTCCCTGACTCGGCCCCGACTGTAATTTGGGGGCTAGAGAATAAGCTGGGCCCACCAACCCCCTTCTGTCTAAATGAGAAGACAGGCCAGATGCAGAAAGTCCCTAGGCTTCAGGAGTGACAACAGGCCCTGAGCTTGTCTGGATGGGAGGGTAGGGCTCCAGGGAAGTGAAAGCCTGATGATGTGTGTGTGTGTGTGTGTGTGTGTGTGTAGATGTGTGTTTGCATGTGTGTGTGTGTGTGCATGTGAGCTTGTGCACGTGTGTGTTCGTATTCATGTGTGTGCGTGCGCGTTTCCTTGGGTCTGAATCCCCCTTTCTTACCCAGCACCACCCGAACTCCCACAGTCCAGGTGTGTGACTCCCCCGAGTTGTATGTGGAATGTGGCACAGGTGTGGTGTGGTTGCATTTTGTATGGTGGGAATTTGTGGTGTGTGGAGTGAGGCATCAGTGGCACACGAGGTGTAGTGTGGTACATAACATATTTGGTGTGCGTGGCGTGGAATGTGTGGCATGTGACACACAGTGTGCGTGTGGCGGGGCCGTGATAGGACTTTGCATGTATGACGTACAAAGCAAGGCATGTGTGCAGCCTTGGTGGTATGATCCCGGGTCTCTCCTGTCCCTGGATCCAGCAGGAGTGATGCCGAGATCCCTTCCACGGCTGGACAGAAACGGCTTCGTGTTCCCTGCATTCGTATCTTGCCCCTGCATTCAGCCCTCACTGCTGTTCTCATGAGGTGGTCGGTGGCTGTCTGTCCTCCCTGTCTGTTTCCCAGTCTCTCCTGTGTCTCTGCCCCAGGTTAGAGCTCTGTGTGTCGCCTGCTCTGGTACTGATTAGTTTCAATTGAAATGTGATTGCATAGTCCCAAGTGTGCGTCCGCCAGCATCCCACATGCCTTTCTGGCGCTCTTTTCAACAGCCCCCCCCCCCAGCCTCATTCAAGTCCCCTCAGGCGTGGCCTGTGGGGTCAGACTACTGGCTTCCTAGTGTGCAGCCTTCCCTGGGCTTTGGGGTCACTGCCATTGGTTGGGGAGGTTTTGTTTTTCTTCATTCCCATGGCTCTTCAGAAAGCACTCCTTGTAAAGCTGTTGCTGCTGCTAGCCATGTGAGTGTGAGTGAGTGTGTGTGTGTGTGTGTGGGGGGGCGTTGGGTGTCCCTGAAGCTCCTGCCAGCCCCGATCTGTGGCCTGTGGCTTTCATGCCAATCTCGATGGCCCGTGCTTGCCGGTCCACACACCCTTTGTTCTCCATCCGTTCAAGTGCACGTGCTGTAGCCTGAGACTCTGAGCCCTCCTAGTCTTTTCTGTCTCCAAGGTACTTCTGAAATCTGCCTGGCTCTGCGTGCATTCAGAGGTGTGTGTGTGTGTGTGTGTGTGTGTGTGTGTGTGTGTGTGTGTAAGCTGCCTGGTAACATGTCTGTCTCCAAGGTACTTCTGAAATCTGCCTGGCCCTGCGTGCATGCGCGCGTGCGCTCGCGGCATTCAGAGGTGTGTGTGTGTGTGTGTGTGTGTGTGTGTGTGTGTGTGTGTGTGTGTAAGCTGCCTGGTAACATGTCATCCCTGCCACTTTCCCTGCTCCTTTGTCCCATTCTGGGGTAATTCCCTTTACATTTTCTTTTGATCAGCTCCCGTGAGGGTGTGGGTGAGCGGCAGCTGCTGTGGTCAGCTCAGCTCTGCTTTCTCCTGCAGCCTGCCTCGCTCAGCCTGCAGCCTCTCCCCAAGCCTCTCCCAGGCCCTTTGCGGGGTGGGAGGGCTCTCCCCGGCTTTGTCCAGTGTTTACATGTGCCCTGCAGATGTGTTCCAGGCCCACCTGCCCATCCCTTTGTCCTGCCCACCTCCTGTTTGTCCAAGAGTTATTTTAATTTTTTTCCCATTTATTTATGTACTTAGTGTGTCCCAACTGCCTGAACTCAGGTCTTCAGGTTCCATACCAGGTAACTCTGCCGAGCTATCTCACTGGCCCTCGCTGATTATTTCCAGGCTCCTTTCTTGGGTGCCACAACTGTCTATCCTCTGAGTATCTATCCTCCAACTCCATTCCCCACGGTGGGGATCCAGGCATCCAAGGCCTCTCTGCCCACTCACTTCCCAGCCCCCAACCCTCAAGGCCCGCCCCTTCCTTCCACTCCCCGGCCTGTGCCCTTGCTTCATCCCCACCCCACGGGCCCCCCACTAGTGGACGTCTCCTCTCCAGGTAGCTCCTTGCTGCCGGCTGAGGGGTCGGGGGTTGTCCCTTCGCTCTGCCCTTTCTCCGTGGCCTCACTGCTCACTGTTTGTGTTGCTGTTGTCCTGACCTTGCCTGGGTGACCTGGCCACCCTTCACGTGGGACCTGCTCTTGTCACCTCTTCCCGTGGACATGTCCCACATCCCTCTCTTGTCTTCTTTCACTTCGAAAATGAGGAATAGCTTGTAGACCACAGAATGTGTGACTCTTCCTGATTCCCCCGGTATTGCTGACATTTGTTTTGAATTTTAATCTGTTAGGGTGTTTTAAAGAATATTCACTTAGTTATTTAGAAGTGTGTGAGTGTGTGTGTATGTGTGTGTGCATGTGCGTGCAAGCACACACCCCATGTGGAACTCGGAGGATATTATTATTATTATTATTTTATTGAGGCAGGGTCTCTCTATGTAGCCCTGGCTGTTCTGGAACTCATTATGTAGATTAGGCTGGATCTACACAGAGATCCACTGCCTCTGCCTCCTGAGTGCGGGGATTACAGGAGTGCACCACAATGGCTGGCTTGTCCTCTGTGGCTTCTCTCCCAGGAGCCCCTTTGTCTTTATTCATTCAGCTCACATTTTCTAACATGGCTCTGTAAGTATGGTTTCTGCTCCCTCCCCAAGTTTCATTTAATTCTGCCTCCATGCTGTGTGCATGTGTGTGTGTGTGTGTGTGTGTGTGCGCGCGCGTGCGTGCGTGCATGTGGGGGGGGGGCTCCTCACCATCTTCCTCCCTCTGTGCTTCCCTGATCCCCTGATCTCTGCCTCCCTCCATGGACACTCCTGCTGGACGTTTTCAGGGGAGGCTGGCCCAACTTCTCCCCTGGTCCCTGCCTCCCCTTGCTGTCTCTGAGAGGTGGACCAGGATTCTGGCCTCCAGCCTTCCTGCCTTCTCCCTCCTTGGCGAGCTCTATGCTCCCTGGTGTACCCGGCTTTTGAGTTAGGACCTTGGACCCACATACCTACCGTGGTCTGTCTTTCCTACCCGAGAAGGACCTTCAACCCCATGTTGCCCCGCTCTGGGAAGACTTCATGCCTGGCTCTCCTTAGCCCCGACCCACAGGACTTTCTGCCGCCCCTTGACACACGGCTCTCAGGAGCTTGCCTGACTTCCACCTTCTCCCCACCCTCTTGTAATTGTCCTCAACCTCTAGAAACACTGGGCCAGCCTCCCCTACTCCCAAGGGGTCCTCCTTACTCTCTCACTGGGCCCACCACCCCTGTCCCTACTCGGGAGCTCAGCACCCCCTCAGTAGGAACCACCCTGGTGTCTGTCGCCCCAGTGCGGGTCTCCCAGCATTCCAAATTCACTTCTAAGCCACCCCGCTTTTGTGCCGGTCCCATCTGGAGGCCCCTATTATAGCCTTCACCACCCACTTAGAACCCCGGTTTGGCCGGCACATCCCTTATGTCCCCCATAACCCCTGCCTCTCCTCCCGGGCCTGGCTTCCCTGCCACCTGTCACTTGGTACAGGGGCTACCTGTGGTCTTCCTTCACCAGGCAAATCAGGGTATTCACCAGCTGCCTTGTCTCTGTCGGGCAGCCCAGGGAGGTAGACATTTGGCTTGGGCAGGGCGGGGTGGGGGACACAGCATGTGCTCCATATAGTCCTCCTCATCTGAATCTCTTCACCTTCTCTGCCTCCCTTCCTTCCCTTCCGCCCCATCCTTGAGGTGTGTCTGGTGGCTGCCCAGATTCCCCACAAACTCTATCTATTGTCGAGGGAGGTACTGTGAGCCCTTGCCCCAGACAGAGGACTGGAGTCTGTCACCTCTGGGCGTTGGAATGTCTCTCTGTGGGTCAGCCATGCATCTGACTTGCGTGCGTGCGTGCGTGCATGCGTGCGTGTGTGTGTGTCAGTGGGCATGTGTCTGGCACTCCATGTGTTGGGGTGTAGGTCCAGCTGGCCGTGTTTGCTCATCTGTATGTGGGTCACTGGTCATTCTGCCAGTGCACGTGGTGACTTGGGTGTCCGTGTCTCCTGTCTGCGTGGCTGTGTGTCCTTCCTTTTCACCCTCCTACCCTGCCTACTCTTTCCCTGCGCCCCTCCTTCCCCGAAGCCCCTCTCCTGGGGACTTTGCTGGGGTCTGCGCGTCAATGTCTGTGCGTGGCAGCCTCGCAGGCGAAGTGCGTCACAGCCCTGGCTGAGACGGCTCAGCGTGGGCTCAGCTTGTGTGCGTCATCCTGAGCCCTGGTGGAGAGGGGGGTCTCGCCTCGCCTTGAGGCTCCCGCTCTGGCAGCTCCCTCTCTCCATCCTTCTCTCCCTCCTCCCCTCCCCTCCCTTCCTTCCTCTCCAGAGCTCCTCACTTTGCCCTTCCGGTTGCCTCTGCTGGAGAGTCAGTGTTGGGAGAATCTGGGGTTCACCTGAATCTCCCATCAAGTCTCCCACAGGGGTGGAACTGGTCAGGGGCTCCTCGTGGCCTTGTCTTCTTTCCTCCACATGTTCTCCCTAAGGTCTCTAGGGCACCCCATCACAGAATCAAATTCCCAGTACTAACTACAACCGAAGTACAGCTCTAGCCCTGTGCTTCCCCCGCCCATCCTTTCCTCAAATACGATGAGTTGCTCCTACCTTCGTGCATACGATTCTCCCTGCTGGAACCAGTTGTCAGAGGTTTACCTGCCCTCAGTTGCCTCCCTCAGGTCCCTGCTCCTGTGCCTCCTCTTTAGAGAGGCCTTCCCTGGAGTACTCGCGGATCTCAGCACCCTCTTTGCTGGGCTTCTCTGCTGCCCACTTATGCGTTCCTTTGGGGTGTATTCTTTGTCTCCCACATCAGTCTCTCTTTGCAATGTTGCTTCTCACCACCCTCCACCGGTTCTCCACCTCCAGCCTGTCCCTCCAGAACCCTTCTCCTCAGGGACCTGTTCCCCAGCTCCCGGAGCCTCCACTTGTTCAAGCCTCGGGGCCTCCACATGTTTGATGGTGCCGCCCTCTGTCCCGGCTTGTTGAATTCTAAAGTGTGCTGCTGTTTCTTTTTAAATTAAAAACTTCAAAATTGAGATAAAATCGCATCCCACCTAAAACTAGCCTCTGGAGGTGAACAACTCAAAGCCTTAGAGCATTCCCAGCGTGTAAGGCCGCTGGCTCTCACCAGCTCCCCCCGCCCCCAGCCTGTCCCTGGAAACATTGTCTGTGCACTGTCCGTTGGACATCTGTCCCGGACACACCGTGTGAATGGGATCTCAGCATGCGACTGCAGAGTGACTTCTTTATTTACTGCTATTTGAGGGCTCATCCCGTAGGCATGGGCTCACCCCTGGGGGAGCCTGGGCTTTCCTGCTTCACGCCTCTCCAAGGCCCATGGCTTTTGCTATCTTTATGAGCCACACTCTGGCCCCTCTTGCTGCGATGATCCAGTCACGCCAGCTGGCTCCGGCCCACGGCCCACTGAGGCTGTGGCTCACAAGTCTCCGTCCCCGTTGCCTGCCTCTGGTGTACACCCTTAGTGTCACTGCTGTTCTTTTCCAGTGTCCCCTGCTACCCTTGGCTGGCCACCTAGCCCTGACCCCTCTATCCCCTCTCTAGACATCAGCTCCTCCAACACACCCTTGATCTGCTTCAGCCATCCTGTCCCTTAAAGCTCCAGAATGGATGCAGTTCAGGCCTTAGCCAGGTGGTGGCATACTTTCCACACCTCGCCTCCCTTTGTCGCCGGCTGGGATGGGATGGCCACCAGCATCCAGATGGCCAGCCACACACCTTCTTGCCCTCAGGGCCTTTATAGCTGCTACCTTCCCCAGCCACGGGGTCCAGCCTGATGTGCCTTAGGCTGCCATCTGGCTGAAAGTCCCCTCCCCAAGCCTGTGAATGGTTTCTGGTGCTCTGCATCTCTTGTGGTTAGCATCTTCCCTTTGCGGTATCCTGAGGGAAGAGCGCCCAGAACAGCCTCCCCCCTGCTGTGTGCGGGCGGTATCAGGGTGTCCATCGGGGTGCCCATGAACCCCTTAGCACACGTGTGACCGTACCAGGATGCTTTCCTCCAGCAATTGTGGAGAAAGGCACTGGGTGAGAAAGGTAGAAAAGAGACGTGTCCCAGGCCATCACTCCTCCATCCCCTTCCCCCGAGTCTTAGTGTTAGCTGGATGGCTCTGGACACCTTGAGCGTGCAGCAGAGATGTGTGTGCCCGTGTGTGTGCACAGGAGATGCTGTAGCATACTAGGTCTCTCTTCTCTCAGTAGGATTGTCTGTCTGTCTGTCTGTCTGTCTGTCCATATGATCCTTTTACTGTACTGCTTTCTTCTCTGCTCTAGCCCTGGGGGTCACGTTCATTCTTTAAGAAGGTAGGATTGAGCCGGGCGGTGGTGGCGCACGCCTTTAATCCCAGCACTCGGGAGGCAGAGCCAGGCGGATCTCTGTGAGTTCGAGGCCAGCCTGGGCTATCAAGTGAGTTCCAGGAAAGGCGCAAAGCTACACAGAGAAACCCTGTCTCAAAAAAAAAACCAAAAAAAAAAAAAAAAAAAAAGAAGGTAGGATTGGGTAAGACAGGAGTCCCTCTGGGCTTCTCCACGGCCTCTTTTTTTTTTTTTTTGTGCTCTGGGAGTCAGGCTTTCATCCTGCATTCAATGTGTGTGTGTGTGTGTGTGTGTGTGTGTGTGTGTGTGTGTGTGTGTGTGTGTGTGTGTGTGAAGGAGTGTGTGTGTGTGAGAGAGAGAATGTGTGTGTGTGTGTGTGTGTGTGTTGACGGTGCCTTCCCCTTGATCTGTTCTGTGTCCAGAAGGTGTCACTTGGGAGGGTGCAGGCAGCACCGTGTCCCCAGCTCTCCACCCCCCCCCCCCCCGCATGCCCCCCACTCCTCTCCCCAAGCCCTCCGTGTGCGGGCTGAGCTGTCAGGGCTTCCTTTCTCTGTCTTCAGTCTCCCCCTCTCTCAGCCCCCCACCCTCTTCCTTCTCCTCTTGGCCTGTCTCCTCTCAGCTCACTTTTTCCAGATGTGCCACGTCTGGCTACTTCATGCCTCATGCTTCCCTCACTCATCCACCGCCCCCCCCCCTCGGCTCTGTCTTCTCCTCTTCATCCCGCTCGTGTGTGTGTGTGTGTGTGTGTGTGTGTGTGTGTGTGTGTGTGTGAGAGAGAGAGAGAGAGAGAGAGAGAGCGCACACACAAGAGCGCCCATTGTTTCCTCTCACCCACTCTGCCTGCCCTTGATTGCCAGGCTCCTCCAGGCAGCTGTCTCAGAGCCCTGTCTTCTTGCCGCCCTGGGTCCCATTGTGGTTCACTCACTCCTGGGTACATTGTCCCCTGCTCCTGAGCTCTGGACATAGGATCTGGAGCCAGATGTGTGTACCAGTCATTCCTTCCCACCCCTCAGAAAGCCCCTAAGTGGCTTCCAATCCACTCTGCAGCTCCATGTCAGGCCACCCCGACCTCCCCAGGGAACCACCTTTCTGGCGTGGATCAGCAATGCTCCATTCCAACCACATCGGCCTTAGGATGTGTAAAAACACAGCTGCCTCGTGGCCTCATGGCCTCGTGGCTAGGGTGGGTGTGGGTGAGCGGCGCCCTGCTCCCCGCCTGCCATGCCCTTCCCAGCCTCTATCACTCCTGCCGTTTGAGTCCCCGGCCGGCCAGCAGCGCTCCCTCTGCCCCTGCCTCCCTGCTTTCCTCCCACGTCTCCGCATCCTGGGCTCTGGGACTCTCTTCCAGAGGACCGTTGTCTGCCCTGGCTCAGACCAGACTTCCTACCCCGGCTGACCCTGAACTCCAGGCAACAGGCTGCAGCCTCAACCGGCACAAACCTGGTGAAAACACCCTTCGGAGTGAGGGCTACCTCTGTGGGGTTCGGAGCTCTAGGTCTTGTTGGTTTGCTTCCCTCTAAGTCTCCTCTCACACCTGTGTGCTCTTGTGCATGAGTGTGTACACATTTGTGTGTGCGTGCGTGAGTGCGTGTGTGTGTGTGTGCATGTGTGTGTGTGTGGCTCCCCGTGCCCCCCCCCCCCCCCCCCCCCCGCCTTCCCCATTCTCTCTAGCTTTACTTTGCTTTGTTCCATTTTTCTTTCTTTTTCTTTCCAGGCACGTGGTTTTGCCTGATGTGAAAGGAATGAATCTATTTTTTTATGGCTGAACATGTAGGAGATAGAGGGAGAAAAATAAGAGTCTCCTGACGTCCCTTTTCCCAAGGCCAGGGACGGGCCGCAGCACCTGCTGTCAGTGTGTGGGAAGGGGGCGTGTGTCCGGCCCCCGCCTGCCTGCCTGCCCCTCTGCTTTATCTCAGTCGGGACTCTGTCCCTCTCCACCTCCGTCACCGGCCCTCTGGTCTGTTACTGAGACTGCCTCCCTGCTCATTTCTGCCTCTGCCCTGGGTCCCTCCTCATTCACTTCTTCATTCACTCATTCGCGCCTCACTGAATTTAGCCACCTCCCTGGAGTCCCAGCAGGACACTGGAGTGCTTGTGTCCGTATGTCCCTTGGTCAGTGTCCACCTGTCTCGCTTCTGCCTCCCTGACTCTGTGGCCCTTTTCACTTACGCTGTGTGTGTTTACGTGTGTGTTTATGTGTGTTGTCTCTCTGTAGCTGCCTCCCGGTCTCCCTGGGGCACTCAGAAGGACTTTTGCTATTCCAAAAGTAGGACACAATTTTCTTCCGAATTGTGGGCCCTGAGTACAAAAAGCTTTGTTACCTTTGTAATAAGAAAAGCAAACCAACACCGCAGCCCTCACCGCCATGAGGGCGGACTGGGCCCGTGTAGCCTGGTTACTGAGTTGTGAAGGTGGGGGCAGTATGGGGGGACGGGCTGTCCCTCCGTGGCTCCCCTCGCTCCTCTCCCCTTTCTCTCCCTTAGAGATTTCTGGAATTTCAATCTCTCTGCTCGCGCTATGAGCCTGAAGGATGGTGTGTGTGTGCGTGTGTGTGGCTGTGTGGCTGTGTGCCTCCCGCCTCTCCCTCTCTCACTGCTTCTGCAGCTTCTCCATGGGCTTTGTTCCCGCTCCGCGGACAGCTTCGTTCTTTGTGAAATGACATTTATTGTTTTCCTTCAGCTTCAGACAGAATACATGTTCGCTGTAGAAAAAGTAGGAAAAAAAAAAAAGCAAAAAGCACGTGCAGAAGAAGATAACATAAAATGTCAGGGTGTCCACCTCCCGGTGAGGAGGGACCAGGTGACTCTGGGGTGCCTCACCACCTTCTTCGTTCCCCTCACTTACGCACCCCTGCTAAAGCACTGGGACCCCGGCTTGGGAGGTTTGCTTTGTCTGGAAAGTCGATCTGTCTGAGATGTCTGCGTCTATCCGGGGTGCCTGTGTTGTGGGGAGCAGAGGTGAGACGGAGAGGGACACCCCGGATTAGTGGTCTTCTTCCTCTCCCCGTGCTCACTAGTGTGTCAAGGACGCGGCTGGGCCCTGGGCCCTTTGTTCTTTGGGACGGGAAATAGAATTGAGGAGGGACAGGAGGCTTCCAGGTGTTTCTAAAAGATTCCCTGGAGCTAAGGGCGATCTGGGAAGTGCCTGGGGAGGCTACCCACTGCCTCTCCCCAGGAGACAGCAAACACCTTCCCTTAGGCTCCCTGGGAGAACTCAGTGGGTCTCCATCTGTCCCTGTCCTTTGCAGGTCCCCCTCCAGGCTCTCAGCTCCATCTTGCTTTGCGTCTGACCCGCCCTGGGTCAGGAAAGTGACATCTCTGGAGCAGTGTCTTGGCCTGCAAGGTGAGGACAGGAAGGGCTTGGAGACCAAACATGACAGTCTGTGTGGAGAATGCTTGGTGTGTGGTGGCAGGTGATAGAGTGGGTACCACATCACACAGCCAGATAACCGCTTGGGCGCCGTCCACCATTTCCTCCTTTCTGGCTGGATCATGGTAGTGGGGCCCAGGCAGCCATCTTTGTCCTCTCTTCACCTTTCCGCAGTCCACTACCTTTTTGGTGAGCCGAGGTGGCTCAGCCCAATTCGCTGCCCTGTGTCACAGCCCGGGGCACCCAGCACATAAGGCACCCCACGCCCTCAGGCATCTTCTCACGGCCAGGCTGCCTGAAGTGACCCCTATGCTGCCAGTACATGGGGCGGGGATGGGGTGGGGGGCTCAGAACCCTGGCCTCTTAGGCTTGGGCTGCCCTGCCTCTTGACAGTCTTCCCCAGAACATTTCCCTGGAGTCTGGCTTCTAGCCAGTTCCCTTGTTCTGGCTTGGCCCTGGTTGGTGTGGGCCCCTTCAGTAGCCTGTGGTCTGCTTGGAAGTGCCTGGTGTGCAGAGGGAGCCAAGGAGGAGGCCAGTAAGGGGTGTGGCCAGGAGATGGAGAGGTTCTCAGCGTGCTGACCCTGAGCCAGCTCTGGCCCTCTCTGTCTCCTCAGCTCTCCAGTAAGACCCAGCAGTTGGGTGACAGGGCGTGGAGCAGGCATGAGGCAGGCCTGCACCCCAGGACCACCACTTCTGCTTCTGGGAAGCTCCTCACTCTGAGCCTCAGTTTCCTCCAGACTGGATCATGGTGGACAGTGGACTTTTGGGTAGGAGTGGCAGGGATGGAGGATGATTATACAGGGCTTAGATGAGGGCCTAGCATGTGACTTGTGCTCCTAGACGTTTGCTCTTGTGCTGTGCACCTTCCTGCCACTGTTCCGGCCCTTTCCACTGGGGTCCTATGTCCATTACTGGCCTGTAGTGGGTGTAAATGGAAACACAGGGCCCCCCTGGGAGCTGACCTGGCCAAGGCTGGCCAAGAGATGTACAGATGAGTGTAACACGAATCTTAAAAGGTCTTATTAATAGAAAAAAATAGAGCCAGCTATTGGGGTGAAAACTGAAAGATCAGAGAAACAGAACAAGCCACAGCCAACCTCACCTCACCAACTCCTTAGCCGATCCTGTTTCCACGAATCCTCAGACAGAAAGCCTGAGTCCTCACCCCTGAGGGTCTTAGTTGAACTGCTCAAAAGCCTCTGGTTCCTGGTCCTCACACCTTATATACCTTTCTGCTTCCTGCCATCACTTCCTGGGAATACAGGTATGTGTCTTTCCCAAGCAAAGACATGAGATCTTAAGTGCTGGGATTAAAGGTGTGTGCCACCATGCCTGGCTATGTTCCCAGTGTGGCCAGACGGATCTCCGCCTCCCAAGTGATAGGATTTAAGGTGTGTGTGCCACCACTGTCTGGCCTCTATGTCTAATCTAGTGGCTGGCTCTGTCCTCTGATCCCCAGATAAGTTTTATTTGTTAGAGCACAAATAAAATATTACCACAGATGAGCGTGTGTGTGTGTGTGTGTGTGTGTGTGTGTGTGTGTGTGTGTGTGTGTGTGTGCAGGCCAGTGTGCAGCAAAGCTGGACCAGGCTCAGAAGGGAATTGAATTCAGCTTTAGACACCAGCAAAGAGAGAAAGGAGACAGAGGTTTCTGAATGAAAGGCCTTGCTGGGCAGGCCCAAGCCCAATACAAAACCTGGGACATATCACCAAATCTGCCCTGCAGGGGCTGTGAGGGGTGGAGCCAGGAGGTGCTAGAGAAAGACCAAGACCCAGGCGAAACAAAGGAGAAACACAGAGAGACAGGAAGACAAGTGGGACCTCAAGTGTGGGATGAGTGACAGAAGAAGACATGAGCTTGGAGGAAGATCCTAAAAGGGAGTGTGCCCAGAGGGCTGACAGGGTGAGCTGGCGCCTGAGGTATGGCCTTGGCCTTGAGAAGAGTCTGGACCAATGCTAGGAAAGATCTTTGACTCCGTAGGGTGTGGTTTGGCAGCCAGGGTGAAGTCTGTGTTTTAACCCACCAGCCATTGGGGGCTAACAGAAGCTCTGGGGTGAGAGTGTGACCCTGTGACCGTGGTGGAGCTTGGAAACGGGGGGGGGGGGGGAGCTTAGCATCAGGGGAAGAGGTTGTGTGGAGGATTGGGTGCCAGTCGGGAGCTGGGAGGGAGGGAGGGATGTTGTACTCAGGCATGGCTCTCCTAGGTGCTGAGGGGATCGAGAATGGATGAGTGAGAGAAACCATGAAGGCCTGTGGGTAGTGAGGGTCAGGGAGGGAGGGCTGATCAGAAAGACTGGGAACACCAGTGCCCTTCACCAACACAGGGGCCCCAGCTCCTAGCTTTGCTGTGGCTGTCCCCTCTGCTGGGCCACCAGCTTCCTTTCCATCCCTTGTCTCATGTGTCCCATCCTACCATCCCCACCCCCATTCAGGTGAGCAGCCCGCCTTGGGGATCCCAGGACCTCTGGGTGTACCGCCATGGCTGCTATGACCGTATTCTCTTGTCTGTCTTGGTTTTCCCACAGACTGGGAATGTTGAGGGCAGGTTTGGCACAGGGTCTCTCTTGTCTGGGCATAAATGAGGCATCTGGAGACCCTGCAGAGCATCTGGGAGGATGGCTCCATTTTCCCTTCCCCCTGGAAAACTTGTATGTGCCCTTCCAAACCCAGGTCAGTTGCTAAGATGTCTCCTGTTGGCAAGTGGCCGACACACGGGTATCTAAGCAAATGGCGGGCCATGGCATGGTGTGTCCTTTATCCACACTGACCTTCCTTGTTATGTGTGTGTGTGTGTGTGTGTGTGTGTGTGTGTGTGTGTGTGTGTACCAGCCAAGGACAGAAGAGGGTGTTAGATACCCAGGAGCAGGAGTTGGTGAGCTTTTAGGAACTGAACTCTGGTCCTCTGTACGAGCATGAAGTACTCCTAATGGTTCAACCATCTCTCCAACCCTGATGTTGGCCTTTCTAAAGTTCTGAGTGCTCAAGGGCAGAGCAAGACAGAGCTCTCAAAAACAAGAGCAAGCTGGCTGTGGTGCCACACACCTTTAATCCCAGCACTTGGGAGCCAGAGGCAGACAGATCTCTGTGAGTTCAAGGCCAGCCTGGGGTACATGGTAAGACTCTGCTCAAGAAACAAAACAAAGAAACATACAAAAGACAGCGAATTTCCCCAGAGTACTTACTTCACTCTGGAAATACCCCCGAGGACCTCGTATAGGTGGCAGGGCTGTGTAGTCCTGTCCAGAGTAGACACTATCACTGCTCCCATTTTATAGAAGAGGAAACCACAGCCCAGGAAGGTTAAGCGATGTACCCCAGTAAGTGGTGGAGGTGGGATTGAACCAAGGCTGGCTCCAGAGGAGTAAGGCCATACAGAGGGCTGCTGTGTAAGCCTTTTCTTTCACAGTGTCAAAGCCTCCTCTGCATCTCCTGCCCGAGCCCCGGGCCCCTGGACCCTCTTTCTGTTCCTCCCTGCTGGGCAACTGCTCCCTCGGTGCTGTGCTAACCCCGGAGTCCTCCCCAGAAGCCCCCAAAGACAAAGAAACAAAGCCAGCTCCATCTGGTTCTCTCACAGTCGCGCGCTGCAAGCCTGCCACTACAACTGTTTTGTTTCCTCCTCCTGTTCTCATTAGCGCCTGGCCTCACCACCCACGGGGGCTGCAGTCAGAGCCCCGAGTCATCCCCGACCCCTCCAGCTTCTGCCACCCACCACCCATCTGCCCCACTCGCCGTGATTCCATCCCACGCCACCCCCTGGGGTGCTCGGCGCCCCCTGCTTGGGCCCCACCTCCACCCTCGCCCCTCCACTTTTTGCTCAAACACCTGTTACTTTCCTAAGTCCCTTGTCTGTCAACACCAGCGACAACGTGTTCCTCTCGAGATGTCTCGGGGATTAGTCAGGCGCAGAGGCACTGTCCGCCAGGGTCGGGCGCCCAGCCCGTGCCTGTTACTGGAGATTAACGTAGTCGTATTATCCAGGATGCCTCGGCCGATGAGTGGATGACCCTGGGGGCATTCTCTCCTCAGAACTCTCGCCCACCCTTCCTCAGAGCAGGCATCTTGGTCCCTTTTGAGGGAGGGCTACCTTCTGGACCGTTCTCCTGTCTGTGTAGTTGCAGGCCGAGCTCTCCCATCTTTGAAAACCATCCTTCCCCTGCTTTTCTTTCTCCTTCTCAGAAAAGCTTTGCAAGACTTCCAGGACTTCTCACAAGGTCAAGGTCATCAGTGGCACCCATGTTGCCATTTTAGTCTATTTTAAAGATTTTTTTCATTCATTTATTGTGTGTGTATGGGTATCAGTGTGCCACAGTGCACACAGTACGTGTGAGATCAGGGGACAATTTGTAGGTTGGTTCTCTCCTTCTACCATATGGCTCCTGGGGTCCAACTTGGGTCACCAAGTATGGCATCAAGTGACTTTATCTGCTGAGCTGTCTCTCTGGCCCATCCCATTTTTATTTTGTACTGTATTTTATCTTTTGAGACAAAATCATGCTCTACGTTCCAGGCTGAACTTGAACTCGGTACCCACCTATCTCTCTCAGCCTTCTGGATCCTGGGATCACAGGTGTGCACCCCCACACTTGGCTCCTAAGGTATATATCTTTTATCTTTCATCTTTTTGGATTCACGGCAGCATTTCAGGAGGTGGGGAGTATTTGTGTCGGCATGTTTATGTGCATGTACATGTATGTGGGCATTCATGCACACTGAGGCCACAGGTCAGTGCTGGGTGTCTCCTCTACTGACTTCCACCTTATCTTTTCTTAAAGGTTTATTTATTTTTATGTGTATGAGTGTTTTGCTTTCATGCATGTGTCCATGCAATGTTTATGCCTGATACTTGCAGAGGCAAGAAAAGAATGTTGGGCCCCCAGGAACTGGAGTTACCGATGGCTGTGGGTGCCGGGAACCAAACCTGGCTCCTCTGCAGTGGGTGCTCTTAGCTGCTGAGCCGCCTCTCCAGCCCTCTGCCTTATTTTCTGAGATAGGGTCCCTCACTGAACCTGGAGCTTGCCGATTTGGTTAGACTGTCTGGCCGGCAAGCCCCCGGGGTCTTCCTGTCTCTGCCTCCTCAGAACTGGGGTTACAGACATGTGTCACCATGTCTGCCTTTTGACGTGAGTGCTGGAGATCCCAACTCAGGTCTCAACTCCGCCATCTCCCCACCCCCTTCACGGCAGCATTTCAAAACTGCTCTCAAAACCCAAGACCCCCTCTCCATCTGCCCTCATGTCCTTCTGTGACCCCTGGAGGAAAGCAGGGAAGCTTTTCTCAGGCCTGTGGAAATGTGAGAAGCCATCGCTAATCCTGGCTGTGACTCCCTCCCGCTCTGCCCTTTCCTCGGGACTCTTGATTCACACAGTCTTGTGACTTGAACTCTACCCCCAAACATTTCTTGTTTTCTGAGACAGGGTCCCGAACTCACTCAAGGACAACCTTGAACTGCTCAGCCGTCTCCTGCATGCACTGCCGGAAGTACAGACACGCACGACACACCTGGTTTATGTCCTGTGCAGACTGAACCCAGGGCTCAACGCTCTGCCAACTGAGTTACAGTCCCGTCCTCAAACCCCAGCAAGCCTTTTATTCCTGACTTCTACCCTGAGGCCCGAGCCCCAGACGTCCGTGTCTCACTGCCCAACAGACGTTCCTGTGGAACCTGTAGGCATCTCTAAATGAGCTCCTGGCTTCCATCCCCTTCGCCTTACCCCACCCCGGCCTCCCTCACTCCAGTAACCTGGAGGCCTGCTGCTGCTCAAGCAGGCAGCACGGGTCCACTTCCAACAGTCCGTCCCTCATTCCCGGAGCCATGTTCCCGGCCCTCCCTGTTCCTCTCCACCCCCCTCCTCTGCTCATGCTTTCAGTAACTGCTCAAATGCTTCTGTCTCTATCGGTTTTATCTCCAGACCTTTCTTGATGCTGGGGATCTGAACTACGGAATCAGCATTCTTTGCATACTTCCCTAGACGCTGGGTATTTGACGTTCCCTTCTGGGATCCATGTGGCCTATCATGGAGAGGACATCCTACAGCATTATTTTTATTGGTGTTGTTCTGGATGTTGAACCCAAGAGCTCGCACATGCTCCGTCCCAACCTGTACTTCCAGCCTCCTCTTCTACATCCTCCTCCTTTTCATCCCGAGACATGGGCTTGCTAAGCTGCACAGGTTGGCCTGGCACTTACTGTAGCCCACGAAGGCTCTGAACATGGGATCTTCCCACCTTAGCTTTCCCAGTAACCTGTATCACTCTGGATCCCGCCTCCTCTACATCGTCCTCTTCCCTCATCGTCCCTGTCATCAGGGTGGTCATCTGCCTACCTCTCATGGTCTCCTGTCACGTCCTGGACTGTGCCTCCCAAGCACCAGCCATCTTGTCTCTCACCTTTAGCTGGGGTCACTTCTTTGACCTTGCTACACAATCAAAGCGCCACTCTGAAATCCCGGCTCCAGCTGGCCTCTCCCGCCCAGCAGTCAGCTTCTGCCGTTTGATTGCTGACTCAGCAGACCTTCAGTCTCAGCGAAACTTTCATCCCCAGCTCTTCTGTCCTAAGCCCCTGGACTCAGCCTTTTACTCCCACTTTGCTGCTGACATTGCTTTTGGCAAAGACTGCCTGGGGCCTCCACCCTGTCAAGTTCAATGGCCGTTGCTCAGCTCTCATCTTCTTTGTCCTGGCTCCAGGCAGTGATGTTGGATGTGGCCTGTGACTTCCTCCATCTCAAAAACTCAGCACGCGTGATCCTATATTCTTTGAGAGGTCCTCTTCTGGCTTCGCTGCTGGACCGTGATGCAGCCCCAACCTCTGGGCTCCTGCACACTCTCGTCTCTCTCAGAATTCAGCCTAGGCGCTCGACCACTGAGCTACATCCCCAGCCTCTTTGATTTAGTTTTGAGACAGGGTCTTGCTACACAGACCAGGCTAGGATGGATTTACTATGTAGTCCAGGCTGGTCTTGAACTTAGAACAATCCTCTGGTCTGTCTCCTTTATGAGTCCCCTCTATCTGCACCCTCCCCTTAGATCAGTAGTTCTCAACCTTCCTAACACTGTGACTCTTTTTTTTTTTTTTTTTTTTTTTTGGTTTTTCGAGACAGGGTTTCTCTGTGTAGCTTTGCGCCTTTCCTGGATCTCACTTGGTAGCCCAGGCTGCAGGCTGGCCTCGAACTCACAGAGATCTGCTTGGCTCTGCCTCCTGAGTGCTGGGATTAAAGGCGTGCGCCGCCGCCGCCGCCGCCGCCGCCGCCGCCGCCGCCGCCGCCGCCGCCGCTACCACCCGGCAAACACTGTGACTCTTTATTACAGTTCTTCACATTATGGTGACCCCCAACCATAAAATTGTTTTGCTGCTACTTTATAACTGCAATTTTGCCACTGTTATGAATCGCAATGTAAATATCTGATATGTAACTCCCCAAAGTGTCAAGACCCACAGGATGAGAACCACTGCCTTAGGAGATCACCCATTCATGAATATGGCACTCTCCTGTTTGCTGGTGAACCTGTCCCTGAATGCCACACCCTGTTCCCATCCATTTCTCTGCTTTGGTGATCATAGAGATCTCAGAGTCACCATGTCCAAAGATGAACTCATCCCCTCCCCTACAATCAGCCCCTTTTTTATTTGTCCCCATCAACGTATCAGTGAAATGACAGGACGCCAACGTCCTCCCGTCTTCCTGGAGTCCTATGATCCTTCATGATTCGTGCCTATGTTTTAGCTACTGGAGTTCACTCATCTAGGATCCCAAAGCAGCCCAGATACACCCATGTCTTCTCCTCAGCCGCCCCCTCCTCACACAAGCTCCGCCGTTTCTTGGGGACACCAGCCCAGCCTCCTTTCCCGTTCTCTGTTTCGACTTCAGCTGCCAGTCTATTTCCCACCCAGAACCAGAGGGGTCTCACCAATCAGATCATGTGACCAATGCTTGTAAAGTCCAAATTTGGGGGCATTCCCTACAAAACCTGAGGTGACCTGGCTTACACCCCTCTCCACGTCCATGTCTATCTTCCTTCCATTCACGGAGTCGTGGCCCCACCAGCCTGTTCGCCACCCCCAAACTGCCTTGGGACTTAGCTCTTGCAACTCTGTCAGGTCACAAGACTTCCCAGAAGTCCATGGGGCTTCTTTTCTCCTGCCACTCAACACAGGGGCGCCTTCCTTCTCTCTGGTCGGCCAACTCCCCTTTGTGCATACCCCACCTTGGCTGAGGCCTCTTGGGTCTGGCCCTCTCTTGAGGAGTGTATGAGTGTGTGAAGGCACATGTGTGCCCAGGTATACCCACCTGTGCTTGTCTCTCTCACCTTGGTGCATGCGCCTTTTCCTTTTTCTTTCCTTGCATTTTGGTCTAATTCTGTCATTCATTCATTCATTCATCTGTTGCTTTATACCATTATTTCACTTTGAAATATTTTGTTGCCAGGCGGTGGTGGTGCACGTCTTTAATCCCAGCACTCGGGAGGCAGAGCCAGGAGGATCTCTGTGAGTTCGAGGCCAGCCTGGACTACCAAGTGAGTTCCAGGAAAAGGCACAAAGCTACACAGAGAAACCCTGTCTCGAAAAAACAAAAAAACAAACAAACAAACAAACAAAAAAAAAAGAAAGAAAGAAAGAAAGAAAAAGAAAAAAGAAAAAAGAAATATTTTGTTATACTAGATGGTTTGGTTTATGATGTATAAGAGTGTCATGCAAGAGTATTTTCTATTTCAGGCTTCTATAAGAATTTTTATTTTGCATTGGCTTTTTTGTTTTGTTTTGTTTTGTTTGTTTGAGACAGGGCCTCTCTGTGTAGCCTTGGCTGTCCTGGATCTTGCTCTGTAGACCAGGCTGGCCTCAAACTCACAAAGATCTGCCTATCTCTGCCTCCTGAGTGCTGGGATCAAAGGCATTCACCACCTCTGCCCAGCTTGCTTTGGTTTTTTGAGACAAGGTCTCATTAGCTCAGGCTGGCCTCACACTCACTATGTAGCTAAGGATGGCTTTGAATGCCTGCTCTTCCGGCCTCAGTCTCCCAAGTACTAGGATTACAGGCGTTGCCCCATACTAGCTTCTTGTCAGATTTTGTCCTCATTTCTAGATTATTCCATCCCCTAATTCATCTATCCTCCGATCTATCCATCTATAAATATACTCATCCACCTGTAACTAACCCATCCACCATATATCTACCATTCATGCGGCCATATCCACACATTGTCTGTTGTCTTCTCTCCACCCGCTCCTCCATCCACCCACCCACCATCTAACTAAACCCTGTGTCAATCAGTGGGAAACAAGCGTGCAGTCCCTCGGGTCAGAGTTCCCCACTTCCCTCCCTCCCAGCCACTGCCTCTATCTTGTTCCAAAGCTAGTCTCTCTCTTTCACACGGGACTCTCCCGTTCTGCTTTTTCTCATCTTTCTTTACACAACTGTGGGTCTCTCACTTCCTTTCCACTGTTGCTTGGGCTGGGGGCTCCCAGTCTCTGGTCCCCATCATTCATACTTTGCCCATCTATTTCTCGGTTAATCCACAGAAGTTGGTTAAACACTTGCTTTGTGTCAGGACCTGGCCAGTCCTGTGTATCTGTGCGCATGTGCACAAGTGTGTTGTCCACGGCTCCTCCCTCCTCTCCCTTCTCACCTGCTTTCATGACTTGGGACCTCACTACATGTCTCTCCTTCTCCGTCCCCACATCCCATCGTTGATGCCGGCAATGCTGCAGGCCAGATCTTCTTGCTCCTGAGTGGGAAACTCAAAGCTCATCCCCATCTGGCTTTGGTACCACAAGCCCCCTCGCCCTCCCCTCGGCAGATGACAAGTTCACCGCATCACATCATTTCCGCACTGTGATGTGTTTCTTTCCCTGCTCTCATTAGCGCTGAGTGTCATTGCCTGCCTGGGTCCAGAGCCAGGAGCCCCAAGTCATCTCTGAGCTGTCATTCCCGTCACCCACAGCCCATCTGTTCTCCTTCCTCAGAAAGCTGCTCAGTCCCCATCCCACTGTCTCCTCAGCCTCGACTCATCCCAAGCCCAGACAGTCCAAGTCCAGACCACTGCATCCAACCCTCCCTCTATCCATCCATCCATTGACCCCTCCCTCCCTACATCCCTCCATCCATCCCTCCCTCCATCCATCCATCCATCCCTCCATCCCTCCCTCCCTCCCTCCCGCCCGCCTGCCACCTGTCCAACAAATCTGCACTGAGCGTTCACCAGTCTTCTTCTGAGGACACAGCTTCTAAGGCTCAAGCCACACCTTGCAGAAGTCCAGTGTCCCGGGGAAAACGGGGCCATTGTCACCGTGCTTCAAAATGAGGCATCACACTGTGTGGCAAGGGGGGAGTGATAGTCATCTTCTTGGCCACGGTTGCTTTTTCTTTCTTCTTTTTCTCCTTCCTCCTTTCTTCCCTCCTTCCTTTCCCTTTTGTTTTTATGTGGTATGTGTTTGTGTGTAAACACATGTGTCTGTTTGTGCTTGTGGAGGCCAGAGGACAATTTCAGGCGTCAATCACCTTCTGCCTGTCTCTGCCTCCTCGGGGCAGGATTGCTGGCTTGTGCTACCTTGTCGGATTGCTTGTTCTGTTTTTAACGCGGATTCTGGGGACTGAAACTCAGGACCTCAGCATGCAAATTCTTTACCCACTGAGCCCCCGACTCCAGGCCCTGGGCCGTTTTCTCATCCCTCCTCCTTTCATGTTTTCTTCTATATCTGCTGTTCATCCTGGGCATTCAGAGGCCCCTGGCCCTGCAGGAAGCCCTTCACAAAGGTCTGCAGTCTCTCCCGCTGCCCCTCCTACCACCCCATATGATGCCCAGTGACATCACAGATTCACCCAGACAGGATCAACCAAGAATCTAGATCCTCCTCTGTCTACGCGTCTAACCCTCACTGAACTCCAATGACCTACCGAACCTTCCTCTGGCGTCCCTCTCCGGTTCCTCCCTCTATATCACCCCATCTCCATGGCCCGTACTGTCCCTTGGCCTACGCTACCCTCTACCTCTCTCCTGGCTCCTCTTGTCTGGCATCTTGCTTATGTCTTTCTCACTCATGGATGAGTTCTCCATCTTGGCTCATCTCCCTCCTGGGGACAGTGGGTGGGGTAGGAAGGGCATTTAGCGTTCCCCCTCCTCCCAACCACCACAGTGCTCATGCAGACCCCTCCACCAACTCCCACGAGCCCCATGCTGGACCCACAGTTACCTACCATGTCCTCTTTTCACTTCCCCAATCTTCTCTGTCAAGGAGAAGGGATGCTGTCATTTTCAATGACTGCCCACAGTAGGATTCCCGTCTCATCCCGCCAGGTGTACCTTGGGTATAATTTTCTTTGCAAAAAAAAAAAAAAAAAAAAAAAATCCTTCTCAGTCTCACCAATGATATATGAATACATCAGCTCCCCAAGTCACAGACAAGGTTGATCTCTCTGCTGTTCCATACCCCCTACTACAACATCCAGTCCTCTTTCCCAGTGGGAAACTACCATATCAGTGACAGAAAAGTCACCACACACAATGACCTATGTGTGTAAGAACTAGGGGTCAATCCCTACTACCACCAAAAATCCAAACCAAAACAACAAAAACCAAACCAAACCAAACCAACAAAAAAGTAACATGAACATATTACTATAAAACAGTCCAATCATACCCAATGGGGAAAAGCTGCTTTCCTCCTGAAATCAGCAATGAAGACATGGCGTCTTTCGCTGCTCCTATTGAATACCACACTGGACACCTGAGTCCATTCAATAAGGCAGGAAAAAGAAATAAATGAGTGTAAAAACTGGAAAAGATAAACTGAAGCTGTCTCTATTAGAAAGTGACATTATTATACACACAGAGAAACTTCTAGAGAGTCTAGAGGGAAAAAAATCTTCTAATGCTATTAAATGAATTTAGTTGGATCACAAGAAAAAAAGATAAATATAAAAACAATCAATGAGCAACTATACACCTCGTCAGAGAACAGGAGATGCAATATTGTAGTCTTGTCAGAACTTGTTTTATTTTTGTTAATTTCTAAGTTTAAAAATTTGTTTTTCTTTTATGTGTATGAGTGTTTTGCCTGCATGTATCTTTGTGAAGCACACGAGTGCCTGATGCCATGGAAGTCAGAAGAAGGCTTCAGATGCCGGAGAACTGGAGTTACAGATGGTTGTGAGTGGCCAATGTGAGGGCTGAGAATCGAACCCAGGTCCTCCAAATGAACAGTTAAGTGCTCTTAACCCCTGGGCCATCTTTCCAGTCTCTTATTTTATTTTTAAAAAGGAATTGCCTCAGGCTGTATAAACTATTCCCTTCTAGGCTTTTGTTCTGAAAAGCTCTTTCAGGGGCCCTCCTTCTCTAGTGGTACCCAAATATTTTCTCCTGTTGCATGGGACTATATAGGAGAAGAATATGGGCTCCAGCTCTCTTCCTGTGGGGACATACGGGTGCCTCTTGCATTTTCGCCATTGGAAACAAGGGCCATGCCTCCCCTGGTTCCATTTCTTAGGTTCTGGAAGCCCCCAAGCCCATGTGTTCGCCTGACTCTCGGCTCTCCTCTTTCCTTCTTTTCCTCAGTCTGTTCCTCATCTTTCCCCATCACCTTTGAACCTGGCCCTAGCCTGTGTGTGTGTGTGTGTGTGTGTGTGTGTGTGTGTGTGTGTGTGTGTGTGGTATGTTTGCATCTCTACCTACCTGCGTGCTCTCTCTGAGGGCTCCTCCTTCTCTCATTAACGCTTTGGCTTCTTAATTCACACATCACTGAACTTCTCTGCTCCCTCACTCAGCCCTGTTCTCTTCTACTCTCCTAAGAAGTGTGACTCGGTTGCTCTCTGAGTCTGGGTCATCCTCTCTCCCTGTGTGTGGGGGAGGGTACGTGCACTCACAGCCGCCACCCCTCAGCTTCTCCTGCTTACGAGGTTTTCCACCTTTTCCAGGTCTTGCTTGCTGTGTGTGTGAACACACATTAACACACATTGGTCATGAATGGGCTCTGCCTCTGCCCTCAGGGACTCCTCGTCTATCTGCCTGGGTGACCCTCTGGAGCACCAAGCTTGTGGCCATCTATCTGTCTGTCCAGCCTCTCTCTCCTTTCCTAAGTACTTTACACAGCCGCACATCTCAGGCTCTGGATGCCTATCATGGATCTTTCCCTCTTCCACATTCACTGGCCTTCTGGATGAGTCCACAAAGTTCTGTGTCCCTGTACCCCAGACCCTGATGCTTCTGTCCCTGTCCTGCCACCTATGGGGTCATGGGGGTTGGTGCCAACACTCCAAGCGGCACATCCTTCCTATCGCCCTGGACCCGTTTCTTGTTTCCCACCCAGTTCTCATTAGCGAGGAGCGTCACCACCACCTGGGACTTCACAGCTTCGAGCCCGAGTCATCTCTGACTCCATTTACTCCTACCACCCACCACCCATCTGTCTCCCCTTCTTGTCAAATCCTCTTCCAAGGGGGATCTCAGCGGCCCCCTCCCTGCTCCAATCAATCCTTGCCAGAGCCCAACCGTGAGTGTTTTGATATATGGACCATTCATCCATCCACCCACCACCCACCCATCATCCATCATTTACGCATCTACTCATCCAACAAGTGATCACCCACTGGAACAACGCTGAAGACACAGGTCCCAAAGCCCTGGGCCATATTCTGCGGGAGCTCAGACTCTGGGAGAAAACAGACCAGCTATTGCTGTATCCAGAGTGGCTGGACTCTGTGTCACTGGTGCATGGCACCGCATGCTCCTTGATTTGTGCTTGTCCACATGCGCAGGCGCTGTCTATCCTAGGTACTTCTCCAGACCCTCCGCCCTCCTCCCAGCTCCCTCACGTGGATGCTCTCAGCAGGGGAATACATCTCCCTCTGTCTCTTCCTCTCTGAGTCCTCTTTGCCATCCACTCCCAGAGGACCAGTGGCCTCTCCTCAAGATGCTCGGATGCCCATGGTAGCCTCAGACACTGCCGTGTGTCCAATGCCACAATGCTACTGGCTCTGCGTGGCTGTCAGTACAGCCTCACCGACTCACCGAGGCAGGACAACCTCCCTTTTCCCTCTGCTCTCCCACAGTCTTGCTCTCCCTTTCGCTAGTTCCTCGGCGGTCCTCAGAGCATCCTCATGCCACTCCCACACTGTCCCCTGCCTCCCTCCGGGTCCTCTCCAGGGGCACATGCTCAGTCTCTTCAGCCCTTGCGCTCACTCCTCCACGAAGGATGGACAGCCGTCGCTGGCCACTTCTTTCCCCTGTGACTCTGAATGCCTGCCCTAAGCCACGGAGCATTTGGACAGGGCCACTCCTGCACACTCTGACAAACTGAGAGCCTGTTTCTCTCCTAACTCCCCGTCTCCTGAGCCTGTAGAGATTGGCTCCTGGGTCCTGGGGGCTCCGTCTCCTTCTCCCCGGCCCTGTCTGGGCTCCTGCCTGCTGCTCCTGCCGCCTCTCTGATTCCAAGGCTTGCCGAGACCACGCCAGAACCCCGGGGACAGCCGCACAAGAGCTCGCTTTGCAGTGATGCCGTGCCCTAACCCCTCAGCTCCACACCACGAGCAGAGGAGAAAGTCTGCTTCATCCTCTCAGAGAGTCTCTCCCACCCCCTCTTAGGGCCCCACGGGCACAGCAAACACGTCCCTGGGAGCAGGGTGTGTGGGGGCACCTTTCTCCTGGTCAAGCCCTAAATCTGTATGTAAGAGTGACTTCTCAGCACGCACACACACACACACACACACACACACACACACACACACACACACTCAGAGAGAGAGAGAGAGAGAGAGAGAGAGAGAGAGAGAGAGAGAGAGATCTGTGCTCTCTGCTCTTCTCTGATAATACATTCTCTTTGTTGCTTCATGTTCCCTTTAGAAATAATCTCTTAAATCCACCAGGACCTACTGTATTAGTTAAAAACAAAACAAAACCCAAAAACCCAGAACTTAGACTATACAGGCCGAGGGCCTCTGTGGCGGTGCCTGAGCTTTTCATGACCCAGCATCACACAGCTGTCCCTTCAAAGTAAGGACGTTTGAAGAGGGTGTCTTCATCAAGGGCTGAGGCGGAAGCGTGGGAGCTGACAATGCAGAGCCCAGAAGAGCCATGATCAACTTATCAGCAATGGAGAGCTCTCCAGAATCCCAGGGTCGCTGTGAGAAGAGGAAGCAGCAGCTTGAGCCCCCACACACACACCTCCGTGTCCTTGGGGCTTCTTTGTCTCCCCAGAGGTTTGTTCCGGCCTCTCCCACCACCTGGACGTCACGCATTGTCTCCTCGCGCACGCATTGTGCCTCACTGCCCATCCCCCAGACCTCCCGCCTCTCTGGTGCCTCTCCGGTTCTTTGTGTGTCGTGGCCCCTCTGTCTTCCTCTCCCTCAGCCCCGCTCCCTCCTCCCTGCTCTGCAGACAGCCTTTATAGAATTTTGCTCTGTTTGTTCATCATTCCTGCTGTATGTGTGTGTGCACACACACGCATGCGTGTGCATGTGTGTGTGTGAATGCACACGCATGCCTGTGTATGGAGAAGCCAGGAACCAACAGGGATCTGCTTGTCTCTGCCCTCTCAGCTCTGAGACTATGATGCCAGGCCACCAGTCCTGGCTCTAACATGTCTTCTCGGGATCTGAACTTGGGTCCTCATGCTTTTGTGTCATGCACTTTACTTACTGAACCATCTGCACAGGTCTTACCTTGTTTTTGAGACAGGGTCTATCATTGGCCTGGAGCTGGCTCAGTTAGGCTGGAGTGGCTGGCTATCAAGCATCAGGGACCCATCCTTCTCTGCCTCCCCAGTGTTTGAATTACAAGCACAAGAAACATTATGCCAGGCATTTTTATGATTCTGGGATTCTTCTTTGTGTTATATGTGTGTTAACAAACAAGATTAGTTCCCACCTTTTCTGTCTTTCTTCATTTGTCTGCTTGTCTGTCTATTTACCACCCATCATTCCATCCATCCACTATCCACTCACCCATCACTCATCCATCTATCCATCCATCAATTATCCACTCTTCCATCCATCCATCCATCCATCCATCCATCCATCCATCCATCCATCTATTCATCTATCCATCCATCCATTATCCACTCATCTATCACCCATCCATCTCTCCATCCATCAATTATCCACTCTTCCATCCATCTATCCATCTATCCATCCATCCATCCATCCATCCATCCATCCATCCATCCATCCATCTATTCATCTATCCATCCATCCATTATCCACTCATCCATCACCCATCCATCCATCCATTATCCACCCATCCATCCACCTATCTATCCATTCATCTGTCCATCATCCATCCATCCATCATCCACCCATCCATCCATTCATCTATCCAAGTCAACAAATGTGAACTGGGCAGCTATTGTGTTCTTGCTGAGGCAGAGAGCTCAAAGTCCTAGTGTGCTCTAAAGAATGTGAGTCCACCACACCCCAAGGTGACTGAGGGTGACAGAGGCTCACCAAGAGTGCTTTTGGGTGTCACACTTTGGGGGTGTCTTTCTGTGGTACCCATGTCTCCTCCTTGCATCGCATCTTCCCAGCTTCAATAGGTCACAGGGAAGGTCATCTCCTGCAGCACCTGTTCACACACAGACAGTTCCTGGATCATGCCACCCACTTATGAGGCTCCTGAGACAAGCTTCCCTCCCCTTACCTCTGCATTGCCTGTGCCCTCCTGTGGATCTTGGTGTGGAATTATATTCACACATCCACACTTTCTAAGCCTGTCTGGAAGCTTCCTGAAACATTGCCGCAAACCCCAGGAACAATCAACTTCTAAGGGAAAAAAGAGTTCTGTGGGCCTCAGTTCTGGAGATTTTCAGTGCTTGGTTGAAGGCCTCTGTTGTTTTTAGAACTGCGATGATACATCCTGGCAGAAGTACGTGGCAGAGAAAGCCATTGACCTCACGGCATGAAAGTGGGAAGGGAGGGGCCAGACCCCACATGCATTTCCAGTTCCGTCCCACTCTAAAGGTTATGCCTGTGACCGCACCGCAGCAAGCCTTTACCACAGGACTAAATCGTAACCCTGGGCGTTTCTGGGCTCCAGCCTTGACCTTCTGCTGCTCTTCTCCACTGCCCTCCTCCCTTGCATGCCTCCTACTTCAAGTTCAGCCAGCCTTTCCTTTCAGCTCCAGCCTCCTGCCTCCTTTGTATTTGTATACCACACCTCTGTGGAAAATCTCCTCTCCTGGGGTTTTGGAGGGAAGCCTGAACTCATTCGGCTCCCCCAAATGACCTTTAGTTCCCTGGCCATTCTTCCCTTTAGTCCACAGGCCACAGGGAACTGGAAGGGATGCTGGGCGCTGACCCACCACTTCCCTACCTCACACCTTGGCCACCTCCTGATGTGGCCAACGCCTGAGTCCACCGTGTCCACCTCTCAGCCCCCTGGAGGCTGCCAATAATCCATCTGCCAATCAAATCAGCTCTTTCCTCTCTCATTCTCCCCTCCAACCTTCACCAGACTTGGGATGGGTCCTTTAGCTTGTCTTGATCCCAGCAAAGCCAGCCTCCTGCTTTTCCCTGCTCCTTTCCTCTCAGGGCTCCCTTACCTACGGTGTCCTTCCCAGGGCCCGGGGGCACTCACGCCTTGGCTTTCTTCTCACCTGGGATACCCCACGTCCATTGCCATGGCTGATGAGCAGCCCCCTTTGCCAGAGTCCTAGGGGATTTTGCCATGGGCACTGGAATTTGGCTTTTTCTCTGAGCCTCTCAGGCTGTGTCTGCTTGCAGGGGTCACAGCACTGGGATGGCTAGAGGGGTCATGGATGGGTGGACAGAGGGACGTGTTTGTCCTGTAAGCTCTCTGATCCTCCACTGCTGCCTCCACTGGTTTCATAGTTAATCTTTAATCTCTTAAGTGATGCATGGCTGCATCATCTTTGTACAGAAAGTGAAGTCCTCCCTAGGGCTCCAAGTCACTCTCTCTCTTTCCTGTCCTCTGGTCCCTCTCAGCTTCCAGTTTCTCTCAGTTCCTGTTAGGTGTGTGTGGTCATCACACTCCTGTCCCAGTGTGGTGGTGATGGTGGTGTGTGTGTTGGGGGTGTCCCCACAGGAAAGGGAGGGGACACTCAAACTTAGGAATACTGTAAGGAGTTTACCAAGCTTGGGGGCTAGAGAGATGGCTCAGTGGTTAAGAACCTTGGCTGCTCTTCCAGAGGACCCGGGTTTAATTCCTAGTACCCACATGGTAGCTCACATCAGTCTGTAACTCCAGTTCTAGGGGATCCCCTGGCCTTTTCTGGCCTCTGAGGGCGCTGCACACACAGGGTGCACAGACACCTGCAGACAAAGCATGCATACACATAACGTTACAAATAAAATGAAAAAAGATCAAAAGGCCAGGCACGTAGGCACAGACTTAGAATCTCAGAACTTGGAAGGCAGAGGCAGGTGGATGTCTGTGAGTTCTGGGACAGCTAAGGCTATATTACTGAGACCCTGTATCCAAACAACCAGCAAAGAGTCTACAGAGGTCTGTGCTGCAGGATCTGAGAGCTGAAGCACCAAAGAGGTTCTACAGAGACACAGAACTGACCGCCGCAGGACTCTGGCTACCTCTGCCTGCTGAGGGGCGAGGGCAGCAGCGACCAAGACCTGCAGGAGAGCAGGGGCTGCCTGGCCTGCCACCTCATCACATCCTAACTCTTGCCAGGCCAGGATGGCCATCGGCTAGACCCACACTGAACCCACTGACAGTCAATCGTGGGGTCAGTCTCTTGGGGCAGAGAAAAGGACGGAGAGTAGCCCTGGAACTTTCTCTGAGCCCTTTGTTAGATTTGTTAGCTGTCCATCTATCTGTCCGTCTATCCATCCATCCATCCATCCACCCACCCACCCACAGAGCCAGCGGGAACTGAGAACGCTCACGCTCCTGGTGCGCCAAGCAGCGTGAGGCGCCCGTTGGACCCCAGCTGGGACCCTCCATGCCCCATCTGTCAGGTGCTCGTCCTGCTCCCCCTCTTCTCTTAACTTCCTTGTTGACAGGTAGCCCCCCTTCTCTTCCTGTATCTGATTTCATCTTGCTCATCTCCGCTTCACTCCTCTCTCCAGAGGAGAGTTATTGAATTTTGCTCGGAGGCTGTGCGTCATTCTCGCTGTGTGTACGTGCTGGCTGCCTTTCTCCCGAGTCTCTTCTTTCCTGGGGCTCTGTGGATGTTGTTCTCAGGCTCTGAGATTGTTTCTGCTTTCATCGATCCTCACTCCCACTCCTTCTCCTCAGAGGAAGTCTTGATCATCTCCATAGCCTGCAAAGCGGCCACATCAGAGTCTTGGCCTGGAATGTAGCTCAGGCTGGCCTCAAACTTGTGGTAATCCTCCTCTGTGTATACCTCCTGGGTGTTGAGGTTATAGGCACGTGTGAGCACATCTGATTTTTCTTTTGGTTTCTTTATCCAATTTTATTCTTACTCTCTGACTTACTCTATTCTTTCATCCTTTCTTCTCTTCCTCCTTCCCTCCCTCCACCATCCGTGAATGACCTATCCACAGACCCACAATGCCTGTATACCAGGACTTGTGTCCTTTTTGGCTTACAGTCTCACCAGGAACTCTGTAGGTTTCTTCCTTCCAGAAGCATGGTGCGCATGGCCCCACCCTCTTTGCCCTTCCCCTTGCCTGTTCGTGTTCTCCATCTTTTGTATGTCTACAAACTGCTTGATTAGCTCAGTGCCAGGGAATCTCTGTCTCTTCTCCAATTCCTCTTCCTGCTCTCGGCCTTGAGCCCTTGAGCCGGCAAGTGATTCTCCACTCATTTGATGTGTTTTCCAGGATGAACTAACCTAAGCTCCCCTGTGCCTAACCTGTCCTTTAGAAAAGATCCCCCACCCTTCTCCTCAGGCCACAGGTCCTACCAGGCTCCTCCACCCATCATATTATTTCTATGTCAGCAAGATGTGACTCCATTCTTAATAGCACTGGACATTGCTACCACCCAGGGCTCATGTTCAGGAGCCTGGAGTCATTTCTGCATGTCCTTTTCTCCCACTTATACATTGGGTCATCCATCCATCTACCCATCTACCCATCCATCCACCCATCTATCCATCCATCCATCCATCCACCCACCCACCCACTCACCCATCCATCCATCCATCCATCCATCCATCCATCCATCCATCCATCCATCCACCCACTCACCCACCCACCCATCCATCCACCCATCTACCCATCCATCCACCTACCCACCCACCCACCCACCCATCCATCATCCATCCATCTATCCATCCATCCATCCATCCATCCATCCATCCATCCATCCATCTACCCATCTACCCATCTACTCATCCATCCATCCATCCATCCATCCATCCATTCATCCGTTTATTTATCAGTCCATTAAATGATCTGTTCATGCATCCATCCATTCACCTACCAAACTATCATCCATTGTCTACACATCTATTCATTCATCGGCTTATGCATCTGTCCACTCATTTATTCATCCATCCATCCAGAGAACACAGAACACTTATTGGCCGTTCCTTGAAGATCTAGATCTCATAGGCCACAACACATCCTGGACCCGAGTCCCTGGAAGAAGCAGACCCATTATCTACAGTAAAAGTATAGCATAATAGGTGCAATGTAAGTTTTTTACTTTAAGCATCACAGTGTGTGTGAAAGATGTGATGATCCGCATCTCTGGGTTCATTGCAGACATGACTACAAAATGCCCAGGGCATTTTGGGCCTGTCGGGCCAACCCCACAACCAGAGCCTCACCAGTAGCAAAGACTAACCAAGTCCAAGAACTCTGCCTTTCTCTCCTTTCTTCAGATCCATGACTGGAAGCACATAAGCGCTTCCCCTCATCTACCTTCCCCGTCTAACCTGGCTCCTTCTCCTGCCATGGTCCCCTCCCTCTCTTCCATCGATCATCTGCTCCACCGTGCTGTTGCCCTAGCAACAGTTGTTTCTTCCTTCCTCCCTCGCCTGGGCTTTCTCAGCAGGTGGACCGGCTCACCTCTCTCCCACCCGAGGAGACCTTGACCTTTTGTTCTCAACGTCTTCCTGTCCTCTTGGCATTATAGAACAGCTGGAGATGGGCACTCCACTGTGGCTGCTTCCCTTAGCCCGGCTCCACCCCCGCCCAAAGACCCTGGAGCTCTTTCCCTGCCCTACCTTCCTCCCTGTCTCTCAGGCCATTCTTCTGTTTGTCCTTCACCTATTCCCGTACAGTCCCGGGCTCCAAGCTCCCTCTCAGAACCCTGTGCTGCCCTGGCTGATCTATGAGAGATGGTCTCCACTTTTGTGCTGACCACACTCAGAGTGCCCTCGTCCCACCCCAGCAACCCTGCTGAGAAGGGTCACTGGGTATTCTCAGGAAGCCCTGGGTCCTCTCCAAACAAATGTTTGCCACATAGACACGCAGGGATGTATGTTATGGGGGCATCTTCTCCGTCCTCTGTGGGCTGCTCGAGGGCCGGGCCAGCATCCATGCATCCATGGAGTGCTGGGAACCACCTGTGGCTAGAGAAGAGACAGAAGATCCAAGGGTCTGGAGATCCCCCCTTCTCCTCTGCCAGCCCCCACTCCCTCTTTCCTCTCTATTTCCCTCCTGATTAAAAAAATTAAGGGGTGTGTGTGTGTGTGTGTGTGTGTGTGTGTGTGTGTGTGTGTGTTGTTCTTTGAGACAGTGTGTCTCTATATAGCCCAGGCTGGCTTCTAACTGCCTTAGCCTCCTGAGGGAAAGAAACGTTTTTAATTATCTATGGGATACAAAAAGAAATTCTCATGGCACAGTATTAAAGCATGGCACGGGCTGATGCTTCCTCTTCTCCTCCCCAAAGGACATTATAGTGACCAGCTCCTGTGACCCATCCACACAGAGGTATCTTCTCATTAGGTGTGGTGTGGTGTGTGTGTGTGTGTGTGTGTGTGTGTGTGTGTGTGGCCCATGAGCACAAGTGTGCATACCCACATCTCTAGAAGACAGAGGAGGATGTTGTATCTTGAGACAGGATCTCTCACTGAACCTGGAGCTGGGCTGGCAGCCAGCAAGCTCCAGTGACCCTCCTGTCTCTGGCCCCAACAGCACACCAGGCTATAGGAACGTACAAACCTTTTTATGTGGGTGTCAGGGATTCAAACTCAGGTCTTCATGCTTCATAATGGTGCAGCAAGTGCTCTTACCTACATTTCCCCAGCCCGACCAATGAGTTTTTTTTTTGTTTTTGTTTTTTGTTTTTGTTTTTTGTTTTTGTTTTTGTTTTTTTTAAATCTGGTGTTAGCTTGGGTCTCTATGGAGCTTGGTGAGGTCCTGGTTGGCATCTCCCAGCCCCCCCTTAGCACCGGTGTGTTGCTGGTTTGACTTGGCCACAGTGGTAGCATTTACAGTGTAGAAAAGGACAAACATACAAAATGGCGCTTTTTCCTTCTTCCCCTTCACCAAGAGGCCGTTTGTCAACTTGCTGCAGGCACAGGGCCCCTGTTTGAACACCTGCCAGAGCCCTTCCAGAGGAAAGGTGGCCTGCGTTTGCTTTGCTCTCCTGTGGATGGAGTGTTTTTCTTTTCCCTTCAGGGCCCAAGAGGCTGCTTACCACACCTGTGCTCAGGCAGGGCTCCCTCCCTCCCTCCCGCCGTTCTTCTGGGTTCCAGGGTGCGGTCTAGACCTTGTCCACCATGTTTCTGTCTGTGGGCCTGTCACATGCACACACCACCTCCCTCCCTTCATACTCTGTTCTCCCTCACACTTCTCCTCCTCTCTGCATTTGACCCTGGAGGTTGCCCGCCGCCGTCCCCCCTCCCCCCCCATCTGCTTTGGGTGAATGCGTGGGCCGCCTTGACCTCTCCCTTCAGGCTTTTTCTGTTCTCCTCCTCCTCCCCTTCCCATCCTCCGTGTGCACACGCCTGCCCGCCTGCCTGCCTCTTGCCTCTGGAGGGTCCCACTTCCCCTCTTCCATTTCTTTTGTAACTTTATTATTGATGTTCCACTCTCCACACCCCTGCGGCTTCTGCCTTCATCCCGCTCCGCCTGCTCCCTCCTCCCTGTAGAGAACATATTGGATTTGGCTTGGGGTTCGTGCGTCATCCCTGCTCTGCCTGTATGTGTGCCTGAGTGTGCGTGTGTGCGTGTGTCCAACACTTTCCCCTTCAGCTCCTTCTCTCTCTTTCTGGAGTGTGCAGAGTTTTGCAGTTTGTCTCTATTTCCCAGCATGCTTGAGTGTCTGCCCGTGCCCCGGCATGTGAGCCACATCTTTGAGATGCGAGGTCCGGCTACAGAGTGACTCATGAGCACTGGACCCGGGTCTGCCTGGCCCCTCACCTCCTGCCCTTGCATGGCCCACCTCCTCTCACATTGTGTTTCCTTCTTACACGAGCTCACCTCCTGCTGTCTGTGAGGACCCCCAATCTCTTCTTGTCCCCTAAATCTCTCCGCCCCCTCTCTCTGGCATACACCCCAGATTCAGGGTTCAACTTCATCTCATGGTCCCTGTACCCCAGCAACTCCTTCCCTGCTGTCGTTAATGCAGAGTGTGCCACAACCCAGACCCCCAGAAGGGGGGCGACACTCCTGCATTTTCACCCACCACCTTTCTGTGCATCTTCCTCTGAAGGCTGCTGCAGCCCAGGCCCCTGCTCCCGGCATTTTGTGGCCAATGAACAGATGGCTACCGTTCAGCCAGCCATCAAGGATGTCTGCGGGGCCCCTGGGAATTCTGAGGGGATAGAAATTCCAAGACCTCCGACCATGTCCCAAGGAGTTCAGGGACAAGAAAGATCAGTTACTACCAGATGATGAGTGACAGGACCTCCTAAAGTCTCTCAGCCTCTCTCAGCTTCACTGAGTGTGTGTGTGGTCTCACATAGTGTCCATGTGTGTGCGTGTGAATACACACGTGTGTGCTTTGCTGGGGTCCGCCTTGGCCTCTTCCTCCACCCTTCTGTTACATGTCTATCTCCCTGCCTGTGCCCTCCAGGACTGGGTCCTCACTCCTTTTTGCCCCTCTCTCGGGTGCTTTAGGGTCACACTGCTCCCAGTGGGCTTCGGGGACTCCATCTACACATGTCTGTCCTCACAAGCCCAGGTCCTGTGGTTCAGCACAGCACCAGACCTGTGGAGTCACCTTCCTCTCCTCAGCCCGGCCCAGTCTCCCACATCTGTGTCAACTATCCATCCCAAACACATCCCTCCCTGCCCCCCTTCAGATGGATGAAGACCTCCCCTCCAAACCTCTTGTCCTGTCCTGTCTTCTCCCCCTGTGGCCAGCATGGCCTCCGCCTCTGCCCACGTCCCTCCAACATGAAGTGGGTCAGGCTCTGGCAAGTCACTGGTCCTCTCTTCCTGTGTCCTCTTATTCACAGAAGAGACTGGAAGGGAACCCTGGGACTGACCACATCAATTCTCTTCCAGACCCAAACTCAAGCCAGCCTTGGTCACTGACCTAAGCTTCCTGGAGCCCACCCAGGATCTTGAGCAAATCCCCCAGAGGCTATTTGGTAGCCAAATCCCACCTGCCTTTTGCCTCTTCATCTCCCTTCCCTTGCCCGTTGGGCCCCAGTGACAGAGAGAATTCATCCTCGCCTAATCCACTCTCTCCTCCTGGCTTTTCTCCCATCCTTGGGTATCCCTGCTCCAAATCTTCTTCCTGTTGGCTTCTGAGGGGAGAGTTGCTCCCTAGGAGACAATGATCGCTGCCTCTTGTTCTTTGTGGGCACAGAGCCATCTCTGCACACTCATGTCCCTGAACACGGACCGGAGGACAAAGGCTTGTTGTGCACACCAGAGAGGATCCCTCTCCCTACACTGGCTTCCACTTCTTTATTCTCAGCCACTTACAGAAGTGTAACGACCAAGCCGCGGGCACCTCTGATTCCTCCAGCGATGTTCAGCTCTGTAGTAGCAGCCCGGGCTCCTCCCAGCATCTAGGACAGTGCCTTGGTCCTAAGCAGATGCCACCACGTTATCTGTGTGCCGCCTCCATCTACAGCCTCCCTCCTTCCATCCACACCAGCTTGCTTGCTTGAATGCATGCACACTTGCTTGCTTGCTTCCTAAACATTTACTATTTTATGTGTAAGGGTGTTTTGCCCGCATGTAAGTCTGTGTACCACATGCATGCCTTATGCCCACGGAGGCTAGAAGAAGCTGTCAGATCCCCTGGAACTGAATTTACAGATGGTTGTGAGTCACCATGTGATTGCTGGGAATCAAGTATGGGTCTTCTGCAAAAATGGCCGCTGCCCTTAACCATTGACCAGCACCAACACACTGGTTTTCTAACTCCCCTATCTGGGAGCTCACCCTCTGCTGGCTTAACCCTTCTCAGCCAGATCCCCACTGCACCCCTGGGCAAGTTCAAGCTGACTAATTTTGCTTCATGGCTTTCCAGATCAGCCCAAATTCTTTCAGGCTTTGAGATGTCTACTCTGTTCCTAGCCAGCCTCAGGAACCTCTTGCAAGAGGCAGTGGTGGGGTGCAGGTCATGTACCATCCTCATGCTGGTCTTTGCACTGGAGCTCAGCTCACAGCCTCCCTATCTGACGGAGGAAGGTTAGACCACGGGCACACACCCCAGACAGCCAGGCCCAGGCGTGTGTTTGGAGATCTTTTCTCCCCACCAGACCACAAGCATCTCCAGGGCAGGGTCTGTCTGAGTTGTCTCCAGTCTTGGCACCTGCCGGGGAGGATGGCAGGACAGACAGAGTGTCTGTCTGTCTGTGGCTAACTTCTTTCCCATGCTGTCTCTTATTCCCTTTTGCTTCCTTTTTCGTTCTCTGCCTTTGAAGAATTAATTGTTAATTATCTCAGCGATGGTGTGAACATGTTTGACTTAAAAACAGCTTCAAAACGTCACAGGAAAGACTAAAGTCGGCTTTGAACTGCCTCCCAAGTGTGGGCTCGGGACTGATCTTCCTTTATGATTCACAGTTATTAGATTGGTGTGAATTGCTCTGGTAGATGAATAGGTGGATAGACAGTGATTGGCAGATAGATAGATATGGAGATAGATATGAAGGTTCTAATCGGAAGGGGGCAGGGAGGACGGAAGGAAGAAAGGCAGGCAGGGGGCACAGCTCTCCCCGTTGGTCTGGCCATTGCCGCTGCTGTCTGAACATAAATCTGGCGACAGAACTCTTCATCCAGCAATGCTTTGTGGGCTCATCCTTGTCAGAACTTAGACCCATCTAGCCTTTTTTATCATCTCTCACCAGGTGCAGCCTGTGTGTATGCATGTGTACATTCAGGGTGTACGTGTATGCATGAGTGTGCACTGGTATACATGTGCGTGTGCCTGGCACACATGTCTATGTGTGTGACATTTCTGTATATGTGTGAATATACAAACCACACATGTGTGCATACAGAGGTTTGTGTGAGTATGTGTGTGTGCACACACATGTCCACAACATGCATGTATGTTCATGCATGTATACTTGCAGGATTTGTGCACACATGTATACACATGTAGCCTCGCCTCTCTCTCAAGCAGAGTCTGGGTTGGCTCCCACTCCATCATTCTTACAGACATCTCCCCTTTTGGCCTCTCCCTTCCGCTGCCTAAGATGAGGCCAGGTCACTCTGGGAGGCTCTCTCTCTCTCTCCTCCTACCTTCTGCACTGCTGGGATGACTCATCCTGCCTCCCCTCGGGCTGAAGCCTCCCTCCCTTGTCCTGCAGACTGGACCCTCCACAGGCGCCTCACACATGGTGGGTCATCTCTGCACTGAAGCGCATTTCTCATTAGCACCACTGCCTGCCCGAGGGCGCAGACCGATCGATCCTGAGCCATCTCTGACTTACTGCTCCCCCTCCACAGCCCGCCTGTGCTGCCTCCTTCCATGCCCCCTTCAGGACCTTTCGGCCCCTGCTCCTGGCAGGTCCCAGCATCTTGTGTCCCTCCTTGGGCCTCAGCTTCAGCTCCTACCTTCTCTTCATCCCCCACTGACCTCTGTTCATCCATCTCCCCCACGACTTCCTGGTGGCCTCAGGCATTACGTTGTTATCTCTGTTTCCTCCTGGCTGGGGCTTCTCCATCACACTGGCCTCCTGGACAGACAGACCTCACTCAGGACTCCTTGACAGCATCCGGTAGAGGATGTGAGTGGAGTCAAACCGCAGCCCTGGCTTGACCTTGCCTCTGCTTGGAGAGATGCTTCGTTTAAGTGCACAGTGACACAGCCACACACACCCTTTCACACTCCTGCCTCCTTCTTTTCAATCGTTTCCTGTCTTTTAATTTGTCTTATGGTTCTGGGTTACATTTGTTTGTTTGTTCGCTTGTTTCTTGGCCTGTCCAGGAATCTTTGGTTGGACCTAAGACACCGCTGACATCTGGAGTTTCCTTGTCTCTAGTTTAATATTGGCAAGAAATTAAACTCGGTGTTAATTGTTCCGTTAAACTGTTTTAGGGCAGCTCCCCAGTAGCCTTCTTTCGGGAGTCAGTTTATTCTCGCACTAGGGCTGGGGTAAGTGTCCTGGGTGATCACCAAGGGCTAGGTTGAGGGGACATTAAACCTGAATCTCTCTGTGAATGCTGAGAAATTTTTGAATGCTGAGAAATAAATGCTCCGGCTAAAATTTCTCAGCCCATGTTCTTAGTGCTCCAGAACTTCCAGCTAAGTAAATCCCATTTAAAAAAAAAAATAGCTGGGTATCATGGCAGCACACACCTTAATTCCTCACACTCAGGAGGTAGAGATAGGAGGATCCGAGTTCCAGGACAAGCAGGATGACACAGTGAGACCTTATCTCAGAAAAACAACAACAACAACAAATATAGAGCCCAGCCTCGGGAATTTGGTCACGGCTACGCAGAATGGACTAAGATTCTCTGGATTTCATTTCACTCAAACACATTTTCTTTCCCTTTTAGGTGCTTCTCGGCACACCAGTCAAGTGCTCTACCTCTAAACTACATGCCAGCCAAAAGCTGAGTCTTCATCTTGGTGTTGGGTCTCCTGCAGAGCTTGGCACTGGGGAGCCGTGCAGGCCTGGTCTCCCCATGTTTGACAGCTGCTAGTTAGTTTATCTCTTTCATGTCCCATTTCACTGCAAACACCAGAAATAAACCAGATGGCATCTTCAACATTCTGCCTGGAAACCCTGTAACTAGATCGCCCCGCTCATCTCATTAGGCGCGTTTCTGACTGTTTATGTTACTCTGAGTGAGTGGGCCTACACACTCTGCCCCCGCCTCAGAGGATCCCAACTTGCCCATTTCCAGTGAGCTTCTCCTCTTGTGCCCTCACCACTGGCTCCCCAGAGGAGACATCCTTTGACATTTTCCCTTAGAACTCTTCAGTTCTTCATCTTTCTCCTCAGTCTTTCTTCCCTATGTGGTCGCAAGGCCACTGTCAAACTTCAGGTTTTCATTACTGGAGCTGTCCATTTCCAAATACCAAAATATCATTTATCTGCCACTGTTCTTTGCCCTGCAATTTTCTTCACAGGGCTCTCTGAATGTCCCCAGGGCATGGCTGCTGGTTCCCTCCCCACAGAAGTAATAACCCCCAAATTCCATGCTATCAATCCTGCTCTGTCCTGTTAGAAGCAAGTCACGGAGTCCTGGTCACATCAGGCTCTGCTTCTGGAGGGAGGATTGCCGAAGAATTTGCAGGCATGGTTTAAAACCATCACACTTGCTGTTCAAGGCCCCATGTGACCTAGATGACTCACACATCACCTCTGAACCTTTGAAGCTTCCCAGAGACATCTTGGAGAGCCCAGCGGGTCCAGTTGAACCACAACCGGTTCTGGGCTTCCGGGGAGTGTCTTTTGTGCTGGAGATCTGGGCAAGACCACCATACTTTCACGGTATGTGGCTGCACAAGGTCCCAGGACTGCCCCTGTGTGTTGCAACACTCAGGCCGTGGCTTCCTTTCCCTGGGGCTCGGTTTCTTCATCTGCAAATCACAAGGAGCTGCCTTGCCGGGACTAAAGATGGCGGTGGAGCTGAGGCAGAGGAACATCTGTTTTGGGCCGGAGGATGCCAATCATCGCCATGCTGATTGATTGGAGTCAGCACAGACTAATTTCCTCCTACCTCAGCTGCATCCTAAGTGCCATTCAACGGCCCCTGCTCTGGTCTCCCGGCCTCTTCCCTTCCCATTTCCACAGCTGTTCTACAGCCTCTGTGTCCCTGGGCGGGCGGGCGGGCGGGAAAACGGGAAGCTTCTGTGGCCAGCCCCTCCCTCTCAGGCATCTGCAGTCAGGGGCCCCGCACCTTCCTGTGTCAGAGGCCAGCTGTCTCTTGTCTGTCTCCTCCTGGGCCCCACACACTTTTCTTTCCCTCTGATTTTTTCCTTCCCACCCACAGCAATGCTCAGCTGCTCCCGTCCATGGTCTCTGTCCTCCTGGGCAAGGTTCTCTAGTGAGCTCTCCGGGGCTCACTCTCTTGTCTCAGGCTCCACTGTCCCCAAGGCAGTCTAAGCTGCCGCCAGGCTCCCAGCTCTCCTGCCCACCTTCTTCTTGGGAACTTCGGACATGGTCCACAGTGAAGTGGGGCAACTGTTGGAGACCCCAGACGGGATTTAGCTGACCTTCCTGGGACCCCCTACAAGGTTCTTCTAGGATACGGGATAAAGTTACCAGTGAGGTCTAATTACTTCACTGGCAGCTCAGCCCAACACTGGGGTATTGTTCCCTTCTAATCCCTCTCCTCAGCCTGGGTCTTTTCACTGTCAGTGTGGGGTCTCCAGCCGGCTTCAGCCCACCCCCCACCCAGGTTTGGCTAAGACCTGGTTTTACACACTAGACAGCCCCTTCTAAGCCACTCTGAGCTCCCAGGGCATTCGACACTCCCTGGCCAGAGTCGTGATCAAACGTTCCTGTGTCCGAGACCCCTAAACAGCTCTTCTCTGCAACAGTGGCCCCTGAAAGTTCCCAGTGCCATCCCCTTCCTTGGTTTCTTACCTGTCTCTCTGGGTACCCCATTCCTCCGCTCCCCGCCCCTGACCTCCCCGCCCCCCCCCCCCCCCCCCCCGTTGCTGTAAGCCCTTAAGGGCTTGAATCAATCAATGACCCTCAAGTTCTTGTCACAGAGTCTACTGCTGAGGCCCTGACCCGGGTCAGTGGGAACTCAACTATGATGAATGGTCAGCAGCAATGATCGCTCTTTGAATCCTGTTCGGATTCTGTCACCCACTGCATCCTTGAGTCCTGACCCTGGTGGGTGAACCGGGCTCTTCCCAGCTCCAAGGGTCCACACTTGTCTGCTGTGATCTGACTCCCTTTGCTGGCTAGTTTTATGTCCACTTGACACAGGCTAGAGTCATCTGAGAGGAGGGAGCCTCAACTAAGAAATGCCCCCGTAACACTGGGCTGTAGACAAGCCTGTAGGGCATTTAACATTGGTAATTAGTGTGGCAGGACTCAGTCCATTATGGGTGGGGACACCCCTGGGCAGGTGGTCCTGGCTGCTGAAAGAACGCAGGCTGAGCAAGCCATGAGGATCAAGCCTCCATGGCCTCTGCATCAGCTCCTGCCTCCAGGTCCCTGCCCTGTTTGAGTTCCTGTCCTGACTTCTTTCATTGACAACCAGGGATGTGGAAGTGAAAGCCAAATAAACCCTTTCCTCCCCAAGTTGCTTTGGTCATGGTGTTTCATCACAGCAATAGAAACCCTAACTAAGACACCCTGCTCCTGCCTGGGACACAGCATTCATTTCCCCACTCAGTACCCTCCCAGCTGACCTGACACTCAGGGGCTAAACATTCGAACTTCCATGTTCTCACCAGCACTGCTGAAATGTGCAACACTCCCATCCCCTAGCATGAGGCTACGCTACCAAGCCAAGGAGCAGGGGAATGACCACTCATGATTTAATGGCCTGTGGTCCAGTCTTCAAAAGCTGCTTGGCACACTAGGTGGAGTGACCTGAACCTTGTAATTCCGCCTGCTCCAGAGGCTGGTGAAGCAATTTGAGGTTTGCCCAAAAAACTTAGCAAGACCTTTGTCTCAAAATAAAAATTGAAAAAGGTGGGGTTTGGGACGTAGTTCAGTATTATAGTGTTTCCTCACATATACAAAGCCCTGCCTGGCTCGGTCCCCAATACTGCAAGTCAAAACACACTGTCTCTGGTGAGTGTGTCTCTCCTCTTTTGCCCTCTTTTGGCTTACAAACATTTATTATTATTAGTAGTAGTAGTAGTATTCTTTTTGTTTTTTTGAGACAGGGTTTCTCTGTGTAGCCCTGGCTGTCCTGGAACTCACTCTGTAGATCAGGCAGGCCTTGAACTCAGAGATCCTCCTGCCCCCTCCCCACCAACCCCCAGTACTGGGACTAAAGGTGTGCACCACCACTGCCCAACTTATTTCATTATTTTTTAAATAATTATGTCTATGTGTATCTGTGTTCATAAATGCAAGTGCCTATGGAGGTCAGAGACATTGGGATTCCCTAGAAGTGGAGTTATAGTTACTTTTTGAGCTGCCCCAGCAGTTGCTGGGAATAAAACTTGAGTCCTCTGCAAGAACAGAATGCATTCTTAACCACTGAGCCACCTCTCCAGCCTCCTGGCCTCTTGGCTTTTTGAAATAGGGCCTTGCTGGCCTAAGCCGATGCTGGAACTCTGACCTTCCTGCCCCTGTCTCTGATTACAGACTTACCACCATGCTTCCTTTTAAAGAAATGTACTTAGCTAATTAGACCTTGCTAGCCATGTTGAAATTCTGTGCAGGCTTTTTCTTTTCTTTTCTCTGTAGTGCTGGGGAGCTCAGAGCCAGGGGTTCTACTACTGACCTAACCCTGAGTTCCATGTTTATATCTCCACCTCGTGGGGTTGTGCAGTTACATGTGTTTGCTAAAAACTGCAGAGCAAAAGAATGGAGGTCACGGTAGGTAAATTATACCCCAACAAAACCAGGCTAAACAATAAAACTCTCTCTGCAGAGTGCAAATTAGTGTAGTAGCTTTGTTAACACCTGCAGAAGCAGGACATAGTCCTTCCTCCTGGAACAGCAGCTCTGTCTTGAGAACATGGCAAACAGAACTGCATGCATAGGGTCCCCAATGATGGATGCATGCATTCAGGGTGCCCACAGCGTGGTTACCTGTCACACTAAGGCTCTGGGGACCACCTAAACATTCGCCGACAGAAGATGGTAGATAAATAGGTCCACTGGTGTACTCACATGAGGGAGTCCTCCATGGAATGAGAAAGAAGAGGGCCTGGGGCCACAGCTCAGTCAATAAAGTGCTGTTGCACAAGCGTGAGGACCTGGGTTCGATCCCAGCACCCATGTAAAAGGCTGGCTGTGGTGGCATGCACTTGCAGTCTCAGCACTGGGAAGGTGGAGGATGGCTCCTGAGGAACAACACCTGAGGTTGACCTCTGGTCTCTATGTGTACCCACCCCCGGGAACACACACACACACACACACACACACACACACACACACACGCACGCACGCACGCACGCACGCACGCACGCACATGTGTGTGAGCACACACAGGCACACGGTCACATGGTTGAATCTCACAGATGTAAAAACATACACTGAATCAATCACAGGAAGTTCAAGAACAAGCAAAGCCATCCGGTGTGAGAAGTCTCCTTCTAGGAGGAGGGTGCTGAGCAGGAAGAGGTGCAGTGGAACCTTCTAGAGGGCTGAAATTGTTCTATACCTTAGTGGTTATGTGAAAACATCATTAAAGATTCAGTGTGCCACACTGTCCAGATGTGCGCAGGGCATGACGTGTTTCCCAGGTGTGTTTACCCAATCGAGTACATCCAGCACTTGTTTCTGTGCTGACCACCACAGGTGGCCCTCGAGGGGGGTGGGAGAAGAGGAAGAACAACATGACTCTCAGCAAGAGGGTACCTGTGAGGCCACCCTCACCCATAGATGGAGAACGCTAAGTCCCTGGGCGGACATTGGGATCAGGTTTCCCACGAAAGAGAGCTGGTTTAATTAAGTCTGGCTCAACCTAACCCTTGTGATTATTTGATGATAATCCCTGTATCCGTGCCCTCGGCTCCATCTGCTCTCTGACTGTCACATCCTTAATTGCTCTATGTCCCAGGCTGCTGCTTCTCAGAACACACACATGCTCACCTCTCCCATTCCATGAGGACCGGTGTCCATCGGACCCACCCGCTCCCGTCAGCTGCTCTCATATGACCCCCAAGCCTCCCAAAGGCCACACTCAGGAGCACCAGTCCTTCCTGACTCCTACCCTATTTGGCAGCTCACATCCCTCAGTAACCATGCCCACCTTCTAGAAACACTCTCCCTTGGGTGCCGTCTGTGACCCAGGCCCCAGCTCCTACCCATCAGCCTCTTGGAGCTTGTCTTCAGGGATGCCCTACATTCCCACGTCTCTTACCATGGTTCCACCATGAGTATGTACAGAACAATGGGGCCCTAGGTGGGAACCAGGGCACCCACAATGGATAGAAAAGGAGGCCACATCTGTCTATTACAGACTATTTGTGGAGAGACTGAGGTCCAGAGCAAGGCAGTCATCTGCCTGGGGGCACAGACAGAGGGAAGAGGAAGAATGGGGGACAGAGAAGCCCCTGCCTGAGTCCCCTCCACCCTTACAGCTCCCCGCAGTCTATAACACCTGCTTCCACAGAGTGGGGCGCTGCTGAGATTAAAGGGCAAACTCCTATATGTCATGAAGGGGGCTCTCAGAGCTCTTGAGGACAGTGTTGTCCTGTGTGAAGCCTGGGACCCCTCCCTAGCATAGACTCTTCTCCCTCAGCCTCCCTCCCTCTTCCCCCAGCTCCAGAAGGTCCAGTAATGTCCCCTTGGACACTTCAGTTGTTTCAGTAATTAAGAAAGATTGAGCCACAGTCACTTCATGTGAGAAGGTTTATTGGCAGCTGCCAGGCTTCGTGCGCTTCGCCAGGTGCCGAGGTCCTTTAAAGGGGGCAGGCGGGGGCTCCAGCTGTGGAGTCGGGCAAAATGCTGTGGGCGCCGGTTGCTATTGGGCCCCAGAAGACGTTCAGCTCATGTTCCTTGGCAGAGGGAAAATGATTCAATTTTTTGCTCTTCGGTGAAACACATGTTCTCGTCCCATACTCATTTCCCACTGCTGCACTTAGGTCCGCTCCCCAAGCCCCTGGTGCCTCAACTGCCTCCCCTTGATGCCATCCTTCCCTGAAGAGTCAGTATGGCGACTTTATTTTTTGGTTCCAGCTTCCAGATTGCGACAGCATGAATTTTATTTTCTGTGCGAGCTGCATCTGTGAAGGGGACCCAGGGGGCAATAAGGACAGGAGACAGGCTTCTCACTGGGCATTTATTTTGAATTTCGAACCATGTAAATCTTTTTTTTATTTCAAAATACTAATTTTTAAGAGTTTCTTTTTAAAAATACCTATCTGGCCAGGTGTGGTGGTGCATACCTATAATCCGAGCACTTGGAAGGCAGAGGAAGACTAACCTCTGAGCTTGAAGCTAGCCTGGTCTGTATGGTGAGTTCCAGGCTAGTCAGGGCTACAGTGAGACCCACAGCAGCAGTAACAAAAACTTCTTGGAAGCCCAGTGTCTTGGCCCTTGTGATGCCAGCACTCAGGTGGCATTAGCGGAAGGTAGTGAATTAAAGACCAGCCTTGGCCACACAGCCAAGACTGCTTCTCAGATTAACTTCCCTCATTCCCTCTTGCTTACCCAGCCAGTCTAGTTTGTCTCCTTTGGTCAGAATTCCTTAGTGTCCCCTGAGGCTGCTCTGGGAAACATCCCCGAAGCCTCCCCATGGGTGAGCCAGCTCCTTGGCCTCCTTGGGCATGGGCCGCTGTTACTCAGCCTTTGGGGTGCTCTGTGTCCTGAGCTGGAAGGCTCTTCCGCGCTCATCTGTCTTCTGGCCTCGCCTGGTCCCTTTCCCTCAGCCTGGAACCTTGCCCTGTATGTCAGTATCTCTAGAGTTACAGCTCCCTAGCGGGCCCTGTGACCTCCGGTGTATGGGCCACACCAGTGTCTGTCCTGCCTGGGGTTTGCGCTTACGATGAAGCTTCAGAGTCCAGATCCACCTGTCTCTAGGACACCCTGATTGTTTACTCCAGGGATGGATGGTACACTGTGTGTCTGGATTGCCTGGCTCAGGTCTGTCCTCTGTCACCCCCCTGATGTGGGACAGCTTCTCCTGTTCCTGTTTCTGTTTGAAGATGCACTCTCATGTCAATGTATTGAGGGCTGGGGTATGGCTCAGTTGGTAAACATCTTGCCCAGCATGCGTCAGTCTCTGAGTCCTGTTACGGGCACTGCAAAACCTGAGCGTGGTGGCCCATGCCTGTAATCCCAACATCCCAGGAAGGCAGGAGGATCAGGAGTTTGAGGTCATCCTTGGCTACATAATGAGTTTAGTCAGCTATGAGACCCTGTCTTAACTTTTTTTTTTTCTTTTTTGTTGTAAGCCAAGCTCTCAGGGCAGAGTCCATCATGCTGCATATTTATATAAAGGACACATTTGTGAGATGCAAATGTCCCAAGTCAGCTCCTAGTCTAACACACGCAAGCCCCATCCTATTGCAGGATCTCCCCGTTGCCATCCAGTTCACTCCAAGTGCAGGAGCCCAAGGGTCTTGCCGGAATGCCCCCTTCCAGAGCATGCCCATTGTGAACTCTGGCCTCCCTGCCTCCAAACTGTGTCCCTGCCTCCACACCCTGCCTGGCCTGTGGCCTCATGAACTTGCTCTCATTAAGCTCATCAGTGTTCTACTAATTGCCAGATCAGAAGGAAAGATTCAGCCTTCATCGGTTTGGATTTTCTGCTACATTTGGTCCTGCTGATCCCATTCTCCTAGCAATGGCTCACTAGCTCGGTTTCCATGGCAACCTGGTCTGCCCGATCTGCTCACGTGCCACGTGATGCTGACATTTCGTTCTCTCTGATGCTGTTGCAGGTGCCTTGGGCTCCTCAGCCTCTGAAATGGTGGTGTGAAGGTCCTGAAATGCTGCCTGGGAACTTGTTAACTCTTCATTTCCCTGAGGATGGCCAGATTTACAGTGAGCACCTCAACTCTGTCTCCAGTTGGGACACCCTGAGAGCCAAACTGTTAGACCTAAATCCCTGCTGGATAGTTCTCCCAGGTGTCCACAAGCCTCTCAAAGTCAACCTTGGTCTGTTTCCTTCCCCAGTCCCCAGGGAGAGCTCCATAAAACTCAGATGGTGGGGATGAGCTCGGCAGCGAGTGTGCATACATGAAGCTCTGGCTTTAAGGCCCAGCACCGAATAACCCGGGCATGGTAGCACTCACCTGTAATGGCAGCCCTTGGGAGGTTGAAGCAAGACCAGAAGATCAGAAACTCAAGGTTATTCTTGGCTACACAGTAAATTTGAAGCTAGCCTGAGCCACATGAGATCCTGAATAAAACAGCAAAACAACTAATAAAATGGTCCATGGCCCTTGCCTACTCAAAAGTCTTCCCTGGCTTGGCATTAAGCTCTTTAACTGTCAGGGGCTGCTACCCACTGATGTTTTCAGATGCCCTTCCCACCATGGCCCCCATCTCATCCAAAACTCCAGGGACCTACCAGGCCACTTGGTTCCATGCTGTGTCTTTGTCTCCTCTGTCAGAGAGCCCTTCTGGTCTCTCTCTCCATGTCCCCATTTCTCAAGTAGCGGCTTCTTTAGGAAACCTCTTGCCGACAGCTCACCCCCATTTCTGAGTCCCCAGAATGAGGTGACACCCCCCCTGCCCGTGTTCTTGGCACACTCTAAGTGGAGGATCCTTTCTCCCCAGGACAGTTCTGAGTACAAGCAACATACCTGAAGTCAGAAAGGGCTTTGAGTCAAAGAGGAATTCATTAGCTCAAGGAGGAGAGCAGAGTTCTTTTGAGCTTTTGGGAAACTGAATGGAGAGGCGAGAGATGGAGGAGGATCCCTGGTACTCAGCCATGGCAATACAGAAACCATTTTATCATCATGTGCGTGTATTGAGGTATAACTTACAAATAAACCAACACATAAAATGTACTATCAGATGAATTTTGACACCTGTATACACTTAGCACAAGCCAAGAAAATGGCTGTTACCCATCAACCCCTGGGAATTCTGAAGTCCTTTGTGACTCCTTACACTTTTCATCCTACCTACCCCTCTCCCTCCATTCCCAGGGCAACTGCTGATGCTGCCACTACAAACCATCTGTAGTTTCTAGAATTTTATGCAAATGGACCCATAGCCCATTTACTATTGTTTGGTCTGGCTTCTTTTCTCAGTGTCATTATCTGAGGTTATCCATATTGTGTGAATAGCTTATTATCCCCATTCATTGATGGCTGGCAGCCCATGGTGATTGCTTATCCATTCTCCTGGGGATGCATGTGTGGTACGTTTCTAGTTTGAGGCTTTTGCAGATAAAATTTCTCTGAATGGTCATGTACCAGTCTTTGTAAGGGCCCCTGCTTTCATGCCTCTGGTTAATTTACAGAAGAATGGCTGGACCACACCATAAATGTGATCTGAAATAGCCAACCTCTTTTCCAAAGTGGTTGTGCGATTTCACACTCCTATCCTGGAAACCATGAGAGTGCCCGTTGCCCCCACATCCCCACCCACACTTGGCATGGCCAATGTTTTTAACTTTGGACATTCAGGCACCATCGGAGTTTTCTTTTCTTTCCTGTGTGTGTTAGTACATGTAGGTGCAGTGTGTGCAGGCCAGAGGAGGCTGTCGGGTACCTTGCTCTCCACGCTATTACCTCTCACCGAACCTGCAGTTAGGTGGGTGGACAGTAAGGCCCAGCAAGCCTCCCGTTTCTGCCCCCACAGTGCTGGGTCTGTAAGAGCACATGGCCAAGCCCATAGGTGTTGGGGACCCTCATGTCTGAGCATGGGGACAGGTGCTCTTCCCTGGCTGAGCCATCTTCCTAGCCTGCCTCCTGTGGTTTAAACTTGTTTTTCCACTGAAGAACGGTGTTTGTTTCCATCTGTTTATCTTCAGGGAAGTCTCTGTTCAGATCTTTCCTTAGTTTTTTTATTGACTTTTTTTTCTAAGCTTGAGTTTGAGACTTCATACAAGTCTTTCATTAGATATACTATTTACAAATATTTTCTCCCAGTCTGTGGTTGGCCTTTTTATTCTGTCAGTAGCTCTTTCAAAGAGCATAAATTTTTAATACTTTCTGCACTGTTGAGGATCAAACCCAGGGCCTTGGGCATGCTGGGAAAATGCTCTACCATCATCGAGCTAACTCACAGCATAAGTTTCTTGATTCTTATGATCTGGTATACCCACTTGCTCTTTTCAACTTTTTTTATTTCATTTATTTATTTATTGTGTGTGTGCACACATGCATGCACAAAGGCATGCCACGCTGCACAGTGCAGGAGTCACTTCTTTCCTTCTACACGTGGGTCCCAGGGTGGAATGCAGGTCGTCGGGCTTGGCTACTGAACCATCTCAGCCCTGTTAGTTCGTTCATGCCCATACTCTTATCACTGTCCTCTCAGGGTGAATTTAAATACTATTTGCCTGTCTCTGGGAGCTAAACATTTCCGTGTGTGTTCTGTTCTTCACAGTTTCTGGTTTTCTCCATTTTGTTTGGCTTTTATTTTTGGGCTAAGTTAGTGGGGATTTGGTATCCATCTGAAAAGCAAAGCCCAAGCCTTCCCTGGCTCCTCCTTGACTTTGGAATAAAATCCCAGGCTCCCTACAAAGGGCCTGCAAGAGTGTTCTGGCCCAGCTGGCTACCCCTCTCCTCTCTGGCACCCTCCCAAGCACTGTGCTCTGGATACACCAAACAGATCCTTTTTTTTAGGCTCAGTGGCACAGCAACCCTTCTTCTGGGCTTTGGGGCAGGCTGGACCAGACAGCCTGGCTGAAGCAAGACTTGGCTGCCCTCTGGTCCAGAGATAATGGTTTTGACTTGGAGACGGCAGCCAGGACCCACTGGGCACCTTCCATTCATAACCTGCTCTCTCACGCCGCCATGGCCCCCATGCTTCACCATTCACTCCAGTGTCCCAGCACACTTCTATTTTTTTTCTGGATGTGATTTTGTTTTTTTGTTTCCACAGTGGGAATTATATCGTGTATACAATTTTCATCCTGGCTTCTCTGTTGTTGTTCACCATTAATATATATATATATATATAATTATATATATAATTTTCCAGAGCTTCTTGTAAAAAAAAATCAATTAGTCCATGAAGAATAGTCCAGAGCTTTTTATAAAAATACAATTAGTCTGTAAAGAATTATCCACGTGAGTGGATATAAAACAATCTGTTAGCGTTTCCCGATGGTTGGTTATTTTGCTTATTTCCATTTTTTATTATAAACAAGGCCACACTTCTCTTTGTACATAAATCTTTTGTCAATCTGAGATTATTTCCCTCAGATGGAGCGCCATGAGTGTAATTACTGGGTCAGAGGCGGTAGTAATTTACATTCCCATCAGCTGAATCGTGTGTTTCCTCACACCCTAGCCAGCATGGGGTATTCTCATTAAAATTTCCCTCTTCACTCAGTGATGGGCAGTGTTATCTTGCTGTTGTTTTAATTTACTTTTTAAAAAATAATTAGATATTGGAAAATAGGTTCAACCTATGAGCCATAAGAAATTAATCTTGTGTTAATGAGTGTTCCTACCCGTTCACATTTATCCAGCAGTGACTTGAATTTTTAAAACTCAATTTGTGTGGGTTCTTCAACACCAAGGATATTAACCTCTGCATGGAGCCGCAATGTTATTTTCAATTTTCCTACAATTAAATTTAGAAATTTCAAACCTCTCTTTCTTTTCCTTTGCTTTTAAGCTCGTGAGGCTCACCCAGAGCTCCGGGTGAACCTTTCTACTTTATTCAAGTGTGTTTTGTTTTTAATTGAAATCTTTAATCCAGCTGAACTTGATGCTAATATATGACAGAAAACAAAGAAGAAAGTGGATTTACTTTTTCAGACGACGTCTGGATCCTTCCAGCATGTCTCTCAAGCGTCCTCTCTCTTTGCTGCTGGGGGTAGGGTAGGCCCCTACTCAACTGTGTGGAGCGTTCGGCTATTTTCTCTCTCTTTGGACTCTGCTTTTCATGTTCTTTTCCTCACTCTCTACCCTCTCTGTGAGCTTCTGGGCACACTGCGCTGTAGAGCTGGCACCTCGGTCTTCTGCCCTGCCTGGGCTGGAGGCACTTGGGTGGGCTTTTGTCAGTCCCAGGCACAGAAGGCAGTTGTTAGGAGTGTTGTCTAAAGGATGGCCAGGAAAATGAAAGGCGCAGCTTTTGAGGGCTGGCCCTGGGGCTTGAGAAAGCAAAGGCTCCGGAGTCCCCAAAGCTCTTGGAGACTCGAGTCAAAGCTAAACCGAGTGGCAAAGCTTACATGGAGAGAATAGAGTGGAAAGAATTCACCATGCCAGAACCTGAGCCTCATGAAGGGGTAAGACCTGGGTAGAAGCAGGGACGTCGAAGATTCTTTTAGAACCTGATATTGCTTGAGCCTCCACCCTCAGAAGAGGTCCACCTCTTGTCTTCTAAGTTCCGAGGAGAAATAGGGTGGGGGTCCCCCAAGCAGAGTCCTCAAATCTAACCTGAAGCTTGCAGCAAAGACAGAATGGAGTCCCAGCACAACCCGTGAGGACCGTGGACCCCTGAGAGCTGAAGTGAGTGGCCTGGAGTCCTCCTCCATCACTCACACACAAGTTCTGCACAGCAGTCTAGTGACTCATCCGTCCAGTGGGCTCAGGACTCAGCTGCCTGGAGACTTCGTGACAGTGACCCCCCGCACAGGTCCTGGCTACACAGTGGAGCCCCGCGTCTCACTGGGGCCCTTGCCCTTCGTGACAAAGCCACCAGACACACTCTGTCCCTCCTAATCCCTCTCCCTCTGCTACACTTGGCTTGCGTACATGGTGTTGGCGTATTCCACTGATTGCAAACTTTCAGGCTAAACATTTTTGACCCCACATTTCAGGCATTTTATTTCAAATCAGAAAAGATTTCTTTGGCAGCCGCCCATCAGCTGTCTCAATCAAACGAGACAGAGATTCCTGCCAAGGAGAGACACAGTTAAGTCACAAGGGGCCACATGTACATTCCCTGGAAGGGAATTCTCTATAAACAGCCACACGTGGACTTCTATCTAGAAGATAGCTCCTTCCCAGGGGCCCCCTCTCTTCGAAGGCCTCATTTAGCTAATGGCCCCTGCTCTGCAGTGACTTGAGTCCCACAGGTGTCTTCCTCTGGGAAAACTGGAATGCAGAAATTGCTCTCTCCTCTACGACCTCCTCCCACACACAGGTGGTCCCTAGGTCACCCGCATTCCTGACTCTTCCTTCAGGCCCTCTGGAACACTGCAAATTGGTCCCAAAGGCCAAGCCCAGGGCCACCAGTCAGCACTAGTGTCCCATGGCCTCTTTGTTCTTCTGGAAGCACTCTCTCTGCTGCGGTCCTGGGACCTTCCTGGCATATGTCTCTGTTCCCCTTGTTCCTCTCCTCTCCAAATCCATCCCCTGCTGGTCTGTGTAGAAAGGCCTGGGCCTCTCTTCTCTATGAACTCCATTCCTGCGTGCGTGCGTGCGTGCGTGCGTGCGTGTGTGTGTGTGTGTGTGTGTGTGTGTGTGTGTGTTCATGCAAGTATGTACATGTGTGTATGTAGGCCAGAGTTTGACATCAAGTGTCTCCCTCAATCACTCTTTATCTTGTTTTTGGACACGGGGTCTTTCCTTGAACTCAGCCAGGATGCTCCAGTCTTTGTCTTCCCAGAGTTGGATTTGCCTGGCTTTTTACGTGGGTGCTGGCCACCAAGCTTGGGTCATCATGTTGGAATGGCAAGCACATTACCAGCCAACTCCCCAGCTCTCTGTCTTCCCTGCCTCCTTCCCTTCCTTCGTGTGCGCGTGCGTGCGTGCGTGCGTGCGTGCGTGTGTGTGTGTGTGTGTGTGTGTGTGTGTGTGTGTGTGTGGTTTCTCCATGTACTCCAGGCTGTCCTGAAACTCACAGAAATCCACCTGCCTTTGCCTCCTGAATGCTAGATTCAAGGCATGTGCTACCATGCCAGGCATGTATGCTTCGTTTCTTAATGTCACCCTGCCTGCCTCACCACCTTCTCTGAAGCCTTCTGTTTCCACCTGAGTCCTCCTCCCTAGGCCCCAAACCACAAGTCCCCAAGGCCTCTCATACTCAAGATATTCAACAGACAACTCTTTGTCCCCAGCCTACTCATTCCCCAAAGTCTCCCTTCCTACGGAAACACAGCACTGACCAGTGGATGCCAGGGGACTTTCTCTGGTTCTTCCTTGTCCACTCCAAAGCTTTGACCTCCCACAGGTGTCCCACCCTCAGTCCCTTTCTGCCCCCTAATTGTGTCCAGTCCAGCTGCTGTCATTCCAGGTCTGGGTGACAGACAGGAAGGCAGAGATCTGTTTCTTTCCCACAGTATCTGCATCGGCTCCACTGGAGAGGCTCAAAGATCATGTGTAGAACTGAGTTGAAAACTCTTTCTTGGCTTCACAAGTTGCTTTCCAGCTCCAAGACAATATTGCTCTAACTTTTCTAATTATCTGCACTTAATTATCGAAACTTCTGCACCAGGGCCGCCTTTGCCTCTAACTATCTGTCATCCTCAGGCAGTGTGGTCAAGTTTCTGCTCCATCACACCCCCGAAACCACTCTTGCTGCGGGCTCCGATAACCCCCTAATTACCACCTCCAGTGGGTGTTTTTCCATCCCTGTCTTATTGGAATTCTCTGCAGGGTTTTGATATTGTTGATCACTCCCCTTCTCGGAAGCGCTTGTTCTCTTGGTTTCCATGACAACCCCCCTCTCCTTGTTTTTAAACCATCTCTATGACGACTTTTCCTCCCCACTCTCATTAATCAGAGTTTCTGACTCAACCACCCTTAAAATGTTAGGCTCCTGAAGATTCGATTTTGTGAAGCTGTCAGCTGGCCCCAAACTAATGAGCAAACCTGATGTGTTCCTAATCAAAATCGCACTAGGTTTTGGTTTTGTTTTGTTTTGTTTTTTAAATGGTACTTAATACATTGATTCTAAAAGCCATATGGTAGAGGAAATGGGCAAAAACAGCCAGGATGATGTTAAGAAAGAAAAACAAGGTTGGGAACACAGGAGGAGGAAAAGGCCTGAATCTGCCCTACTAGGCGACAGATGACAATGTGACTGTGATTAGAGACTGAGGGAAATGGGAGAGGACTGAAGACTTCAGTGTCAATCAGGCCCGGGAACATTTGCTAGACATGAACAAGGCACTCCTTCCTCAGTTCCTGGCTGTCTCCCTCAGGCCGGATTGTTTCCTTCCTACCTCCCACCCCCACCCACAACCTACCCCGGCAAAACTTCCCTATGTGGCACCCATCCCCTTAAGATGCCCCTTATTTTCTTCTGAATTGTCCTTTGTTTAGGCTTTCTTTCTTTTTGGGTCTAAAGCAGCCCAGGCTGGTCTCAAATTCTCTGACTGAGGATGGCCTTGAACTTCGGCTCCTCCTGTCTCTTCCTTTGAGTGCAGGGATCACAGACGTGTGCCACCGCATTCAACTTGAGTTTTCCTGTTGTGCAAGAAATACATGATCTTGGATGGCAAGTGTGTTCTGAAGTGGTCATTCTATCATTCTTGTACTCTTTTGTGTTTTTAAAATAAGTTGCCATAAACGCACTGACACTTGAACATGGCACAAAGTTTGAAGACTACTCGAAGCCTGGAGAATTTTTAAAAGTCTTGATAACAGTTCCAGCATCCACTGTCAGGTTCTGGGGAGCATCCAAAAAGCAGATCTCTTCTCATACACTTTTTTATGCTGAATGCTTTTATTATATAGCTACATAATCCTGCACCATAGTTTTACACTGATTATATGCTAAACATTTCCCAGTGTTAGTCAACAGTCATTGTAATTATTGAGTTTAATGACTGCTTAATAATCCAGCTAATGAATGGAACATAATTTGGTTAACTGCTCCCCTGAAGCTGGAGCTTTTGAGAGATTCCTCCCCACACTTCTGCCTCTCCCCCCCACCTCGATCCCTCTCGGCACAAGGCACATTTTTCTGCACATATCTTTGAGCACAGCTTTCGATCATTTTCTTGGGATGAATTTCAAGCAAATGGAGTTCAGAGTCCCAACATTCTGAATCCTTGCGCATCTGCAGCAAATGGCCTCCTACAGAGGTTTGCCATTTCACAGTGTGGCCAGCTGTGTGAGAGAGGTCCGAGGCCACAGCTGCCAGGGCTCGTGTTTGTAAAATGCTCCTCAGATGGGCCCCAAATGCCATCTCTGCATCTTCATTTACACTGATTTTGTTATGTGTAAGTTCAACATTTGCAACCGAACTTGCCCTTTGAACTAGATCTTTCATAAATGGACTCTTCACGCTTTTTATTATGCCGACATTTTGTTATGAAAATCCTTTCTGCCTCTGTGAATGTTTTATTTATGAGAGTTTTTGACACACATTCCCTCCAGTCAATTATATTTGTATTTCCCAGTGTAGTTCTCTCTGACTGTGACAGTTAGAGCGGCCTCCCGCACCACTCTTAGGCATATGAACGTTTCCACTTTGGGTGGTTTTTAATGTGCTTCCTGTTTTTGCATTTAAACCGCCTGACATTGATTTAGGTACCTGGTATAAAGGGAAATAAAAAGTGTAGGTATTTTGTTTCCCAAGTAGAGAAAATAATTGCATAGCTTCGCTTAGTGACGCATCTTTCCATTGCTCATTAGTTTGTGGAATGTCTGCACCATACATCACAGAGTTAGACACTTTCGGATCGGCTCTGGACTTCCTAGTCTGTTCTATGGAGACGGCTTCCTCTTTCTTTTTTTGAAAAAAAAAATATCTCTTTTACTTTATGTCATAGTATCTGTTTGCATTTAAAACTCTGAATTCTCCATTTCTTATCCGGTCAGTTGCTGCTGAGTCCTGTTTCACATCTAATTTCCGACTTGGTGTCTCACCGTATATTTTTCCCAGCGTCACTTTTTCACACAAAGACATATTTTTCTAGCTCCCTCTTGGAAGGACAGGTCATGTCTCGTTGTATTCCACAGAGCTAGGCCAGTGGTGGGCCCAGCACTGAAGTCACAGTCGGGGCCAGGAGACACAGATGTGAGTCTGTCCCTGGCAGCTGGGTGCAGTGGTGGGCCACCCCACAACACATCACCTGCTGATCTGGAAACCGGGGTTGTGAGGTCCATGGGAGGCAAAGGATTTCAGACAGTCTCGTTCTTCACGTAGCCCGTCCATGCTGCTGCAGGAAGATGAGAGTAGGCAGACTGAGAAGGTCTCTGCAGAAGTAATTCCCAGCCTGTGAGGGAGAACCCGTTCCTTCAGAGGGGGAGGGGGTCTGCCAACGATGAGGTGGCGAGGGCCCACGGGACCTGGAGCCACACTGGGGAAGAAAGATGGGCAAGTGGCTATGGGGTGTGGGGGGCTCTCTTCAGGAACACTGAGGCTGAAACAAACTGGTTGAGAAGTAGGTGTCTGGGAGCACATTTGAGGAATCCACAGAGACATTGCCAAGCTGGGAGGAACTGAAGGATTTCTCAGGGCAGGAGGAGCGGGTGCTGGGGTCCCCAGAAGGGGCAGATGTGCATATTGGGGAACCCGGAAGGCGGAGGGGGGATGGGACTTTGTCCTAGGTGCAAGTGAGAGGTCACTGGAGGATGGACAGATCCCATGTGCTCCCGAGTGCTGGAGCAGGAGGAGGAAAGTGGGAGGCTACTGTGTCAGGATCGGAGGTTGTGGGAAGGGACATCCCAGGATGGCTCTAGAGACTGGATTGCCAGGACTGGCTGGGACTGAGGAAGGAACAGTCAGCTGGCCTCTGACGACCATAGGACTAGCCCACATCCCTTCCACCCAGCTGCCACCTCTCTGCCCTGTCTCCCTGTCACACAGTTGTCACAGCATCTCTGTGACAAAAAGAATCTATCTGAACCTCCATTTCAGACACTGGAGTTGAGACAGACAATAATTATTCTGCCCCTACCGCGACAGCTGCCTGTTGCTAGGCGCCCAGAGCTACGAAGAGCGATAAGATGCGACCCCAGCCACCAGACAAGAAGAAGCCACAGCTAATTAAGGCTGCAGTTAGGACCCACAGGGCAGATGAAGGCTCCCTGAGAACATGGAGATCAGGTTCCCTGCACAAAGGAACATGAGTGCAGTTTGCTCTTTCTACCAACACAACTAATCCCCTCACCTCAACACTTAATCCCACTGCTCTGGGGCCCTCTGTGTCTGCCCCGACTCTGCAGGCGGGCTGGCCCAGCCTTCCCCTGTCCTGGTGTGGCCGGGGAGCAGGGGTGCCTTCCTGGTGCTGGAGCCCCTGCAGACCCCTTCTCCCTCCTCACAGCCACATTAGAGGTCGACTGTCCCCCACCTGGGGGACTTCTGCCCTGTCCTCAGAGCTGTGCGGCAAAGGTCTCCAAAGCCATGTCATATTCTCCTCTCAGTGCTGGGCATATGGCCCATCAGTGGCCACTCATCCTTCTAGAAATTCTTCCCTGGCTTCTGGGACCCTACCTTTCCCTTCCTCTCAGGCTCCCCTTCCATGTCCTGTATATCTGCCAACACCATGTACTCCAGCTTTCTACTGCTGGGTGTCATTTCCTTCAGCCCCGTGAGGCACTAAAGCTTTGTTCACTTCCAAGAGGTGGCTTCCCCCAAACAGGGCTGAGTGCTGGACCACCACCTGTCCATTTCCAGATCTAAACTCTCCCCTGAGCGCTAGAATTTGATAGCAATTCCCTTAGACATTTCAATATGGCTACGTAGGCATCCCAACACCAACCAGACATCTCAGCACTATCATCTAGTTATCCCAGCATCATCACCTATATATCTCAACTCCACTCAGATATCCCAATACCACATAAACATCCCAACATCTCCCAGACATCCAATACCACCACTATCTTGATATGCAACATTTTCCAGACATTTCAACACCACAAAGACATCTGTATATCTCTCAGACATCACAATATCACCATCTAGGTATTCCTATATCTACTACCCAGACATCTGGACATTACCACACCAACATCCAAAACATACCAGCACCATCCAGATTTCACAACACTACCTACACATCCCAAACATCACCCAGACAGCCCAACACTCCCTACACATACCAGCATCCCTCCAGCTAAACTCCATTCATTTTTTAAAATGTATTTGTGTGTATGACCAATGAGGTTTTTTTTTTTTTTTTTTTTTTTTTTTGGGTTTTCGAGACAGGGTTTCTCTGTGTAGCTTTGCGCCTTTCCTGGGACTCACTTGGTAGTCCAGGCTGGCCTCGAACTCACAGAGATCCACCTGGCTCTGCCTCCCGAGTGCTGGGATTAAAGGCGTGCGCCACCACCGCCCGGATGACCAATGAGTTTTTATGTGCACCACATGTATGCTGGGTGTCCACAGAAGCCAGAGGGACTCAGATCTCCTGGAGCTGGAATTACAGACAGTTTCGAGCCATCACAGATGTGGGTGCTGGGAACCCAACTCGGCTCCTCTGCAAGAGTAGCAAGTGCTTTTAGCTGCTGAGGCATCCCTTTAGTCCTGTCCTTTTCCCAGCGGCTTGTCTCTCCATTCAAATTTCTAACCTGTCCTTGCCCAGTCTGATCTTGCTGGTATTCTGCCTTGAGGGACAGTTCCAGCACTCTGGTGGGAGGTACTGAGTCTCTTCTTGGCTCTCCCGCTGCACGACTGTGTGAGGACACATGGCCATACTGACCCCACTCCATCACCAATAGCTCCATCGAAGCTGTCACCACCCTCTGACCCTCTGCAACTGCCTGCTCGTTGGTCTGCTCAGATTGCTTCTTTCTCCACTCTGACCCAACCGCTCCTGGAGCAGCCAATGTTCTTTCCGAAAGGCGCACATTTTAATACCCACCTCTCTTCATGCCCTTCAGCAGCCTTCAGGGGAAGAGCAAATGGGCTTCTCCAGCCTTCGAGCACCATCTCTATGCCAGCATGGCTCCCACCTAGGTTATTCCTCCTTGGATCTGGGAAATGGGGGCCATGCTCTATGTCCTTCACGGAGCAGTGAGCCTAGTTCTCCTCGGTGGTGAATCATGATTGATAATGCCCACCTCTTTTGATAGTGACTGGTTTATGAGTAACAGGTGACACAAATCTCCTTAGTGAAAAGTAACTCTATGTGGGGCTGGAGAGGTGGCTCAGTGGTTAGGAAGACTTGCTGTTCACCTAGAGGATCTGGGTTCAGTTCCCAGCACCATATCTAGTAGCTCACAATTGCCTTTCTGTGCCTGCACATGTGTGCGTGAGCACACGCACGCATGCATGCATGCATGCACACATGCGCATGTGCAAATAAGTATTTTTAAATGAAATTTAGAAAGTAACTCTGAGGGCCAGAGAGATGGTTCAGCAGTTAAGAACAACACTGGTTTCTTTTCCAGAGGACCCAGGTTCAATTCCCAGCCCCCACATAGCAGCTCACAACTGTCTGCAACTCCAGTTCCAGGGGATCTGACACCCTCACACAGACATACATGCAGGCAAAACCCCAATGCACATGAAATAAAAATAAAAATAAAATAAATAAAAAAGTAACTGTGTGTTTGTATGTATGTGTCTGTCTGTCTTCTGTGAAACGTCTCTTACTCCCTTAGAAGAGTCATAAGGAAGTGGATGTAATGCCTGGAGTGACTGCAGTCATGCTGTGACCTGGGAGTCAGGGATCCATAGCTTGAGGTTTAGAGAAATAAAAGACCAACAGTGCACAGGTCCTTGATGACATTAAAGCTGCCCAGGAGTTCTCACTGTGTGATAATCAATCTATTATTATTTCAATGTTTCTGAGTCAGGTTGTCCGACACCTGTCCCCCACTTGGCTTGGTGGCCCCACCCAGGCAGCGAGCAGGTGATATTGCACTGTACACCCGCCCTCTGTACTGGTCATAGAGCTTAGACCACAGGCCCCTGACTCAGTCCCCCAAGGTTCTGTAGGAGGGACGGTCACTGTACTGCAAAGGCTTCACCTGAAACTCACTAACAGAAGGAATCATCCAAGAGCAGGATGGGGCCGAGGGTTCCAGAGACGACAACGTGCCCGGCGTGACTGACAGGTGGAAGATACCACACTTGAAGTCTGAAAAGGTCAGAGGAGGGTGTGGTCTTTTAGAATGTGGAGAGAAAGGTGGGGACTTCAAGAGAGCCACCTCACCACGACCATAAGCCAGGTGGTGCAGTCTTCTCACAACCACAGGAAGAGAGCCAGGGATCCTGCTCTACTGTCCCCGACATCTCCTGCTGTGTCCTCCCCGGGACACAACGGAAGCCAGAGGGCAAGGGGGAGCCTGATGGCCTCAATGTCAGCTCTCTAGGGCCCCGCAAGGCTGCAGAAGGGCACAGTGCGGCTTCGGTTAGTGATTATCCCAAACAGGCATAATGGCTGGCTCCCTGCTCACTTCAGCACACCTGTTTCCTTTTAAAAAGAAAATTCCAGCCACAGGGCAGATTGGGAGTGCATGAGTCTCAATACCCCTAATCAGGGCCAGAAAGGGCACCACAAGAACCCCGCTGTGCTTCCTTCCTCCCATCAGCCATCGGCCCTCTGCAATCAGACCCTCTCACTTCATCTCAGCCTGGTTCAGAGGATGGATGCCTGATGACTTCCAGACCTTACTTCTTGTCATCCTCTCCCTCTCTGCTGGTGCCTCTTTCAATTCTAGGGGCACTCCTGTTTTTAGAAACCCTTGATCACCCCTATTTTTCTCACTACCACCTGACTGTTCTGCCCATTTACTCCATTGCCTCTGATAAGCCAGCTTTTAGCCCTCACCCCTCAAAACAGTTCCTGCCACAATAGCCCCTTGATTGCTGAATTCAAAGGACTTTGTTTGCTTCTTACTTTTCTGAGATCCAGGCATATAGCTGTGTTGATTACTTTCTCCTTGAAACCCTTCACTACCTTGGTTGCCATGGCAACCCCCTCTCCTAGTTGTTCCTCACATCACTCAGGCCCTTCCTCTCTTTCTTCTTTGTCTCCTGTCCACACCTCCATCAGCTCCTGAAGTGTCTCTAGCTCTTGATTTCCCCCATTAGGTGCTTTTCCGCCCTCTCCCTGGTGAGCCCACTCATTCCCCAGTTTCTCTCCTTTCAACCTCCATCCTTGGGTTGGTCCTTTCTAGAACCCAGGAGGGACGCTATGCCTGCTGGCCACCTAGCCGTGGCCCTGTCCCAGCTCTGCCTGACACTGAGCGCACTAGTGCCTTCCTCAGTTGACTCACGTTCTGGACCCCAGCTCCAGCACTCTTCACTGTCCACCAACAGGACATTGAGAGGAGAATCACTATCAGCCCTCTTAACACAACAGTCAACACTTGGGGTACATTGCTGACTTTATTCTCTGAATTGGTCCTCTTACCTAGAGACTGTCATCTTCAAATGTGGTGTTCCCATCTGCCACCACAGTGATCTTCCAAAATCACAGACCTGTCACTATGGAGTGAAACCCTTCACGGGCCCACTGACTGTAGGATAGTGACCAGATGTCTTCACATGGTGCCATGAAGCCCTCAAGTACCTGGGCTCTGCCCTTTTAGTCCCACACATTTCACTTTCTCTTCTTCCCACTTTCCAGAACCATGGTAGTCTCCCAAGTTCTCTTGTTCCTCTGCCTACAGTGTCCTTCCAGTCCCTTTACCTTATACCTATCTGCAATGTTCTAACCTCTTCTGGAATGTTCTGTGCCATACAAACATTCTACTGTTGCAGTTCCCATATCGTATTGTAATGGTCTACTTGGGTGCTGTGCAGTGTAGTGCTATTTTATATATTACTTGATGGTCAGCCTGCTCCTTGTAATTTTTTTTTTTTGGTTCTGTTTTTGTATGTACTAAGCTACCCCAAACTCCCACAGCATGGAGGTGTAACTTCTGTCTCAAGGCTCCGGGGCTTCCACAGCTGAGCAGAGGCAGTGGTAACGACACAGCAGCAGGGCTGCGGTCCTCTTAAGGCTTGAGAGCGCTTCGTGCTCCAGAGGCTCAGCAGGACCAGGCACATCTGCGTTCCCTCCGCATGGCTGCACCGTGGTCTGACGTCTCACAGCACACAGCTCCCCTGCACCAGGTGGGCTCCAAAATCAAGCTGCTTCTTCTGGCCCCGTGTCACCAACCCCAGGACATTCTTTCTGCCACACTGTGTTGGCCAAAAAGGCCACTAAGACCAGCCTAATTCAGCAAGGAGAGTCATTTTCTCGATGGTGGATGTATGCACATATAAGGTGGGCAGGGGAGACAGTGGTCACCTCTACAGACTGGACAGTGAGGTCTGACACTCGCTCCTGACTTGAGCAGACCTTGGGAGAGGACATGGGTGTCACAGGAATGCCCAAGTCTTTTGAAACCCACAGCAGGGAAGGCATCTGGTTAGTGGATGGGCGTTAGGAGGAAATCAAAGGCACCGGAGCCATGGAGATGCTCAGTCAGCAAGGTGCATTCTGCAGACTTGAAGGCCTGAGCTGGATCCCCAGCGCCCACCTGAAAGGTTGGGCAAGGTAGCACTGGTTTGTAATTCCAGTGCCGGGGAGGTGGAGACAGGTAGATCCTGCTGGCTCACTAGCCAGTTGGCCTCACCTAATTGGTGAGCTCTGGGTCTCAATGAGACTCTATCAAAAACCAAGGTGGGTGGCTCCTGAAGAATGCTACCTCAGGTTAATCCAATTAATTTTAAAAGGGAAGCACACAGGCAACCTCTTTCTGCCTAAATGGAAATGTTTGAACCAGTGGGACAGGAACCCTACAGAGACATGAGGAACTTATGTAGCTCTTCTCAGGGAAGGACCAACAGATGACGACCAAAGGCTCCTAGCATGGACTGGTGAGACCAAGGGCCCTGACAGAAGATGGTGAGGGGATGGATGTTCTCCCAGCAAGTAAGCAATCAGAAGGGTAGTGGGTGAGGGCTGCCTATGGTCAGGATGAGGATTTAGCAGGGATGCCTCAGTTCAGGGGAACAGTAGTCACTGGTGGAGGTAACTTCGCCAGGTGTGTATGCTCACGGATGAGCCGATGGGCCGTGGGGACAAAGGCAGGTGTGGTGGGAAGGAACTGGAAGTGGAAGGAGGATATTTGGGGCAACTCTGGATGTTTTCTTGGAAGCAGCTAAGTATTGGTGAAATTATTAAGGCCACTCCACGTAGTTAAAAGGGAGGTTTATTTTGAGGGGTAACTTACAAGTGAAGGGATAGGTAACAGGGTCTGGGAAAGGTGTAGCGCAGTCCAGCGGTGTTCTCTGGAGAACTCTGCTCGGTCTACCTCCAGTGTCCAGGGTCCAGGAACCAAGAGAGCGGCGCATCCGGATCTCGGGTCTTCAGGGTCCTCTCTCGGCCCGCCTTGTAGGAGTGACAGCTACCGAAGCCTCAGTGGGGGTTGGGACTTCCAGGTCAGAGCTGGGATGGCCACCCACTACAGCTAAGTGTGTGCTCTGGAGCAGAAAGGGGCAGAGGTGGGTGGTGAACTTGAACAAGGCAGCATGCTTTGGGGAGGCTCCATCTTCTGCCTTCCATCCTCCCTCTGTGCAGCCGGCTCTGGGCCTCCACCTCTTCTCCATCCACCCTGGGATTCATCGTCTATTATGTAGCCTGCCTTTACTGACCATCACTGACAGCCAGGGGTGGGTCCTGATTTGAGCTGCTTCCTGGGAGCACTGGCTCCGAACTGTGGGACTCATACCTGCTTGGTGCCATCCCTGAGTTGAGCATTTTTTCAGGCAGTCTCCTTGGACCTGTGACATGCTGAGGTGGGCACTGCTATGGGTTCACAGAGGGGACTGCTGAAAGGCATGGTCAGAGGGCACAGTGAGAGGACCCTGTATAGACTGTTAGACTCCTGCACTCCCAAGTCCATGCCCCCCCCCTTTTTTTTAAAGGAGTCTCACTATGGAACCCACATTGGTCTCCAGCTCACAATCATCCTGCCTTAGTCTCCCAAGCATTGGGATCACCATGGTGCCTTTAAGGTCATGATGTTGAGAGACGTGAAACACTGGTACCCACCAAATCCATCATTGTCATGAAGGGCGAAGCAGAAAGCCTGAGGAAGAGGGCTGGCCAGCAGGGACATGAGGGGGAAACCTCCAGACTCTCACCCAGTGAATGACTCCACTCTTTAAGGCTGCCCCCCACCCCACCCCCAGTTGTAAAACTTCCTGTTAGGAAGGTGCTTTCGACAGAACATAATATCACATCTAAGAGGAGCTAACAGCAAGAGCATTTCTTCAAGTGTGAACAATTCAGAAGTCAGTGGTTGCAGGTAGGCTGGCTCAGAGTCAGCAGTCTCGTTCCCTCCTGATCACAGGATGGCTGCCAGAGTTCCAAGTTTCATGTTTGCACCCAGCAGCACCTAGACAGAAAGGGAAGGGGAAGGCCAGGAAAGGCGCCAGCACATCTCTGGCGAGGGAGCGAAGCAGCGGGGCCCTGAAGCTGCCCTTCTAAGTCCCATGCCACTGAAAGGGGTTCACAGGTCTCACGACTGCAGCTGCTGTCCCCCCTTTCTTATCTGTAGGGCTTCTATGTCCCACTGACAGACTAAGCTTGGGGCTTTGGAAACCACTCCTGACAGCCCCACGCCCACACACGGTTTACAGTTCTATCTGTGATCTCTGACTGGTACGGATGGGAGCTAGCCGCCCCTTCCTTCCTCGTTCCTCCAGGTGTCCACAGCTGCTCAGTCTTCCCGCCGTCCCCCACTGCCACATCAGGACGTGTGGCAATCCTGTCACCCCATTCTGCAGCCTTAATAACAGTCCCTCAGTGTAAAAACTGAGTATGGACACAGTTCTCTGTTTCCCGTGGGTGCGCAGGTACATTTACAAGTTTTTAGAAAAGTCCACACCAAGCCATCACGGTGGCTGCCCCTGGGGAAGAGGAAGGGAATGGGATGGAAGCAGGTGGCCAGAAGGGACTCCGGCTCTAGCAGCGGTGCTCTGGTTCTTAAAAAGGAGGATGTATTCATGTTCGCTTGTGTCATTAAACTTTAATTTGAAAAAATTCCCATTCATTTTCAGCCAATTATGCTGGCTCTGTGCTCGGCTGTGCTTGCGTGTTTGTGCCCAGGGAGGAAGAACATTTACTTTGTGTGTGTCTGTGAATGAAGTGCAGCCATTAGAAAGGAGATTAAAAAGAAATGTAGCAAACAAAAGCCAAACAAAACAGGGGAGGCGGCAGTGAAGACTCATTCACAACACTAATGGAAATCAAAGAAAGAAACCCGAGAGGAAAGCCACAAGTTTCTCAGGAGAAAGCTGGGTGTGTGGAAGACATGATGGACAAACAGAGTTCTGCCTCGTCCCTGCAGTGAACGGCACAGCATTGTACTGATGTCAGTTTCCCCCGATTAATCTCGGCATTCACAGTATTTGACAAGCGGCTTTTAAAATCCGTGTGGAGGAGTGAACTAAGACAGCTGTAAGGGAGTACGGTGAAATGTGGCATTTTACTTAACAGATATCAAAAGGTGGTAAAAAGCAATGGCAAATTAAAGTCTTGTGCTGACAGGAATAAACAGATTAGTTAAAAAAAAATACCCCCCCCCAAAAAAAAATCACAGGGGCCCCTGCAGCCCCCTAGCAATGGGGCCTCCTCAGTCTAGAGGAAGCATCCCATCAGAGCGGCAGAGAAAGGATGAACAAGCCGATCATTCTATTGTGTTCCGATAATTGGCTGTCCATTTTGAGAAAGGTTAGATGCTGTCTCAATCCAATCAGAAATACATTCCAGATACAAGAAAGAGCCAAGAACAAAAACTGTGAAACCATTAGAAAAGAATAAAAGGTCCATTTAAACCAAACATGATATATATTCAAAAAGGAATAAAGGCGACTGAGGAAATGCATTAGATCGAAATTGGTAACTTCTGTCTAACACAGGAGTTTACAAAGAGCTGAAAGCCAGAAAAAAATATTTGTCCAAAATGCACAAAAGCTTACTATCCAGATTACATCAGGACATTGTACAGGTCAATGAAGAGCTTAATGCAAAAACAGGCAGTTCAGAGCGGCAGGAATAATAAAAATGCCCAATGTACACGCGAAAACCTCACTGGCAAACAGGAAAATACAAATTTAAAAAGGGATTTAACTTTTTCACCCATCCGATCGGCAAACACTGACAACTGCTCCCGGTGTGGGGATTAAAGTCAGCCTCTGGCTAGATGCTTGCATGGTACAGAGACCATGGAGGGCACCGGTGAAGTCTGCTAAAATTGAAAACGTGCAGACCCAGCATCCTACCTCTTCATCAGTGCCAAGAAAAGGATGCTCACAACAGAACAGAGACAAAGAATCAACTAAATGTTGGTGGAGCCTGGAGATGGAGAATGTGAGAACTGAGGAATACATGCTCCACTGTGTTAGAGGACAAGAGCTTTCGGAATCTGCATGGCTGTGTTGTAAAGATACTAGAGCGCGTCAAGATGCAGCCTCCGGCAAGCTCTCAACACAGTGGACTCCTTCAAAGCACCCGCATGGATTTCATGCATGCCCTAGAAACAGATGCACAAAGCTGTGGGGGAGGGGGAGGTGGGATATAGGACTTTGGTAGAGGTGACAGCAGCTGGGTGCACGCCATTCCACCTCTAAAAGGGAGAATGTATTCAGGCTTTGCTTGCTTAATTAAAGTGTAATTTGGAAAGATTCTAATTTGTTTTCAGCTAATTATGCCAGCTCTGTGTTCGGCGGTGCTCGCGTGTTTGTGCCCAGGGAGGAAGAACGTTGACTCTGTGTGTCTGCAGAGCAAGCTCGCTGATTAGTGAGTGGTGGAGATGGAGAGCATGGGTCAAGCAAGCAGGAGCAGAGGGCTGCTAGCAAACCTTAAGTACCTAAGAATAAACCAAGAAATAGGCAAGACTGTCTGTCACCAGAGGAAAAACACCAAACTTCTAAAAGGCGGGAAGATGCCTGGAACTGGGAGGTACCGTATGTGCTACAAGATAAAGATGCCCATTTCCCTCAAATTCATCCACAGATCCCCTAAAAATCCCAGCAAGGTTTTAAAGCTTGAGCAGCTGGTTCAAAAATGTAAACTGTATGACAACATACAAGACCAAGATGAGGCCACAAAACCAACAGAGTGGATTGCTCTGGCTGTTATCAAAGCAACTCCAGGGAGCAAACGGATGGCTGGAGAGGAAGAGCCGTGCTGGACACAGCTGGGAGCGAGGCAGAGTCACTGGAGGGGAGGACAGCATGGCCAGTACATTGTATTGGAAAACTTAGTCATCCATTTTAAAATGTATCAAACTAAACACCAATACCACCACACTCTAATAAACTTCGCCTGCAGTGATGTGTTAGATGTGAGAGCTGGAAAACAATCATGTGATACAAATGTAAGAAAGCAGCAGGAAGTCTTCAGTGGAAAAATATTTGTAAGGCTGGTGAAGGGAAGGCCTTCAGAAGGCAAAGTAAGAGTCTAAATCTGACTGGATGTAGCGGCCTGTACTCTAACAATTGGAGAGGGAAGCAGTGAGATTAGAGTTCAAGGTCATCCTTGGTTATACAGTGAGTTTGAGGCCAGCCTGGGCTACATGAAATCTTGTTTCAAAAATCAAAATCAACCAAAAACTCAAACAGTGGATACCCTGGCCTGGAGAGTGTTTCTGGAGCCTGTGCCTTGGAGTTCTGTGTGCTCTTTCTGACTGAGGAAAAACCGGAACTTCAGGATCGTGGTGTTTGGAAGGCAAACAGAACACAGGTGAATATGACCCAGGTAGACAGTAAATGAGACAAGTTCAGCCTAACACCCATGACTGGGCCACATCCGTTCCACATCCCCTCACCACCGCTAAGATGTATGTGATTCTGAAAAGACATCCCTGAAGCTCTGCACAGAGGCTTCCTGGAGGAGAAGGGCCCAGTCTCAGGTGGCAGAGACAGCAGCTGGGTGCACGCCATGCCACCTCTAAAAGGGAGAATGTATTCAGGCTTTGCTTGCTTAATTAAAGTGTAATTTGGAAAGATTCTAATTTGTTTTCAGCTAATTATGCCAGCTCTGTGTTCGGCGGTGCTCGCGTGTTTGTGCCCAGGGAGGAAGAACGTTGACTCTGTGTGTCTGCAGAGCAAGCTCGCTGATTAGTGAGTGGTGGAGATGGAGAGCATGGGTCAAGCAAGCAGGAGCAGAGGGGACCCGCCATCCAGAGCTGCAGGAAAACCCTGCAAGAGGACTGAGGATTAAATCCATCAAGGAACAAAAAGCAAGATGACCCAGAGAAAGCAGCCATCTTCTCCAGAGGGACAAGATGCCCTGGGCTAGGAGGGTGCATCGAGCACACACGAAAGAGAGACTGATTTCCCTCAGGCTTATCTGTGAGTTCAGTGTAACTCCAACAAAAGTTCTCTTGGAAATGGATAAATTTAAAATTCGTATGGTAGGACTAAGGTGCAAAGCAGCTCTGCACAGTGGAGAGGGTGAGTTGGCCTGCTCTTACCACAATCCAGCAGCAAGCCTGGCAGCAGACAGGCAGAAGACCAGGGACGGCCTCACAATTATCCGGCCAGTGGGCTGGTACCAGGTAAAGGGAGCAGGCTTAGATGATACCATCGACATTCTACAAAAGAGTAGAGTGATGACATTAGATGATAAGATTCCTGAATACGGAATTTATTCCTTATACATGACATAAACACAGATTTACAAACTATATATAAACGTATACATGTAAACTATAAATGCCAGAGAAGAAAATACAGGAAAAATGCCTTGAAATCAATATAAAAGAAGGCCTCTTCTTTTTTGTTTTTTTAAAGACAGGGTTTCACTGTGTAGCCTTGGCTGTCCTAGAACTCACTTTGTAGACCAGGCTGGCCTTGAACTCTCAGGGATCTGCCTGCCTCTGCCTCCCAAGTGCTGGGGTTAAAGGTGTGTGCCATCACTGCCCTGCTAAAGAAGGCTTCATAAGGTTGCCAAAAGAAGATGTAAAAGTAAAACCAACAGATGACTGTATCAAAACTTTAATTTTTTTCTAAAAACAATTCAACTAAATGGCAAAAGAACTACAATGTAGAAAAATACTTGTCACTAATGACAAAGCATTAGTATATAAAATGCATGAAATAAAGAACCAGAAACCAATGAAAGATAAAATATCTTGAAAGAAAGAAAGAGAAGAAATGGGCAAGATGTGGTATCATACCTATAATCCCAGTGCTGAGTGAGACTGAGGTTGGAGGACCCTGAATCTGAAGCTAGGATGGGGTACCTAGTGAGACCTTGTCTCAAATAATGGAAGAGAGAGAGAGACGGGAAAGAGGAGGGAAAAAAAGGGAGGGAGAGGCAGAGGCAGAGGGAGAGAAGCAGGAAGGACTTGGCCACACAATCCAGAGAGGGAACTAGGAATGAAGGTAAACAAAAGCTTCAGCTGTGGCATGGCAGGGCACACTAACCCGAGACAGTCTTTTTACCCATCCAACTGGTAAGATGTTAAAGTTGGAGAGGTTCTGGCAGGAGACTGTAGCTGTTTTTATCTGAATTCAGAACGTGTCTTCCCTGTGGCCCAACAGTTCCAAGTACTTGTCCTACAGAAATACGTGTATGTGAGCAAAAAGGGACTAATGAAGGGTACCCTCAGCATGTTTGTTATGAACACCACCAAAGGCATTTCCACAGTCAACCAACAGGAAACATTAAAACGGAAGAGGACATGCTTGTTGCGGCTGTGTGCAGCCAGCTGCGTGGAGCTCTGGAGCGAATGGAGATGCAGACAGCTGCTCGAGGCAAGACCTGCAGGGCACACAGCATAGAAAGCACCTCCAGTGGACACCACCTGCCTATGCAGACAGACCAACGAAAGAACAGACATGCTGGAAAGGGCACAAGCAAACACTAGACAAACAGAGGCACTAATACCAGCTCTCCCCTGAAGGTGTACGGACCCAAGGCAGAGGCTAAGGTAAGGGCCAAGTAGGGATGCCCCATCTGTAATGTGGACTGTATTGAAAAGAAAATGTATTTGTGTTTTACTTGTATAATTGAAATTTAATTCAAACATTCAAATTCATTCCTTGCCAATTAGCTGAGAATGCACGTGTGCTGTACTCTCATTTGTCTGTCCAGGGACAAAGCACGTTCACTTGGTGTGTGTCTGTGAATGCAGCACAGTGATTAGCAAACTGATTAAAATTTGGAAAGTGAAATGAAAAACTGGGCAAGTTTTTCCATTCACGAAAGCAACAAAACTAATAAGGTGTTCAGGAGTCAAGCCATTAAGAAATGTGGAGGATGTCTGCGACCTGCGGGGCCAGCTTTTATTAGAAGGTATTAAAAGCAGAGCAAAACCACACCAAACAAGGGAGACTGACCACGGGAGACGGCGCTGCAGTGGCAGATGGGAGAAGCTGATGGCATCCTAATGACGCTATTTTTCCCTCCAATGCAGTCTCACTTAATAAGGTTTTTTTTCCCCCCATGGAACTTTGACAAGCTAATTATAAGATATATAAAAGTAAACCAGCAATATAACAAGGTGATTTTTTTTTAAAAGAATGGAGGGCAGGGTAAGGGTACTTACCGTATCAGGTATTAAGACACTTTTCAAAGCCTTGCTCATTAAAACACAGCCTTGGCTCACAAAAACACACAGTGATCAGCAGCCTGAAGAGACGAGTCACAGGGTCTGGTTGGAAAGTCGGGCGGGACTGAGAGAGATGTTCAGCAAGCTTGCTGTCCGTGGGACTCCAGCTCTGTCACATCACACACAAAAGTGTGCCTCAGACGGAGTAAACACAAAAGCACAGCAATGACCCCGGAGAGTTGTCTGCCCCTGGGGAGGGTCCTGCCTCCAGGCCATACTAGTGCAGTGAGACAGGCCCCCGATGGGTCGCTCTCAGAGTGGACAGGGCTCCAGGAAGACATCTTTCTATCTACTCTACCTCCCAGCCTGCTGTGTCTCCTCTCCTCTCCTCTCCTGTCTGCCTCTGACTGGGCCTGCCACCCTGGCTGCAAGTCTACAATCATCTCCTGTCACTAGTGTGGTGTTGGCATGACCAGGTGTGTCTTCTCCAGCTTTCCCTCCCTCCTGGAGGGAACACAGAACACTGCATCTTGTGAAGGAGATGAAGTTCATGTGAGGTGGTGGATGTGAACCTAGAGTTCACAGGATGGGTGAGGAGAGACTACTTTTTCTTCATCCAGTCACCCAAACGGCTGCCTCCCAGACTTAACTGCTCCGGTTCCCCCTTGTGGCTCTGCAACAGTCATACTGTTTGGTTGATACAAGAATACATGTTGAGTTTTGGAATTCCAGTCTAAGGCACAGAACACTGGCTTGGCACCTAAAGAGTTCAGTCTATTGCACACAAAATATTAAGACATGATCCCAGCCACAAAACAGGACCAAACTGGTACTAATTAGACAAGCAGGCAGGATACAGGGCAGATAAAAGCTCCCAAAAGAACATGGGATCATATCGCTCTCTAAAAGGTAAATAATTGAGTTTTGCCCACATTTGGTCATATACACATTATTGCTCCAAACTAATTTATCTTCCTCTGCACTTGATCCTAGCCCCCTTGGGAGCTTATTTCAAATAATTGTCTCCATCCCTAATTGTTCAATGACTCTGGCTCCACATCCCAGAATATCCATGGACCAGCTTTGCTCTTTCCTTCAAGATGAAGAAAAAGGCCAGGGCTCTGTTTCTCCCTTTCTCTCCGTAGCTCCTCCTTGTCTGTCTGCCTCTGGATTCTACTTCTGTCTTTCCTGGGGTAAGCCTCTGGCACAGGATTGCCCCTGACCCAGAATATGCTCTGCTGGACTTCCCCTCTTGGTCTGGAGCATGTTTCTGCCAGAGCACCCATCAATATGGGGCACTCTACACCGATGAGCATGACTGATTCTTTCTCCTCTTCTGCTCCAGAAGCCCTACTCACTGCACGGTGTGCCCAGAGAACCCACGGTGTTAGGCATACTGCCAGGAGCACAGCAGAGGACACTGGAAGGTGTGGCTGTATACACTGGCTAGTGAACAATGTGCTCACCTTTCCTAGCCTCACCTCTACACCCCCATCTTTCACATCTCCAAGTTTTCCTTCTTGATTCCTTAAAGGACTTAGTGACAGTCTCATGCCCCACTTGCATGTCAACGTCAATCCCTCCTTTATGTTCCTACAACTCCCCCTAAATGCTCTTTTAAGGCCACTACAAGTCAGCTAATCCTCAAGTCCAAAGGGGAAATTCCTGTCTTACCTGATTGGAATTGCTGCCACATTTGACAATGTTGATTACTTTCTCCTTGAAACTCTTTACAACCTTGGTTGTCATGGCAACCCCCTCTCCTAGTGGTTTTCTGCATCTCTCAGGTCCTTTCCTGTCTGCCATCTCATCAGCTCCTTGAATGTTTCTAACTCCTGGTCTTGACCTAGGCCCCGTGCCATCTTCTCCACATGATCCCTAACAAATCACTTTTTCTGGGTCCCCATTACAGAGTGGCAATGACTCCAGGCCAGTTGTGTCTTTCTTCAGTCCTCAAGCTAGAGTTCAGGTGTCACCAGGCCCACCTGTCTTTGTCCCCAATACCCTGGCCATATCTGAGCCACTTTCCAAAGTCTCTGACTGTCTTGTAATACTGTGTTCCCCAACCCAGAAGCTTGCCACACACCAGGACTCCACTCAAGACACCAGGGCCACTCCAGGCCTGACCTTCTAAGTGTGTGTGCATGCCAGAATGTATGTGTATGTATGTGAGTGCAGGAGCCTGAAGAGGTCAGAAGACCCAGCATGGATGGGTACAAGAAGCTAAGTTCTTAACCATGGAACCTCCTCTCCAGCCCCAGCCTGACCTCTTAATAACAGCCAACCATTCTAAGTACGTCTAGTTTCTGTCTACCAGAGGTTCTGACCCACTCCTCTGAAACCCTACTGGTCTAGTTGAGAGCTGTCTCTCATATAATCTCCTGCCTTTGAAGAGACCAGATGCTTATAGGAGATCAGAGATCTGGGGCTTTCTATATCCCTCACTCCTCACATAGCTCTAATACCTATGAGACTTCCTGGTAGAAATTCTCATGTAGTTTTGGTGGAACCTGGGCTGATCTACTATGCAGAAGACACACTACCAAGTCCTGTAAGGCATGCATGCCCATGCTCAGGCCGTTCAACAGACTCTGACTTCTGTGCAAGGCTGGAAGAAATGGTTACAATTCGGTATATGCCGTCTAGGAGAGACCTAGCAACTCCAGGCCATGCCCTTGTCCTCATCCCTGTACTTCTCACCACTCTCCTTGCTTTGCTTCTCCAGGTCTCCTCTCTCCCCTATGAAACAGGCCAGCGGGCTGGCTGCCTCACTGCATGTAGGTGGAGGGGCTGTAGTGATCAGCCGAGCAGTGGCCATGACCCCATGACACACATTATGAGGAGCTGAGCCCACACTAAGGCCAGGGAACATTCCCTGAGATCTAGACCGAGTAACCATGACTGCTATGTCATTTCTTCATTCCTTGTCAAGATACAATGTCTCTATGACAAAAAGAATCTATCTGAACCTCCATTTCAGACACTGGAGTTGAGACAGACAATGATTACTCTGCCCCTACCGCGACAGCTGCCTGTTGCTAGGCGCCCAGAGCTACGAAGAGCGATAAGATGCGACCCCAGCCACCAGGCAAGAAGAAGCCACAGCTAATTAAGGCTGCAGTTAGGACCCACAGGGCAGATGAAGGCTCCCTGAGAACATGGAGATCAGGTTCCCTGCACAAAGGAACATGAGTGCAGTTTGCTCTTTCTACCAACACAACTAATCCCCTCACCTCAACACTTAATCCCACTGCTCTGGGGCCCTCTGTGTCTGCCCCGACTCTGCAGGCGGGCTGGCCCAGCCTTCCCCTGTCCTGGTGTGGCCGGGGAGCAGGGGTGCCTTCCTGGTGCTGGAGCCCCTGCAGACCCCTTCTCCCTCCTCACAGCCACATTAGAGGTCGACTGTCCCCCACCTGGGGGACTTCTGCCCTGTCCTCAGAGCTGTGCGGCAAACTCTTTGTTGGCTCTCTGGAACCTATGTGCTGCTGTGGTCTCTTCCAATGGCACCTTCTCAGTCTCCTTAGCAGGATCCATGCTGTAACTGCCCTTGTGTGCCAGCCACAGCTCAGCTCGGGCCTGGTTCCTGTGAATCTGTCTGCACCTGTGTGTATGTCAAGCCACAGGTGTCCTCGTCACTCTCTACTTTATTTTCTGAGATGGGACCTTTGGTTAGAGCTCAAAATTTGCCAGGCTGACAGGCAGCAAACCCCACCAATCCTCTCTAGTCATCTGGTGTGTGCTGCCAATACCTATCTTTGTTTTTTTTATACAGGGCTGGGGATTGAACTCGGGTCCTATCAACTAAGCTCTGAGGTGGGTTTAGAATAGGGCTCTCTTTGTAGCAAACAACAGATCAACAATCTGAACCTTGGCTTCAAACAAGCCTTCTCCTCTTGCCCAGTTCTGAGTTTAGCTATTTTTGATTGATGATGACATCTGGAGCTATGTTCTCAAAGAATGTGCCACTTGGACAGAGACCCAGAAGACTAAGGAAGGTCTGACTGGAAACAATGACAGTGAACACAGAACAGCATTTCAAGGTGAGAAAGCCGTTAGAATTCTGCCAGGAGATAATGTGGAGAGACGGCTCACCTACTTTGCCACTGTGGATTGATCCATCTAGTTGGCATCCACCAGTCTGTAGGCATCCAATCCTGCAAGGAAACATTACTCAGGGGCCGAAAGAGTGTCAATCCCACCCTCTCCCTCACCTGTACCAACCTACCTGAATGGTCTGCCAAGACATTTCACCACAAGCAGCAGAATCATCTCAGCCAGTTCCTGGCAAGTTCGCCTTCTTGGGGCTACAGCTATTTCAATCCCTCCATGTTCCAAATGTGGAGGTGACAAGTCTGGGGTCTCCATTCCCCATCAGCACTGTCACCGCTGAAGATGTGATGTTAGCACTGAAAAGGAACTCGGGAGAACCTAGTTCAGCGGCCTCCCTCTGCAGATGGGGGACAGGCCTGGTGAGTGGTGGTAACTCCGGCAAGTCAGTGGAGAAGCCTTCTCACTGGGGAGATCAGGATGAGGACTTTACCTATCTAAGCTAATCTCGATTGAAAACAGTACAAGGGTTGGTTGGAGCGATGGCTCAGCAGTTAACAGCAGTAGCTGCTTTTGCAGAGGACCTGGGTTCGGTTCCTGATACCCACATGACAGCTCACAATTGTCTGTAACTCTAGTTCCAGGGGATCCAGTGCTGTCTTCTGGCCTCCATGGGCACCAGGCACACACATGGTGCACTACGTACATGAAGGCAAAACACAGGGCAGGGAGATGAGGATTTAATCAGGAATCCGCTACCTCCGTCCTGCCAGGTGCTTGCCTCATAGGCTCTCCTGTACAGAAAGGGATGCCAAGCGGTGTGCTTTTTGAGGTTCTTCTCAAACGACTAGTCTGGAAAATAATCCTTGTCACTTCAGAGCTGCCAAGAGGAGTCTTGGGAGGTGATTTTCTGCCTTCGAGGAAAGACCAGTCACCTAGTGCCTTTAGGAGTTTAGCACTGACTGACTTGGGCCACCACCTATTTACCCCTAAAGCCACAGACCAACAGGTACTGTGCCGGGCCTGGTCAGGCAGGTTCTGTGACTGGTCAAGTGACAAAGTCCCTAGGATTAAGGGTCATGCAGGACCTCGATGATGCAGCTAAGGCGTGGGAACCCGGGAACTGCTGGAATGTTTTGTCTGTCTCCTCCCTCACGGGCCCTTCCACATCTGCCTTGGCACTTATGCACGCAGAAGTAAAACTCAAGTTGATTCCTCTAGTGCAAAATCCTTTGATTAAATCCTTCATTGCCTTAACAACTTTTAGCCAGCATTTTTTTTTTTTAAACTAAAGTAACAAGGGTAAAGGTCACCAATGTCTCACAGGAGATGGTTCTGGAAATGGTAAAGACTTCTTCCTTAACTAATAAATAAATGGGGCAACAGGCCTCAAGGAACATGAACAGTGAAGAACAAAGTCACATGCCAAATGGTGGGGAATCAAGCCCAAGACCCTACAATCTTCTGTGTCTCGCTGCCTTTTTTTGGAAGGCTGTCACCACTAGCATGGGACAGGGGAATGGCAGCATGGGCAAGTTGTCCAAGTATGTGCTCTCTACAACTGCCCAGGGCAAGTGAGAGGCCAAAACTACCCAGAGATTTGTCTTTAGGAGGGTCTTGTTTAAGCAGATCCAACAAGGCACCTCACACATGCCCCTGCACTGGCTGCTCGGAGGAGACAGAGCCTAGTCAGAGACAAGGAGTGCCCTCCCACTGACGAAGGAGTGCCATCGGAGACTACTGAGACTGATGCTAATGGCCTCCACTTTAAGGGGAGGAGACTACAGCTGGGGTGGGGGGATGTGGACAGGTGCAAGTCACAAAGGCCAGCATAAGACCCAGGGCTCCTTGACTCCTCCTAGCAGGATTTTTAGCCTTCTCGTCCACTCCTGGCCCTAGTATTTGAGTCCCTTTCCTAGATTCCCCAAAGAGACAGGCTGCTATGGACCCTCCAGCTATGTGGCTTGGCCTGACCCAGATGGACAATGCTGGTTCCAACATACCTGTTCACCCGGTACTGCCACGCTGAACTCACCAGGACCACTTCGGAGCCCTTTCTCCTTACTCCCAGTGAGCTACACACCCCTTCGGGACGGACGAAGCCTAACTCACAAACTGCTTACTGTGATGGCTCTTCGTCAGCTGGCAACTGGAACTCTCAGGACGGTTTTGGGGGCTTGCTAGCAGCAATTCAGCTTTAAAACCCTCCCTTAGTGCCCCCTAATTGTCACTGTTCTAGGTTTAAACAGACTGACATTTTTCCCCAGAAGCTTTCTGGGGTCTGTTTCTAAGGCAGCCAGATACTAGTGGTCCTTCATTTTACTTTGCAGTTCAGTCTCTATCTGTAGGCAAGATGCTGGATTAGATGGTGACAAGCAACATCTCATGTATTACTTCACTGCTCAAACAATCACATTTGATCTCCAGGTCTGAAAGCCAGTCCTAGTCTGCATCAGCTCCTTCCTGAGACCCTAAGAACCCTGCCACAGTGCCTAGCCATGGGTCTCTAGGATGACTTGACCAGTAAATACTCTCCCCTTTTTCTTTAGTCTGGAGGACACTGTGACAGTGGAAACTGTCCACTGTGGTCCCAGGGTCTCACCACATGAGACTGACAAAAACTGGAGAATAGTAGGGCAGGTCTCCTGAGCAGGACTCATGGGCCATGCCCTCCAGGGACTCAGTTGCTAAAGGAACTCTGCCATAGCTCAGAAACAGTATGCATGACAGCTGAATGATGGATGGGCTGTAGACAAGCTCTCAGCACAGAGAAGGAAGAAATGAAGTTCCCCACCACAGGTAGGGTCTGGGCACACATGGCACACTGATCAAGGCATATGCAGGCAACTCCCAAGTACTCTGTCGCCAACTCAGTCCAGCCACCTTCCTCGGCTGGGCTCTCCCATCAGCCTAGGATTCAAAGAGTAAAGACTCCCAGATCACCAGGGCTGGGAGAACTGTATTTGTTCCAAAGACCACATTTTTTTTTGATCAGGAACTGACAGCGGAAGCAGGACACCTTCTCAAAGAGTCCCAGTGGCAACAGAATTCTGTACAGTGTGGGGCCCTCGAAGACCTGGGCCCTTCTGCACAGGAAGTGTCTTCTTTTTGTTTTCCTGAAAGATAGTTCAGGAAGAGGGATAGCATCCTAGGTGATGTAGGGAACCCTGTGGGCAGACAGAACCCTCAGGTGGCAAGCACCCTGAGAAGGATGGGCTATCAGCACCCTACTGAAAGGACCACAAATCTCTTGGAGGGAAAAGCCTATACGTGACTCTCGAGCACAAGATCTAGGACAGAAAGCTGCTTTCCAACGGAGAGCAAAATAAGCAATGATCTTGGCTTCATTTCCAATCCAGGTGCCTCCACAGGAGAGGGACACAAAAGCCTCCGTCTGTTTGTTTTGTTTTTGGAATCTGCAGTTGTCTGTTTTGCTAAGTCTCCCCACTAGGCTAGAATCATGAGGTCCTGGAGTGTCAGGCCTGTGTGTCCTGAAATCCCCAGCAAGCCTTGTACAGGGTCTCTGTGCTTGTTGAACAAACTGGCCTTTCCCTACGCCCAGCTCCTCAGCTTGTCCGGCTCTGCAGAATCCCGAACAGCTACGCACAGTAAAGACCTCAAGAGGTACGAGCAACACCGAAGCAGACAGCCGTCCCAAGAATGATCACTGCCCATTTTCAAAGAAAACCCTTCTAAAACAGACACATCTTTGGTCATCTGATTTTGTTTTGTATTAGATAGGTTCTCACTCTGTAGCCTAGGCTGGCAATCCTCCTGCCTCAGCTTCCTAAGTGCTAGGATTATAGGTGTGAACCACTACACTTGGCTCTTTGGAAAGTTATAATCAAGACGAGGAAAGCATGGGCCAGCAGTATGGGCCAGGAATGCAAAAAAAAAAAAAAAAAAAAAAAAGGCAGAAGAGCAGAGGTAAATCCAGTTTTCCCACAACAAAGGAAAAGTCTAGGCAGGTCACCATGAACTTCCCTAACATCACCAAACCATCCTCAAGCATTATCTTAGCAACCCTCACGACAGCTCCCATTTCTCAGGCAGTGCTCCTATTCTGCATTTTGAGAGGGAGGAGACTTGGAGGTGATGCCCAGCACAGGGTGGTGACATGCTGCCACAACTGAGTGTCCCAGGTCACAGCCACAGTTAACACACGTACGTCTGCAGCAGAGGACTATATCCCCTCGTGCTTCTAGCTATCACTAAGATGTGCCGGGTGGATGGCAAGCCTTATTTATTTCTCCAGGTGAAATGCCATGAGGAGTTTCACTTATTTTTACTTCAAAAGCAGCACCATAAAAATCCTTGATTAGAGAGAGCCCCAGCTGTCCCAAGTTGTTTATCAAGGGATCCATTACTAAAGTCTTCTATGGAGCAAACAGTTTCAGGCGGGAAGCCATGGGAGCTGAGAAGTGCAAATGTCTCATCTCTGAAAACTTTCAGACTCCCTCCTGTTTGCCGCCTGGACTGCCCCCTGCCCCTCCCCCAACACCACCATCTGCTCGCCACAGAAGAGATCAAATTCTCTAGCTAAGGTGCTCTGGCGCCAAGGACTCAGCCGAGTATTTTACCCTGCCCCCCACCAACTCAGAAATCCAACACCATGACCCAAATGGACTGCAGCCACATAAAATCACGAAGTAAAGTTTATAAAGCTTTATTAAACATTTCAAACAGCTGTAGAACGAACACACCAGGAAAAAAAAAAAGCTTTACAACAGCAGTCCAAGTGTTTCCCAAGTGTGGCCTTGAAGTCCCACTCCCCAGATGCTTGCTTCCAGTTCTGTGCCTGGCCCATCACCCTCACTCGTACACAAGAGGACATTTCCGACTGGAAGAACAACCATGCTGATCCCCAGTGGGCAGGGGCCAGGAGAAAGTCTCATTTGCCAACACTTGTTACTGAAGCGCAGAGAAAACAGAACAAGTACCCAGTCACCAAGTCTTCCTGTGTATTCTTCCTAGTGGACAGTCTACGTGCACAAACGAAGGGGCTCCTGGCGGGAGGATGATGGCCACTGCTCCCTGGGTCTTGTCTGAACCACCGTGGAGTCCACTGTGCTGGTCACTCTGCAATCCCCATGCTAAATAAAAACTGCAGTGGACCTACTACAGCTAGCTACTACTACTAAACCTCAAAACCAGAACACATTCAGTAAAGCTTCTTCACAAGGAATATACACATGTATTTGTATGTGTACACACACACACACACACACACACACACACACACATTCTCACACGCATGCGTGCACACATACACAGAGCACATCAAAAAATACCCAAACACCTATCAAGGGAATCATGGCTGCTATGAAACACATAATACTTTTCCGTTCACTCAGGGGGGACCACTGGGTCTACAAGAACACTGCACACCTCTCTCCTGAAAAGCATGCACTGGAGCCCAGAGGCGGCTCCCTTAGGATGGCTGAGAGAGGCAGGAGGAAGAGCAAAGGGAGAGAGGCTGGGCTGGAAAGCCAGAGCCTAGACACCCAAGCCAAAGAACAATGTCTCTCCATTGCTTCTCTCTTAAAAACGAGGCAGAGAAAATACTGGAGGTTTATGGACAACAAGCAATTGAGACATGATTCCGTCTCACCTGCTCGGCAGGGAAAGAAGAATGAAAAAGCGAGGCTCTCGGGCGTCAGCAATCTCTTCAAATTTGAGATAAGTGCAAAAACAAGCCCTGTCTTGGACAGGTGTTCCCCCAAAAGGAAAGGGGTGGGAGAGAACCAAGGGGAAACCAGGGAAAGGGACTGAGGAGGGAGGAGGAAGATCCTGATGCGGAAGATCCTGATGAGGAAGGGTCATGGAGGTGACAATGAAACTAGCATTGTCTCTGCCCAGGTCATACCAAGGGCGGTTGACCAGGATGGGTGTAGAGTCCCCACAACGATGAGCAAGGGGGTGGGCCAGTCCGTCATCCGGGACCCAGATGGTGACAGAACACACAACCATAAGACCACCCACGACTACAAGACGCTACAACAGAAGCACCGGTCAGTGCCATTATTCACATTGTAAGGATAAAACATCACAGGCCAAAAGGCTCCATCAGGAATGCGGCACCCGCAGGGTTGCGGGATTTGAAACTCCAATGCTTTATGACCTATGTCAGTACCTCCCCTCCCGTCTTCTGCTTCCTTGGAAAGCTATTTCGGCAGCTATTAGGTGCCCACAACGCCAGGGTCGTGGGCGGACTCCGGAAGTGGGGAATCGGAGCAGTGGTACAGGAAACAATTTCCCCAGCAGCTATAACAGATGAGGAAGAGGGCTGCCAGGAAAACCAAGGCACATATTGTGCAAGGTTTCCGCTCCAGAAGGAAGCTGAGCAGGTAGAAGCCCATGAACATGGAGTGGCTGAACCACAGAGCGGGGTTGAGGGGCTTGGGGATGAGGAGGACGGGCAGCAGCCACTGGAGGCAATACATGATCTCTGTCGGGCAGGGCCTTCACCAAGGCTGCCAGGCACCGCTGCAGGAACCGACCTAATGGGAGCCAGCAGGCACAGGTGGCTACCCTCCGTTTTCTTCGACTCTCTCTCCAGGAGCTGAGCCGCTGTGCTCTCTGGCTGTCAGCCTGGGATCACCAAGGCAGCAAGGATCCTGAAGAGAAAAGTCAACACAACAAACAAAGAACAGACAGACAGACAGACAAAAAACAAAACAAAAATAACAAAAAACAAACAAACAAAAAAACAGGAACAAAATGTATACTTATTTGGGAAAATGGATCATGGTTAACAACAGCAAATGTGAATGCCCTTTCCTCCCCACCCACCCATGAATATCTACTCCTATCCAAATTACTAGTTTAAGATAGCCTCCTGGGGTGTGTCTTCCCTGGGCTTCTACTGGAGGCTCCCAGGAGGGCACGGTCCCCACAGTGGACTGGCTTTGCCTGGGCCCTGCCCAGCAGAGATCATGTATCGCCTCCTGGGGCTGCAGCCCGTCCTCAAAGGTCCCAGACCTCACAATACCGCCCTGTGGTTGCCACAGGACACTATGGACTGAGTGTTGTGCCCCCATGTGGTAAGAAATGGTTCTGTATCTAGTCTCACATCTGCAGTTCCAGAGAGAATGTCAAATTACAGCAGTTATCTGTGAACTGCTAACCTGGAGATGCCAGACAACAGATCCTCAGATCCTGGCAAGATATGGGAAGACACAATAAAGTGGCGCCAAATATTTTAAGATGGCAGCCTGGGCCATGCTTGCTTTTTTCAAATAGCCCAGTATCATTCATCCAAACCAGCCAACTCCTTTGAAAGTCAATGTTAAAAAAAAACCAAAAAAACCCAAAAAACAAAAAACACAACACTTGGAACACTAAACCTTCATCCATCTGTTACTGACATTGAACAGAACTGGGTCTCTATAAGTTTTTAATCAAAATTAATATCCTATCCACATAGGGGCAAATACATTTGGCCTCTGTGGCAAATAGTTCGGAGGCAATTTGGTCTTTCCACCCAAGCCGCGCTCCACTAGAGATCTGTAAGATCACACTAAGCAAGGGGTACTCGCTTTACTTTGAAACTAGGTAACAGTAGCCATATTAAGACACAACCCTTGGCGGCTATAGCAAAATCCTGTTCTGTGCTCCAGCCGCGAAGCAAACTGGTACAAAGAACCACCGTGGCTCAGGCAGACCTACTAGAGATTGGGGGAGGGGAGCACAAGACAGAGATTGATATCATCTGTCCCACAGAAACTAGTCCCAAATACATCTGGACCACTTCTTCATAAATCTTGCTCCTTTGGCACACAAAGGGCATCAATCCTTCCTACATCTCTCCCAGAGTAGATACAATCGCTTTAGCTACTAAGAGCAGAGCGCTGTTCCAGCTCGGGACCGCAGCCACCACCGCCTGCTGGGCAGAGCAGAGAAGCAACAGCCAGGAAAGTGGTACAAGATCAAGGACTCTCACAAAACAGTTGGCATGAGTTTAAAATTCACTGAATATTAGGAGTACTGAGAAAGGGGTATGCTTTTTGCCGAGATAGATAGCCTTCCGTAATTTCGGCAACCGTATAGGAGGTATATTTTGGCGCGGCACTGGTTCCGCGGCTCGAATTTGCAGACCTGGGCGTGTCATACCACTCCTACCCTCACTCTACACTCTAGAGCCATGACTCCCCTCCATTTTACACCGAATTTCAAAAGCAGGCCGAGCAGAATCTTCTGGAAGGGTGTTACGAGCGGACTCGAGAGGTGGGGGTCGGTGTGGAAAGAACAGACGGATTTTTTTTCCCTCTCCTGGCGAATGAGGAGCGCCCCCCGCCACCCCGCCACATCAACAGCCCCCCCAAGTGCGCATGCGCACTTCGGTGGCAGGAGGGTACTTAAGGCACGGCCACCGGGGCTGCGGCAGTGCGCCCAACAGCGGACTCCGAGACCCGCGGACTCCGAGACCAGCAGACCTCGGCGAACCCTCGCTCGACTCGACCACCCACTCTCGGAACCATGGCCGCAGTGGCAGCAGCTTCGGCAGAACTGCTCATCATTGGCTGGTACATCTTCCGCGTGCTTCTTCAGGTGAGTATATGCCCGGGCTTTGGGTGGGAGAGGGCCCCTGAAGCGCGCCCCGGACCCCTAACCCCCGTCGCGATTGCCGCCTTCCCAACCCATCCTTCCCAATTGCCGCGATTCCTGCCTACCAAAGTGCCGCGGTGGTACTATTTGTCCCTGCCCGTTCCCGTGCCCACATCCTCGCACAGACCCTGTCCCCAGTGCGCCCGCGCCCGGCCGGGAACAAAGACTCAGGGGTGCGGCGGTCGCCCGCTGCGGACGATCCCGACCAACGCGGTAAGAAACACCCGCTACACTCGACCCCAGGAGGGAGGCGGGGCACTTGCGTGCTGTGAGACTTTACAGTTCGCACACAAAAAATTTTTGCCTTAAAAAATTGCGCATTGCGGGAAATTTTCTTTAAAAAAAAATACACTATATACACACACTTGTGGGGTGGGATGAAAATTAAGTCAGAAAATGCCACTTTTCAGGAAAAAAAAATCCAACAAAAAGAATCTCAATAAATCAGGAAAAAAAGGTAAAGGGGAGGAAATAGACAAAATGTGCATTGCAGGAAAAATAAACCAGACAAAAGCACTTGGTAGGAAAAAAATTCATTTAGATAAAGAGCATTGGAAGAGAGACAAAGGGACAGGAAAAAAAACTGGATACACACATTGAATAAAACAATTAGAGGAAAATGCCCTTCGCAGGAAAAAAATAGAAAGGTTAAGAGATCTTCCAAAAAAAAAAAAAAAAAAAAAAAAAAAAGAAAGAAAAAAAAGAAAAAAAAAGGACAAATCATTTTATGGAAAAAGAGCGCGCGCAAAAGTGCTTTTCTTAAAGCCAAATTGGAAGAAGGCGCTTTGTGCATAAAACCATCTACCCCAAGAGCTCCCTTTGCAGGAAGAGTTCCCTGCTAAAGGAATCCTTTGCCAAAGGAATCGCATATTTCCTTCAAGGTGTTCCTGGAATGCTGCATTTACTGGGTAGGATTCGCTTTTCGAAATCCTCCAGGGACACAGCCCATTGCGAGAAGTGAGGTATACCTAAGTTGTGGGTCCAATCAGCTTGCAGCCATGCAGCTCTCAGCACAGTTGGAAAAGCTCCAGCTGCCCTGACTCGTGGACAAGCTGGGCGACGCCCGTCACTCCAGGCTACACTGGACAGACGGGCGGGGCCGGGGGCGGGGCCGGGCGGGCACACAGCAGGATCAGCAAGCAGCAGTAGCAGCAGTACTACACTGAGTCATGGGTGCTTCTCTAAGGGTGGGTCCTGGATCTCTCACCGCAGGTGTTCAGGTACTCCCTGCAGAAGCTGGCGCACACGGTGTCCCGGACCGGGCGGCAGGTGATGGGGGAGCGCAGGCGAGCCCCCAACTGAGGCCCCAAATCCCAGCCCTGGGCGGCCGTGTCATCAGGTGCTCCTGTGCTTCTCGACCCGCACAGGAGCCAATGCCGCGCAGGAATGGGGGGTCTCCTGTGCTCCCTCGTCAACGGAGCACCTGCCAAGGTCAGTGAGGGGCCGGTAGGCCCCCGGAGAAGCAGCACCGTCAATGATGAAAATATCAGTTCCCTCCCCAGCCCCTTTGCCCCTCCCACTATCGGCGGGTGGGAGAGGAGGGGGAAGAGGGGAGCAAACCCTCGAGATCTGGGCGTAGGCACCACATTCTGATCTGGACTAAGTCGGAACAGCACCATCTCAGCCACAGAAGAGATCTGACCACAGAGATCCAACACCCCACCAACCAGCAGAATGGACATTCTGACATCACCAGCGGAAGCCCTGAATCTCAGTGCAGAAGAGAAAACATCAACTGCGTGCCCCATGGCGGGACTGGAGGGCGTGGATGAGGGAGGAAGAGGGTTAAGAAATTCAGAGGGGCCCTCTCACTGTCCCTTGCCTATGGCACACACATTTCTGCCTTGCTCCCTCATTCCCCTTCCTTCCAAACACCTCCCCAAAATGTGTCACCTGATTCGGACCCATTTAAACAGTAACTGAACCCCACCTTCACCAAAACGCCTTCTCCGACCCCCGGGCCTTCACTGATCTTGCTATCCCTGATCTCACGCAGCAGTTGTGATTAATATTGTGGTAGTCGCTAATTGTACTGGTTTAAGTGTGCATTAGTTGTGTCTCCCCAGCTAGACTGTAAGCTCCTGGAGATCAGGGACCACCCTCCCCAAAAAATAAAAAATGGACTCTCCTGTCTTGTACAGTCCTAGGACCGTGCAGGGCAGTGGGGGTGCACCAAAAAGTTCCTTTGTGGCTTCTTTTGCGACATCGTCACATGTCTCTAAAGCTGGGCAATGAACCCATTGGGGAGGGGCACACCACTTGGGAAAAGGGGTAGGGGGACAAGAATGAACGAAGACTCTCTTGCATGCCTGCCTCATTTCAATACTGTCCTGAGATAAAGGACTATTTCTCATCCCCAATCCAAAAAGTGTTATTCATTTGTCCCAGAATAAGGGACATTTCCCCTTCCCCAGGATGATGGGTGCATTTACTTGGTGGTCCTGAGATAAGGCACCATGGCAGGTTATCAATTGGAAAAGAAGAGAAAGTAAATGGGAATGGCCCTCTAAATGGGATCCTGAGACCGTGAGGGCTGATTTGAGACTATAAAGCTATACCCCAGAACTCCACCCAGGAGCCTCAAGAAATAATTGCTGGGCAGGAAGAGGGGGGCTTGGACAAAGATGTGGCTTGGCAACTCCTCCACCCAGCTCAATGCTCCAGGCCCCAGGATTGCCCCAAGGTCATCATGCCTGGCTTTTCCAACCCTCCAGCTGGACACCCCCACCCCCATCTTTAACGGCCTTATCAGGTCCCTAGCCTGCACTTTCCCCTCCCATTGATTGCACCAGGAAGGGTGGGCTGGCCGATTAGTTCTCCTCCTTGGTTAGCCATGGCTCTTCTTCCAAGTGTCAGCTGACTGCCTCACTAAATAGGCCTGCCACCTGTTAAACTGCAGCTCGATTTTTTTATCCGTCACTGCACACCTGTTCCTATGCCAATACTAAGGGAATGAGTTGGAAGGCCATCAACCTCTCCCGCTACTTCCTTAAATCCCTTAGTCATGGTTGTCACATCACAAATATTCAGGCACACAAAGCACCTTGACCCCCTTGAACCTTGATCATGTCTCTATCCCCTGAGAAAGCCTGATGTTCAAGCCAATCATTGGCACTTTTGAAGATACTTGTAATTTCATTCAGCACCAGGGAATTACAGGGGTTGGTAGTGAAGAACTTGGTGTGGCCTTGGCTTTACCATCAAATCAGCTTAGGCTACCCAGCCAGGTTGCTTTTTGTTCCCTACCAAGATCCAGATGAACCCATGCACATCAGAGGCAGTCAGAATCCACAGGATTTGGATGTGGCATGCATTCTAAGACTCCATCTTCCTCAGCAGGGTGAATACAACTACTGTCAAGGCTTGAAGTTAGGTCAAGTCCTTTGCCTCAGGGTTACACATCTGCAGTCAGTGCCTACCTCCTTATTGATTGGAAATTTCTGTTGTTTGCCATACTAAACCCATTGAGCCAGGAGTACATATTAACCCAGGTTCCCAATGAAGGCTGACTCTCCCCTTGGAGACTTGGAGGGAGGCGGAGACTGTCACTCTACTATTCCATATGTTCTAATCTCAGCCCAAGTTGGATGCCAGCTGAGTTCACAAAGGCAGGCCAAAGCAGGGGGAAAAAAGTCTGGCTACTCTGGATATAGCACATTTTGTCCCCTCATCCCCAAGCCAGGAGGTAATCCCAGGGCTTTCCAGATGATCTTGGCAAAACTTTTTTCCTCCATCTACCCTCCAGCATTGCTGAGTGTGGCGTAGTTAGGTGGACTTCCAGGCAAGGGTTGCTCTGGTGGCTTTTAGAATGTGAGATGTCCACTATCCACTTTTTTCTCCCACCCCACACCCTGTCCTAACAGCAAACTAAACCCACCAGAGAAGACAGAAGGAACGTGTTCATGCCCCACCCTTGTGTTATATCTGCAAGCCTGATCCAAACATACCTTATTTATAAAATGTTTCCACAAGCTATATACTATTAAAACATTTTATTCTCACATAAAACAACTTTTAGAGATGTGGGTTCTAGGTGACTGCTACCTCTATCTGTATCGTAACTGAATTGTGATTGAGAGAAGGGATTCGTTAGAGGGACAGAACAGGGATTAAGCTTTTTGGCTTGGGTTACGGGGCCAGCCAAAGATAGCCTAATTACACCGAGGCTTTGAGGGAAACAGGCTTGCTGCTGGTCACTTCCTAGATATCTACTTTCAAACTTGGATCTCTTTAAGGAGCCAACATTCCAAAGGGAGAGTCTCAGCTGGCAGTTAATCTCCCCCAGGGGATTTAAACGTGTACACATACATAATACTAGTCTATCAAAAGTTTCTTTCTCCAGGTGACCACTGACTTCTTCCACATGCCAAAGAGACACGTTTGCCAAAATCTTCTCTGGAAATGAACCTGTTCCCCTTCCACAGGGCTCATACCATGGCAGGATGCCGATTCCTGACCATTCCCAGGGCAGAGCCGGACAGAGAGGAAGGCAATACATGGCTCTTGGTAGACCCGACAGTGACAAGCTTGCAATGGAATGTGTGTGTTTCAAAGATAGAGAACAAGAACAGAGGGCAGCCTAGATTCCCCTTAGAAACAAAGATAAGAAGTTAAACTGTTTTGGCAGCAACTTGAAGATGGCCATTTTCAGATACAGAACTGATCTAGTCCCTGGAAACTGACCAAGGTTCCAGAAACCCAATCTTTGAACAGGAATTCTTGACATTAATGAACCGTGATTTAAAAGAAACAAGTAAGCTTGCTCTAACACTCGACATGAACACATAAAATGGAACTTTTTTGGGTCCTGGCTTTGGTGTTGAAGTCCAGAAGGCTGACAGGATGGTTGGACCATGTCAGGCAGGGCCGAGAAGCCGTCCCCAATACATCAGTTCCCTGAAAGGGACAAAAGAGGATCCGAACATATAAACAGAAAGAACCTATAAACCCGAACAGGTCCCAGTTTCCCAACTAAAAAGGGACATGAGACCTAGAAGGAAACTTAAGGTAGTTTGGAAGGAGGAAGGAAAAATCAATTGTCCCCATCCCCCATTCTTCTTTTCCAGGCCAAGGCGAGTGTGACAGGCATTCCATTCCGTCTGCTGCCCTTGAGGGCCACTCCCCACACACCGGAGGAGAGGGAACCCGTGTCCAGAATCGATGAAAAGTTGGTGGGAGAAGGACCCGGGACCCGAGGCAGATGGTCACCCTATTACTCCAGACACCAAAGACAGGGTTCAGGGCCTGGCTCTCCCTTCTCCCCATACTTCTTCGGATGGAGAGAGACAGAGAAAAAAAAAAAGAAAGAAAGAAAAAACAGAGACTGAAGTGGCGAGGGAAAAAAAGGGGCGGCTTCTTAGAAGCTGAGCCCCTTGCCACGGGCCCGAGTGGAGGAGGTGGTGGTCGCACCCCGCGCTCCCAGCCCCATCTCCCGGGAGCTCGCTGACCTTGGAGGCCAGAGTGGTAGCCGGGAGTCCCCGAATCCCCCATCGGGACGGGAAGGGGAACCCCCGCCCCCCAGGCCCAGGTTGGGGCAAAGCGGGGCGGTCGCCTGACGCCAGACAAGGGTGCGCCCGCCCCCGGCCGCGCGGAAGGAAAGCCCCGGCGAGAGGCCAAGCGGCGCCTAAGGTGACCCTGGAGGGCCAACATGGCGCCGCGGCCGCGCCGAGGACCTCTCACCCCGCCCAGGCGGGCGACGCCACGATACCTGCGAGCCCCTCCATGGTGCTGCCGCCACTGTCACCGTCGCCGCCGCCGCCGCCGCCGCCTTCCTCCACCTTAGCTCGCCGCCGACGCCGCAGAAGCTGGGGAGACGCCCCCTTCGTCTTCTAGTCGAGCGGCCCAAGGACCCCGTCCGGAGTCGGGCTGTCCGCCGCAGACGCCTGACATATAAGCCCAAAGTGGGGCTACTCTAGGGCACTCTTCCCCTAGTATCCGCTACAAAAGATAGTTTATAAACTTCATATGGACTTGAATAAAATTGCGGGGCTCTGAGGCCTTCAAGCCCGAGGAATTTTTAGTCAGGCGCAGCTTGGGCAGCCCCGAATCTCTGGTCTATGGTCCCCCTTATGCATATGCAAGCAGATTGTGATCCTTACTCTTTAAGAGTCGGGCGGGCCCGCCTGGTTTAGTTGCGCTGATTCCCAAGTTCTTGTAGCTTGTTGTATGTGCACTCGGGGAAGACTTTTCGTGGCTCAGATTTGGCCCTTTCAACCATGGGCAAAGACCTAGGCTCAGAACGTGGTTCCTTCTGGGTGATGAAATGGCTTGCCCCAGGCTTGTTAAAGTTTGGATGAGTCAGTGCGTTCACTTACTAGCTAATTAGGCACGTTCCTGGGCGCATACTGTGCGCAGGCGCAATGCTAGAGGCTAAGTAGGTAGAATTAGGCTCCTGACCCCAATTTTCTCAATCAAGAGGTGAGCGTGAGTGTTGGAGGACCGGAGGGACTGTCACCCAGTAATCACCGTATCTTAATACTTTTAAACCATATCAGTACGTGATTAGGCATCGTGGGAAGCACCATGAGGCTAAGTAAAGAGAGTTATGAGAAATTAATGGGACCCTGGTGTCTGCAGAGGAGCAAGGAGGGTTGGAGCCTTCTTGGGCGGATTGAGTTTGTGCATTGTGAGAGTGAAGAGGTCTTGTTCCAGAAGGGTGTGGGGATGAACAAGGAATATGACAGGTACCTTGGTCGTAAGTTTGGATTTTTGTCTTGAGCATGGGAAGCTATTTTCTTCGGGGAAATGAAAAGGAATTTGGGTCTCTCCAAGGCCGCTGGCTTTCAGGATTAGAAAATATGGAGGCTCGACTCGGGATGAGAGACCTGCTAAGCAATCTGAACAGCTTTCCAGACACAAAGTTACCGTGACTCAGACAGGGAGCTAGAAGAGATCCTATCAGACTGGATGTGGGTCAACAGTGAGGCACAGGCATTGGTCCTAACTACGAAGGGGTGAGGAGCTCTTGGCCAAAGTAGAAAAACCTGAAGAAAGACAGACTGCAGGGGACAGTCAGGAGTGTGACTGAGAAGTTGTAGCTGTAGCTAGACCGGCTGCTGGGGCTTCCGCGGCAAGTGGGTCATGGTGTTGGTGAGAAGTCAGGGGATGGAAGGAAGGAAGGAAAGTGGGCAATGATGGTCTAGGGAGGAGCCACGAAAAGAGCTGGAGAAACGGGGATGCAGTGAGCAGACTTGACTGTCTCGACGGCCACAGTCTGGTCTGTAAAGCAGGAATTCAGTTAGGAAGAAATACTCTGTGGGGCTGGCGGCTGCTGACTCCTGTGGGAGACAAAGGACACCTTGGGTTTGGGAATGAGATGGGTTTGTAGCCTGTGTTCTTTATGTTGCAAGTTTATATATATTTATAGATAGATAGATAGATAGTAAATTACTGTCTTAAAAAGGAAATGGGCGGCAGATGGAGCTGCTCAGCAGTGTCACGGAGGACATGGGTTTGTTCCATCTCTCTGTTGTCCTTCAGGTGCTTTCATGCTCATAAGATGCCTATCCTAGTTCCAAGTGTCCCGTCGGAGCTAAGACAATGTTCATTCTTCTCTTAGTTGAGACCACAGCAGGCCTATGACCTCTTGTTTAGTTGCTTATGAGCCCATAATGATCAGTGTACCTGTCCCTGGTACTCCTGTCATCAACAGAAGGAAACCGCAAGCCAGGAAGCTCTTGATTGGATGAGGAGAGGACTGCCAGGGGCAGGGCAACTAACATTCCCGTGTACGGCTGGTGGTGCAACCCCTCGAGAACACTCAGCGTCTCCTGGTTCTCATCACACCCCTGTGCTGTGCCAAGAGTCTCCACTCCCGTGGACCGTCTGGGGCTCCCTGGAGACCTGTGCAGTGTCCATCCAGAGGAGAATGGACTCTCCATGGTGTGGTGCTCAGTCTGTGGGATACATTTGGCACTTGCTAGCCATAACTTCTGCATGGGAGGTTCAAAATGTTTCTAAAACATTTGGAAGGAAACATTGCATCGGTACTAAATATATATATATATATATATATATATATATATATATATATATATATATATATATATAATTGCTTATGTAGCTTGGAGGTTTTAGCTCAGCCATCTAGAGCTGGGATGAACTTCATGAGAGGGTATGTGTAGGTTATGTGTAAATGCTGCACCATTTTATTCGAGAGACTTGAGCATCCTCGTTATTCAGGGTCTTTGGAACCAATCTCCTCTGACTTTTGAGAGACATGTGTATTTTACACATAAATGTAACTACTGGCACATGAAACACTACAGATTATTCTGACGTACAGGGTGTGGGTTAATAGGAGCCGGGGCCCAAACCAGTGCAAAGAGCATGATCCCATTGTTCTAGTTCAAGGGCAGGTGAACCTGATCTGTGGTGATAGCAGTCAAATTCGTGGTTTCAGGGGGTCTGGAGAGGAAGGGAAGGTGCAAAGACTTACTTCAGGTAGGGGAAACTCCTGTCAACTTGGTCCTAAAGCCAGGGAACTTTATATAAGTTATTCCTCAAGAAAAAAAATAGGAAAGGAACATTTTAAAAGACCCCAAACAAGGGTCAGGAAGTATGTTTCTGGTACTTTTGTGGCAGGTCTGGGCATTGGCAAAGCCCTAGTGGTCAACTTTCTTATGGGAGCTCCGTAAATCTGGGGGCAGGTAGGGCTTCTGACCTCTGTTCACTGACCCGGTTCCTTCTGTCCTCAGGCTTTCTCCACTTGGAGTCCTTAGATTTTAAATGACCCAGAAGCCCTTTCTGCCCTAAAATTTGGCTAAGATGACCTTGACTTCCTGCCAAGGCCTCCCAAATAATTTCTACCAACTTGACACCCCACCAGGAATCCTGTTCTCATCTCTGCACCCTCCAAAACTGTCCTTTCCATCGGGACCCCTGCTCCTTTTGTCTTCACTGCCAAAGTTTGGTCCTGGTCACCACCCTTCCTCCCTGGGGCCTGTACTGGTCTCTCTGTTCTGACTCCTGTCAAACCCAGCACAGTCCTTGGGACGGCTAGCTTTGTCCACGTGACCTAGAATCACCTGGAGAGAACCCCAGTGAGGGACTATTTAGATCAGGTTGGCCTATAGTCAGGTCTGTGGTCTCAAATGCCTTAATGAGTGTGGGAAGACCTGGCAGCACCATTCCCTCGTTTTGGAGCCTGGACCGTGTAAGTGGAGAAAGCTAGGTCAACACTAGACTTGTGTGCATTCATTTCTCTCTGCCCGTGACCGTGGATGTGGTGTGACTCGCTGCTTCAAGCTCTTGTTGCCTTGACTTCGCTGCAACATCAAACCATGGCCTGGAACTGTAAGGCACACCTCCCCTGAGTTGCTCTCTGTCGTTTTTTTTTGTTATTGTTTTGGTTTGTCTGTTTTAATCATAGCATAGTGTTGGGGGGGGGGGTGGCAGGAGATGGCGTCCATAATGTCGGGAAGGCATGGTAGCATGGTCAGGAAGCTGAGAGATCACATCTCAACCACACATGGTAACAGAGAGCAAACTGGAAGTGTGGACAGGCTGTAAACTGTCAGCATCCATCCACCTTCAGTGAGGCACTTCCTCCAGCAAGGCTCCATGTCCTAAAAGGTCCAAAACTTCCCCCAAACAGTGCCATGTGGTTAACTACAGGAGCCTATGGAGATCTCTCTCATGAAAACCCAGCCGCAGGGCAGTTTGGAGCCCGCAGAAGGCAGCAGGTGGTGGATGGTGTGTAATATACATTATATTGGTAGGCTGTCACATGCTAAGAAGCTGGCTCTGAAAGTGGGTGCCCCCCTCCTCGATTCCGGACCCAAGTATGTTTCTGTTAGGTGTCTTCCAAGAGTCCTCGTCTGGAGACGGCCGGGTCCCTGTAACAGAACAGCCAAGCAGCCGGAGTCAAAACACTGTCCTGAGAACCGCTACAAGAGTAACTATTCCCTACATATGTTCCTATGTTTACCCCATGATGAAGAGAGTTCAGCCCACGAGAGAAATCACAGTTGGAACCCCCGCAGACTGCTTCCGCCTCCGGTCGCTTTCAGCTGGAAGTTTTGATGTCTAGCTGGATCTACTGTTTTTTTTTTTTGTTTGTTTGTTTGTTTCTTTCTTTTCCTTTTGCTATATTCTAAGGTGTATCCGAAAGCATGGCTATGGAAGGTCTTCTTCAGACCACCTCAAACACAATCAAAGACTAAGTTCCACACTTTCTTTTTTGTTGGTTGTTTTTCCTGGTTGGTTGAGACTGGCTTAGAAGTCACTGGATAGCCCAGGTTAGCCTCGTACTCATGATCCTCCTGCCTCAGCCTCCTGAGGGCTACCCTACTTAGCTGGTAACTAGAGTCATAGAAATCAGTCAGGGGTGCATTGCAGGTTTAGGGTGCAGGGACTAATCCTCAGGGAATTTATGTCGCAGGTGGGAGACCAGTGTGTAAAATCTGGATGCCTGCCTCCCGACACCAACCCAGCACTGCACAATTCTGGTTTCTGAAAGTTAGCATGGCTTTCTTCCCAAGAACTAGATCCAGGAAATTGGACCTGTAGTTTCCGGAACAATTAACATTAAAGGCACCAAAGAAGCTATGAGATATCAACTGATTTAAAATGTAGCCAGAAATTTTACCAAGGTGATTACAGAAATACCTAAGTTCTGGAAAAAAAGACAGCCACTCGAGTGCAGTGTGGTGTGTGGTGTGCTGACCAGCTGTGTACCTCAAACACACTCATAACACCTGTGTGACTTATTTTCCCGCCTCTAAAGTGGGCAAGGAAACATTAGCCTTAGCTGATACAGCTTTGGTGGGGACTCTGAGTTCTTATTACAAAGTTCTTAGAATAGTGTCTGTCACCTGTTACCATTAAGGATCGTGGAGCTCGTCCCTATGGTTGGCTGCCTTGTGGAAGCCCAGCAAAGAAGGACTGTTTTAAGTCTGCTCTCTGCTGCTGTCGGAGTACCTGAGACTCTGACTTAGGAAAGAAAAGAGGTTTATCTGGCCCGTGGATCTGGAGGCTGGCAAGTTCCAGAGCATGGTGCTGGCATTTCTTGGCGTGTGGGAAGATCCTTCTTCCTGGATAATAATGAGGGGCGAAGGCATTATTGTGGGTAGGGGGGGAACTTAGTTAGACAGGGTTTCTTTTCCTGTTCTTAGCCAGAAATGGCACAATCTCATTTGAGTTTAGTGACTTCCCCAAAGCTAAGTCCCATGAATTCACCAGATAACTTTTGAGCGTGGCGATTAGGTTTTGTCCACAAGTGACCTTTAGGGACATATATTCAAACCATTCAACTCCAGATGCCCCTCCCAGAGCTGGCCTCTGCTTTCCCTGCAGAGAGGCCCCTTTGCTCAATCTTAGGGCTCTCTGCTTGGGAAGCAAGAAGTTATTTTAGCCAAGTCTGTGGTGACACCTAGTGGTATAGTGCAGAACTGCCTGATTTTTAAAACTTCCACTCCCTTTAGCTGTTACTGTGTTCCAGACACTTACATGAAATTTGTAGCTAACTTTCATCATGACCCTGTAACATATAGACTATTATTATTTATATTACACATGATGAAATGGACTCATGAAGGGGGATCCATTGGCTGGGTCTGCACAGCTACAGGTGTGGTTAGATTTGAATTCAGGCCATATGGGCTTGAAGTCTAAATCCCCAGACTCTAGTTCCTCTATGCCAGACCCTTTGGAGAACATGGAAGTTCATATCTCTGTAACACGAATTTTAAAAAGTCTTATTAATAGGAAACTCTCAGAGCCAGATATTGGGGGTAAATTCTGAAAGACCAGAGAAACAGAACAAGCCACAGCCAACCTCACCTCACCAACTCCTGATCTTGTTTCCTCAGATTGAAAACCTCTGAGTCCTCTCTGGATCTCAGATGAACTGCTGCTAAAAAGCCTCTAGTTCCTGGTCCTCACACCTTATATACCTTTCTGCTTCCTGCCATCACTTCCTGGGATTAAAGGCGTGTGTGCTTCCCAAGCAAAGATGTGAGACCACAAGTGCTGGGATTAAAGGTGTGTGCCACCACCGTCTGGCCTCTATGTCTAATCTAGTGGCTGGCTGTCTCTGATCCCCAGATAAGTTATTAGGGTGCACAATATATTGGGGGACACAATATATCACTACATACCCCTGCCCTCAGGCAGAACATAAATATACAATCTGTGGAAGGAGTAGGGAGGTGGGAGAGGAGAGAGCTAAGAACTAACGACCTGCCATGAGCTTGCAAAGATCTTGTTGAGGTAGGAATACCCGCCCACTGTGAGTGGCACCAGTCCCTGGCTGGGATCCTGGCCTGAGTAAATGAAGAAAGGGAGGGGTTGGGGATTTAGCTCAGTGGTAGAGCGCTTGCCTAGCAAGGCCCTGGGTTCGGTCCTCAGCTCCGGGGGGTGGGGGGGTGGGGATGAAGAAAGTGAGCTAGCTGGAGACAGCCTGTGTTCACCCTCATGTGTCCTGATGTGATGTGATGTGACCTGGTTCTTGAGGCCTTATCAAGGCCTGTCAGATGGACTGTGCCCTTAAACTTGAGCCAAAATAAACCTTTCTCCCTTATGTTGCTTTGGTCAGAATATTTGTTCTTTTAAAAAATATATTATTTGTGTTTGTGTGTGTCGGGGGCGGGGGCGGCAACGGATGGACATGTGTGTGAGTGTGCAAGCTTGTGCACACACTCAGACTGGGAGAAGGCACCAGATGTCTTCTCTCACTCTCCACCTAGTCTGTCGGTCCCAGGGTTCCCCCGTGGGAACGGATGGGCTTCCTAGGTGTGTCAGGAAGGAAGTCTTGGAAGAAGGGAAGGTGAGAGCCAAGTCTCTGGTGGTCTCTTTTGTCATTAGTGTCCCTTCAGGGCCCCCACCATAGCCCAGGCTGGCCTCAGGTTTACCGTGTAGCCAAAGATGACCTTGACCTTTTGATTCTCCTACCCATCCATCCTGAGAACAGGTAGGTGCCACCATGGCTGGCACAGTATCATTTTGATTAAGGAACTGATTCTCAGTGTCCTCATCTATCAGAGAAGAGGGAGCCGGTCTCTCCACAGCTTCAGACTCATGCTGACTGTCTTGCTCCTTTCCTTGGTGTCTGCTGGTCTCACAGAGCCGAAGCCAAGAGGAGATCCTTCCCAACCGCCTCACCTAGCCGCCCACACCGCTCTCCCTCCCTGGTGTCTGGGTCCGTTCGGTCTCTCTATTGGCGTAGGTGAAACACCTTTAGTTGCCCTTGTCCCGCCCCCCCCCTCCACTTCTTGTCCATGTCTGTGGAAGCCCACAGCCCACCGCTGACACTCAGCCGGGGAGCCTGTGCAGAGACCTCTCACTGCCTCCGTGTTCCCAGCAGCACCGCCAAGATGCAGAAGCTAGGGTAGTTTGTTAAAAAAATCAGATCATTGAGGGCCGGAGAGATGGCTCAGAGGTTAAGAGCACTGGCTGCTCTTCCAGAGGTCCTGAGTTCAATTCCCAGCAACCATATGGTGGCTCACAACCATCTGTAATGAGATCTGGTGCCCTCTTCTGGACTGCTGTCATACATGCTGTATATATAACAAATAAATAAATCTTTTTAAAAAAATCAGATCATTGAACTCTTCAGTGTCCCTCCCTTCCAGAGGCCAGTCCTGCTATTATAAAATAGCCTACAAGCTGGCTCCCAGCCACCGCCACCCCACTTCCCACCCCACCTGGTTCTGTTACTTGCTGGATTCCGGACATGCTTCTCATAGTAATGTGCAGCGGCTGTTCCTTCTCTGGGAATGCTCTTCCCACGGACACGGACACAGCCCCCCTACACAGTCTGTAGGTTTTGCTCAAATATGATCTGTTGAATAAAGTTGACCTTGACCCTCCTTTCTGGCCTCCCCTGACACCCACACCCTCTCTCCTTTCTCCATTTCAGCCTGGTAACATTTTATGTAATTAGTTTATTTATTCTGCTGTTAATCATCTGTCCCCACCTAGGATAAGTTCCGGGTTAGCAGGGGCATTTTCCTGTTGTAATCATGGATGTAACTCCTGTTTCTAGAAGAGTGTCTTGTGAAATAACAGGTACTCAGAAAATATTGAATGAATGAATGAATGAATGAATGAATGAATGAATGAAGCATCGTGTGAGGAACACTTCTCCTTGCTGAAGATTACTTTTTACTTACTTATCTTCTAGGTTTTATTTATTTTTATTTCATGTGTGTGCGTGTTTTGCCTACACCAGTACACCATAGAGGCCAGGGTAGGGCATACAGTCCTCTGGAACCAGAGTTACAGATTGTTATGAGCCACCATGTGAGTGCTGGGAATTAAAGCCAGGTTCTTAGGAAGAGCAGCCAACGCTCCTAACTGCTACGCTGTGGCTCCAACCCCTCCTTGCTGGAGTTTAAACAGATTGGAAAGCTATGACCATCTGTTGCCTTTATTGTGTAGAACTTCCTTGGTGTTCAAGGCAGTCAAGGCGCTGGAGCAGGCGCTCATCCGGGCTGATCCTCGGCTCTTCCCTCGTTCCTGGAAGCTGATGTTCTAAGACAAGACACAAGAGCCTCCACCTTCCAGCCGGTGAGCGCAGCTGAGCCACCTTGCCCTCCCCAGCAGCGCAGGACATCTCTGCATCCTCACAGACTTGGTGTGAGCACTGTTTATTCTAGTCACATCAGCAGGTGCAGCATTGCACCAGGGTCTTGGCTGCATCCTCCCAATGGCCATGAAGCAGGGACCATCTTCTCATATATTTAATTATCATTTGTTAATTTCTCCATGAAATGTCTGGGTTTTGTCTCTTTCCAAAGAAATAGTTACATTAATAATCTATAAATGAATTAGTAAAAAAAATTATTAGTAGTAATTATAACAACAATTGGAGGTGTTTTTTTTTTTTAATTCTGCTTAGCCAGGTGGTGGTGACATACACCCAGCACTCAGGAGGCAGAGGCAGGTGCCAGATCTCTGTGAGTTCGAGACCAGCCTGGTCTACAAAGAGAGTTCCCGGACAGCCAGAGCTGTTACACAGAGAAACCCTATCTTGAAAAACAAACAAAACAAAAAATTCTGCTTCTGTAACTGCAACAGAACATGAAACACTTAACAATGAATCTACCAAAAGGTATCCTAGGGCTGGCAAGATGGCCTAGAGAGCAAAAGCATTTGCCACAAAAGCCTGATGACCTGGGTTCAATTCCCAGGACCTACAGGTTGAAGGAGAGAACATGACTTCCTCATGTGTGCTATAGTATGTAAGTGACCCACCATGTTCAAGGCCTCTGTATTAAAAATTACAAAACGTTGCTGGGAAAATCTAAACATCTAGATGAATTCAGAAGTATACAATATTCATGGATGGAATGACTCAGCATTCAGAAATTGTTTCTCACCAAAGTGATCTTCAAATTAAGCACAACCTCAGGCAAGATTTTAGAAGAGTTTTCTACAGAAATTGACAATATGATTACACAATTGTCTGGGATGGACAAGGATGTAAAATACAGGTCAGTGCAAGAGAACCTTCTTTTCACAGTGTCAGTTTCCATGGCACAGATTTGTTATTACAGGTGTCTGTGAGTTCGAGGCCAGCCTGGTCTACATGGTGAATTTTACGACAACCAGAGCTACATAGTGAGACCCTGTCTCCAAACAAACAAACAAAAATGTATTTATTTCGAGACAAGGTCTCTCTATTATGTAGCTTCTTCCCTAGAGAAGACTATTTCTCCCACTCTCAGCAGGGTCTGCAGGGTTGAGGCCTCATAAACTCCCTTCCCTTCCATCCACATTACCATAGCTGTTGGTGTCATCCTTGTTCAGGTCATGTTTGGGCAGCTGTGTTGGTCTGCGTTGGTGAGACTTTATAGCCGTGGCTTCTGACATTTCTAGGAGACACAATCTCACACAGCCTAATTCCCTGTTCTGGCTCCTAACGCCTTTCTGACCGTTCTTCTGCAATAGGTTGTAGTTTTCCCTTTTTTGGCTTTTGAGACAGAGTTTCTCTGTGCAACAGCCCTGGCTATCCTGGCTTTGAACTCACCGAGATCTACCTGTCTCTGCCTCCCTAGTGCTGGGATTAAAGGCCTGCACCACCCTGGCTGTGGTTTCCTTTAATGGTCTCCATCTGTTGCAAAGAGCTTTCTTGATAAGGAGTAAGTGTTGTGTTACAACTTTGCTCCTAGAAGAGTCCTGGCATTGGGGAGTCAAAGAATACCACAAAATCACACAGACCTCACACAAGAGATTTATTGGGAGGGAAAAAACCCAAGAGGGTGTCTGCCTCTGCTCAGGTAAGAAGCAGCAGAGAACTGGACAGAAGATAGGGTTATATAGTTTCTTGGAGGCAGAGATTTCCAGGGTGGGGACTGGGCGAGATTTCAAGTCCTAAGCTTGGGCTTTTTACTCTGTAGGGTCATTAGGGCAGTTAGAGTGTTGTGTTGGTGGGACCTGGTGGTTGGAGGTCCTCAGGGGAGGGGCCTGGCCACTCACATTCCTCAAAGGGCTTGCATTCCCCCATTTTTTGTTTACTATTGATAAACAATCAAGGGTTAGGAAAGAGGGGCAACATTTTCATTAGACACTTCCTGTTGAATGGGAGTGTTGAAGTCCTTTGACAAACTTGACCTTGACCATCAAGGTATAACTAGGTCTTGTAGACCTCTGACTCCATAGTTAGGGGTCAGAAATCCTGTAATAGCAACTGATTAAAAGTCTGATTAGAAATCTTTTGAATCTGTTGTTGAAGAAATCTAGACAAGTTTATAAGGCAGGGTGTGACTAGTAGGATTAAGAAAATATAACGAGAAATACACGGAGTCTGTTTAAAGGGCAAGGAATTTACTAAGGGATTAAAAACTCACTACAGCATGAGAGATTTATCATAGGGTACTGGAAAGCCGAACTATGGTCCACACTGTTCTTCCAAGCCTGGTCCATCTCAGCATCCAAAAGCATGAGGAGAGAGAGTGATGCCTACTTGCATCCCAGATCTTAAGGGTCCACGAGGCTACGCCCCAGGGGCAGGTACTTCAAGGTCATAGGCAGGTGGAACAGTTACCTGCTGCCTCTCTGGGGTGGTGCTTCAAGGTCATAGACAGAACAGCTGCCCACTACAAGAAAAGGAGGAGAAAGGGGGTTAAGAAGGGTAGTATCCAATTGCATATTGGACTGTCAGTGAGCCACTGGCCAGAGGCATTGAGCTGTGTCTTGGTTTTGGCGATGCATCTGGAGTTGTCAGATCTTGTCTTTTACTCTACCTGACTGGTTGACATAGAAGCAACATTCCTTCCCGAGACCACCTCTCTCTGCTGTTAGTAAATCTAATCCTCACTGCTTTTGTAGCTCTATGGTGGCCAGTGAGTCTATTTGGCCCTGGAGGGTAAGGATGGTCTGAGCCACCTGTTTGAGATCCTAGAGGAAATTAGATGAAAAACAAAGGTGAATACCTAGGGAAGTAGTCAGTCCTGCCACTCCAGTGGTGACATCAGCGGTTATGTGACAAAGGGTTGCATCTGAACTGTTCATTTGTCATGATATGCCATTACAAACTCTGTGATGGGAATCAGCAAGAGTTCTTTACCAGGTCCCACCTCTAGTTTTGGAAAAGGGAACAACAGGGCACAAGTCCCATACCACCCAGTGCGTGCCACAGAGAATCGAGGCATTGTGAATGTTTGGCCATAGGGGCTGGGTGGTAGTACTAGAGTTAAGGTATGGCTGCGGTCCAAGGAATTCAATGTGCCCACAAAGCATGTTCCTGAGGAGTTAAGGCAGTCTGAGATAGCAAAGAGAGAGATGTGGGAGACATAAGGGATGGTAATAATATTTGGCTTAGAGCAATTAACAAGTGGTGAGACCAGAGAGTCAAGACAGTGGATGAGGCTGCAAATGGTGGTCTTAAGTTTGACCTAGAAGGGACGCATAACCAGCACTCTCCAAAGCCACCAGGCAGAGTGTTATTCAGTCGCTGATATGCAGTTAGGACAGCCCAGATTTGTCCCATGGTATTTGCAGGACCAATATGGGGGACCTCTTTAAGTTTCTGGCCACTTTTTACAGTAATCTTTCTTTTGGTCACAGAAGAACTAGGCATAGGGGTAAGCCCCGGTGAGGGAGAGCTGGATAAGGGAGTTGTAGGGGACTGAATCAGCCTTTGACAGCCTGACATAGTGTTGATGTAACCAACCGTCTTATTAAATAAGAAACACAGAAACAATGTAAAAGAGAAAGCCGAGAGGTCAGAGCTCAGAGCTAAAATCTCACCCTTCTGCCTGCGGTGTCCCAGCTTCCCGAAAGAGAGCTATTTCCTGTCTGTTCATCTATTTATAGTATTTTGTTCTGCCCTCTCATAGGTTGTAAACCCAAACACGTGACTGCCTCGTCACTGTCTGAATGTACAGCCCCCTAGGTCTTAAAGGTATATGTCTCCAATGCTGGCTGTATCCCTGAACACACAGAGATCTATGGGATTAAAGGCGTGTGCCACCACCGCCACACTCTTGCTATGGCTCTAATAGCTCTGACCCCCGGACAACTTTATTTATTAACATACAATCAAAATCACATTTCAGTACAATTAGATTACCACCACATTTCCCCTTTTCTATTTTAATAAAAAGAAAAAAAGCAAAAGGTTATAACTAACAAAAGAAAAACTATATACAAAAGTATAATAACTATATACAATATATACAAGTAATAAATACCTAAACAGGTATTTGACAAATCAGAGAAAATAATTCCATTATCTATCCTATTTTGGTAATTCCAAGATGTATCTAATGTACTTTCTATCCTAATTAATTTTCAACTATAACTAACTAATCTTCAACCATAACTAACTAATCTTCAACTCCCTCAGAGACCCAAGAAGGGAATAATATTAGCTAACAAAAATAAAAACAGGAAGTGCATGCAAGCAACTTCCAAAAAATTTGTGAGTTGACAGAAACAGCCAGCTGCCTGGGCAGTCACCTGAGGTTTCTCCGCAGTGTTGGGGCATCATCTTCAGCCTATAGGCTTAGTGTATCTGACAGACTCATTTGTGATGTAGGATGTACACAAGGTCAACAGTTCAACCTCACATTGGGTGAGAGCAGTCCATGTACCAGAAACACCTGAATTCCACTAGTGTCCTGTCATGATTCAGGATTTTAAATTCTGGAAATTGTTGACAGTTTTTAAATTCAGCTGTCCATTCTTCTTGGCTGTGTATATATGGCTTCATCTCAGCATCCCCTTCTTCTCCACATCCCTCTATTAAATGCCAGTCTACTTTCGAGAGGCATGAGCTTTCAGCTGCTGTTCCATTGTACAACAGAATCCATCGGCCCTCTGCCTATTAAGCTGCCTTCGAAGAAAAGGGCACTGTACCTTTTCCGGATGCGAAGGCCACTTCAGGGATGGGGCCATATTGTCCTGGCCTCAGAAGATGCCTTTTGATAAAGCCATAACCACACTTGTTTTGGCAAGAATCAGTAGTCCTTTGTTTCGTGTTCTGTCTGTCCATTTTGTCCTGTTGATTCGAGGATACTTTGTTGTCCAGTGGCTAACTTTTGCCACAATGAAAGTTGACTCCATATGCAGTTTCTTCAATGCCCATATTTTCTCTGAAGTAGATTAGTACTGCCAGGAGCTGACATGTCTCAAAAAAGAAAAATTTTCTAAGTTATTAAAACATTTTAAATGCCATATTCTGTAGATCTCTGAAGGGTTTGAAGATGACCTGTCTAAAACATCTCTGCTCAATTTTTAAAATATATCTAATATGACTGCAAGTTCTATTGTAATGTCTAACTACTAACTTTCATTTCTTTATATCCTAATAGTTGGTAATAATAACATTCAAGGATCAGAAATTTGCATTACATTGTTAAATGAATGGTATAAATACAATTAGAAATATACATATAGCATTTTCTAACAATATCAATTTCAAATTTGTATACAATATAAAACAATTCAATCCAATGTAAAGTATTAGTAATTGTCTTTTTCTTTTCTTTCTTTCTTTCTTTTTTTCTTTTTTTTTTTAAACAAGAACCTTAAATCTAATCTCCTTTGCTTAGCCTTTTTCTTAACCCTTGACAATAACTTGTAACCAACCCCCCTAAATACTGAATATTATCCCAGACCCAAAACCCATTAAAAAGACCAAAAAACCACCCGCCCCACACCACCTCTTTGGGAATGTGGGCGTCATATTCTTAAAATTGCTTCCTGCTGGGTATGGGCGAAGTTTTCTTTATCCTGAAAGAAAAATTTTAGGTTAATTGTCAAATTCTAGGAGAGGTAACTATATCCTTCATTATCCAGTCTGTGTATAATGCCAAAGTTCAGGGTTTATCTCAAGTCCTTATTCAAGTAGTCTTTGAGACTGGATCATCTCAGCTAGTCATCTCAAAATTGCTCTGAGCACCTTGTAGTTCAAAGCTGATCTGTGGATGATGTTTGTCAGCTTAATGATATTATTATTGTCCACGTGGAATTGTTGTTGTTGTGGGGCCCCATCTTCTTTCTGGAGACTTCAGTTGATGTTAGGCCTGGCCGTGATTTCCCGCAGAAAACTGATAAGAGACTCGAACACAAAAACATATATATGCAGCTAGCCTTTTTTCTAGAATTAGTTAGTACTCTATATGACCATTCATATCTAAACAAAGTTTAAAATATATATATATATATATATATATATATATATATATATATCTTTATATGTTAATCTTGTAAATTTTGATATAAAATTCATACTTTAAGAAAAGTTTGAAGAATCAGAATAGAATCAAAGAGTTGAGATTAGTAATAGAATAGTCCCTTAATTAATTTTGCTTTTGTCCTGTACCATAGCAGAAGATGGCTCTTATTCTGGCATGATACAGGGAGTTTGCATTTTCCTTTTAACAACATGCTTGAGTTTAAAGAAGGAGAGAGCCATTCTCCAACTCCAAAGTCAGCTTTAAATTTTAATTGAACTAGGACTATTAGAAAACCAATAGTGTTAAATCTTTAGAGAAAAGCAGAAGCAAATATTTAGGAAGACATAAAATTTTTTAGATAATATATACCCATACACCGTTTCATTCTGTTTCTTGGGATAGATGATTTGTCCCTTTTCTTCAGTTGTCTCATTTGTCCAGTGTTCTTCAGATTCCTTAACCTTCATTCTCCTAAAAGACAAAAACAAAAACCTTTCCACAAGACTAATTTTGGGGATGTTCCTTTTTGGCAAGTTATTATCTGATGAAATGAAAAGGCATGTGTTACTGGTACAAGTTAGTTTAAATTGGATGTTCATGCTGGTTGATGAACTATCACCTCCTCAATTAAGAGGTCTCTCTTGTTCAAATCGAACCTTTATCAATTTTGATGGTACCCATAGCTTATCTTCTCCTGTAGAAACAAAAGCAAAACCTCGTCCCCAATGTAATACATACCCTGGTTTCCATTCTGAGGTCAGCACATCCTTAAAGTATATAGGCTGATTTAATTCTGTAGTTTTTTCTATTATCCAATGTCTCTCTGCAGCTGTTGTTCCTTTCTCATTGGCATTCAGAAAATTCAAAGTTAGAAGAGCATTATGCAGTCTATTTCTGGGGGTTTTTGTTACCCATTTCTGTTTATTTAGCATATCCTTTAGAGTTCTGTTTGATCTTTCTATAACTGCTTGACCTGTAGGATTATGTGGTATGCCTGTAATATGCTTTATATTGTAATAAGCAAAAAACTGTTTCATTTTAACAGAGACATATGATGGAGCATTGTCAGTTTTGATTTGTGCAGGTATACCCATGATGGCCATAACTTCTAGCAAATGAGTGATTACAGAATCAGCTTTTTCAGAACTCAAAGCAGTTGCCCATTAAAAAAAAAAAAGAGGGGAAGTGCTGTGGGATGGTCTGTATGTCAAATCTGTTGCTCTGATTGGTCAATAAATAAAACACAGATTGGCCAGTGGCCAGGCAGGAAGTAAGTGGGACAAGGAGAGAGGAGAGTTCTGGGAAGCAGAAGGCTGAGGCAGAGACACTGCCAGCTGCCGCCATGACCAGCAGCATGTGAAGACGCCGGTAAGCCACCAGCCATGTGGCAAGGTATAGATTTATAGAAATGGACTAATTTAAGCTATAAGAACAGTTAGCAAGAAGCCTGCCACAGCCATACAGTTGTTTGCAATATAAGTCTCTGTGTTTACTTGGTTGGGTCTGAGCGGCTGTGGGACTGGCGGGTGACAAAGATTTGTCCTGACTGTGGGCAAGGCAGGAAAACTCTAGCTACATATAGAGCAGCTTCCTGACCCTATTAGGGTGGGCTGTTGCTTCACGGTTCAGGATGGAAGGGCCTGTGCCTTAATCACTGTAGTGTCTAGAATCGCTATAGTGTCTGAAACAATTGCATACCCTGCTTTTCATACTCCTTCACGTAGGAAGGAGCTGCTGTGTACCAAGTATAGCTGTCTTGAGGTAGCACTCCCTCGTGTGTATGTGTAGGATGATATAATAACCCTTCTAAGGTCTCAGTACAGGAGTGAGGTGGGAAGCATTCTGGGATGGGTTAATGGGGAGCTTTGGAATGTTAAGAGGTGGGCATGGCTGGAGGGTAAGTATAGTGTCACCTGACAGTGATACCGGAAGCGAGAGAACCTGGGAAGGGACTAGTGTTCGGAGACCCTTATATGTTAGTGCTGTGGAATAATCCTCTTGTACACTGTAAAGATTTGTCACATGAATTGATTTAATAAAATGCTAATTGGCCAGTAGCTGGGTAGGAAGATAGGTGAGAAAGCCAAACTAAGAATGATGGGAAGTGTGGGATAACTCATCCCTAACAGGCTTGAGGGCCATCTGGCTCAAACCAGTAATAAGATACTTTCTGAGAGCCAACCTGGGTCTGCCTAAGGGCATTAGCAACAGTAGCTGAGGCATGATCTGAGATGATCTGGACCAATGAGAGGCAGCCATGTCACACCAGCAGATGCATATTCATCATACCTTCCCCCGGGGTGGGGTAGAGTATATATAAGGCTTGCCTCTTCCTGAATAAACTGAGCTTGTTGTTTCAACATTCTCCCAGAGTCTGTGTCATTGACTCTGTGCCTACTTGGCCCCCTCCCAGAAAGGGAACGACAGCACAGGACCCTGCCACAGAGAAGGAGAAGGGTGAAGTCAGGAAATGCCAGCCAGATGCAGAAGAAGCAAGATGAAAATGCCATACTAAGAAAAGGTACCAAGCCATGTAGCTAACATAGATAAGAATTATGGGTTAATTTAAGTGTAAGAGCTAGTTAGTAATAAGCCTGAGCTACTGGCCAAGCATTTATAATCAATATTAAGCCTCTGAGTGGTTATTTGGGAACTGGTGGGCAGGTGAGAACCATCTGTTTACATATGGCTCCCAACATGGGGCAATAATTTCCATATAAAACCTGAGAAAGCTTAAAAAAGATTCTAAACACACAAAAGAATGGAGTCAAACTCAGCTTCTTGGTAACTGCTTTTTCTTGGGCAGACTCTGTTTGCTAGCAGCAAGCAGAGACATGGCTCCTTTAAGAGACAGCTTCCTTACTCAGTGCTAGCAGCAAAAACAGAGCAGCTCTTTTAAGAGGCACTGCTACCAAATGCTTAAATGGGGTTTATGAGCACCAGATGACCACTACTTGGTAGCAGCATGGACTCAGAAACTTCCCAGAGTTGGCATGGTAAACGTGGCTCCTACCAATACCTCTGCCATGAACTAAGCTCTCACAGACCAAGGAATCAGGTGGAGCCAGCTGCCAAAGCCACCACTTTGGTCCTAGCCATGCCTGCTTAGCAGTTTAAAGACTCGTGGTCAGCAAAAGATAGAAATATGCAGGAAAGATATCATCAGATGAAAAACCTCTAAACGGTTTACAGTGTGTTTAAAAATATACATAGGCTTAGGAGAGTAAAGAGAAGGTATAGACAGTCATAAAAAAGAAATATGTAGTTTTAAAATAGTAAAGTCCTTTAAAAGGGAATAAAGTAATATAAAAAGGCATGTGAAGATGGAGAATACATAGAGTCTGGACTATGTACGTGGTTATGTTTTCTTTGGATTTTTTGACTGTTAACAAGCTAACTACTGAGAGACATTTGATTGTGGGGACTGCTAGGTTAAACTATTTCAAAGAGAATGATGGGCACTGAAGATACTCCATATGGAGTTTGTTATTTTTTTAGGCAAAAGTGGCCTATTGGGAAAGAAACTGCCTTTGCCTCAACTGCTGACAGTAAATATGCTGTCCAGTCTGGATGAGCAGGACACAAAGAAAAATGACTGCCAAACTTTGTCAAAACAGGGTAGGACAATCCCTCAAATTTTCCTGCTTCTGAAAAAGGTCTGTCAGATATTCTAGGCCTATAAGCCAAAGTTTAATGCTCCAACATTGAAGAGAAAACCTCGGGTGACTGTCCAGGCAGCCAGCTGTCTCTGTCATTTCTTACATTTTTTGGAAGTTGTTAACTTGCACTTTCTGATTACTCTGGTAATATTATTTCCTTCTCAGGTCTTTGATAAAGTTGAAGACTAGATAGTTATAATTATAGTTTCCTTAAATATGATAAAGTATAAATTAGATATAAAACTTTAGACTCACCAAGGAAAGATAGATAAGTATTTTCTCTAGTTTTGCCAAATGCAAATGGATTAGATATTGTTACTGTAATTCTTTTTTTTGGTTTTTCGAGACAGGGTTTCTCTGCGTAGTTTTGCGCCTTTCCTGGAGCTCACTTGGTAGCCCAGGCTGGCCTCGAACTCACAGCGATCCGCCTGGCTCTGCCTCCCGAGTGCTGGGATTAAAGGCGTGTGCCACCACCGCCCGGCTGTTACTGTAATTCTTAATAAATGTTTTTGTTGTATATAATCTTACTATATTAAAGTTAAAACCTTCCTTTTAATTAGAAAAAGGGGGAAATGCTGTGGAATAATCCTCTTGTACACTGTAAAGATTTGTTACATGAATTGATTTAATAAAATGCTAATTGGCTGGCAGCTGTACAGGAAGTTAGGTGGGAAAGCCAAACTAAGAATAATGGGAAGGAGAAGGGCAGAGTCAGAAGATATCAGCCAAACTCAGAGGAAGCAAGATGAGAATGCCACACTGAGAAAAGGTGCCAAGCCACATGGTTAAACAGAGGTAAGAATTAATGGTTAATTTAAGTTTAAGAGCTAGTCAGTAATAAATCTGAGCTACTGGCTGAGCATTTATAATTAATATTAAGCCTCTGAGTAGTTATTTGAGAACTGGCAGATGGGAGAGAACCATCCATTTACATGTTAGGAGGTGGGACAGGTAGAGAGGAGAGAAGACAGTAACAGGTGGCCCAAAGGTTAACTTCTTTGATTTGCATGTAAGAACTTTGGCTGTAACCAGAGGTACATTCTTGTATATGAATGCATGGAGGTGTAGCTTTAATACCTTATTTAAAAAGTATTGTTTTTAAATGGCATCTTTTTGTAAACTGAATCCAGAAAGCCCAGAGATAAATTCTGAGCTCTGGCCATCAAAGCAGCCATGTGAAGTGGCATTAGTCGTGGTGGCCAGTGGCCACATCAGCAGAGAAAGCAAAAACAAAACCAATAAACACAAAACATAGAAAGCTTACACACTAAAAGAAGATCAGTGTGGTAGCCCACAGAGGCTATCTAGTGAGACCTTACTCAGGGTTAGAGAATCTGATCTTGCTTTACCTAGCAGGGCTGCATAATGAGATGATTTGGCCATGGGCATGGTTACCAGGTGTTTGGAATGGTCTACACTTGGCTGTATGGTATGCTTTGATCTTGCAAGGGGGGTGTCTTTTGCCTCTCCCTCTGGCATGTTATTAAAAAGCCCTTTTCAATAAAGGACTAGGCTGTTGGGTATTGACCCAGGTCCTCCCGAAGCTATCCTGTGTTTTTGTCTTTCTTCTCGTTGGCTAGGTCTATCTTTCCATCTATCATTTCTTCATTCGTCTCTCCACCGCCTAAGAACCTTTCAAAAGGTGGGAGCTGGACTCCCACAGATGGCGCCCTGAGCGTGGGACTTAGGTACCGAGGATAAAGAGAAGGAACACCGGGCAGCAGGGAGCATGTTCAGTAATTAACTAAAGGAGGCAGTGATAGCCTAATCTTCAGTAGTAAAATTGTAAATATAAAGCAGAATAGTTAAAATTATGCTGCACCAAGTATCTATCTCTGTCTATGTTTCCCTCTCTCTCTTTATCTATTTAGTAAGTTAGGTTTAAAGTGGTAAAGTTTTGGTGAAAGTTTAACTTAGGGTAAGAGCAGATTTTCACAAGCGGGACCTGGGGCGCACAAAGTGGCATCCGGGACTGAGCAGACACTGCAGACCCGGTAGTCCAAGAACAAAAAGCTGCTTCAGAGGCTGCCCGCTCCCGAAGTCCCCACTGCAAGCAGCAGCAGCCAGTCATCGGCCGCTGAGACCCATGGGGTATCATCAAGTTCACAGGCAGCAGAGTCTAGGAGCCAGCACCAACAGTGGGCTTCTGCACGATTTCTGCCGTGGTGGAGCTGTGGTGAGGATAGTGCGGTCAGCCAGCTAGTGAGACACGGCTTGAGGCTACGCGCAACCGTGACAAGCTGAGACCTCTTGGATTTTTTTTCAAAATTCACTGGTTTAAGGGCGGCCTTGCAGAGACTAGCCAGGAGGCAAGTTATAAATTGATCCCTAGCTGTGACACCTTGCGCAGCCTTGATGCAGTGGGAAGGGGCTTGGACCTGCCTAGGCTCAGTGTGCTGGGCTTTGCTGACTCCCCATGGGAGACCTCGATTTTGGGGAAGTGGGGATGTGGGGTGGCTTGGGAAATAGGGCTGGGGGAATGGGAGGAGGGAGGAGGGGGGTCTGTGGATAGCATGTGGAGTGAGTAGAAAATTTCTTAATAAAGAAAAATGAAAAAAAAAATTGATCCCTAGCAAGGATATCCCCTGGAGTATTGTAATTCCATTTAGGGTCCCAGTCAGGGACTGCCTCGGCCCTGGCTGGGAGGGTGACATTAGTTTGATGGATTTGTCTGCATGCACCCTAGCATATTCCCAGACTTGCCAGCGCTCCTCAGGCAGGAGGCTGTTGGTGAGAATCATATGACCATCATGGAGGGTGAGGTTGGAAGACTGGGTAACACACTGGAATTCTTCAATAAAGGTGGAAGAGTTAGCAGTGTAGGACCCCAATCTTTTTTCTATTTGAGAGAGTTCGCTTAATGTATCCTGACCAAGCTGCCCACCCCAGCAACCTTCTCAAAAGGGAAAATTGTGGCTGGTTTAGGCCTGGTAGCAGGAGGTAAAGGGGGTCCCGTGGTGGAGTGGGAGGAATAAGGGCTTCCAGGGGGCTGAAAGTGGCCACCTGAAAGGATTGATTTGGATGGCCTATCACTGAGGGGGGAGAAGGGAAGACCAAAAAGACTAGAGAGGGAAAGAAGGGACTGTGGATGGAGGCCAATAAGGGGGGCTCATCAGCATGATCAAAAGTAGTGGAGGAATCATCTGGATTGGGCTTCATAGATAGGAGGATGGTTTTTCCTTGATTGGCTTATGCCATGTGGTCACTTTTAATCAAGATGGGAATGAAGTCACATGACAAAATCCATCCTCTCCTGCCTTAGCAAAGATGGCTGTCAGTCATGTAGCTGTCTCCATGCCTGTGGGGGCCGCAGCTAAGATGGTGTGAGCCACAGATATCCTTCAAGATTACCTGTGTGCAGATTTTAACTATCAGCTCCCTTATTATGAGTTTTAAGTTAACCCTTTTGCTTTAGATATTACATGTTTTTAATCATACTCAATATGCTTACAAATCTTGAGGTAATATTTATAACTTATTAAAAGTCTTAGAAAGTTAAATCAGAACCAAAGGTGCCGGGGTCCGACCTCGGCTCGGGTTCGGGTCCTGAGGCACAGAAGGGAAATCGTCGGCACAAGGAAAACTTCTGACCACCAAATGGATCACACTCAAGTGGGCCCGAATAGCTCAGGCCATCTTTATTTATACTTAAACAGAGTTTTTTAAATCAGGGTTACATGAACAGTTTTATTATTGGCTCTTATTTTTGACTTTTAAGAAATACATTATATTTTAAGAAATACATCATGATCATTATGAAAGCCCCCATTGGCCCCCTTCTGCTTCCCCAAATACACCTTCCCACCCCTACATAACCTTATCCTAGACATAGAGCTCAGCATTTTTGCAGGCTTAACCAAACAGCCAGACACATCCTGCTCTGGCAGCACTGAGGTCAGCTGGCAGCCACTGTGGTTACAAAGTTTAAAAGTCATAGACATGGGTACAATGCTTTAAGGACAACAATATTCAAACCCAGACAATTCTTTCATGTCTGCAAGATATACTTTTATACATTTCCCTTTTTTAAGAGGGTCCCATGTCTCAGTCTCTCTGTAAAAGGCAGACTTTGATAAAGCGCTCTTTTCCCATCTCCCTGTACCACACTTCTTCCACCACTATAAGCTCCTATGTATGGTAAGGATAGGTCTATCCACCCCACATTTTGCATTGTAATTTTTCCTCTTGGATCATACCAGATCCTACCAATAATTTTTGCTTGGTGTCCAGGGAACTTACTCTCAACAGTTGGCACTATATATGTATTCCTGAGGCCGTTTCCCTATTCTGTGTATGCATGCCTTATTCTCCTTTTCAGAACTGTGAGACATGGTTAATGTTCCAAGTGTTGTTTTCTCATATGTACCTAACTGTGTCTATTGAGTCAGAAAAGTTCCCAGGGTTGGGAGTAGTAGTTAGTAATTCCAGATAAGAGATTTAAGAAACATTAGCCCCCTGCTGAATCTTAGGGGAAAATATGTGAGAAAGAGCAGAATTTCCAGGGAAAATTACAGCTATTGCATGTGTGACTGACAAAGTAAAACTAAAGACCACCCAAAAGAATCACCAACATAATGAGAGAGAAAAGAGCCTGCAAGCTGCACAAATTTTGCAAATTCCTGTGCTGTCCCATAGACTGCTGGTCCTTGCCAAGTGAGAGTCCATTTTCACAGGTGACTTGTCCTGAGGATTCCTGTTGGACAGGTAGTCAGTCATATGTTGATCTGAGACTAGATTGTATTGCTTCCAACACAAAGGAGAATGAGATGAGTAGCAATAGTCCCCATTAGAAATAGTCTGTCCCTTTATTTATTTATGTTTTGAAGCTTTTATCTAATTATTCTTTATCTATTAAAAACTCAGGAGTCAGATATTGGGGTAAGAACCTGAATGATCAGAGAAACAGCCGAGAAGCAACCAGTGACTTCTCATCTCTCTAGTTCCTCAATACAAAAAGGGCTGAGACTCTCTCTAAGTCCTGCTCTGTTATTTCCTGTGTCTATCTGTCCTCAGCCCTCCAAAAACCTCTATGGTTAATTTTGGTCAGTTAGTAGCTAGCTCTGCTCTCTGATTCAAAGCGAATTTTTTTATTTTATTTTATTTTATTTTATTTTATTTTATTTTATTTTATTTTATTTTATTTTATTTTATTTTACAATACCATTCAGTTCTACATATGAGCCATGGGTTCCCCTATTCTCCCCCCTCCCACCCCTCCCCTTACCCCCAGCCTATCCCCCATTCCCACTTCCTCCAGGGCAAATCCTCCCCCGAGGACTGCAATCAACCTGGTAGACTCAGTCCAGGCAGGTCCAGTCCCTTCCTCCCAGACTGAGCCAAGTGTTCCTGCATAAGCTCCAGGTTTCAAACAGCCAATTCATGCAATGAGCACAGGACTTGGTCCCACTGCCTAGTTGCCTCCCAAACTGATCAAGCCAATCAACTGTCTCACCTATTCAGAGGGCCTGATCCAGCTGGGGGCCCCTCAGCCTTTGGTTCATAGTTCATATGTTTCCATTCATTTGGTTATTATTTTTTTTTCAAAAATTGAGTAAAACCAAAATTTATTATAAGCCACAGTCATCCTAGGGACCTCCAAGCTATATATATAGCCTCCATGGTTATATGGGTTGTGGTCTGATTGTTCTTTATTTTATATCTAGAATCTACTTATGAGTGAGTACATACCATGACTGTCTTTTTGGGTTTGGGTTACCTCACTCAGGATGATTTTTTTCTAGTTCCATCCATTTGCCTGCAAATTTCATGCTTTCATTGTTTTTTTCTGCTGAGTAGTATTCCATTGTGTATATGTACCACATTTTTTTCATCCATTCTTCCGTTGATGGGCATCTAGGTTGTTTCCAGGTTCTGGCTATTACAAATAGTGCTGCTATGAACATAGCTGAGCATGTATCTTTATGGTATGTATCAGCATTCCTTGGGTATATGCCCAAGAGTGGGATGGCTGGGTCTTGAGGTAGTTCGATTCCTAATTTTCTGAGAAACCGCCATACTGATTTCCACAGTGGTTGTACAAGTTTACATTCCCACCAACAGTGGAGGAGTGTTCCCTTTGCTCCACATCCTCTCCAACATTGACTGTCATTGGTGTTTTTGATTGTAGCCATTCTGACAGGTGTAAGGTGGTATCTTAGAGTCATTTTGATTTGCATTTCTCTGATGATTAAGGATGTTGAGCATTTCTTTAAATGTCTTTCAGCCATTTGTGATTCTTGTTTTGTGAATTCTCTGTTTAGCTCTTTAGCCCATTTTTTAATTGGACTGTTCAGTATTTTGATGTCTAGTTTCTTGAGTTCTTTATATATTGTGGAGATCAATCCTCTGTCAGATGTGGGGTTGGTGAAGATCTTTTCCCATTCTGTTGGCTGTCTTTTTGTCTTATTGACTGTGTCTTTTGCCCTGCAAAAGCTTCTCAGTTTCGAGAGGTCCCATTTATTAATTGTTGTGCTCAGAGTCAGTGCTGTTGGTGTCTTATTTAGGAAATGGTCTCCGGTGCCAATGTGTTCAAGAGTGCTTCCTACTTTCTTTTCTATTAAGTTTAGTGTAACTGGATTTATGTTCAGGTCTTTGATCCACTTGGACTTGAGTTTTGTGCATGGTGACAGATATGGATCTATTTGTAATCTTTTACATATTAACATCCAGTTATGCCAGCACCATTTGTTGAAGATACTTTCTTTTTTCCATTTTATAGTTTTGGCTCCTTTGTCAAAAACTAGGTGTTCATATGTGCATGGATTAATGTCAGGGTCTTCAATTCGATTCCATTTGCTTTTTCAAAGCAAATTTTATTGGCAGTCTCAGGAGCATCAGAATGTGATCAAAATGTCACAATTTCCCCCTTTTTGTATAAATAAAAAGCTTTAACTCTGATGTGGAAAAACTACATACAGGTCTCTGATGGAATTGAAGACTAGGTAGTTATAGTTTTCCTTGTTACCAAATTTAGAAAAGAAAGTTACATAAGAGATGTAAAGTTTATAAGCTTGGGAGACATAAAATCTTAAATTGTTTATCTAATTATTATTGTTAATTCCATCCTCTCCCACAGTTTCTGGGGGGGGGGGGAGGAAGTATGTTCAGTTGCTAGGCAACTTGGCTAAGCAACTTCCATCATAGCTAGATGCATCTGTAAGTTAATTGTTAAGGGTGGTCTGTATATCGGTTTTTATACCAGTACCAAGCTGTTTTTATTACTATAGCTCTATAGAAGAGTTTGAGGTCAGGGATGGTGATGCCTCCAAAGGTTGCTTTATCGTATAGGATTCTTTTAGCTATCCTGGGTCTTTTGTTTTTCCATATGAAGTTGAGTATTTTTCTTTCCAAGTCTATAAAGAATTGTGTTGGGATTTTGATAGGGATTGCGTTGAATTTGTAGATTGCTTTTGGTAAGATTGCCATTTTTACTATGTTAATCCTACCTATCCATGAGCATGGGAGATCCTTCCATTTTTCTGATATCTTCTTCAATTTCTTTCTTTAGAGATTTAAAGTTCTTATCAAAAAGGTCCTTCACTTGTTTAGTTAGTGTTATCCCAAGGTATTTTATATTATTTGTGGCTATTGTAAAGGGTGATGTTTCTCTGATTTCTTTCTCAGCCCTTTTATCATTTGTGTATAGGAGGGCTACTAATTTTTTTGAGTTGATCTTGTATCCTGCCACTTTACTGAAGGAGTTTATCAGCTGTAGGAGTTCCCTGGTAGAGTTTTTGGGGTCACTTATGTATACTACCATATCATCTGCAAATAGTGAAAGTTTGACTTCTTCCTTGCCAATTTGTATCCCTTTGATCTCCTTTTGTTGTCTTATTGCTCTAGCTAGAACTTCTAGTACTATATTGAATAAATATGGGGAGAGTGGACAGCCTTGTCTTGTTCCTGTATTTAGTGGTATCGCTTTGAGTTTCTCTTCGTTTAATTTGATGTTTGCTGTTGGCTTGCTATAAATTGCTTTTATTATGCTTAGAAATGTTCCTTGTATTCCTGATCTTTCTAAGAACTTTATCATGAAGGGGTGTTGGATTTTGTCAAAGGCTTTTTCAGCATCTAAGGAGATGATCATGTGTTTTTTTTCTCAAAGCAAATTTTATTGGCAGTCTCAGGAGCATCAGAATGTGATCAAAATGTCACAATTTCCCCCTTTTTGTATAAATAAAAAGCTTTAACTCTGATGTGGAAAAACTACATACAATAAAAACAATTATCAGGTAAAAATTACATTCACGATGTCCAGTCCACTTGCATTTGGCAAATTCAGAGAAAATGCTCCATTATCTATCCTATCTTAGTGAGTTCAAAATTTTGTTCCTAATTCACTTTCTATCCTAACTTACATTATCAACCCAAAACTATTTTTTTATACTTCAAAACATTTTCTTAGATAAACAATTTAAGATTTTATGTCTCCCAAGCTTATAAACTTTACATCTCTTATGTAACTTTCTTTTCTAAATTTGGTAACAAGGAAAACTATAACTACTTAGTCTTCGATTCCATCAGAGACCCGCAAAGGATATAATATTACCTGAGTAAACAGGAAGTTCAGAGCAAACAACTTTCAAAACTATAGAAATGACAGAAACAGCTAGCTTTCTGGACAGTCACCCAAGGTTCTTTTGTAATGTTGGGGCATCTGTCTTCGGCCTATAGGCCTAGAATATCTGACAGATTTTCTGTGAAGCAGGAATTTTGAAGGACTGTCTTGCTTTGTCTTGACAAAGTTTGGCAGTCATTTTCTCTTGTGTTCTGCTTGTCCAATTTGGACAGAATACTGTTAGTGGTTGAGGCAAGGGTAGTTTCTTGCCCAGTGGCTAGCTTTGCCACAATGAAAGCAAACTCCATATGGAGGTTCTTATATGCCCATCATCTTCTCTGAAGTAGATTGGTGCTGCCAGGAGCAGACATGTCTCATTGTGAAGAAAAGCTCTATGTTACTAAAACATCTTAAATGCTAACAGGGACTATTGGGGTCCAGCCCCTTGATAGTCCTCTCCTGGGGTCCAGGAATAATCTACAACCAGCTGATAATCTAATCTTAGATGATATGAAATGAATTTACATACAGGATACTCTTAGTCCATACATTTTATTCTTCTGAGTCAGTTCTCTCTCTACACAGCTTCTATTCTGCTCTCATGCCTTGCTCCTTTCTTGCCTGATTTCTCTCTACATTTATCCCATCTAAGTTCTATCTTAATTCTCTCATCATAGTTCTGCCCCATCTAGGTTCTCACCCATCTAATTATTTCCCATCTTAGCTCCTCTCCCATCTCCTTCTTTCTCATCTTGTTCTTCCCCATCTGACTCTTCTTCATCTTCCATCTTGTTCCTCTAATACTCTCTTCTAGTCCTTCAATCTAGTTCTTCCCCATCTCAGTTCGTTCCTCTCCAGTTCTTACTCACCTAGTCCTTCCATTCTCTTTTTTCTTCTCTGTCTCCTCTGCTCTGAAAATAAAACTGCTTTTTTTTTTATCCCTTTGACCCTTATCTCTCCAAGCTATCTCCTCTCCCACACTTTCGGGGGGGGGGGGAGGAGGAAGTATGTTCAGTTGCTAGGCAACTTGGCTAAGCAACTTCCATCATAGCTAGATGCATCTGTAAGTTAATTGTTAAGGGTGGATCTAAAACTAGAGATAAGACTTTGGAAAGGAGAAAGTTAAGCTTAATTAGCCCATTCTCCAGGCCTTCTCAAACAGATAGTCTGGATGCTTATGTCTGTTCTTGGAGAGTACAGAGTTATCTCTGATAAGATACTTTCATCCATCCAGGGATGGTCCTAGATGGATGCTGCTAATGATGATAATTATAGAAAGGCCTGAAATTAGGGACCCTGGCTGAGTTACTGCACAGAAGGTTATCTAAATATTCCTTTAGTAGAGGGGAATAGTACCCAATAAATGATGAACAAGCTACAATAGCACATGAGAAATTTGTAGCAGGAAACAGCTAATAATCAAAAGCCAATATCACTAAGACTCCTTGAACCTCGGCTTGACCTCTGGAAGGCCCTTGGCTTCTTCCAGGTATTAGCTTATCATAATCAGCTAAAATCCTACTTCATATATTTTTGCAGCTTGCAGAAAAATGCTATATTCTGTAGATCTCTGAAGTGTTTGAAGACCACCTGTCTATCTAAAATATATCTCTGTTTGACCTTGAAAACATAACTAACATGGCAACAAATTTGATTGTTATAGATAATTATCTACTAACCTACATTTAATATCCTTTAAGGACTAGAACTGTACATTACATTTTCAAATGAGCTGCATAGATACAAATACCTTAAATAAGAGTAGAAACATTGGGCTGGAGAGATGGATCAGAGGTTAAGAGCACTGGCTGTTCTTCCAAAGGTCCTAAGTTCAAATTCCAGCAACCACATGGTGGCTCACAACCATCTATAATGAGATCTGGTACCCTCTTCTGGCAAGTAGGCATACACCCACCAGCAGAACACTGTATGCATAATAAGCAAATAAATAAATCTTAAAAAAAAGTAGAAACATGTACAGTATGTTCTAACAAAAATAACCTTAAATTTGTATCAATATATAAAAATGCCTTAAACAATGGTAGAAACTTATATACAATATAACAAAAATAACCTTAAAATTGTATCAATATACAAAAATCTATACCAGTGCAAAATATTTAAGACTAATATGGCTTTTCTAGTTTAAAAGTAGATTCAATAACCGAGGTGGCTAACCTTGTGGCAGCAGCCTGAGGAGGGAGTCCAGGGGAACCCATGGGGGAAAGGAGCCAGGGAGCCAGCCCTCTCAAGAGTGGACATGGGAACATGTGGGAACAGTGTGTGTGACGGTGAGAAGAGAGAGCACAGAGCTGCCTGAAGACAGAGCTGGCCGGTGGTGGGCGGCTAACTCGGGCAGCCTTTGGAGCCCAGGCACCTGTGGAGGAGTTTGGGTGGCAGCTGGAGGCTTTTGTAGAGAGGCTGCAACAGAAAAACCCCAGATGTGTGCAGAGGGCCTGGAGCAAGGGAGGAAAGCCTGCCGAGTCTGGTGGCTGCAGCGCCTGCAAAGCCAGGGACTGGTGGCTATCTCGTGCTTCCGTGCCCTGTGTTGGTGCCAGGTGATGCATTTATCTAATTATTCCTTATCAATAAAAAAATTGGGAGTCAGGTATGGGGTAAGAATCTGAATGATCAGAGAAGTGGAGAAGCCACCAGTCACCTCCTGTCCCTTCTGTTTGTCGATCCAAAAGGCTTGAGATCCCCTTCAGCCCTGCCTTACTATTTTCTGTCTCCTATCTGTCCTCAATCTAAGATCTCTATGGTTAATTGTGGTCAACTAGTGGCTAGCTCAGCCCTCTGACTCCAAGCAAGCTTCATTGTCAGAATACCATCAAAATATCATACAACAGTGTCTCTTCACAGCAACTGAAGCCCTAATTAAGACAACTAGCCATAGCCTTAAAGACTGTGGCAGGGGTGCCTCGGCCTCCTAGAACACTAGAGGGGTGTCGGACACTCAACAGTCGCTTCCTTGGACTCGGGGAAACATTTACAGTGACCAAATGGGAAACTTACCTAGTTGCCACTGGTGGATGGGGTGCTGAGCAATCAGTGAGCCAGAAGGTAAATGTTGTGGGTGGCCTGGAGATGAAGGACAGGGTCCCCATGCAGCTTAGACCCCAAAGGGGAATGCAGGCACCAGGAGAGCCTATCTGAGTCATGGCACCAATATAAGTGTTACAGCTTGGATGGAAAGGTATCCTGGCAGTGGGGTGTAGCAGGATTTGTCTTTTGGCTGCCGGCTCTCAAAAAAATGACATGAAGGAAGACTTACCATTAATTGTGAAAGCTTGGCCTATAGCTTAGGCTTGTCCCACTAGATCTTATAACATAAATTAACCCATTTATATTAATCTAGGTTTTGCCTCATGGCTTTTTACCTCTCTTCCATCTTTCACCTCCTGTTCCTCTTTGTGTCCTCTGGTGTCTCTCCTGCATGCCTAGATTAATCTCCTCTTCTCTCTCTGTCTGGAAGTCCTGCCTAACCTCTTCCTGCCTAGCTATTGACCATTCAGCTCTTTACTAAAACAACCAGAAGGCACCTTGACAAAGACACATCTTCACGGTGTACAAAAAGATTATTCTACAACAGTGGGGAGCCAAGGAATACCACAAAGTCACCCAGCACAGCAAACCTCACACAAGAGATTTATTGGGAGGGGAAAAAACCCAGGAGGGTGGTTGCCACTGCTCGGGCAAGAAGCAGAAGACAACTGAGCAGAAGACAAGATTTTATAGCATTTCTTGGGGGCAAGGCTTTCCAGGGTGGAGCTTTCCAGGGTTGGGATTGGTGGGATTTCAAGTCCTGAGCTTGGGCTTTTTACTTTGTAGAGCAGAGTCTCAATCTGGTCATTAGAGCAGTTAGAGTGTTCTGTGGGTGGAACCTGGCAGTTGGAGGTCCCCAGGGAAGGGGCCTGGCCACTCCTCAAGGGGCTTACAGTGAGGACTACTGTGGAATATTCCTTTACACTATGTGAATATCTATCACTGTGATTGGTTTAATGAAGAAGCTGACTGGCTAATAGCTGAACAGGATAAAGATAGGCAGGAGAGCTAAACTGAGAATGCTGGGAGGAAGAAGGGCGGAGTCAGAGGATATGCCAGCAGATGCAGAGGAAGCAGGAGATAAACATGCCATGCTGAAAGAAGGTACTGCCACGTGGCAGAGGGTAGATAAGAAATATGGGTTAATTTATGTAGAGACCCACAGAGGTTTCCTAGTGAGAACTTACTCAGGGTCCAAGAATCTGAGCTTGCTTTACCCAACAGGGCTGTATAAGGGGATGATTTGACCATGGGTATGGTTACCAGGTGATTGGAAGGGTCTACACTTGGCTGTGTGGTGTGCTTTGAACTAGCAAGGAGGATATCTTTTGCCCTGCCCCTTGGCATTGCTATAAAAAGCCCTTTTGAAGAGACACAAGGGGCCATTGGATTTTGATCCAGGTCCTCCCGAAGCTATCCTGTGTTTCTGTCTTTCTCCTCTTTGTTATCTTTCTATTTAAAAGTTTCTCATCCCCCTCTCCTCCTCATAGGAACCATTTAAAAGGTGGGAGCTGGCCTCCCACAAATTTAAAATATAAGATTTAGCTAGTAACAAGCCTGAGCTATCAATCGAGCATTTTTTTTAAAAAAAATCTATTTTCTTTCTTTCTTTCTTTCTTTCTTTCTTTCTTTCTTTCTTTCTTTCTTTCTTTCTTTCTTTCTTTTTCTTTCTTTTTTTTTTAAGATTTATTTATTTATTATGTATACAGCATGTATGACTGCAGGCCAGAAGAGGGCATCAGATCTCATTACAGATGGTTGTGAGTCACCATGTGGTTGCTGGGAATTGAACACTCAGGTCCTCTGGAAGAGCAGTCAGTGCTCTTAACCTCTGAGCCATCTCTCCAGCCCCCAATGGAGCATTTTTAAAAGACTTATTTATTTATTATGTATATGGTGTTCTGTCTGCATGTGTGCCTGCAGGCCAGAAGAGGGTGCCAGATCTTATTTACAGATGGTTGTGAGCCATCACGTGGTTGCTGGGAATTGAACTCAGGACCTTTGGAAGAGCAGTCAGTGCTCTTAACTGCTGAGCCATCTCTCCAGCCCCTGAATGAGCATTTATAATTAATATAAGCCTCAGTGTGTTTATTTGGGAGCTGCTGATGGGAGAGAAGCTTCCACCGACAGACTACGCTTGTCTTACGGGGATAAGCACCAACATTAAAAATGTAGTTAGGGATTATTCTGGTTTAGTAAAGTGGTTGTTGTTTATTTTCCTCCAAAATCCATGACTTCACTAGCCCTGGATAGCTGGTTAGGTTTCCAGTACCAGGCATGGTTTCCCTCTTGTTAAGCAGGTCTTAAGTGTAATTAGAGAGCTGTTGGTTACTGCTAAGGTATGCATGCCACTACCGCACCCTTAGGTTGTTGTGCCATGCTGGTTGTTGTGTGGTTCATAGGCATCATAGCTAGGTAGGACTGTTGGTTACCTTCCTTCTTTGGAAGCTTGCACGATACTTTCTGGTACCATGAAAGCTGGTCCTCAGGGAGGATTTATTGTTACGTGTATTTATTTATTATTTACTTGGAGATGAGATCTGTCTACATAGCCCTGGCTTCCCTAGAACTCACTATGCAGACCAGGCTGCCCTCAGACTCAGAGATCCGCCTGCCTCTGTCTCCTGAGTGCTGGGATTAAAGGCGTGCACCACCATGCCCAGCTACTGTTACTTTTAAAAACCAACTTCTAGGGCTGGGGCTGTAGCTAGTGATGGAAAGCTTGTCTGGTATCCGAGAGGCTCTTGGTTCAGTTTCTGGTACTGTCAATACACGAAAATCAGTGACCTCAGAGCTGGGGAGATGGTTCATTGGGTGAAGTGTCTCTCTAGTGTGAGTGCCTGATTTTTGAATCCCTGTGTAAAGCTGGCCATGTAAAGGTAGTGCCTGCTGGAATCCCGTTGCTCCTACTGTGAGATGGAGGGCAGGGATGGGGAATGTCCAGAAGCTCAGACAGCTGGCCTGGGGTACCATCAACAAGCAAGGTAAAAGGTGTGACCCAACAGCTGAAGCTGTCCTCTGCCTTCCATGTACTATAACATGGACGGGGACACACACACACACACACACACACACACACACACACACAGCTTCATCGATGGAGGCTCATGTCTACAGTTCCAGCACCTGAGAGGTTGAGGCAGGATGACCAAAGCCTGCCTGAGCTGCAGAGAGTCAACTTCATTGAGGCATATTTTTTTTTTTTTTTTTTTTTTTTTTTTTTTTTTTTTTTTTTGTTTTTCGAGACAGGGTTTCTCTGTGTAGCTTTGCGCCTTTCCTGGAACTCACTTGGTAGCCCAGGCTGGCCTCGAACTCACAGAGATCCGCCTGGCTCTGCCTCCCGAGTGCTGGGATTAAAGGCGTGCGCCACCACCGCCCGGCATTGAGGCATATTTTACATAAAGTGAATAGTAAAACTAAATACAGACCTACCCAGAGAGACTGGAGTTACAGGCCTGAACCACCACACCTGGCTAATTGTATATATATTTTTTAACATCTTTGTGTAGCTTTATCTGCAGGTGACCTAGAAAGAGTAGAGTGGGCTGGGCCATGTTCCTTTCTGGGTTTTCTGGAGAAGCAACGATCTTGTTCCAAGTTATTTTAAATGAATAGAAATTTAACCTTGATCATACAGATATAAAAGAAGACACAAAAAAGAAACAAGAAAAATTCAGTCCATTTGCCCCGTTTAAATTTATTTATATAACTTTTTGGTGCTGGGACTTGAACCTCATGTGTGATAGGCAGTGATTCTACCACCGAGTGGTCCCTTGTCCCCCCTATTTTGAATTATGATGTCTTCGTTTTACATCCTTTTAAACTGTCAATCTCTTAATAAATTAGTGTAGTTATCCTTCGTGCTAAACACACAGCAACCTATGCCCCATGCTCTTATTGATGTATTAACATCTCTTTCTTCTGGTGGTGATGACTTTGTTCAGCTTTTGGGGGGGTATTTTTCTCTTTTTTTCATTTCTGGTAGCCATTTGGCTGGGCCTGGCACCGTTGGTTGGCAAAGCCTCCCCTCAGCACACTGTATACACCATCCTCCTCCTTTCTGGCCCCAGAATGTTTCTGTTGAGAAATCTGCTGGCGGGTGAAGTACAAGCCAGTGTGTGCTATTCATTCCCTTTTTCTTCTCGCTTGGGGATCCTCTTTCTGTTTTTGATCCCCGAGAGCTTGAATCCTGCTGCCTTGGGGTCCATTACCTTGGAGCTGAAAGACCAGTGACTTTTAACCTCTGTATGGTTGGAGGATCCTTGGCCTCTCCCTGGCAGGACTCATACTTCCTCTTTTATGAGGGCCAGCTCGTCTGGAGGTCAATGGCCTTTCTTCTGTTTTTTCCCCACAAACAGCAGATCTTTGATCAAGAGATGGGGACTAGGGTTTCTTGTCTTTCCTCCAGGAGTGTCTTGCTTTTGCACAATAAGGGAAAGACTGAGGATTCATGTCCTGGAGGCCCAGGTGACTGAGGGGAAGAGCATGATGATGACTGTGGCCTCCAAATATCACCGGGGGCCTACCCTCGGCCTTTAGAAACATGCTGAAATTCCAGCCACTTATTTTTTTTCCAGTTTGCTCTTTACATTTGTTAGCAAAATACTATAGACTGAGATATTGTATAATTAACAAAAACTTGATTTCCACATTTCTCTGGGGCCGAGGATGTTCAAGGTGAAGTAACCAGCAGTGCTGGGGTTGAGCAGGGCTTTCAGACTCATGCTCGGTTAGCTTTCTTACACAGCCCAGGACCTCCTGTCTAGGGATGGTGCCACCCACAATGGGCTGGGCCCTCCTAGTTCATTAACAAGCAAGACAGTCCTCTACAGACATGCCTGTAGGACAATCCCCCAAATGAGACTTCCCAGGTAACTCCAGCCTCTGTCAAGCTGACAGAGCTAACTAGACAGTGTTTTGTAGCCAGGTCCCCCACACAGTGAAAGGAGGGAGCCAGCTCTCTGGCATCTCTGCTCTGAGGGCACAAACGGTACTCATGAAGGTTTCAGTCATCTTCCAAAGGGCCCACTTTGCAATACCATCACATTGGCAGTTGGGTTTCAGCAGATGCATTGGGTGGGAGACCTGCTGCCCTCCAGGACAGACGCCGTCTCTTCAGTGGTGGGTCCCTCCCATGGGATGAGACTTTCCTCCTCCCCCTCCCCAGAACCACATCACTCTTGTGTCTGTGTTTCCCCAGAAGCAGTGGAGCCCAGAAATGAAGGTTTCTTGTCTGTCTTCCAAGAATGTCTTGTTTTTGTGCTATAGGATAGAAGATTCTGGAAAGCAACTTGGAATGAAGCCGTTTATGTGAGGACAGTTTCCTGGGTGGCCTTGGACTGAGCCAATCCCCTGGCTTTCCTGCTTGTATTTGTCAAAATAACAAGAATGTCTAGTGACCAAGACATCCTGAGATAAGGAAGAGCTGGCTGAGACTCTGTACTCTGTCCCTGTCCCACGCAGGGACAGGCTGCCTTACCACAACTACATGCAGCCTGTTACATTGTCCCAAGGATCTGGGAGCTGAGAGGGCCAATTTCTGGGGCTCCTCAACTGCACTGTAAGTGGGACCTGTATATGAAATGCCGTCTGCCTCAGGTCACTGTGGAAGACCCACTAGTTGTGACCTCTGGGCTTTTGGTGACCCTTGCTGACTTCATGTAATGTGTATATGTGTGAGAGACGAAGTGTGTGTGTGTGTGTGTGTGTGTGTGTGTGTGTGTGTGTGTGTGTGTAAGTTATTCCACAGAGTACAGGCTCCCAGCAGGGGTAAGGCTAGTCCCTGGAGCACCTTGCATGGATCCTGCAGTGGGTCCTGATGCCTCTTCAAGCAGGTAGTCACACTTCAGAATCTGACGCACTTGGTGACCATGTGACCTCAGGTCTCTGATGGATTTAAGAAGAGTCACAAGTCACTATTCTGCTGATAAGTTTGTTGTTTCCTCCTGGCTGGGAGGGGGTGTGCTCTCTCCCACAGCTTTCCATTCTCTAGGGAAATGGAACCCCAGAGTGAATCAGTCTCTTAAGATCAAGGAACTTCAACTTGTTTCAAATAAAACCAGCTCATGGGGCCTCAGATGGAGAACAATACCATATACAATGTTTCCAGGGAGGGAGAGGTCCCCACACCTGCAGAATCTGTCTTTAGAAAATTACAGAATTCTGAAGAATGAAACCAGAGAAGATCTAAGTGGCTGACCGTGCTCGTGGATCAGAAGAATTAACATAGTAAAAAGTCAATTCCCTCCAAATGATCTACATTTTTAGTGCAATTCCCATAAAAATCCCAGAAAAGCTTTCTGTAGGCATAGGCAAGCCTATTTTAAAGCTTATATAGAAAGGCACGAGCCCCAAGTAATAAAGCCCAGGAGAACAAAGAGGAGGAATTACTTGAATTGATACATGGGAATTTAAACAGTGCTGCGCTGGCAGAGGGATAGACATGGAACAGACAGGCGTGCAGCCCAGAGGCAGAGCGCTTGCCTGGTGTGGGAGGCTCTGGCTTCCACCCCCAGCAATCCCATCCCAGGAGAGGAACCCAAAGCCGCAGGGGGTGATGGTGGCTCACTTGCTATCCCAGCACTCAGGAAGCAGAAGCAGGATGGGGAGTTCAAGGTCAGCTTCAGCTTCAGCCTGGGCTCACAAGACTCTGAGCTCCCTCCCCGCGCGCGCACGTGTGTGTGTGTGTGTGTGTGTGTGTGTGTGTGTGTGTGTGCAGAGCAGTGACTCTCAGCCTTCAGGTCTCGACCCCTTTGGGGTTGCATATTACATATTTACATTACAGTTCATAACAGTAGAAAAATTACAGTTGTGAAGTAGCAACAAGACAATGTTATGGCTGAGGGGTCGTCACAACCTGAGGAACTGTATTAAAGGGTCGCAGTATTAGGGAGGTTGAGAACCACTGCTGTAGAGCCTGAGGTTGATACTGTGAATCATCCTCCATCACTCTTCTACCGTCTTCACGGAGGCAGGGTCTCTCAATCAGTCCTAGAGCTTGCTGGTATGGCATGTACACACCCTCATCTTGCACTGTCTAGTTTTATGTCAACCTGACACAAGCGAGAGTCATTTTGGAAGAGGGAACTGCCGCAGAGAAAATAATCCTACCAGACTGGCCTGTGGGCAAGTGTGTGATGCATTTTCTTGATGAATCATAGGGGAGGGCCCCACTCCCTGGGGCGATGTCACCCCTGGGCTGGTGGTTCTGGGTACTATAAGAAAGCAGGTTGAGCCAGCCATGAGTGAGGAAGCCAGTAAAAATACTCCTCCTGGCTTCTGGTTCAATCCTGCCTCCGGGTTCCTGCCCTGACTTCCTCAGAGGTGTGAGCTGAAATAAAACCCTTTCCTCCCCAAGTTGTTTTTGGTCATGGTGTTTTATCACAGCAATGGAAACCCTAATATATATATACACATATATACCCACACATGAAAATATTAACAATAACACACACACACACACACACACACACACACACACACAAATGGTAAGCTCTGAGGGAAAGGTTTCTGTTAGTTCCCAGCTCTGGCCCTAGGAGGAGAGGATGGCTTTGCTGATACAGTCCCCGTGTGGTATGGGGAAGATAACAGGGAGCAGCTGGCAGACCTGGCCACACTGGCTCTTACAGCAAGCCCACTCTCCGAGAGACCATTAACCCCTTCGTCCTCCAATCTCACAAATGAGTCCAGCTACCCAGTGAGGGTGGAGCCCCAGCCACCTCTTGATGGTCCCATAACGGTTCCTCATAGTAGATCACCAGGCGGATTAAATTCAACGGGAGTTTCAGGGGTAAGCCATACTGACCCAACCCAAGCAGGGATGTGTGGTTGTATTTCTTTCTCATATTAGTAGTAATCGCTGGGTTATTGACTAGCCTTGCTTTATCTTGTAGTTGCTTACCTCCCCACACCTGTGTGTGTGTGTGTGTGTGTGTGTGTGTGTGTGTGTGAAGTGCATTCCTTCATTACTCTCCTCTCTATTTATTGAGGCAGGCTCTCTAGCTGAACCCAGAGCTCTCTAATTCCATCTAGTCTATACATCCAGCTTGCTCCAGGGATCCCGAGTACTGCCTCCAGAGTACTGGGATCACAAGCGGCCATCTCGTTTCAGCTACCTGGCTTTTAGTTTCTTTTTTGTCAATACTGTACCCCTCACCCCCATCCCCTACCCCGGAGGTCAGCACCAGGGTTGGGAGTGCTCTGGAAGCAGTGCTCATCAAACAGGAGGCACCGTCTACACAGTGAAAAGCCGGCAGCCCTAATTTCAAATCTAAGGGCTTGCACACGGGATACTGAGTCCCGGTTTTCTTCTTTCTCCCCTGCAGACTGAAGTCCCTGAGCGGGAGAGCACGCATACAAGGCCTGAAACCACAGCCTGAGTGAAGGCTGGTGAGACGCTGAGATGGGCAGAGCCCTTGCCTCATAGCTTCTTCCTGGAGATGCCTGGCTCCATCTCTACCCTCCCACCCCTTGGGAACTCAGGACACAAAGCCTGTGCATTCAAGCCCTATCTACGCTTCCACTAACAGTATCATTTTGCTTTATTGAGTGCCATCTGCCCAAGTAAAGGAGGACTAACATCGTGCATAAGTTTAGACTGGTCTGGACCTTTGAGGCTGGTGGGTGTTTATGTGTATGTCTGCTCTTCTCTCGACACACGAGGTTCCGGAGGACTTGCAGCGCTACACAGGGGTTGGATGGAACTTGCGCCCCATCTCAAGTTAAGTCGAGTCTTGGGCCGGTGGAGAGCCCGGCCTGTGTGTTCGCAGCTTTCCAGTAGGGGGCGCCCACGCTCCGCGGAGAGGCCGCCGTGGGCGGAGAGGCCCCGCTTAGGCTGGCTGAGACTACCATTCCTCTGTTCAGAAAAAGAAAGTGAGATTGTGAAAGGAGATTGCTTAATCTTTTAAAATCCCGGCTCCATAACACCAAGCCTCTCTTTAGAGTTCATGAGCACGAGAGGGGTTGCTTTCCCGCAGCTGAGCTGCCTAGAGCCACTCAGAGGCAAGGACTTGGACTCAGTGACTTTTGTCCCTTCAGACATCCGAAGCTGCCAGGAAGTGTGTGAGCCAAGGTACTGGGCAAGGCCGAAGTTTCAAACCCTCCATCTGTCCCCACCCCCATCCTCTTGGCATTCTGGGAAACAGAAACCTCCTCCTCCTTTCCTGCCTTTCCACTTTCCTGCCTTTCCTCTCTCAGCCCAGAGGCTTCAGAGATGGCTGGGTGCATCAGAGGACTCCCTGTATACTATCCAATCACACCACATCTAGGTCCTGCCCATTCCCGGATTTGTGTATCTGGACAGCCGGACAGTGGGACAGTGATCTGAGCCAAAGGTGGGGTCTTCCTTCCTTGGCAGCCTGACTCTCAGGATGTGTCCGGCCGTCAGACACTGCTCTACTCTTTGGGCCCTCACTGTGGGCCAGGCCTTCTGCTGCTTGCTGGGAGTGAGGCAGGAAATAGGGAAGCCAGGCTTTGTCCCAGGGACTGTGCTTTCCGGGGAGAGGGGGATGGTCTAACTAGTAAGCACCCCAACAGTTACAGGTGGAGAGGACAGAAGCCACAAGAGCCTTGGGTGAAGAATAACCCAGAACTAGACATCTGCACTCCCAGTGTGTGGGAAGCTGGGACTGAAAAATCACAAGTCTGAGGCCAGCCTGGGCTATATAGAAAGATCTTGTCTTAAAAATGAATTGAATTGATCGATGATCGACTGATTGCATGAGAAAAAGGCTAACGAATTAACATTTAAGCCATGAGCGGGCAGGTGAAATGGAGTCAGCTGTGCAGAGGCCAGGCAGGCAGAAGGAGCGACAGAAAAGGCAAGATCACAGCCATTTTCATGAAAGCTCCTGTGGCTCCTGGGCGGGGGTCTGACAGGAGCCGGAACCCCAGAGGAAACTGATGGTATAGTTCCGCGGGGTCTCTGTGTGGATGCTGCCGCAGGGTTGAGAGGGTGGGGACAGGCGGGGATTCGGGCTGGTGTGCAGAGGTGCCCTTGACCAAGGTGGCAGGGGACTGGCATGCACTGCGGGCAGGAATGGAGCCTACAACAGGAGCTCGGACCCCACGCTTCCTCTTCTTGCCCTGTCCTTGGGGTGGGTGGACGGGTGGGTTCTACCAGCAAGCATCGGGCTCCAGACCTCAGCCTGGCGTCAGAGCATGCTCACACTGTGGCAGACCCATCCTCGAGTCCAGGTGAAGCTGAGAAGTCCTCGGCTGCACTAACTCGTGGAAACCCCTGCCCCAGAGCTTAGCATTTGTACCCACTAGGACTCTGGTGACGTCTGTCCTCCTCTTCCGGACCTAGGTGAGCGTGAAGCAGTGGTGGTAGTTGGGGGTGGGGGGCCTCACAACAACAAAGCCCCTTTATCTTTTGACCTCCTTTCTAAATTACCCTCGCTGCAGAGAACAACGTGATTCTTTAGTCCCCTGGAAAGTGGCTGAAGGGCACCACCCAGGCACAGCAAACAGAGCAGAACCCATCCTTGGAGGTGGAGGGGGATGCTGCAGCCGAGTCTGTAACCAAGGACCTAGCCTACATGGGGTTCACATGGCCAAGATGTCCCTTCGCCGGGCAGGCTGGGGAGACCCGAGGGACTTTCTCTTTCCTTGGTCTTTGTGGGACTCGTCCTTCAGGTCTCGTCTCTCTGGGTGCAAGTGAGCCTGGCACAGCCCCCCTTCCACTCCAGGGGTGTCCCTAGCTGAGCTCTACTCATCCTGCAAGGCAGGCTGGCTGACTCCACCTATAAACGAAGCCTTGTGCTTCAGATAGTGCGTGCAGCTTGCCCAAGGTCACACAGCAAGCGCATGTCCTTAAACTCCCACTGGTATGCACTGTGGTGGCTGCAGACTTGTTGCCCTGCAATGCAAACCTATTGTTAGACCAGAAGACCCCTCAATGGCAGGAAACTATGGGTACTCAAGATCACACAAATCTTCTTAAAGGACCAAGAAAACACCAAGGTGGGGCCCAGGCACAAGACTGGGGTTACATTTGAGATACCACAGCACGGTCCTGAGATCCACCTTAGCTGATGGGACCCCCTCCCTTTCCCCAAAGTCAGCTGCTTCTCTTTCCTTGGAAATGCCTGGGAAATGTCAATGGTGGGCCCTCCCTCCTCCCTTGAGTCGAGTAGCAGCTCAAATATATTATACATATTAAAAGAATATATTCTCTGGCAGCCCTGAAGGGGATAATGAAACCTATATATATATATCTATATATTTATACACAATGGATTGGCTGGGAATGCTCCGAATATCCCTCCAGCTGTGGCAATCCTTTGATATATGGCACAGGACCGATGCCTCCCCACCAGCGCCTGGCGGGAGACATTAAAGATTTAAAAAAAAAAAAAAAAGAAGAAGGAAGGAAGCAGAAGAAGGAGAAGAAAAAGGACGCAGCTGCTTTCGCCTGTGGCTGTACAGCGGGAAGCTGTGTTTAAATATTAAAACCACCCATCACCCAGCCCAGCTGTCTGCCCCCTCCAGTGGCCTGGGACTGCATTGGGTCTCCTGGAGCTCTGAGAGGCTGGAGTTAAGTCCAGACAGTTGTGGCTAGACCTAGTAAAGGAGCGAGGGTGAGGGAGGGTGGGGGTGGGGTGGACAGGTGGGCTTCAAGTCAGACTTTAGCCTTCGGCTTATCTTGTCTGGGGAAGGGGCTGCTGTGGGAGTGAGGAAGGGTGTGGGCAGTTTGAGACAGATTTAGGCTTCGTCCTGAGTGGTGCTTTGGCACGACACGACCTTGACCTTGTCCTTACGCCATGAGAGATTTGGACTGGTTTTGGGAATTTTAGGGTCTCTAGGAATCCTCAGACGTTACTTGCCACTTAAGGGCAGCTCTGAGGAGTTGGGGGGCAGAGAATCCCTTTCTCTCACTGCTGACTCTTCAGGGTCCCCGGCAGGTCTGATTTCCTCTGTGTCCCAGTGTACGCAGGAGAGGCACTCTGTAGGTGTCTGTTAGTGATCAGGGACACAGAAAGCCTCACCATGCTCAACGACATGGTTAGAGGTGCTCAGAAGTGACCTTCAGGAAGGGTCTTGCAGGGACAAGCGCTGGACACTGAAGGAATCCAAACAGAGGTCAAGTGAATGAAGACACCAGAGAGAAGTTTCAGCCTTTGACGGGAGCTGGCTGCGACATCCCTTCCAGTCCCACATTTCTATGATTTTAATTTCTGATGATTATATTGAACTTCAGCAATGGCTGGGGAGAGGTGAGAGCAAGCAATTGGGGGGTTCTCCATGCCTGTGGAAAGTCTCGGTACATGGCTTTGCCCCCTGAGTGCCTCTTAGGGTGAGCACATTCCAGGGTTAAAAGACTCATAGTTTACTATGCCCTCACTTTGGACTCACGCCAAATATTTTATCTCCTCACCTGCAAGGGCAGAGTTCCTCCTCCAAAGGAAAAACAGGCAGGCCCATCATACCCAGCCAAGTGAGCACTCTGGGTAGACTCCAGCATGGATCTCTCGGAAGGGTTCATCAGGGCAGTGTAGACGATGTTAGGACATTTGCTCACACTGTCCTTCTTGAACAAACCTATAAATAAGAGGTTTTTCAGATCAGGACACTCCATATAGGATTCCAAAATCTCAAATTTCCATAACTGGATTTTCTTAAGTGCCTATGAGTCAAGAAAACTTTCTGGTGGGTGTGGTGGGCAATCTCAGCATTCCAGAGGCAGAGGCAGGTGGATCTTCGTGAATTTGAGGACAGGTTGGTCCACATAGTGAGTTCCAAGTCAGCCAGGGCTGCACAGTGAGACCCAGTTTCAAAAAAATAAGATAAAGAAGAGAGAGAGAGAGAGAGAGAGAGAGAGAGAGAGAGAGAGAGAGAAGAAAGGAAGGAGAGATGGAAGGAAGGAAGGAAGGAAGGAAAGAAGGAAGGAAGGAAGGAAGGAAGGAAGGAAGGAAGGAAGGAAGGAAGGAAGGAAGGAAGGATTGAACTAGGGTCTTGTGTATGGCAGCTAAGCACCATATACCATCTCTTTTTTCTCCATGATTTGTATTTGGAGCACTGTCGTGCCACATTGCTCAGGCAGACTGAAAATCCAGTTCTCTTTTCTCAGCCTCCTGAGTAGGCTGGAATTGCAAACTTGTGCCACCAAGTTTAGCAGCAAACCAAGAAGTCTTCGAAAGGATGGTCCAGTTAGGAGTTTCCCCAGCATGTGAACAGCTGTGGCGCTCAGCCACACCTGGAAAGCCTGCTGGTTGTTCCTTGGGTGCCACCCAAGCTCCAGAAAGCATGCTTCTTTTTTAACTTAGAAAAAGACAAAAGTGCTTGCTGCACCCATGATGGACTGAGGCTCGGGTAGGAGTTTGGGAAGGAGATCCATCCATCCATGCTGCACTTATTAAGTCCCCTCCAAAAAAAAAATGCCGCCAATAACACCCTCTGGTTTTCGGGTATGAATACCCCACAGGGCTGATGTCAAGTGCCAGCAACTTAGCAACTGGATCCCAGGGGCTCTTTATCATTTTCCCATCTCCCTTCATGGCCCAGTAAAAGCCAGGTCCAAGCCAGGTGTGGTAGCAGACACCTTCATCCTAGACCTTCGGCGGCAGCAAGATTGTTACAAGTCTGAGGCCAGTCTGGACCTTATTGGAGATAAAATGCAAGGTCTAGTACACTGACAGATCCAGAAGAGTCAGAAGGCTGTAGCAATGGGGACAGCTGTTCACGCAGGAAAAGAAAGGCCTGTGCTGATCCAGTATGACCTGTGGATCACATTGGAAGCTCTGCTACTTCTGGTGGAGGAAGGCACTGAATGGCAGAGCAGGACAGGAAGTGTAGTGGCAGGGTGACTAGGAAGGGTGGCCACTGTCCTGGGTCTACACACTGCTAAGCTTGTTAAGGCAGCCATTATCCCGACCCTTGTTGTTACTTACCAGTGATCATCCTGTAGATGAGCAAATTAGCCCAAGAGGCAGAGGATTGTCTATCTATCCACACCGCTAGAGTCAGAGTACACCACCAGCAAATCTACAAAGACCACGGTGCATTGGGCTGAGGCTGAGGCTTAGCTGGTAGAGTGCTAGCGCAGCATGCGCCAAGCCCTGGGTTCCAATCCCAGCACTGTATAAACAGGGTGTGGTGGGGCAAGGCTGTAATCTCAGCACTGGGGAGGCAGGAGCGGGAGGATCAGAAGTCCAAGGCTGTTCTCGGCTAAATGGTGCATTAGAAGGCAGCCTGAACAACATACGAATAGTGTGTGTGTGTGTGTGTGTGTGTGTGTGTGTGTGTGTGTGTGTGTGTGTGTGTGTGTAATACAGCTCTGGGCAGACTTACACTGTGCTAGGTAAAAGTCATCTAGAAATGATGTAAATGACCAGGAGGATGTGCATCAGTTTTATGCAGAATATTACATCATTTTATATAAGAGGCATGGGCATCCTCTGATTTTAATACAGGAGTGGAGTTTGTAACCAACACCCCGTGGCTGCTGAGGGACATCTGTGTCTGCTCGTGGCCACCCTGCTGCCTGGAGATAGACTGGTAGTGGCCGAGCAGCTATCTGCCTGGAGCCTGAACCATGCTCGGGAGCCTGCCTTGCTGCTTAGGTTGGGGTCTGAGGAGCAGACCTGGAGACAAACATTTACTCTGAAGGTGGGCATGAACGAGCAAGAGACCCGGGAAGGCTGCAGGGCTGCCCAGCGAAGGCGGGGACCCGAGCAAGGGGAGGACTTCAGAAGTGCCCTACCTGGTCCCATGCGGGGTGGGGCCTGTGTGGAGTAGAGTCTGGTGAGGGCGGACCTTTCAGACTCTTGCACCTGTCAGTCACTGGCTAAGGCTCACTGCAGTGTCTGATGTCACAGGGACTCTGAGTGTGCCACAGTCCCAGGTAAGGCCCCTGAGTCGGGGCTACTTGTTAGCATAAAAACAGAGAGACTGGGGACATAAGGAGCGAGCCTGAAGAGTGCAGGAAAGGCGTGGTCCCACAAGGGCTTGTCCTGTCCTTAGAGCAGCCCTAGGTGGTATTATTTGGACTTTTCAGATGGGAAATCCAAGGTACAGAGGAGTGGAGCAACTTGCCCAGCACCACACAGCCAGAGGATGTCACAGCAGGGCAGAGCCCTGGCCAGCTGGGTCCTGAACTCTCAGGTCCTGTCACCTTCCTCTGCAGGGAAGGGGGACGTGGCTGGAGCGGGAGGGAAAGGTGCCAGGTGTAGCAGGGAAGGTGCCTGATGAGCGGGGGGTGGGGGTAACACTGGGTGTGGCAGAGAGAGGGGGTCCACACAAATTCCCTTGCCCACCCAGCGTCCTCAGCCCAGCTCTCTGCAAACGAGAGCAACAAGTACCTGTCCTCTCTGTTGTCTAAGAAGTAAGGTGCCAGCCCAGCCCCCCGGGGGCTGAAAGCACTAGCAGGGGTGCCAGCTGGGAGCCGGGCTTTGGCCTAGGAGAGGAGAGGCTGTGCTAGACTGCTAAGCCTGGAGTGTTTGGTGGGCAGTGTCCTTGGGAGGGGCCGGGTCTGGTGTACTTCCCATCCACTGAGCCATTGCAGCCCCAAGGCACTCTAGCGGTTATTATTTATCCCAGCAAATGCTGGAGAATTCCAGAACAGCCAAGCCATTGCTCTGGGTCATTCAGTCAGAGAAGAGTAAGCAGGGTTTGACTCCAGGTCTCCTGTCCTGTTTCTCTCTGTCTCTCTGTCTCTCTGTCTCTCTGTCTCTCTGTCTCTCTGTCTCTGTCTCTCTCTCTCTCTCTCTCTCTCTCTCTCTCTCTCTCTCTCTCTCTCTCTGTGTGTGTGTGTTTCTGTCCCTGTGTGTGTATAAAATGACACTGGGCCCTAGCTCACTTACTGTGTTAGCATATATGAAGTTCCACCGACCTGCCCTGTGCCAGGCAGAGTGTGTGTTGGGGTGGGGTGGGCGGAATGGTAGGGAACAGAGCAGGCCTGGCCTCAGAATGCTCACTGCCCTGGAAGGAGAGGGCACTCATATGGCTTCTTCTTGCAGCCTCTTTCTGCCCCCAGAGTGTCCAGCTGGGCTGGGGTCAGGGAGGCCACCAGAGCTGAGTAGGGTCAGCTGGCAGGTACGGAAGATGGTGGGAGGGACTTGTGATCCAGCCAGGGGTCTGCATGTGCCAAGGCCCAAGGGGCTGGAAAAGTGGGGCCCCAGGAGCTGCATGAGAAGACAAAGTGGCCAGAGAGAAGAGCTGAGGTTAGAGGCTTTGCCTAAGATCCCAGGGCAACATGAATCTGCTTTTAGCGGGGACCATCTTTACTACAGTGTGGGCTGTGGACAGAAGGTCGGAGGGGCAGCCGGGCACCAGGAGAGGCTGCCCGTATCCAGAAGTGAGGGAAGCATGTGGCTGTGTTAACACTGTGGCTTAGACGGCTTGTGACCTGAAGCCGGGGTTCCTCTTCCCTCTCATACTAGCTGATGCCTAGCCATGGCCAAGGCTTGTGGGTGATGAGTTCTCTTAGTCATTGGCATTGTGCCGGGATCAAAGGAATCCAGGCTGGGAATGGAGCTGGTGGTGTCCAGTGGAAGGACAGTCTCAGTCCAGAACTGCCTCCTCAGGCCCGAGAGTGGAGCTCTGGACTGTAGCAATGGACTTCCAATGGGATACTTTAGCCAGGGATTGGGGTGCAGGTGGGAAGGGCAATATTCATAGTTGAAAGCCTCTGGAATCCCGACAGGTCCCCCAGCCTGCCTTCAAAGCCTGAAGTAACAAGGGCTCCTGCCACCAGCATCCACAGATCTTCCATTCTCAGGATTTCAGGGCCAAGAAACAGCTTTGGCACCTGCCTGTCACTCCAGTACCATCCGCAGTCCTTTGGCTATGCAAATCTTCCAGATGCCCTTTTTAAAGATGTACGTCTTCAGGAAGTCCTCCAGGTCCATAATGACAGACAGTGGAGATCAGAACTGCTAGTTGGCTAGGACTCTGTGGGGCCAGTACTTAGAGGAAGATTGTCAATCCAGGTCACCATACTCTGGCTGAGGGGTCCTCTTAGAGGAAGGAAGTACTGCAAAATTATTAGGGAGACAGGAAAGTGCGATAAGGTAAACTGAGGAAGCAAGCAGGCCAGAGTAAACACCCTAGTAATAAACACCTTAGTCCGTGGTGGTGCTCCTGGCAGCCGTCTCCAGAAAGTGGTAACACCGCAGTTAAGCCAGAGTGTTGCTTCGCAACCATCTTTACGATTAACACCGGGTACACTGCAAGCTGCATGACCAACACCTTAGTGGGCAGCCATACTGGAGTCAACAGTGTACACAGGGCTCATGGCGACCCTTCCATCCGCAGCTAATTCCACAGCAGCACCTGCTCTGCCAGCCCTCCAGTTGGCAGGAGGCAGGGGCAAGGGCCCAGCCTCAGTTAGGACCGGACTGGCATTAAGGAGCCTGGGGAGACAAGGCAGTTTGCCCCACCATCCCGCCTGGTGGGGGCACCCACAGTCCCAGCCAGGTCTTCTCCGGCAGCAGGCTGGGTCACCCCTCCAGCTCTGTGCACCCCAGCCAGCCTCACTAGCTGCAGTTGCTCAGCTCAGGACCCTGGCGAGCATGTGAGTAGAAGATGAAAACCGCCAGGACGTGAAATGCATTATGCAGCTCGGCCTGCCCACCCCTGCCTCCCCCAGGGGCCTCGCTTCCTCTTTTGTGTCAGAGATGAAAGTCCAGACAGAAGTGTGTGGGAGCCGAGAGTGACTGGCAGCCCCTCTCTCCCCCCACCTCCTCTGCTCCTTCCTCCCAGCTAACCCCCCCCCCTCCCCCCCAGTCTGTCTCTAGCTCTCTGTACCGCTGCCTGGCTGGCTGAGTCTGCTGGCTGAGTCTCTCCTCTACCTGGCATTCCTGCTGACTCTCATTTCTGGATCCTTCTGCTGGCCCGCCATCTTTTTTCTGCCTCTTCCTCCACCTCACCTACCTCATCTTGATGTGTCCTTTCTTATGCTTCTCTTTCCTAGCTTTGCATCTCCTATCATTCTCCAGATGTTAACCCAATACCTCTTCCTCCAGGAAGGCTTCCTTGACGCCCAGCCTAGCTGTCCCCAGTCCTCTTCCCTCCTGGAAGTGTGTCCTTGCTTTGAGCACTGCTACTAGGAAGAGATGAATACCATCTGTAGCCTGGGTTCCTGGTGCATAGTAGGTGCTTAATAGATGGTTGCCTTTCTCTCTGACTTGTCCCAGCTCCCTGGGTGCCCCCACTTCTTCCCAGTCCCAATGTCTCCTGGTGGCCCTGCTGGGCCTTGGCTCTCAGACTCCTGTTCCCACGGCTCTCAGAGTGGGGACTGGTGCCAGCACGAGGCTCTAAGTGATAGGTGCCAGGCCAGGAGGCACCCATCATTCCTTTGTTGAAGAAATGACAGGACCAAAGAGAAAGGGACTTAACACTTCAATCCAACAACTGGACCAACATGCCTTGTGACCCTGGGCAAGTCACGACATCCATTCTCCATCTGTGGGGGGTGACAAGGGGCAAGAAGGACAATGGATGAATGTGGGCTCTGGATGGCGAAAGGCTTCTCGGTGGCTGTGACCTCCCATACCTGACCTAAGAGAACGAGAGGTCAGTCTGCAGCTCCCAGTGAGCCCAGACCTGGGGCCTTGAAATGCTAGGGCTCCTTAGCGAGAGGAATCAGTGGAAGGGAAGTCAATGCTGTGTGATTATTGAGCACCTACTGTGTACAGACACCAGGCTCTTGGGCTCCACCACAAGGAGAGCAAGAGTCTATCTGGCTTCCCAGAAGGTTCTGCGGCATTGCCGGCCCTAGAGCTGGCACGGAGCACTTGGGTGGTAGGGATATCAGGATGGGACAGCCATCATACCACCCTACTGTGCGCAGGCAGTGGGGACACCCACATGGGACAGCTGATAGGATCACCCCACTGTGTGCAGGTGACAGGGATGCCAGGGCGATAAGCATCAGGACCACCCTGGCCAGCTTGAATGCAGGCACCTTGATTTGGCTTGTGAGAAATTTCCCAGCAGGCCTGTCACTAGAGGTCAGACCCCAGATCCTCCTGACTCCTGGGCCCTTGTTCCCTGGGGCCCTTGGCTCCACCTACCCTCTATCAAGTCAGTCTTGCTTTCACTGATCTTGAAGACCCCCTAGTGTTGTTCAAGTTTCTAAAGGTCTTTTAATAAAAATCCTGCAGTCAGATATTGTGGTAAATGCTGAAAGATCAGAGAGACAAAGGAACAAGCCACTGCCATGTCTTACCCCTAGGACTCCTCAGCCTGAAAAGCCTTTAGTTCCTGTCTCCTCATGCCTTGTATACCTTTCTGCACCCAGCCATTAAAGGCATGTGTGCTTCCCAAGTACTGGGATTAAAGGTGTGTGCCACCACTACCTGGCTCTGTTTCTCTCCTAGGCTGAATCAATCTCATGTAGTCCAGGGTGGCTTTGAACTCACAGAGATCCAGATGGATCTCTGCCCCCTGAGTGCTAGGATTAAAAGTGTGTGCCACCACTGCCTGGCCTCTATGTTTAATCTAGTGGCTTGTTCTGTTCTCTGATCTTCAGGAAAATTTTATTAGGGTACATAATATATCACCATGTTTCCCCTTTTTTGTCTAAAATAATAAAAGAATGTTATAACTAATATAAGAAAAACTATATACAGTAAGTATATACAATATATACAGTCAAGAATTACATTAATAATGTCCAGTCCATTAACATTTAACAAATCAGAGAAAATACTCCATCATTTATCCTTTTTTGGTGAGTCCAAAATGTTGTATCTAATTCACCTTCTATCCTAACTTATATTACCAACCCAAAACTGTTTTTTGATGTCTCTCAAACTTATGCACTTTACACCTCTTTAGTGAGTTTCTTTCCTAGTTTGTTAACAAGGAAAACTATAACTATAACTATCTAGTCCTCAACTCTGTCAGAGACCCAAGAAAGAATCTATATCCTCTTCTTTTTCTTTTCAGAGTAGATTCAACAATCTACCCTTTATCCAATTATTTCTTTTCTTCCTTCCTTCCTTCCTTTCTTCCTCCCTCCCTCCCTCCCTCCCTCCCTCCTTCCCTCTTTCTTTCTTTCTTTCTTTCTTTCTTTCTTTCTTTCTTTCTTTCTTTCTTTCTTTCTTTCTTTCTTTCTTTCTTTCTTTTTCCTTCCTTCCTTCCTTCCTTCCTTCCTTCCTTCCTTCCTTCCTTCCTTCCTTCCTTCCTTTCTTTCTTTCTTTCTCTTTTTCTTTTTTTTTGGTTTTTTTGAGACAGGGTTTCTCTGTGTAGCTTTGGAGCCTTTCCTGGAACTCACTCTGTAGTCCAGGCTGGCCTCGAACTCACAGAGATCCACCTGCCTCTGCCTCCCGAGTGCTGGGAAAGAAATAATATTACCTAAGCAAACAGGAAGTGCAGGCAAGCAACTTCCAAAAAATGTGAGAAATGATAGAAACAACTGGTTGCCTGGACAGTCACCCAAGGTTCCTCTGCAATGTGAGGCATCCATCTTCAGCCTATAAGCCTAGCATATCTGACAGACTTTTCTGTGAAGCAGGATATTCTGAAGGGCTGTCCTACTTTGTCTTGGCAAGGTTCGGCAGTCCTTTCTTTTGTGTCCTGCTTGTCCATTTTGGACAGCATACTGTCAGCAGTCAAGGCAAGGGCATTTTCTTGACCAGTGACTAACTTTTGGCACAAAGAAAGTAAACTCCATATGAAGTTTCTTTGATGCCCATTATCTACTCTGAAGTAGATTGGTGCTGCCAGGAGCAGACATGTCTCATAGTCATTAAAAAAAAATCTATGTTATTAAAACATCTTAAATTCCATATTCTGTAGATCTCTGAAGTGTTTGAAGATGACCTATTTAAAATATATCTGTTTGACCTTGAAAACATACCTAATATGACTTACAAGTTTGATTGTAATGACTAACTACTAACTTGCATTTCTTTATATCCTAATTAGTTAGTAGTAAAAACTTTCAAGGACTAGAAAATTGTATTACATTGTTAAATGAGTTGTATAGGTACAATACTTTGAACAAGATTAAAAATGTATGTACAGTATGTTCTAAGAAAAATAATCTCAAATTTGTATCTATATACAAAATTTGTATACAATATACAAAAATCCAATCCAATGTAAAATATTTAAAACTAGCAGTTGTTTTGTAAAAGTAGATTCAACCTACCTTTTTATCTTATTATATCTATATCCTCTTCTTTTTCTTTTCAGAGTAGATTCAACAATCTACCCTTTATCCAATTATTTCTTCTTTCTTTCTTTCTTTCTTTCTTTCTTTCTTTCTTTCTTTCTTTCTTTCTTTCTTTCTTTTTCTTTTTCTTTTTTTGTTTTTTTTTGAGACAGGGTTTCTCTGTGTAGCTTTGGAGCCTTTCCTGGAACTCACTCTGTAGTCCAGACTGGCCTCAAACTCACAGAGATCCACCTGCCTCTGCCTCCCGAGTGCTGGGATTAAAGGCATGTGCCACCACTGCCCGGCCTTATCCTATCATTTCTATATAATACATTCTATATCATATCCCCCTTTCTTCGTTTAGAAAGAGATTGACTTATGACAAATAACAGTTTTTAACCAACCCCTAAACAAAGACAAACCTCCATAATCCATTTTTTTGGGAATGTGGGCATAGTTTTCTAGGCTCCTTCCTACTGATTGAGGGCACTGGTAGTCTTATGGAGACCCAAAGAAAATTTAGGATTATGGTCAAGTCCTGGCTAGAGTAGTCTGTGATGCTGTACCACCTCAGCTAGCTATCTTGATATTGTCCTGAGCAGTTTGTAGTCCAAAGCCAATCTTTGGGTGGTGTTTGTCATCTTAATGGTGTTATCATTATCCTGATGGAGTCATCATTATGGGGTCTCACCATCCTTTTGGAGACTTTAAAGGTCACTGTTAGGCGTGTCATGGTTCACTGCAGAAAATCTTTTTTTGTGGGACATTTTTTTCTGGATGATTTGTCTTTTTTCTTCAGATGTCTCATTTGTCCAGTGTTCCTCAGATTCCTTAGCCTTCATTCTCCTGAAAGACAAAAACAAAATCCTTCCCTAACCCTAACTTTGGGGAGGTTCCCTTTTGGCAAGTTATATCTGATCAAATGAAAAGCTTTTGTTAGTTGTATAAGTTAATTTAAATTGAATGGTCATGCCAGTTGATGAACTATCACCTCTTCTAATTAAGAGGTCTCTCTTGTTCAAATTGAACATTTATCAATTTTGATGGTATTCATAGCTTTTCTTCTCCTGTGGGAATAAAAGCAAAACCTCATCCCCAAACGTAACACATATCCTGGTTTCCATTCTGAGGTCAGCACATCTTTAAAGTATATAGGCTGACTTAATTCTGTAGTTTTTTCTATTATCCAGTGTCTCTCCACAGCTGTTGTTCCTTTCTTATTAGCATTTAGAAAATTCCAAGATAATAAAGCATTATGTAATCTATTTCTGGGAGTTTTTGTTACTCCTTTCTGTTTATTTAGCATATCCTTTAGAGTTTGGTTTGGTCTTTCTATGACTGCTTGGCCTGTAGGATTGTGTGGTATACCTGTAATATGCTTTATATTGTAATAAGCAAAAAGCTGTTTCATTTTACCAGAGACATATGCTGGAACATTGTTAGTCTTAATATGTACAAGTATATCAATGATGGCCATACCTTTAGCAAATATGTGATTATAGAATCAGCCATTTCAGAACACAAAGCAGTTGCCCATTGAAATCCTGAATAGGTGTCAATAGTGTGGTGTACATATCTCAATTTTCCAAATTCTATAAAATAAAACACATCCATCTGCCAGATTTTATTCCTCTGAGTACCCTTTGGGTTACATCCTGTTGTTAGTGGAGTTTGACTGTGTAAAGAACAACTAGAACATTTCCTTATAATTTCCTTGGTTTGTTGCCAGGTTATGGAAAAATCCTTTTTCAAACTATTATTATTATTATTATTATTATTATTATTATTTTGTTTTTTGAGACAGGGTTTCTCTGTAGCATTGCGCCTTTCCTGGATCTCACTCTGTAGCCCAGGCTGGCCTTGAATTCACAAAGATCCACCTTCCTCTGCCTCCCAAGTGCTAGGATTAAAGGCATGTGCCACCACCGACCGGCCATCAAACCCTTACTATTGACATGATTTTTTTTATGAAATTCTGAGGCCTCCAGCACATTTCCTATCAATAGCTGATCAATCTCATCATTACCTTGTGCTAGAGGCCCTGGCAGATCCATATGGGAGCTGATGTGATTTATATAAGGGATGATTCCTATTCCTGATTACTTCTTCTAACTGAATAAATAGTGAAATTAATTCTGACTCATTAGGGATAAATTCAGTAGTTTCAATGTGTAAGACCATTCTTTCTGCATACTGAGAGACAGTAACTATGTTGAGAGTTAAATTCAAAAAATCCATTCATACCATTAGAATGGCATATAATTCCCATTTTTTGACAGAATTATAAGGACTTTGAACCACTTTACTTAAATGTTCTGATTTGTAGCCTGCCTTTCACTTTTGGTTTGCATCAGTATAAAATGTAGGGGCTCCAGATATTGGTGTTTCCCGTACAGTTCAGGGCAGGATCCAGTTAGTCTTTATAAGTTTAATTCTGTTGCTTTTTGAGATATTTGTTGTTAATTTCTCTCCAAAAACTACTGCAAGCTCTTTGCCAAGTTTTATTTTCTGCCCATAATTTGTCAATTTCATCATTAGTTAAAGGTACTACAATTTCTGCTGGGCCTATTTCCTGCTAATTGATGAAGTCTCAATTTTCCTTTTAAGATCAACTCAGCGGTCTTTTCCACATAAGTTTTTAATTTTTTACTCTGTTTATTTGGTAGAAATATTCATTCTAATATAATGTCTTCCCTCTGCATTAAAATTCCTGTAGGAGAATGCTTAGAGGGTAAAATAACCAAAATGCAATCAAGCTTTGGATCCAAATGATCTACATATGAATCCTGTATTTTCTTTTCCACCAAAGCCAATTCTCTTTCAGCTACAGCTGAAATTCTTTTGGACTATTTAAGTCCTTGTCACCCTCTAAGGTTTTGAACAAATTACTTAGTTCATCATTTTTTTCTGCAATAGTGGTCCATAGATTGGAAATGTCTCTTAATAATCTTTGAAAGCCATTAAGCGTCTATAATCGATCTCTCCTAATTTGCACCTTTTGGGGTCTAATTTTTTTGTAGACCTATTTTATATCCTAAATAATTAATAGAATCTCCTCTTTGTATCTTTTCAGGAGTAATTTGTAATCCCCAACAGGGCAAATTTTTCTTTACTTCTTCCAACATTCTAAAGTATCTACATTTGAATCAGCTAGTAAAATGTCATCCACGTAATGGTAAACTGTAGATTGAGGAAACTGTTTACACATTACTTCCAATGGCTGTTGTACAAAATATTGGCACAGGGTTGGGCTATTTAACATTCCCTGTGGGCGAACCTCCCATTGATCTCTCTCTTTTTTTTTTTTAAATCATATTTCTTTTTTTTTTTAAAAAATTATTTATTTATTTATTATATATACAGAAGCGGGTGCCAGATCTCATTACAGATGTTTGTAAGTCACCATGTGGGTGCTGGGAATTGAACTTAGGACCTCTGGAAGAACAGTCGGTGCTCTTAACCTCTGAGCCATCTCTCCAGCCCCCCATTGATATCTCTTAACAGGCTGAGGATTATTATAAGTAGGCACCATGATGGCAAATTTTTCCCTGTCTTTTTCTTGTAAGGGTATTGAGAAGAAACAGTCTTTTAAATTGATAACTATAAGAGGCCATCCTTCAGGTAACAGAGAAAGCAAAGGAATTCCAGATGGTCGAGAGCCCATTGGCTGAATTACCTTGTTAATAACTCTTAGATCTGTTACCATTCTCCACTTACCAGATTTCTTTTTAATAACAAATACAGGAGAATTCCAAGGGCTGGTTGATTCTTCAATATGCTGAACCTTTAACTGCTCTTGTACCAGCTCTTCCAAGGCCTGTAGTTTCTCTGTTGTTAAAGTCTATTGCTGAACCCATATAGGCTTGTCTGTTAACAGCAAGATCAGCAGCTGTTGTGTCCTGTTCTTGTACAACCTGGATGGTCAGTGACTCTTCTTTATAATACCTTCTAATATTGTTCCCAGAAACATATGTTACTTTATTGGTTTCTGAGATTGGAGGAATGTTAATCTGAGTATTCTACTGTTGTAATAAATCACCATAAATTCATAGCCCAGCTAGCTCAGTTGGTAGAACATGAGACTCTTAATTTCAGGGTCCTGGGTTTGAGCCCCTCATTGGGCATCAGATGTTTGAATTTCTAAAGGTCTTTTTAAATATAAAACCTGCAGCCAGATATTGTGGTAAATGCTGAAAGATCAGAGAGACAAAGGAACAAGTCACTGCCATGTCTTACCCCTAGGACTCCTCAGCCTGAAAAGCCTTTAGTTCCTGTCTCCTCATGCCTTGTATACCTTTCTCCACCCAGCCATTAAAGGCATGTGTGCTTCCCAAGTACTGGGATTAAAGGTGTGTGCCACCACTGCCTGGCTCTGTTTCTCTCCTAGGTTGAATCAATCTCATGTAGTCCAGGGTGGCTTTGAACTCACAGAGATCCTGATGGATCTCTGCTTTCTGAGTGCTAGGATTAAAAGTGTGTGCCACCACTGCCTGGCATCTGTGTTTAATCTAGTGGCTTGTTCTGTTCTCTGATCTTCAGGTAAATTTTATTAGGGTGCACAATATATTACCACACCCCAGCAATGTCAGTAGGTGGAGGACAGGGCACAGGAAGGGCACCAGCCTCATGCCCCCTCCTGGGCCAGCCTGCAGCCTCTGCAGAACTTCCTTTCCCGGTCCAGAGGGGCTTCATATTATTGCCTCCAAATGACTTTTGCATCCATTTATTTGTTGCATTTTGATTTTGCATTCAATTTCCGGTCCATTCATGTGTCCGCGCTACCTGGGGGATGTGAAATTGAGGCAGTTTGGCTATGCCTGACAGCTCCCGCTCCTGAGAGTAAAGCACTTCCCTGACAGGCCTCAGCAGGGGGCTGGGCACTGGGACTGCTTCCCCTACCAGGCTCCAGCTAGATTAAATCAGAGGAGCCCCCTGCTCTGAAGCTGGATGCCCACCGCACAGACCCAGTCCGTATGTATGGGTAGGGGAACCTAGCCAGAACTGGGAAGAGGCTTAGGTATGTGGGGCCCTGGATTCCAAGACTTGCCATACAGCTTGAATGTGCAGGATATGCCCAGGGAGACCAGGGTTCAAGTCTCAAATGGACCTTTCTGACCCCTCTGTAACCGCTGTCTATGGCCTGTTCAAGCACATAACCCGACCTGGCCACTTTTCTGCCAAACCTTTCCATGGTTCCCCATTGCCTTCAGTCTCAAGTCCTCCCTAGTGCCTTTCCTACTGACCAGACCAGCTCCACACCAGCCTCCTCCCTCCCAAACCCCAGTATCTCCCACAGGCTCCTATTTCTCCTTCCTCTAGGAGGCATCATGTGGAGTAAGTTCTACACCTTACTTGATTCTCAATCAATAAAGTGGGAAGGCTCAGAGAAGGTAAGCAAGTTGCCCATAGCCACACAGCAGGATGTCCGCCAGACTGTCTAACTTTAGAACCCATGCCTCTGATCCTGGAGTCTCAGAACCCAGCTGAGACTGCCTCCTGCTAGTCCCCAGACACACCTCACCCACACTCATCAACTCCCACTCCCTATTCCACCATGCCCACCACTTTGGTGTCCAACAGAGGGTCCTGTCCTCTTAGGAGTTCCTGAAGCTGTGGCTGCATTTGCATGCGCCCACTCTATTTATTTATGTTTAAGTTTTTAGCACACCCAGCTCTGCCCTGAGGAAGGCAGCTCTGTGCTGAACACCAGGAGTGAATGCAAATCAAGATTACTTTCCCCTCAGATAGGCAAGAATAGAAGAAGAGTTGTGAGTTCCTGTGTGTGTGTGTGCGTGTGCACGTGCACATGCATGCATCACACCACTCCATCCCCTACCCCATCCTTGGGGAGTCTAAGGAGATGGAAGGTGTTATCTGGAGGAAGGGCCTAACAGACACCATGAATCACATCTGAGGAGAGACACAAAAATGATTTTTTCCCCCTTCTTGGTTTGTTTAATGGGGTGGACATAAAATGGCTGGCAAGCTGGGGAGCCAGGCATAGTTGCTTGGGCAGTAGGGAACATGAACATCTATCAAAATCCCCTCCACTTCCCACCCCAGATACTCTCCTCAGCTGAGGGCAGGGTAGGGATGGTGCAGACTACCTGGGTGATGCTGGGGTAGAGGAGGAAGGAGGGCATGCATGAGACCCCTTCTGAGTCTGTTTCCCGTCTGGTTCAGCTGTCTGGGATCCTGAGCCCTGAAATGATAACATTTCTCAGAAATTCTTTCCAGTCTCAGTCTTGCAGGACCTGGAACAGCAGCAAGTGGCCCCAGGAGCCCCGAACCAGACTGTTTTATTTCCAAACTGCCCTTGGACCTTGGGTTTAGGAAGTTCTGTGTTCTAGAGTCTGGAAAACTGGCCTTCCTAGAAGCCCAGGGTCCCCTCTGAGTGGGGTCACTGTCCACCCACACTCAGGTTTAGAAAGCACAACTTTCTAAATTCTTAAAGACACAGCAGGGTTTCCATCCTGAGGCCCTGCGGGGTAAAGGAAACACAGGCAGTCTTGTCTCTTCTTTGCCATGGGCTTGGACAACACCTTGGGGAACTGCAACTGGCCATGGCTGGTCCCCAGTTGTCCTTTGCCCACGGTGACTTACTGCCCAGCACAGCCATCTGTGGTGGATCACCATGGTGCATTACTGCCCACGAGGCACCTCCAGCCTGTCAATCTCCCCAGTGTTCCCACACCACACAGGGCCTCAGGGTCTACAGCCATTTGGGATTAGACCTAGTAAATCTAGACTTCTCTGAGGTCTAGCCTGGAGTAGTCTGGGCCATTCCTGCCTTCAGGCCTTCCAGCCTTGGCTATGAGTTTCATCAGTCCTGAAGGTTGGGTAGGTTCCTGGAACAAAGAATGTAGCGGCTTCTTCTTCCCACTCCTCCTCTTCCTCTTCTTCCTCCTCCTCTTCTTCTTCCTCTTCTTCTTCTTCTTCTTCTTCTTCTTCTTCTTCTTCTTCTTCTTCTTCTTCTTCTTCTTCTTCAAGAGTATAGCAGCTACTTCTCCTCCTCCTCCTCCTTCTTCTTTGAGTCTCAAGTAGCTCAGGAGAAAACCCAACCCCCTTCTCTCTCTTCCTTCCTCTCTCACCATGAGGGAGTGTGCCTCCTCCCTTCCTTTTCTCTCCTTTTCTCTCTTTTTCTTCTTCTCCTCTCCTCAGACCCTGTACATTTTCTCTTTCTCCCCCCCTTAATAAAACTTTCCATATGTGTGCCGCATCTGCATGGTGTGAGTGCCTTTCCGCTGTGCCCCTTTGGCCGTTGCCTGCCGTGTCTGCATGGCGAGTCTCCCTCACCCGCCGTGGGGCACCTTGGCTTCACGCGACAAGGCCCTCTCGTGTGTTTTTACAAAACTTGCTAACTTGACTTCCTAGAACTGCATTTTCCTAGACTATGCACGGATGGGGCCAGGAGAAAGTTCCAGATCCTAACTCAAGTTTCATCAAGCAAGGAGACTTTGTTAAGACTGGGGAGGCATGGGCTAAAGAAACAGAACAGATTCCTGCTTCTTAAATATCATGGCATATTGGGGGCCTTCAAATGTCAAAGCCGGACTCAGCACCCCTCAAGGCCTGACTCGGGGAGCTGAGAAATCAGAGAAGAGCAAGAGTACTGAGCACTGGTGAGAACTGTGAACTTCAGCCACACTCATGGCTGCAGAGAGGTCTGGAAGCTTCCACTAGTGAATGGAGAAAAGAAGGAAATCATGGAGGGATCCGACAATTTGACACCATTGACATAAATATAAAAAACCCAACAACTATGCTTAGTGTCTCACGCCTTTAATCCCAGCACTCAGGAGGCAGACAGAGGTGAACAGCTCTCTGTGACTCCAAGGCTAGCCTGGTCTACATTTGGAGTTCCATGCCAGCCAGAGCTACATAGTGGGGTCCTGTTTAAAACCAATATGCACTGACAGTGTGGTGCATCACAGATGCAGTTATAAAATACAATAGCATCTATCCTGTCTCCTGAGACCATGTCATGGGCGGGGTGAGGAGGTGTGGGGGGGGCGGGGCAGGTAGAGGAGAGAAAGAACACAGATGAGGGAGAGAAAAAGAGGAATTGGGTTAATAGAGTGATCTACAGAGGGCTTTCCATTGCATCTGTAACATCTTAGTTCCTTAAAAAGAAACTAAGTAACAAAAGATAATCACAGGACACAATGTGGATACCTCTGGGTATGTCGGGTGAGTTGCTATGGTGTTGGCTAAGAGCCGCTCAAGAGCACGGAGGGGCAGCTTCTTCCCCTTGCTATTGTCTGGCTGTAGTTTAAGTTCACCGCTGCCTGGTGCTGCTGTCTATTCGCTTTGCTGCTGGGTAGCCTCCTACCGTGTGAAGACAAAAGGACGCAGGTCCGGAAGAGCTCTTGCAGGCTGCTGGTAGAGGCAAAACTGATACAATTACGTTGTGTCCAAGCTCATCCCAAGAGCCTGCCCGACTGCATGTGTACATGCTCCAGCAGACAGGACCAGAATTCACATACCAGCTCCGGCTGTGTCGTGAAAACCTGGAACCAACATAAGAGTGGGCAAATGCATTGGCATGCTGACACAATAAAAATTATAAAATAAATAAAGGCAAGAGCTGAAGAAGGTCATGATTTCAATGTTAGTTCAAACTGGGTAGTGGAGAGGTAGGGCTTCATTATATTAGTCTTTAGGTGTTTGAAAGAATTCATAATAAGAAGGGACTGTAGTTGTGAAAGTCCTAAACTGTAGCCGTGTGAGCTCGGGAGACCTGCAGCCTTTGTTGTCAGCAGGGATGGAATGATCAGCTGGCAGGGAGGCCACACAGCTCTTTCCCAGCTTTGGATACATGGCGCTGCCTGCAGTGTGTGGCTCTCTGTGGAAGATGAAATTATTCCCAGGAGTCGGGTGGTGAGCAGAGAGAACCCTTATCTGCCAACACTGCCTGTGGGAGGGGTGTACAGGGAGTGTGATCACAGCTCAGGGGTCTGTGGGGGGATTGGGCAAGCTATGAGCAGGGCTCCTGCTGGGAGGGGTTGAGGAGGGGATCTCAGAGCAAAGGGAAGGATATAGGTCCATGCTGACAGAGAGAAACTGGAAGGCTCAGGACAGTCACACTTTCTTCAGCCTCCCCTCCGGAGACCTGCCTGACTTCCCAATTCCTTCATGGTCCATGATCCAAACTCCAGTTCCGATGCCTGGCATGGTGGGACATCTTATATCTCTTTATCTGGAGCAGTGTGTTCCAGATTCATGTGCTCCAGAATATGTGTGCCACCGTGCCTCATGTGCCTCAGGCCAGGGGTCATCAGCTGTGGACTTGCACACCCCTCCAAGGCAAATCTAAGTGATGCCGACAATTTGGGGACCACCTCTGCAGTGGCCTCCTGTCTCTTCCTCTCCACCCCAAAATGAATCAGCAACTCAGACAGGGAGAGTCTGAGATGGGCCAACTCTGTCACCTACAGTGACTCAATGAGCGTGTCACAGGAAATATGAACATGTGTGTGCCCAAATCACACAGGAGCATCTGTGCATATGAACACAGCACTGCTTGTTTTTATACTTGATCTCAGCCAGAAGGCTGAGAAGCAAGAGAAGCAATAAACTTCTCTTCATATTTTACCTCTCTATGTGTGTAAGAAATTAACTATTATAGTTCATTTTTAGTATGAGGTGCGTTTAGAGTTCATCACAGACAAACAGGGGTCACTAGGCCCCTGCCTCCCTAGCCAGCAGCTGGAGCCTGCGTGTCTAGGCACTCTCAGTTCACCTCAGTGTTGAAAAGTTACAGGCAGTCTGCTGTGACTGAGCCCACATGACAGGAGAGGAGCGACTCTTACGGCCTGGGATATATACTAGGTAAAGCTTTGCATCCTGAACCAATACAGTGGGTAACTGGGGAGGGGCAAAGCTAGACCCCTGGAAGACTGTACCCTTCTTAAAGAGCTCAGCCAGCGAGAACTAAAGGGGACAGAGGGATGTGATTAGGGATGAAATCCCACTGTTCTCTGCCAAACCAGCACATCAACCGTTTTTGCCTTTCGTCCAGAATGATGTCCCTGCTTCTGTAGAGCCAAAAATAAATCTGTCTCGCTTTTGCTATTCTGAGTCTCCAGCATTCTTATTACGGAAGGCGGATCATTGTTTCTTACAATTTGGGGCCTCATCTGGGATTTGTGTCGTTGAGACAAGAACCTCTTGGCCTCTGGGGAGTGGAAGGTGTGTCCTGCCCCACATTTGGGCAGCCCACTCTGCTGGATCTTGGTCTTTCCCCAGCACTTCAGATAAGACCCAACGGAACTTTTGAGAGAAGTGCAAACTGATGCAGGGTACCTAGAGAGCTCAGCAGGAAAAGGGGGACATCACGTGACAGCCAGACAGATCTTAGGTATGAGCCAAGGTGGGGAAGTTGGCAAGGAACACAGTGCTCCTTGGTGATCGAGCATTTTGGGGAAGGTGAGAGTGCGAATTGTAATACAGACACCTTTACTACAAAATGTGATGCTGTGTTGGTTGTTGTTTTGTTTTGTTTTAATCAACTTGACATAACCTGGAGTCCTCTGGGTAGAGGAAACCTCAATGAGAAAATGTCTCCTTCAGATTGGCCTGTAGGCAAGTCTGTGGGGTGTTTTCTTTGTTAATGATTGATGTGGATGGAGCCATTTCTGGGCAAGTGTCCTGGGTTGTATTAAAAAAAAAGTAAACTGAGCAAGCCACCAGGAAAAAGCCAGTAAGCAACTCCCTTCCACAGTCTCTGCTCTGGATTCCTGCCTCCAGGTTCCTGCCCTGCTTGAGGTCCTGCCTCCAGGTTCCTGCCTCTGGGTTCCTGCCCTGCTTGAGGTCCTGCCTCTGGATTCCTGCCTCCAGGTTCCTGCCCTGCTTGAGTTCCTGCCTCTGGATTCCTGCCTCCAGGTTCCTGCCCTGCTTGAGTTCCTGCCTCCAGGTTCCTACCTCTGGGTTCCTGCCCTGCTTGAGTTCCTGCCTCCAGGTTCCTACCTCCGGGTTCCTGCCCTGCTTGAGTTCCTGCCTCTGGGTTCCTGCCTCCGGGTTTCTGCCCTGCTTGAGTTCCTTCCTCCAGGTTCCTGCCTCCGGGTTTCTGCCCTGCTTGAGCTTCTGCTTTGGCTTCTCACATATGAACTGTGATGGGGAAGTGAAAGCCAGAAGAAGCCCTCTCTTCTCCCAAGTTGCTTTGGGTCACAGTGTTTTGTCAGAGTGCTAGAAAAGAAAACTAAGACAGATGCCTTCCTCATTCCACATCGTGTGACAAAGTCAGGGACAAAATTCATAAATATGGTTAAGATCAAGGATTTGATTCAGACCGTGGAAGGGAAAACAGGTTGGAGAATGAGTACTTGGGTGGAATGGGTTGCAGGGACAATACATATCTCAATAAGAGTGGTTGATGTGCTTGCGTGGCAGGACACCCCCAGGGCCAAGGAGTACCCTCCACCTTCAGATACAACACAGAACCCAGAGCAGTAGTTTGTGTGTTCACCTTGTTTTGGAATAAGGATGCTGGGGCGGGGGCAGAGATACGACTTGCTGGAGTCTGTTGCTCCTGTTCCAGGCTGTACAGGCCAGTGCATCACAGGCCCTTCCTTTCTCAGTAGGAAGGTGAATTACTTCTCATGTGTAGCAGGAATCTTAAAGGTTCTTATTAATAAAATCAAATCCGAGGCGAGTTATTGGGGTCCATGCTGGTAGATCAGAGAGACAGAATAAGCCACAGCTATCTCACCTCGCCGGATCCTCAGCTGGTCTTGTCTCCTCAGACTGGAGGCCTCTGAGTCCTCATCCGGAATGGGTCTCAGCTGAACTGCTGCTAGAAGCCTGAATGCTTAACCAGCCCAAATCTTAACCAGCCAAATGCTTAACCAGCCAAAATCTTCTAGTTTCTGGTCCTCACGCCTTATATATCTTTTTGCTTTCTACCACCACTCCCTGGGATTAAAGGCTGGCTTTCTGGGATTAAAGGCGTGTGTCACCATGCTTGGCTATTTCCAATGTGGCCTTGAACTCACAGAGATCCAGAGGGATTTCTGTCTCTGGAATGCTAGGATTAAAGGCGTGTGCTATCACTGCCTAACTAGTGGCTTGTCTGTTCTCTGACCCCAAGTAAGTTTATTAGAGTACACAATATTTTGGGGAACACAATACCACCACACTCATGTCTCACATGTCAGAAGTATGGATCCTCTCACCCAGTGGGGGACCTTGAAGTCGGTACCCAGTTCCTAAATATCTCAAGCAACAGAGGGACAAATGAGAGTCACTCTGCTCTTAGTGTCTCCTGAGCTGATATATTGTGACACTGTGGACAGAGGAAACCGCTCAAGCCCACCGCCCGACGGGACCCTACGGTTCAATGAACCATACCCTTTACCCAGACCTTCAACTCTCCCCCTCCTAGCAAAGCTAATCCCAAAGCTAAGAGGTCAGTACCTGAGTCCTTTGATGTTGACAATGACTCTATAGGAATTCTCAGGGGAATTCCAAATAAATTTAAAACGAAAACCAAGCTGCTACAGGATTTGAATTCAAATTGCCTATATTCAGTAAACCAGAGTGTAGAATGATAAACAAAGACTTTGTCAGTTGCACCAGGGATGTGATTAAAGTCATGTCTAGCCACCTGGATGTCACTAGCCAAATGACTTCAACAGGCTCACACTCAACATGATACCAGCAGGGAAGGGAGATGTTTATATCATGTTTGGTGGCTGATGTTGCACTTTTATTCCCAATCATACAGTTCTGATGGGACAATTACCAAGGCCCTTCAAGGATTAACTACGCTTGCCAAATAATTAGCTGAAAATTCAGGAATTGATGATCCATTTATAGATTGGCTGGCAGTATAGCTTGGGAAATGGAAAAGGTTGATGGCTTCAGTCCTAACTTACCGCATAGCTGTAGTGGGAATATTAACTGCAGGAGGAGGCTGCATTATTCCTTCTATAAGGAGGCTAATGAAAAACTCACTGAAAAAGCAATCAATAAATAAATGCCTATAACACATCAGCATAATCTAATGCTTTTAGATACTGGATCAGAAACATCGGTCTTATGGTAAAGAGAGTCAAAGAGTGTTAGAGGAATTAAAAAAGTTAAAGTAAGTCTGAAAATAAGCCCAATAAGAGTAACATTTTAAGAGGGAGTTGTAAAAAATAGGTCATTATGGCCCATTTTCAGTATATGATGGATTTAGAGCTTGTGGTGATTTGAACCAAAACAGACCCTATAGGTTCATGTATTTGAATGTTTGTTCTCCTGTTAGCAGAACTGTATGGGAAGGATTAGGAGGTGTGGCCTGGTTGGAGAAGGTGTGTCACTGGGGGTAGGATTTGAGGTTTCAAAAGCCCACATTATTCCCTGTCCTCTGTCTCTGTCTCTTTGCATCTTGTCTTCCCTAGTTGGCAGCTGGTGCCTACTTGTCCAGGCTCAGTTCATCTTAGTGTTGAAAAGCCACAGGCAGTCCGCTATGTGACTGAGCCAGGTATCAAAAAAGGAGGGAATCTGCAGCCCCAGAGTAGCCACTAAGTAAGGCTTTGCATCTCGGATTAATAGAGGGGAAATTGTGGATGGGCAATACTGGACTTCAGGCAGATTGTAGCTTCATAAAGAACTTAGCCAACAAGAACTAAATAAGACAGAGAAATGTGATATAAACCTACTGTTTTGTGTCAAATCAGTATGCCAGTCATTTTTGCCTTTTATCCAGGCTGACACCCAGATTTTGCAGAACCACCCAAATAAAGCTGCCTTGTTTTTAAGTCTTCAGGACACTTATTATGGAGTGAGAATCAAAGACAGTCCCTCAGGCTCTAATCTGCTGAGCCAGCTCGTTGGCTGTTCTTTTTTTTTTTTTTTTAAAGATTTATTTATTTATTATGTATACGGAAGAGGGCGCCAAATCTCATTACAGATGGTTGTCAGCCACCATGTGGGTGCTGGGAATTGAACTCAGGACCTCTAGAAGAGCAGCCGGTGCTCTTAACCTCTGAGCCATCTCTCCAGCCCTCGTTGGCTGTTCTGAGAGTCTTGAACAGTGACAGTGTATATCAGATGCCTAGTGGCCATTAGAGGGGGCAGGGACCCTTCACTATTTGACTTGATATCTCCTGGCCAAAAAGCTTCGATTCAAAGTTTTGCAAAGTTTTGTCTCCATGGGACCTGTGTTAAAGCACACTGTGTGCCTAGCCCAGAGACATTTGTTGAAAATATTAGCAATGAGTTAGTGTGGCAACTTTCATGGGCTGAACCCTCTAAAGCTGTGAGCAAAAAGGAGTCTTACCACTCTTACATTGTTTCCATCAAGCACTCTCTCACAGCAATAAGGAATTGAGTAAAACAGAGCTTTTATTTATTTATTTATTTATTTATTTATTTATTTATTTATTTATTTATTTATTTATTTATTTATTTATTTTTTAAAAAGGCATGCCTGACAGATTGGAGGAACAAGGCTGGGGGCTAGAGGCTTGACTTAGCAGATAGAAGTCCCAGCCATTCAAGGCTGCTAAGCCAGGTTCAATCTCCAGAACTCACGTAAAAAGCCAGCTGCAGTGGTGTACATCTGTAATCCTAGCATTCTCAAAGCTAGATGAGAAGTAGAGACAGGAAACCTCCAGGAAGCTCTCAGGCCCTCTAGCCTGGAGGACACAGCTCAGCCACAGAAGAGAGACCCTCCCTCACAGAAGTGGAAAGAAAGAATGGACTCCTGAAAGTTCTCCTCTGACTCCCACATTGTCATGCATGTGCCTGCAAGTCCACAAGCATGTGTTTGTGTGTGTACACACACATTAAATGAATGAATGAATAAATGAATAAGTGAAATTTTATGAAAGAATTGGAGAAAAGGATGGAAGTGATATCTTACTGAATAATCAATGTCAAATAAGAATTTATTTTAATTTAAAAAGTAAAAACTCTGTAGCTGAAAAATGCTGTAACTTAAATGAGAATTTCTTTTAATAATGGCTGGAATAGCCATGCAGAGGACCAAGACTGAAAGTGAATACACTCTTGGTAACTGGACCTAGCAGGTGTCGGTAGAGAAATCTCCTCAGCAACAGTCACTTCCCAGGTCCACAAGCAGGACAGATGCTAGGTTAGCTCCCAAAGCAAGAATCATGTATCTGCAAGGCTTTAAATCATACAAGGAGTGTTGTGTGACCTCACAGAAGTCAGAAATCATAACGGAAGAGATGTACAGCCACGGAGACTAAACAGCACACTGTCAATCAGTGAGCCACAGAAACATAAAATTATGAAATGTTATCTTTTTGTTTATTTTTGAGACAGTCTTATGTTGCCCAGGCTAGCCTTGAATTCACTATGTAGCTGAGGATGACCTTCAACTCTTGATCCTCCTGTCTCCCCTTCCTGAAAGCTGGGATTACAGATGTGTGGCCCCATACCCTGGGATCAAACTCAGGGCTTGCTTTGTGCTAGGCAAGCACTTTACCAACTGAGCCTCTGCCTCATAAATGGAGATGAGAATACAACAAAACAAAACTCATATGCCCCTGCTGTAAGTGCTCCCATTTTAAAAAAGGAAGCTGAGGGTAGAGATACCTCATTGGTTAAGAGTGTGTGCAACTCTCGCAGAGAATCCAAGTTTAGTTTTCAGCCTCCATGTTGCTGGTAAGTGTGCCTTGTGTATCACTGACAGGGATGTAAAGTAGATCAGCCTCTTACAGAACGGTTCACCAACTTCTGAAAGTTGGACATAGAGTTCCCACATGACTCAGTGATTCTGGTCTTGGGTATACACCCAAGGCACATGGAAACAGCTTCACGCAGTGTCCAGATATGTCCACAGTGGCTCTGTGCACAGTAGCCAGGAGGAATCTGTTGTCACCTCCTCTTTTATCTCTACTTCTATTCATTCGGGTCTTCTCTATTTTTTGGTTATTTTGGCTAGAGATTTGTCAAACTTGTTAAACTTTCTGAAGAACCAACTTTTTGCTTGGCTGATTCTGTGTATCATTCTTTAGATTCCATCACATCAATTTCTGCCCCAGTCTTCAGTTTTGTTACGATCTATTGCTTTGGGGTTTGGATTCTTCTTTTTTTTAAGACCATGAGTTGCATCATTAGGTTATTTAGTTGAGATATCTCTGTTTTTCTATCATCATCATCACATTATTGCTATAGACAGGGTCTTGGCTGGCCTGTAACTCACTATGTAGACCAGGCTAGCCTTGAACTCACAGAGATTCTCCTCCTCTTCCTCCTGAGTACTGGCATTAAAGGTGTGTGCCATCACCCACCTGGCTGATTCTAAGTATTTTTAAATTTCTGATTTCTTCCAAGGTCCACTGAGGTCATTCAAAAGTGTTCGGTGTCTAAGTATCTGTATAGTTCTTGTAGTTTCTCTTGCTACTGACTTCGTTTTATTCCACTATGATATGATAAGACAGAATTGTTTTGTTCAGTGGGATGAATCTGAAGTGTGTCCTATAGCGCCAGTTGGTGGGTGTCCTGAAGAAGGCCCCATGATAACTGTCTTAGGGTTTCTGTTGCTGTGAAGAGACACTATGACCACAGAAACTGGTATAAAGGAGAACATTTAATTGGGGGCTAGCTTACAGTTCAGAAGTTCAGTCCATTATCATTCAGACATTATCGTAGTGGGACATGGAGCATGCTGGCAGACAAGGTGCTGGAGAAGGAGCTGAGAATTCTACATCTTGTTCCGAAGGCAACAGGAAGTGAACTGAGACACTAGATGTGACTTGAGCATATATGAGACCTCAAAGCCCACCCCCACAGTGACACACTTCCTCCAACAAGGCCACACCTACTCCAACAAAGCCATACCTCCTAATAGTGCCACTCCCTATGAGCCAATTACATTCAAATGCCCACAAAAACTCACCCATGTTTCTCATCCTGATTTCCCTCTGACCTTCCTGGTGTCTCACCTAAACTACCTTCCTAGATGCTCTCTTTGAAAGAGTCCAGACCGAGACCTCCATGCATCGCCTGTGCATCTGTTAATATGGGTGTGTGAGTGTTCAGCTTCATGGCTACATAGGAGCTAAACCATGAATGCCTGCACATCTGCCTCTTTTGTGTTGAAAACCTGCATGTATACACATGTGCTCCTGTGCAAGCCCTAATCTCCAGAGTGCGAGCATCGGCTGCAGGCTGCAGGTCAGAGACTGAGTGCAAATCTACGCTTGTCATCTGGACATAGACAGCTCTCAGGTCTGCTTAAGGCATGTCTGTGCAGGTGCATGCACCACTGGGGTCAGAGATCTCTAGAGAGGCCCTCCATGGCTCTCTGATGATTAAAAGTCTCCTGTTGGGTGGCGCCAGGGAGATGGGCAGGGTATGTGGTGTAATGACAACCCGTGGCCTGCCCCCTCTTCCTCGTCGATGCCTGTCTGGAGACAGCCTCATCAGTCTGGTCTCAGATGTGTGTTTTCCCTGACGAGAGGCAGCTGGAGCAGCTGTCAGGACTCCCGAGATGGTGAGCGGCTGTGATACCTGTCGGCAGCCACCTCATAGCTGTCTTGGTGACAGGTGCCAGCAGCAGGAGGGGAAATCGGCTCTTCTTGGACTCTGGGTTCTTGTACCGCTGCTGCCTCTCGACCTGCCCACACCCCGGCAAGGGTGAGCTGGGCCCAGTGTATCTGACATCACGGCCTAACCCCTGGATTTGATTCACTAGCTTTAATCCTGGTCTTGCTGTCTACGTGATCTGTGTCTGTTCTTTGCTGGAGACCTACAGACTGCTTGGCCCACCTGGGTTCCCTGGTCCTGCAGGCCCCAAGATGCTGGCAATCCCTCTTCCACTCGCTGGCTCCCTGGTGAACCCATCTCTCCCAGGGCCTGCACACCAGTCCTCGGGCCTCCTGCCCTACTTCACCCAAGAGCTTCCCTTCCTCCTCACAGTGCCTCTGTCACACACATTAGTTCCCACAGAGGAGAATTCAACCCTCTGCCTCACAACCCAGATGCTTGTAGCCCAAGGAGGGAGACCTGGTAGGCCCAGGCCCCTCCCCCAAAGGCACCAGGGTCAGAGTTGGGCAATACAGGGTCTGGATCTCAGAAACGGGACTTTGTGGTTGCTGAAATTAGGCTCTAGCTGGTGATTGGAAGTGAAGCTTAAAAAGGCGGAGAAAAGATCCCAGAGTGGGCCTGCCTCTCAGGACAAAGGGTCAACTACCATGGAACAGACTGTCAGGGGGCTGACCTCCCAGAAAAAGTCAGGACATGGTGGCTCTCCAGCAGGGACTGGAGCAAAGACTCATCCTTCTCACTGAGTCATCAAAAACAAAACAAAACGAAACAAAACAAAAAACAAACAAACAAACAAAAAAACAGAGTCTCTCTGGATGGACCTGGGTTCAAACCCCAGAACCTCCACTTATCTGCTGTGTGACCAATCAGGTCACGTCACCTCTCAGAACCTCAGTGCCCATCATTCTTTTGTCTTCCTTCCTTCCTTCCTTCCTTCCTTCCTTCCTTCCTTCCTTCCTTCCTTCCTTCCTTCCTTCCTTCCTTCCTTCCTTCCTTCTTTCCTTCCTTCCTTCCTTCCTTTCTTTTCTTTCTTTCTCTTCCTTCCTTCCTCTTCTCTCTCTTTCTTTCTTTTTTCTTCCTTCCTTCCTTCCTTTCTTCCTCCTCTCTCTCTCTCTCTCTCTCTCTCTCCCTTCCTGCCCATCATTCTTATGAGAATCACAGTAGTCTCCTTAAGGGAGGACACTCCCAGGGAGAGCCTAGATAGACTGCTGTGACGCAGCAGGCAGTAGCTTCTACCTCGGGGAAAGAAAGCCATCACTATGAACAACTGGGGCTGTCGGAGACAAACTCAGGAAGCAGAAGCATGGCCCTCTCTAGTTCCTGTGCTGGTGGCAGCCAGGCTCTGGCAGTCCCTGGTTACTATGAGTTAATCTCTGTAAATCTCCCCACCACCAGGGTCTGGCACACAGTGGGTGTTACACACTCGAGTCGTACTGAGGCAACATCTGGGCATTGACTCTGTGTCAAGTTTCATGTCAGCTACCCGGGGCCTTGGGAAATGGTAAAGCTGGGCCCCTCAGTCCCCGAGAACCTAGAGCCCAGTCTAGTGTGGCAGAGAGGAGACACAGAAACACTTACTGACCTGTGCCAAGTCCAAACACCACAAGGCCAGGTCAGATGAAGTCAGGCAGAATGGTTCCTGGAAGCAGATGCCGGGGAATGTAGCAACAGGTAAGCTGGTCACCGTGGGCACCGCCTGTGCGGGCACTCTGTTTTGTCTACACAGTCTCATTCAAAAGCTCAAAACAGCAGTCACAGGGACTTCCAGCCCCTTTTATGGATATGGAGACTGAGGCCAGACAGAGCACGTGACGGCTAACCTTCACTGTCAGCTTGATAGGATCATGGTTACCATGGCAACAGACCCGCAAACATGACTGACGGGGATTTTCTAGACTGGGCTAACTGGGGTGAGAAGACCCACCCTAAATATGGGCAGCATCGTTTCATGGCCTGGGGCCGGGGGCTGGATTAAAGGAAAAAGACAAAGCATGCTGAGAACCAGCGTTCATCCTTCTCTTCCTGACTGCAGATGCAATGTGACCAGCTACCTCATCCCCACTCCATGCCTTCCAGGCCAGGACAGGCTGAGAAGAGGCAGCAGGGAGCCCTCCTGGGAGATGGCGCCGTGTTGCTGCCTTTAAATGACAGGAGAGCTGGACAAAGTGGCTGGGCTTCTGCCGGATGAGGAGCGGAACCCTCAGCATGAGAAATAGCCAGGCCTGGGGCCATTAGCCTTATCAAAAAGCTGATTGCTCTTAGCAAAGTATTTAATACGGTTCCTGCTATTAGGGCCCAAACCTGGACTAGCAAGATTATTAATTCTACAGATAATCATTGAGAGGGGAGGACCATATTTTAATATATGGCAACAGGCAGGCTATTGTCATTTTTCCTCTCTATCTTGATTGTGGGTTACCCAATTAGAGCTGGCTTTCAGTGCCCCTTTCTGGAGGGAGGGAGATAAGGCTTAATGTCCTCGAACAAGATCTATCGGCTGTGACGAGAGGCCCATAAATATTAATAAATCTATAATTAGTCCTGTGGAAAGGGGTATCCATCCACGAGGAGGTTCCACCCATTGATGACAGGAAACCACTTTTGCTAGGAAAGCAAGACTTTTCTTTCCAAACTACCAGGCTCTTTGTTCCAGAAGGAAGCAGCCCGTAGATTGCCCAGACCCTGATACTCTGAGACAGACCCCAAGAGCAGCCAGAATCTCTGCCAAGGTCCCCAGAAGCAGGAAGTTTAGCAGAGGTGGTGACGGGAGAAGGCTGGGGGCCCTGTAACCTTTTCTTACACTATTTTACTTTTTAACTGAAACTGTGTTGAGTTATTTCGTTTAAAGTCATCTGAAAGACCCTTCATATAAAATTTGAGAGGCCAGTGGACCAGCGAAGGGCCTTAGAGTTACCCACAGATAGGAATATGGATTGCTAGTTTAAAGACTTGTGTGATAGCTGGGCATGGTGGCCCACTCCTTTAACCCCAGCACTTGAGAGGTGGGAGGATCCCTGGAGTTCAAGGCCAACCTGGTCTATATAGTGAGTTCCAGGCCAGTCAGGGCTACATAGTGAGACCCTGATCTGTTGCCCTTCCTAAAAATTGTATGTATGTGTGATGTACATACTTGTTCATCTGTGTGCATGGGTGCATGCATGTGTGTGCATATATGTGTGGAGAGTTTGACATCTGGGATCTTCCTATAGCATGTTCCAATTCATGTTCTTTTTGGATATGGGGTTTCTCACTGAAGCTGAGGCTCACCCACTCAGCTAGACTTGCTGGTCAATTAATTATCTTCAGATGTCTTTCTGTCCTACCTCCCTGATGCTGGGCTCAGCCTTTATGTGGGTGTTAGGGACCTGAACTCAGGTCCTCATACTTGTGTGGAAGGCACTTAACCACTGAGCCATCTTCCCAGTGCTACTGAGAAATGGTTTTATTGTTGTGGTTATTGCTTTCTTTGGATCTAGAATGTTTGCCCAAGGCCCACATGTGGGATGCCTGTGTATTAGTCAGAGTTTTCTATAGCAACAGAAGTTATAGAAAGAATTTCTCTCTCTCTCTCATATATATGGGAAGGTATGAAGGGGATTAATTAGAATGATTTACAGGCTGTGGTCTAGCTAATCCAGCAATCATCATCTATGAATGGAAAGACCAAGAATCCAGTAGTTATTCAGTTGTTCAGTCCATGAGTCTGGATGTCTCAGCTGGTTTTCAGTAGACCCTGGAATCCCGAAGAAGTATGCTCTAACGCCAGTGAAGGAATAGACTTGCCAGTGAGAGCAGGAGAAAGCAGGCAAAGAGCAGAAGCTTCCTTCTCCCATGGCCTTATCTAGGCTGCCGGCAGAGGATGTGATCCAGGTTAGAGGCGGGTTTTCCCAGCTCAAAAGATCTGGATTAGAAGTAGATCTTCCCTTTTCAAATTAAGCAAAGATCCCTCACAGGTGTGCCCTCCATTTTTGTGTTTTAGTTAATTCCAGATGGAGTCAAGTTGACAACCAAGAACAGTCATCTACCTGGTCTCCAGCCTTTGACATGGGTGGGAAGTTCTGGACCTTTGAGAGCCGGAGTCAGGGAAAGGCACTGGAGTGCCATTGATGGGGACTGTGGAGGGCAGGCTCGCTCTCCTGTTTTCCCTGCCCCACTCTAGCCAGGCACTGCCCCACCAGATGCCTCTGTGCTTATTGACCACAGCCCTTTTAACAAGGAACCCAAACTACCCTTTGCCTTCTTCACAGATGCTCGCAGGCACTGACTCAGGGTCGGGAGCTAACCCAAGCTAGCACACATCAAGTGAGATTCACACCTCCCGACGGCCTCAGCTCCACAGCTTCCTGCACCCTGGAGACCACCACCAGGGAGCTGGGCACTGTTCTCACCAGTCCAGAAGCTCCTGGGACCTGCCCAGTCCATATCACCATGGTGTCAGCTCTTCTGCCCTCCAGGGCTATGGATGCCAGCTGCCTGCCAGGGGCCTTGTAGACAGACTCAGAATGAACTTCTGGCTCTGGCTCTTGTCACTCATTATTACATCCTAATATCAGGATGAATTGTCCATTTCAGAGCAAATGCTGTTTTCTTTCTTATCGTGAAAGTAACACTTGTCATTGTAGACATGACACAGAGGCAGATGAGAAGAAAAGGGTGGACATTGCCTTTGTACCTGTGCTTCATTTACGTATTTTAAAATGATTTATCATTTATTATTATTATTATTATTATTATTATTATTATTGAGACAGGGTCTCACTATGTAGTCCTGGCTGTCCTGGAACTCACTCTGCAGACCAGACTGGTCTTGAACTCACAGAAATCCACCTGCTTCTGCCTCCTGAGTGCTGGGATTAAAGGCATGTGCTGATTTATTTATTTATTTATTTATTTATTTATTTATTTATTTATTTATTTATTTATTTATGCATGCCTGGCTGATTTATTCTATTTTTAAGTATGTGTATGAATGTACACATGTGAGTGCCAAGACCCATGGGGACAGAAGAGGGCACTGGATCTTCTGGAGCTGGAGTTACAAGGTGGTTGTGAGCCACCCAGCAGGGGTGCTGGGAACCAAACTCAGGTCCACTGCAAGAGCAGCATGTGTCCTTAAATGGGAGCCATCTCTCCGGCCTCCTGCACCTGAGTGTTTCTAAGAGTATCCACATTACACTTTAATTAATTGATTAATTAATTTGTAACTAGGTGGCTTGCGAGAGAAGTTTGGAAAGAAGACTTGGTTATAATAGATAGAAGTCCGACTTCAACTGGCTGGAGAAGATTTAATCTGTTGGTTCAAGTATCAGTTCTCCTAACTGTCCCGCTCCAGGGTCTCTATAGCAACCTCAGACTGGATTGCTAGGGTTCCGCTTTGCTTGGACCACCTGCTATGGCTAAGCTGATAGAGGACTCTGACGGGCCAACCACTGAATGGCTGGGACAGTGTGGTGATTTTTGCCCCTCCATAGCCAGAAAACAAGAGGGGAAGGGCTCCCCAAAAGCACCAGACTAAAGAAGGCCAGGGAGAGCAACCTAAGGCGAGCCTGTCCAGCATGTGAGGACAACTAGTAAGAATAAAAAGGGGAAGGATGCTGTCTGTCTGCTCTGTGGGGCAGGACGCACCTCAAGGGCAGGGCCTGGGACCACTTCACCCCCTCCTGCCCTTACTCAGCTCCGTATTTCACTCCTCTCTTGTGCACCCCTCATATTTTTCAAGGTCTGAAAGACTTTGGGACCCGAAAAATGAGGTATCATGTACAGAAGACAAAGCTTAACAATCTAGTCAAAGCAAGCAGTCTGTGAGCTCTGGGGAACCAAGCCAACCTCCCACGAGGTGACCACCGACCAGTCCAGGGACCAGACCCAGATGACAATGACATCAGACGCGTCAGATGAGTGGCTGGAGCATTTACTGATCCAGTCTTCCAGTGCTCTGGACATCTGACTCCTTGCCATTGTCTTCTGGAGTATTATTTTGATTCCCCTTGTAACAGATGTGCTTTTATTTATGATACAATTCATTTACTGAGTATTAGGAGATACCAGCTCCCTTCTACTCAGAATGCACACGCTAGTGCACGGGGATACCGAGGCACCCATATAAATTGAGCAGGGCATACACTGGGATTAGGTGGGAGGCCCTCTGGATCTTTTGCTGGAAAGAATCCAGAATAATGGGGGAGGGGTAGCCTGAGCTCTCTAGCAAGCTAGAGGGAAGGAAAGGAGTCACAATCAATGCTTTCTCAGGCCCTTACCGGTTTCATCCAGTACGGGTGGGCAGGCCGCCTCAGCCCGGCCCTCCCTCTCCCTGGCTCCTCCAAACCTCTTCAGCTTTGCTGGTGCGGTGATTGACACAATAATTGGTGTGTAGGCTGTGGGCTAATTGAAGTGGGCTGCAGATTGTGGTGGGCTGCGGATGCAGCGGCCCTGGAGGAGGCAGGGATGAGGCCACCGGCTTTGTCCCCTCCCTGGTGGTGACTGCCTCTCCAGGATCTAGGGAGGACCCTTGGGCTGCCCACTGAGACTAGGGACCACTCCTAAACCAGGTGGAACCCCCGCTGGTGCGGGAACTCCTGGAGGCGGGGGGGGGGGGGGGGGGGAGAAGTAGCACCCCTATTTGTCCTTGTCACTTACAGGGCCTGGGGGCTTGGAAAGTGAATTCTCTATTTGGAGCCTGGTTCAGGTTCCTTGATTTCTCTCCTTCCACTGTTGAGTGCTGGATTACTGAGTGACTTAGGGGTTTGAGATTGGAGTAACATTGGAAATAAGATGAAGTGCAGAAGCAGAGGGCCGGAGGGAGACACCCAGACCAGTACACACTCTCACACAAGGGTGGGGGCAGTGGGAGGGAACAAAGAACAGTGGGAGCAGGCTGTGCCTGTGTGAGGAGGGCAGGGAAGCCGGCGGGTACTATGCTTGGCACGCACCTCTCTGCAGCCTGCACTCAGGCCTGGCACACTGAGCCAGGGTGGGTATATGCCGGTCTAACCCTTCATGACTCTGCCTTTTCTACTGGATGAGATGCTCGTAGGTAGAAGGTTGTTCCAGCCTGGTTTTTGAGCCAACACCAGAGGTGATTTCAAAGTCTTCTGTACTGTGGGGCATGGTCAGGGCATGGGCAAGAAAATAAACCCTGCTGGTGACAGGTAGCTGGCATGAGGGGGACATGTCACATTGTACAGGGACAGCGGCACACAATCCACAGGACTTTGCAGTGTAGCACAGCCAGAGAAGGGCTTGGGCTGGGACACAAGAGATGGCCTGAAGCCATCCTGGCTCAAAGGCAGTTTGTGGGGAAGGCTAGGCAGGGCAACATCTCCACTTGTGAGACTAGTCCCCAGAGCTGTGGCCACAGCGCAGACTCCAGCTGTCTCCTAGCTGGCCACGCACTGACTTAAGGTTAACAGTCTTGGGTTTACAGTCAGCTAAAGGAAGTGGTGAGAGTATGGCGTGGGTCCAGGGCAGATGTCAACCACCTCAGCTGTTAGGTTGGCCCTTAGATGAACGGATACCAAACAGACAACAGAGATGCTAAGAAAACACAGGCAGGATGCCAGCTGCAAACTCAGACCTTGTTATGGTCCACAGCAGGATAGCTGAGGAAGGAGAATGGACCTCAAAACAAACAAATTAGGGTGCACTGTCCCTTGAAGCCAAACCGGTTTCTCCAGTGATGATTCTGGGCCAGAAACAGCTTTTGCTGGCTTCTCAGAGCAGCAGAGTTGGGGGACAAAGAGAGACACATGTGGCTTCCAGGAACCTGGATTTCCAGATTCACTCTTTTCTGCTTGAAAACTAGTCTAAGACAATTACAGAAGTAACACACACACACACACACACACACACACACACACACACACACACACACACACAGAGTAATAGTTACTACTGAGGTGTGGGATTGCCCCCAGGCTCCCAGTCCCCCTTTCACCAATAATAGTTTATTCTGGCCTGACCACCCACAGCTTTGCCAACAGATACACACAAATAATTCCTTTCCAATATAGCCAAAGATTTTGCACCTTGATTCTTTTCAAAAAATTGCTTAAGGATTTATTTACTTTACTATGTACGAGTACTTTGCTTATGTGTTTGTGCCCCACATTCATGAAGTGCTCTAAGAGGCCAGAAGAGGGCCTGAAACTGGAGTTACAGACAGTTGGGCCTGTAGATGCTGGGAATTGAAACTGCAACCTCTTTAAAAGCAGCCAGTGCTCTTAACCGCTGAGCCATCTCTCCACCCCCTTTTTTCTTTTTTAAAATTATTTACACACACACACACACACACACACACACACACACACACACACACACACACGTCAGAAGGAGGCGTCAGATCCCCTGGAGCTGCAGTTACAGGTGGTTGTGGGCCAGGCAGTTCACTGCAAGAGCAAGTACTCTTAACTGATGTTCATTTCTCCAGCCTCTCCCACACCCCCTAATTCTTTTCAGAATGTCTTGGAGAAGTCTCTTCCTATCGACTCTCTTGACTGTGTGTGCCAGTGAACCATAATGGACGTCTTGGTAGCTGCTTTCTTGTATCTACCTGTGAGAGGGAACCTGAGGTGTGGGCTGGTTAGTTTTTTGTCAACTTCACACAAACTAGAGTTACCTGGGAAGAGGTAACCTCAACTGAGGAATCACCTCCATCAGACTGGCCTGTGAACAACTCTGAAAAGGGATTTCTTGATTAACGATTGACATGGGAGAGCCTCACTCATTGTGGATGGAGCCAGCTCTAGACAGGTGGTCCAGGGTTGTATAGCAAGGCAGTGGAAGCAGTGGTGGCGCACGCCTTTAATCCCAGCACTCGGGAGGCAGAGGCAGGCGGATCTCTGTGAGTTCGAGGCCATCCTGGGCTATAGAGTGAGTTCTGGGACAGCCAGGGGTACACAGACTAACCCTGTCTTGAAAAACAAAACAAAACAAAACAAAAAGGCATCAGAGCAAGTCTGTAGAATCAGCCCAGAAGCAGCATTCCTCCATGGCCTCTCTTTCAGTTCTTGCCTCCAGATTCCTTCCTTGGGTTCCTGCCTTTGTTTCCCTTGGTGATGAACTATAACCTGCAAGCCAAATGAACCCTACCCCAAAGTGCTTTCCATCAGTGTTCTATCACAAGGATAGAAAGCAAACTAGAAACACATGTGAATGATACCTAAGGGTCCAGGGTGTTTTTTTTGTTTTTGTTTTTGTTTTTTGTTTTTTGTTTTGTTTTTTCGAGACAGGGTTTCTCTGTGTAGCTTTGTGCCTTTCCTGGAACTCGCTTTATAGACCAGGCTGGCCTCGAACTCACAGAGATCTGTTTGCCTCTGCCTCCCTAGTGTTGGGATTAAAGGTGTGTGCCACCACCGCCCGGCTGGTCCAGATATTCTTATTCTCTCTCTCTCTCTCTCTCTCTCTGAAGGTGTCATGTGTGTGATGTGCGTGGGGAGGCCAGAGGTCAACAGTGGGTGTCTGTCTTCCTTCCACCCTAGTTTTTGAGACAGATTTTCTCACTGAACTGGGGGCTGATTGGTTCAGCCTGGCTGGGTAGCCTTTGGGCTCAGGAGATCTGCCTATCTCCCCCTCCCCACTCCCCCATCACAGCCCTGGGCTTACGGATGCGTACCACCATGACTGGGCTTTGTGGGGGTGCTGGGCACCCCGACTCCAGTCCTCACAGCCACATCGCAGGCTCTTTTCTGGCTGAGCCGTCCTCCCACCCCACCCCCAACACACATAGTCTTGATGCCAGTAACTATTTCTAAATCTGTTTTTGGAGACACTGTTAGTCCCCTTGGGTCTTTTGATGTTTTTGTATGTTTTTCTCACCTTCTCTGCACTTCACATCTAAGCATTGACGTTGATGACCTTCAGAGGCCCATCCCTCCTGGAATTTCCCTGCCCACTCCGCAAGTCTGCAGTATTGGCAGTGAAGTTCATCTCGGGAACATTGTGACGGGCAGGAGGAGGGCACCGGCCCAGTTCCCTTAGCTCTGACACTGGATACATTTAAAGTGCTAGTTCAGCCCAGAGCCCCTCACAGGGGCTGAGGACATTAAGACTTTGTCTAAAATCTCACAGAGGTGGGCCGCCTCTAAGATGACCCTTGTACAGTGGCTTCCTGGTGGCCACACCCTGTGTGAACCCCTCCCTCTGAGGGCAGGTTATAATACGACAGTGCTTCCAAGCCAGGCCCATGGCTTCCATCTTAGGGGACTGTCTCTTCTCCTTTATCCCCTCCAGCATTCTCGTTCTACGAGAAGCCAGCTGCCTAGTGAAGGGAGGTCCTGTGGAGTAGCCATGGGGCAGGGATCTGGTACCTCTGGTTAGCAGCTGGGAGGAACTGAGATGTGTCCGCACTCACAAGAGTGGGTTTGAGGTATGTCCTCCCCAGAGTGGATCTCCCCATGACTGTCAATGTGGCCCATAGCGTCTGTGAGGTCACGTGACCTAGGCCAAGTGCACCCTGTGAGGTCACCTGAATCCCTGATTGACAGAACCTGGAAGAAACTGAGGCTTGTTTCAGACACTAGTCTGGTGGCTGCGTGTTATGCAGCAGAGAAGGACCAGTGCATGTACCTGGGCGTGGCTTCCGCGACTCCTGGTGGCACCCCACTCTACCTGTCTCTTGCCTGCTTGGGAGCAGCTTCTTTATAAACCACCCACAGAAGAGTCCTTTTTTGCCTGTGGGGACCCAACTCAACACACCTTTGGCCTGTTCCAGTGTCCCCTGCTGCCACTGGGTGAGAGCAGGCTATTTTGACTGTCTTCCCTGTAGCATGGGACTTTGAAACATAAATGAGCTTGTACATAAATGTGATTTCAGGGACTGAACAGCCGGGTCTGCCTTTCAGAGCCTCAGACATTGGCCTCAGCCCCCCTTCAGCACTCCCTGTGAACCCCCACCTCCCTGCCTCTGCCCAATTTGGCCTGTCTTCTCCTCTGCTCTCCTACCTTTGTCCTTCTCATCATGCCCAGACCTTGAGTGCCTGCCTTCCTGGAACATCATGCACTGAGCCCCCTCAGCTCCCCTATACTGCCTCCCCCAAACCTCTGTATTTACCCGGTGTCTCATTATTTCTACCAGCTATAATTTTCCTGCTTGGACCAAGAGCTCTTTGCTGGCCAAGGCCTACCTCCAAGGAGAGCACTTAACCCAGAGAAGTTACGAGGGTGCTCTATGTAAATGGATGAGTGAATGAACCACCTTGCTGAGACAAGGGGTGGGTAAGCCAAGAGGGTACAGTCACAAACCCCTCCTCTCCATCTGCCTAGCCCCCTTCCAAGCATCCCACAGACATACCTCTTCTGTCCTCATTTCCTGGGCTAACAGTTAAGGCTGTTCCTGTGCCACCCTTGCCCTGGCCCCTCCCCCACTAGTTCTGCTATCCATCCTTGCCTGTCTTTAGCACCTCAGAGCTATTTACAGACCTTGGAGAATCAGATCACTAGGCTAGGGAGATGGCTCAGGGCATGAGGACTTGAGCTTGGGTCCCTAGCACTCACACAAGAACCTGGGCATGGTGGTGAGGACCTGTGATAGCAATGCTAGGAGGCAGAGACAGGGGGATTTCTGTGACTGGTTGGCCAGGTGCTCTAGCCACTCAGTAAATTTCAGGTTCAGTGTGAGACAGTGTCTCAAAAAATAAGGTGGAGGAGCTGGAGCGGTGGTTCAGCAGTCAAGAGCACCGGGAGACCTGGGTTGAATTCCCAGCACCCACGTGGTAGCTTGCAACCCTCCTTAACTCCAGTTCCAGAGGATTTGATGACCTCTGCTGGCCCCCACAGGCACTGCACACACACACACACACACACACACACACACACACACACACACACACAGATAAAACACCCATACATATAAAATAAAAATAAATCTTTTGTTTGCTTGTTTGTTTTTTTAAGACAGGGTTTCTCTGTGTAGCTTTGGCTGTCCTGGAACTTGCTCTGTAGAGGCTGGCCTTGAACTCACAGAGTCCCTCCTGCCTCTGCTACTCAGGTGCTGGGATTAAAGGCATGTGTTACCACCACCAGGCTAAATAAACCTTAAAATAGGGTAGAAAGGTCTTGAGGAAAACAACTGATGTCCACCTCTGGCCTCCACACATGCACATAGAGGTGCACATACCTACCCGTGCATACACCACACACACAAGAAAAAAATCAAGTCATGACAGCAACTGTTTGCAAAGCTAGTTTCCAAGGCCCAGCATCCCATACCCCGATGAGTCCTCTGCAGGAAGTGTCTCCATCAGCTCTCCTTTGCAGGTGAGGAAAAGGAAGAACAGAGAGGCTAGGTCCACATGTTGCCAGGCAGTGGAGAATGCTCCAGGCCTCTGCCTCACTCAGGACCCCAGGGGTCATCAGTACACAGATCCTGGATGTATCCCAAGGGCATTCTGCCCATCTGAGCAGGTCTTAGCCAGTGGGGCAAGCTGGCAGTGTGGGAAGCAGCTACCTCGGTGACAACCTTCTTCATCCAGTGGAGGCCCTGAGTCCAGCCCCATCACCCTCTCAGGCAAGTGCTGAGCCTGTGGCACTCTCTCTGGGCCCCCAGGCATGAGCCCCAGGGCCCATGGCAGTACCCACCCAGTATTGGCTTCCTTTCCTCACTTGTCTGGTGTCTGTCACCTCCTAGAGTCCCAGCAGATGACACAGCGACATAATTGTCATCTACAAAGTTGAAAACTGTACAGTCCAGTTACAAGGGGGAAAATGTAGAAAAATATTTTGTTTTAAATAGGATTAGAATTTTGTGTTGATAATCATATAAACATTCATGGCTATCTTTGGTCACGTGAGTCCGGCATGCCTCTTAGAACTAGATAAAGCTGTCTGGGAGTCTGTTTTGAGAAAGACTTACCATTGACCTCAGGAAGTGAGATTCCTTCCTGCCTAGAAGACAACACTGGTTGTTCCTGCTCCTGGGACTTGGCACATCCTCCCAGCACCTGCCTGGAAAGCTGGAACACCTCTGTTCCTGCTCACCCACTTCATTGGAAAGACCAGCTTACAGAGATCTGTATAAGGAAGTGTGTCTGACACTCCTTCTCACACTCAGAATTGACCATCCCCTCGTGTCACAGCAGACAGACTTTTCTTGTGCCCCACTCAGGAACCTCGGGTGGGACCACACCTGCCTCCTCTCGGAAACTGCAGGTCCACCCAGGACTCAACACAGAGTAGGTGTACCCTTTGAATCACCCCCTCTCGTTTCCTGCTTTCACAGCCTGGATCCTTACTCACCACGTCCCTTCCCAGGGGGACCACTTATAACTTGGCCAGCCCTTTCTCTTTCTGGCCACTGCTCCATCTGCCTCAGGATCTGGCAGTCTCTCCAGGCTTCCTTCCCCTTCATTACGCTGGTATGTTTTCCTATCTGCTTCCCTGGCTGGATTGCAAGTCCTTCGAGGCCCGCACTGTATCTTGTTGATCGCCACATCGCTGTGCTACACAGTACCTATTACATCGTGCATGCTAGTAAATGTTTGCAGAACCGCTGAATTAATTAATCACCTGACACACATATCCTTGGGTCCCTGAATGGGAGGACACAGGAACTGCCACAAATCATCCAAGACTGTGTATTGTAGCCCCAGAACCCAGCTCAACTGTCTTAAACAAGAAGGGGATGTATTTGTTTGCTTTTTTTTTTTTTTAAGAATAATTTGGTTGGCTTGAGTAATTTGTAGTTATTTGTGTACATGTGTGGAGAGCTAGTGTTCCTTAGATACTGTCCATCTTTTTCTTTGTGTGCTTGTTTTGGTTTTGAGATATGGTCTCTCACTGGCCTGCAGCTCACGTTAAGCTGGCTGGCCTGTGAGCCCCAGGGACCTTTGCCCGTCTCTGCCTCACCAGTACTGAGATACAAGCATCATTATCACACTAGCCTTTTTACCTGGGTTCTGGGCTCAAACTCAGATCCTCATGCTTGAAAAAAAACAAGCATGTTTCCAACTGAGCTATCACCCTAGCTCCTTAGCAAGGCAGGGTCTTACTATGTGGGCCAGGCTAGCCTCAGACTCATGGTCCTTCTGCCTCAGCCTCCCAAATGCTAGGAGTACAGGAATATCTACTAGGGCTAGAAGGGTATTTATTGGTATTTATTGGTTTTATCACTCAGCAGCCCACGTAGACTTCAGGAACAGCTGGGTTTAGAAATGCAGTAATGTCAGCTGCTGACTTTCATGTGTTTCTATTCTCCCTATAACTACCAAAGGTAATGAAATTCAAAGATAAAAATTCCCATTTTCTAGTTAGGAAAAACTAAGGCTCAGAGAAACCATGTTTGTTCAAGGTTATCCAGTAAGTTATCGGTGGGGTTGACAGCATAGGTCACACCTCTGACCTCTACGGGAAGAGAACAATGGCACTTTGGATATGGGGAGCCCAGGGAGAGGGACCTTAGAGTCAGCTCCCAACCACCAACCTCCTCCAGGACCCCAGCCTAGTTTTACCCTGTCCTGTATGAATTCTGAGATTCTTGGGCCACCAACCAGTTTTGTGTCAAATACCTCTGATGTCTTGGGGCTGGATTTGAAGACTAGCTCCTCCATGGGGCAGCTGTGACCCTGACAGGTCATGTGACCCTGACAAACTGGCTATTTTCACATGAAATATGTCAAGTTCCCTGTGCAGGCATGATGGGAGGCCACAAGAGTCACTGCTCTCAGCTTGCCTGGCACCATCCTGTTTTTTTAAGTCCCAAAGTCCCACATCTTAGAGACCTAGCGTCCCAGGAACTAGCTGGTGGGTTGTCCTGCCAGACACAGAAGAGAAGGTGCCCTCAAAAGACCTCCTTGGTCAGACCGAGACCCCAAGCCAGATCTTCCGGGAGACAGGGTCTTGGCCAAGGCGGTAATGGTAAGCCCCCTTCTGGACCACTGAGCCTTCTGCAGTTTAGAGCAACTGTCTGAGCAATGAATCCAGGGAAGCTGTTCCTATCTCCAGCTTCTTAGAACCCAAGTGTTCCCAGAGCTCATACTGTAAGAACACAGAGCTCGGGACTGGAGAGGTGGCTCAGCGGTTAAGAGCACTGACTGCTCTTCCAGAGGACCCGGGTTCAATTCTCAGCACCCACATGGCTGCTCACAACTCTCTGTAACTCCAGTTCTGGGGGGGACCTGACACCAATGCCTAAAACACTAATGCATATAAAATAAAGTAAATAAATTTAAAAAAGAATAGTTTTTAAAAAACACAGAGCTAGAGGAGACCCTGACACATACCCATCCCATTGTCCAAAGACCTAGCAGGATCCTGCTGGGCTGCAGTCTCACAGCGCTTATCCTGGATGCTGCCAGTACAAACCCAGCTTACACACATGTGGGGCTGGGGATGCCTGTGAGCGACAGCGTGACAGGCATGGGAAGAAGAGAGGCTTCATGCCCCACTTCTCAGAGCCATATCTTAGTGACTCTGGGCCTCTGTGACCCACCTGGGAAACGCAGGTGAGATAGTAGTCTACAGAGTAGACTAGTGAGACGCACGCTGTGGACGGTGTGGTCCTTGTACGGCCCCAGAGCAAAAAGCCTTCCGAGTCCATTTATTGACTGTGGTCTGGGCTTGCCCAGGCTTCTCGGTAGGTTTCAGCTGTGTTACTGAGCCTGTGATGCTTTTCTTCCTGTTATTTTCTTCCTTAACATTTATTTGCGTGTGTGTGTCCAAGTGTGCCAAGCTGCATGTGTAGAGGTCAGAGGACAATACCATATAGGTCTTAGGGATCAAACTCAGGTTGCTAGGTTCAGAGCCAAGCACCTCTATCAAATGAGCCCCCTCCCTGGTACACACACACACACACACACACACACACACACACACACACACACTCATCTATATATATATTTGGTTTTTTGAGACAGGGTTTCTCTGTGTAGCTTTGCACCTTTCCTGGAACTCACTCTGTAGCCCAGGCTGGCCTCGAACTCATAGAGATCCGCCTGGTTCTGCCTCCCGAGTGCTGAGTAAAGGCGTGCGCCACCAACGCCCGGCTTGTTGTTGTTTTTAATACAACTTGCTCTGGAAGCTGGAGAGATGACTCAGCAGCAAGGGATCCAGTTTTGTTCTCAGTCCCACATGCAGCTCACAGCTGCCTGTGATCGCCGTTCTAGAGGACCCGAGTGATGGTTATGATAAACGGCACTGGTTACCGGCGGAAAAGTCAGGGGCCATGGCCATGACTACCAGAGTTCCAAAGAGCTTTATTAGAAAGGAGGAGGGAATAGGAGGGAGGAGAGCCGGGCCTGGAGAGAAAGAAAGATGGCGGGAGCAGAGCAGAAACAGAGAGAGAGCAGAGAGAGAGGGTGGGGGTCCACATCTGGCTTTTTAAAGGCACAGATTGCATGACCACATAGTTGCCAGTTCCTACTGATGACATAAGACTCAAGATGCCAAGCTGTGCATGTGCCGGAGTGAGGGCAGGATCCTAACACTGATACCCTCTTCTGGCCTCTGAGACACCATATGTGGCACACACACACACATACACACACACACACACACACACACACACACACACACTTTTAAAATCTTTAAAAGCAACTTTTCCATAGCTTGATATGTTCCCAACTCTTAGGAGATAGAGGCATGAAGAATGGGAAAAAGTTCAAGGCCATCCTTAGCTTTGCAGTGAGCCTCAGAGAACCCCAGGCTACATATATGAGATCCTGACTCAAAAAGCCAAAACAATTTCCCTTGTTTGGTATTTGAATACTACTGCAATTCAAAACGATTCAAATGAAAGTTTGACCTAGAAACACCTGAATCCAGGACACACTCCGATCCATGTCTTGTGCTTTGTTTCATAGGAACTCGCACATTCCCAATGCAGCCCTGTGTCCTCCTGAAGGCCATGGGGAAGGGGTGGAGACCCTTCCCCTCTTCCAAGAGGGAGGAGCAGTCAAGCAGAGGAGCCAGGTTTTCCTGGCTTCCAGACTGTTGCATTGCCTGGGTCTTCACCTGAAAAGCCAGCCTCCCCTCCCCTCCCCCAACACACACACAGAGACTGTCTCAGGCCAGCTCCTGTCCATCCTAGGCTCAGTGCAAACTGTAGACTTACCCAGGGATTTTCCCCAGAAGGCAGTGTGAGCCTGACATCTGCAGGTGATGCTCCACCCCAGTGCTGATGTCCTATTTTGGAATCTTTCTCTTGCTGAGGCCCCGGGGGCAGAGCAGACCACATTTACCCCTCATGAAGGTACAACCTGGGGCAGACACCGAGAAGGCCCTGAGCAGTGCTGTTTAATAAAGGGACCTAAGGACAGTGGGGCACAGAGTCCTGGGTCAGTCTCGAGAGGAACAGGGCCACCAGGCCTCCAGCTTGTCCCAGGCGGTAACATAGCTCAGCCAGGGCCCCCATCCCTCTACCAGATACACTTCAGTTGCTAAGAAAGAAGTTCTGGGGCTCACCTGGGTCCGTTGCTTAGCAACAGGAGGCTGTAAATGACATCGCTCCTGACACTTTAACTTACCCCTCTGTGGCAAGCACAGGATAATGAAGGTCTAGGCAGGCAGCAAGACAGAATTCAAAACCGGCAGCAAGCAAGTGCTGGGGAAAGCGGAGGTTGAAGCAGCGAGCACTTCTGGGGTTTGGCTCTCCTAGTCATGTGGCAACCACTGGGTTCTTTAGAAGCTGGTTCAAGAGTCCTGGGTTCGTTTGCAATCTTAAAGAGGACTGACTGGTAGGCTGGGTCCATATAACTGGTTCATACTTGCCAGCACTACACCTGTAATTCCAGCAGTTACCACTAGCAGGACCACCCCCAAAGCCAGGGCTTCTCAGCCTACCCGACTCCACAGGCAGTTTAAATCTGTTCATCCACCCCGTCATTACAGCGCGTCTGTGATCAGGGACATGTTTGCGCTGGACAGATGAGGAGACAGAAAGCTGTTTGTTCCCCATGTCGATCCGGCTGCTCCTCTGGGTGAGGCCCTGCTGGCTTTATGTGGAGCAGTGAGCAAGGCAGACACAGCTCCAGCCCTTGAGGAGCTATTCTGATTAACGGAAGGGATGACCTGTTGATGAATACAGACAGCCACACTTCCCATGGCCCAGTTTCCACTCTCCCACTTATTATAATGAGGCTAGAGTGATAGAACCCAATAGAGCTGGGTTGAGTATTAATTTTTTGTTTAAAAATTTGTCTGATTTTTTTTACATGTGCATATTCACATGTGTGTGTGCAACCATGTGTGGAGGACTGAAGTTGAGTTTCCTGTGTCTTACTCTTTTGCTCTACATTTTTTTTTTAGGCAGGGTCTCTCAGAGCAAAAATTGGCTCGTCTAGCCAGCCAGCTGACTCCAGGCGTCCTCTCTCTGTCCAGTCCTGGGATTACAGGTGATTGCCATACCCAACCTGGTCTTTTTACATGAGTTCTGGGGACCTGAGCTCTGATCCTCATGCTAGTGAGACAAACACCTTAGCCACCCCGTCATCTTGTCAGCCCCTAAATTTTATTTTTAAGTAGCTCACTGAATTTCAGTCTCCCCCATTTAGCATAAGTGAGGTGACAATGTCTTGTGATGGCCAGTCATTGAAGGTGTGAGCATGTTTCCGGTGGGGAGTTCTGCAGGCCAAGTGTGAATGCACTTCCGACGTAAGATGTTTATCATTGTGGGTTTATGTGAGTGGCAACCTCAACCTAAGTTGAACATCTGTAAATCACATATTAAAAGATACCAAGGCCCGAGGAGAAAAATAAAGCAGGAAGGGGGACCAGAGACCCATGGGAGGAAAAAATGAGGAAGAAGTATGCCCGTAGCATCATGACACCAGGCAGTGATGAAGAGATGGGAGCGAGCAGCCTTTTAGGGAGGCCAGTGCAGCCATGGCAGCCTCGCAAAGGAGGAAAATGGAAAGGCATCGAGGTAGAGGGGTGACAGATCAGAGCCACGGGACCCAGAGGCCAGAACTCTGCTAAGATGGAAGCTGTGGAAATATGAGTGTCAGATTTCCCAGGTAAAATGATAGGTTAAATTTGGATTTCAGATAAAGAATAGCAAAACTTTTACTCTTTTTTTTTTTTTTTAGTGCAAGTACAGCCGTGACATCCCCCAGGACATACTTACAATTATATCAGTGTGTTGTTTACTTGACACTCAAATTGAACTGAGCATCTCAGATTCTCTCTAGCAGCCCACCTTGGGAAGTCTTGCAGCAGATGCTTGGAGCTGCATTTCGAGTGAGGAGCCCAGAATGAAAGGTGTGATGGGGGAGGCTGGAGGTGAAGGATGGTGGGGACTGGGGCTCAGCAGCATGCTCTTGGGGGATTTTGTCTAAGGCTGTGGTGTAGAGGCTGATGAGGGATTGAGGCTGGAGTAAGCTTTTTTTTCTCCTCTTCCTCTTCCTCCTCCTTGTGTCTCTCCCCTCCTCCCTTCCCCGCATTAGTGATGGCAAAGACTAAGGAAGCAAGAAGGTCAAGACTGTAGCAACATGAATGGAGAGCCAGCCACAGCAGGGCCCAGGAGGCAATGGCTGAGGGTTGTTAGTGCAGAAGGGAGCTGAGCAAGCTGGTACATGTTTGGGGTCATAGGAGCTGCTTTGCCTAACTAGAAGTAAGCTTGATTGGAACTGGGGGTGTCTATGAGTCGGTGGGTATAGGGGAAATGTGCTCTAGGTGTGTGGTATGCATGTGTTTAAGCATATAATTCTTGTCTGCTTAGAGGGCTGGCTTGCAAATAATGGTATTCACTAAGGAGTGCCCCAAATCCTTGTGGCTGATTTTTTTTTTTTTTTTTTTTTTTTTTTTTTTTTTTTTTTTTGGTTTTTCAAGACAGGGTTTCTCTGTGTAGCTTTGCTTTGTGCCTTTCCTGGAACTCACTCTGTAGCCCAGGCTGGCCTCGAACTCACAGAGATCCACCTGGCTCTGCCTCCCGAGTGCTGGGATTAAAGGCGTGTGCCACCACCGCCTGGCTGATTTTTTAAAATATTTGTGTGTGTGTGTGTGTGTGTGTGTGTGTGTGTGTGTGTGTGTGTGTGTACTTGTGTGAGATGGGGGGATGCACACTGTGGCACATATGTAAAGATCAAAAGACAACTTTGTAGTATGGATCTCTCCATCCTCTTTTCCATGGGTTTCTAGACTTGAACTAAGGTCATCAGGCTTGCACCCCAAGTGCCTTTACTTGCTGAGACATCTCACCTGCCCAAATCTTGGGTTTTAGGTACCTCTTCTATGAAAGGAATATAGGATCTGGTTTTAAGGAGACCCAGGCCTGGGGCAAGGTAAACCTCAAAGTGAGTTGACAGTGGAAGTGAATCATATATTGAATACACCGGATAGACTAGGAATCTATCAGAAAGGAAAGGAGGGAGGGAGGGAGGGGGAGGGGGAGGGAGGACAGGCAGCGGTGAAGGTGGGTGGAGTGGAGCTGCTGGGATGAAGCTTGCCCACGTAACATGGAGTGGACAGAAGGTGCCACGGAGACATATAGAGAACAATGCTTTTTGTCTGAAAAAATTCAGTCAGGTACATAACTCAGAGGAGAGGCATACCCACATACCTGAAAATGCAAAGAAGCCCCCGCTGCTTGGGTCACCTCTGGGGATGTGCGGAAGTCCTGGGACCTCCAAAGTCCCAGTCATGTTCTGCAGTGTAAGCATTTGCCGGGGCTCAGCTGTGCACAGAGTGTGTGTGAGATAGTTCCGGGAACTTAGCAGTCTGCAGCAAGCGCAGGGAGTAGAGGGAGATCTCGTAAGCTTGTGCTGTTCGTTTTGAAACAGTGTCTCCATATGTAGCCCAGACTGACCTCAAATCTCAAACTTCTCATTTTACTGCCTCGGCTCCCAGATCGCGGGAATGCTAGGCGTGTGCCATTAAGTCAGGCTAGATCTGGGTTTATGCCATGGCTTCCTAGTGCCGTGACTATAGGCTTCCGGGCAAGGGACTCCCTCTCTAGATCTGTGAAGGAGAAAAGCCCTGTGTCAGGCCTCTCTCTTTCACACCCTCGCCTCGATTCTCACATTCGTCTTTTCTTCTCTCCCCTTCTTCCTTCGCACCTCTTTTTGTCCTTCCTCCCTCCCTCCCTTCCTTCCTTTTCCTTACTCCTTTCTCTTTTTTCTTTCCTTCATCCCTTCCTATAAGTGTTTACTGGATGTCTTCTACCTGGAAAGCTCCATTCAACTTATTAGGCCTAAACTCCCTTGCTGGACTTAAAGTCTTGAGAGAGAAAGAGATAGTCATGAATCAAACCAATTAACTCAGTTTCAAACAACGATAGGAGCTATAAAGGAAATGAACAAGCTTCAGAGAGAGAGAGAGAGAATTATGGGAGAGTCAGATGGATTTGTCAGGAAGAGTATCTCCATAGAGACAGGTGATGAGGAGAGAGGGCCAGCATACATAAAGGACCTGAGGTAGGGAGGCATTCAGGGAGATTGCCGTATTGGGGTAAGGGAGCAGAGGGTGAGGTTGGGGAGACGGGTTATGAGAGTGTGGGCAGGACAGTGTGCTTTCACAGTGTGTGACATGGTCCCCATTTCTGGTTGCCTTCACCCACGCCTTGGTAGGATCCGTGGGGCCATAGCTGAGGGAACAAGTGGGCAGCTGAAAGATGGCCAGGAGCCCCAGGCACCTCCACACCTGTGGCAGGCCGGACGATACCATGTCTTCTTTCTAGTTCAAGGTCTTGTTATTCCTCAGATCCTACTCACCCTGGCTGGGATTGGCAATGTCTGACCGTATGATTTTCTTGACGGACAGTGCCATAGTGTAGGTGTGACCAGGAGGGCTGGGAAAGACTTGCGTGGTGGTGCTAAGCTCTCGGCCCTCCACCCTTGTGCAGTCATTCCTAGCTGGGTCTGTGCAGGAGAAGGAGGACGAGGAGGAGGAGGAGGAGGAGGAGGAGGAGGAGGAGGAGGAGGAGGAGGAGGAGGGGCCAGGGGAGCCACCCGGCTGTCTTGCACACTAGCCTGCCAATCCAATGCTTGTTCAGTTCTCTTTGTCCTGGCTGTTCTGTGTGTGGCACCTGGGGCCTGGTCACATGGCATTGGGACTCTGGTACTTGTTTGCCCTCACACCAGCCTGGGACAAGAGAATAAAGGAGCCAGGATTCTACCTTATTTCTCTGGAAGTCTCACCACAGGCTCCAGGCAAGCCCTTTCCCCCAGGGGCCCCGGCTTGGTTTCCATCTGTTTATCAACCCACACCTTCCTCACGAGGTCCGTGAGCTCAGTTTGTTACAATACAATGGTTACTTGTATCATTGCTATGAAAAGACACCTGTCAAAAGCAGCTTAAAGAAGACAGAATTTGTTTTTCAGTTTGCTTTCTCCTTTTTATGCAGTCCAGGATTCTAGATTACAGAATGGTGCCGCCCATAGGGTCTTCCTACCTGTCAAAGCAACCCAATCTAAAATCACCTGGAAAGACAGACTCCATGAGGAATTACCTAGGTCAGGTTGGCCTGTGGGCATGTCTGTGGGGATTGTCTCATGTTAACTGAGGTGGGGGAAAAGGCCCACTGTGGGCAGCACCATTTCCTAGGACGGGAATTCTAAAGAATGGAGAAAGCAAGCTGAGCATGCATACATTCATTTTCTCTCTCTTCTCTTGACTGTGGATGTGACCAGTTGCTTTAGGTTTAAGCCATCTTGACATCCCCACAGTGATGGGCTACACCCTGGGATTATAAACTGAATAAACTCTTTCTCCCTTAAGTTGCCATAGGAACTGAAGAGGAGACTAAGACTCCACCTCAATTAACCTAATTTAGATAATCCCGCCCAGGCATGCCCAGAGGTTAACTTCCTCTAGATAATCCCTCATGGACATGATTAGAAGTTCCTTTCTTCGGTGACTCCAGGCCCCGTCAAATTAACAGTATTAATCATCACAAGACCATGTTCCTCTCTTACTTAACGCCCCCAGCAGCTTTTCCCTTTTCAGAGAAAAGTGAAAATTCCCTAGTTTGGCCGGGCAATGGTGGCACACACCTTTAATTCCAGCACTGGGGAGGCAGAGGCAGGTGGATCTCTAAGGCCAAGACTAGTCTGGTCTACATAGTGAGTTCCAGGACAGCCAGAGCTGTTACAAAGAGAACCCTGTTTCAAAATTTAAAAAACAAAACAAAACAAAACCCTGCCTAGCCTGGCACGCAAGGTCTGTGTGGTACTTCTTTGCCCTCAGCTGCACTTACTCTGTGCAGTTTACCACTCACTCTGAAGTTTCCAGTCCCCGAGTCACACTCTGCCTGTTCCTGCTTCCTGGTCTTTGTGCTTGCTCTCCCAACTGTATGCAAAGCCGCACTCTCCACCTCTCCGCTTTGTGAATGCCATTCTACATGCTTTGTTTCTAACAACACCCAGTGGGCTCTTGCTGTATACTGGGCACCATGTTGAGCCTCACGCACGTGCGTTTTAACTGATTCTTCCCCTGACACAAGGAGGTGCCATGGTTATCATCTCCACTTGGAATGCTCATACACACTGGCTCAGAGAAGTAAGTCTGCTGGGCCAAGGTGGCACAGCCAGGCGCACATTAGGGCAGTTGGTCTCTCAGCCTAGAGAGAATGACTGTATTCGAGTTCGAGTCTACCTGTTTCCAGCGCCCTGAGCCACCTCTTTGTGTTTTTTCCCCTTGCAAATTCCTACTCCTGTGCAGCAGCTCTATTCAACCCCCAGACACTGTGCCACACTCTGCCTGGAATGTCACTTCCTTGGTCCCCCCTCATGCCAGCACTGGATTTTTGCTGATCTCATTTTGCAGAGGAGGACCAATGAGGCTCAGAATGAAGGAACTGTTGTTGGGTTCTGCAAGGCATTACCTGGTGAAGCCAGCGGGATCCCCACACCCAGACCGAGTCTCTTGGCCACACTGGCACTGAGTTTACTAGAAGCTTCAAAATCCATCTGGGATACTGGCTGGCTGAGTCCCAGGGACTTGTGCTCTGGCCTGTCCACCAGCACCCTGCTCTTCACAGGGCTTGGGCAGAAGTCAGGCTCTAGCAATCACCCACCTCCTGCTTACAGGGAGATGTGCTGCCCCCACCCCGCCCCCGGGCTCAGGCTCAGAACACAAATAAACACAAAGCCAAATGACTTTCACTCCGTCCCTTCCAACTCAGTGATTTTGGAGGAGAATAAATACTGAAGCCATTGGCATGAATAGAAATTAATCCAGAACCGGCCTAGCTGCACGGGGATGCTTTTGAAAAAAGGAAAAAAAATTCTCAATTTAAAATCTCAACACAAATAGACTCTTCTAAGGTCAAATGAAAGAGAAATGTGTCAGGAAAGCAAAAAAGACTTCGGGGGGCCAGAGCCCCCTCTTCTATGTCTCCCTCTTCCTTTTCCTCTCTCTCTTCTCTCCCTCCTCTCTCATCCCCTCTCCCTTCTCTCCCTCCTTCATCTCATCTTTCTCTGCCCCCCTCACCTGTTCTTCTGAGCCTTCCCACCTGCGTGTTTACATCCACCAGTCTCTCTCACTTTACTAACGTGTGTGTATGTATCTGCAGTGTATATTCACATTTACATGTGTGTTGGAGTGCGCACGTGTGCAGATGCACTGTACATCAAGGCAGGCTGTCTCACTTGAACCCAGAGCACACCTATACAGCTAGTCAGGTAGCCAGCTTGTTCCAGGAGTCCCTGCCTTTGCCTCCAGTAAGCTGGGTTTCAGGCGTACTGCCATACCCAGCCAGCATTGATGTAGGTCTGGGGATCTGAACTCAGGTTCTCACACCTGGGTGCCAAGCACGTTACCCAGTGAGCCATCTGCCCAGCCCTTACTTTCAGCTCAGGGGCAGGAATTCCACCTCATGACCACTTCATGAGAGTAGTATGACCTTGGCTAAGTCATTTCCCCACTTTGTGCCTGTCTTCTAGTCATCGGGGTTGGAAGTGGGCTTTCTGCTTGTTGAGGGGCACTGAATATCGTGAGACAGTCCTATGTAGAGGAAACAGATTCTGCCTCATGATGGGCGCATGCCTGGGGTGGGCTCAGGTCTGGAGGGTGGGTGGAGGTCAGGAATGAGCATCATCTGGCCTTGGAGGAAAACAAGTGGATGAACATAGCTGTCTTGTGACCATGGCGTGTGTGTGTGTGTGTGTGTGTGTGTGTGTGTGTGTGTGTGTGTGTGTAGGTGTGTATGTCCACATGTGGATGACAGAGGAGGATGTCAGACATCTTCTCCCATCTCTTTACACCTTAGTCTTTCTTCCCATTTACTTGAATATGTGTATATATGTCTATGTGTTTGTAGGTGTGGGCACATATATACCATGGTGTGCATATTGAGGTCAGAGGACAATTTGAAGGAATTAGTTCTCTCTTTTTACCATGTGGGTTCCAGGAATCAAACTCAGGTCATCAGGCTTGGTGATTTACCTGCTGAGCCATCTCTCTCGCCCTCTACCTTATTTTTTGGGGGACAATGCCTCTTTCTGAACCTAAAGCATGCCATTTTGGCTCGACTGGCCAGTTTCTGTCTCTGCTGTTCAGTGCTGGGGTGACAGGTCCACATGGCCATGGTCAGCATTTTACTTGCATGTTAGGGATTTAAGCCTATTGTGGGAATTCACTCTGCCAATGGTCTTGGGGTATCTGTCCCGCTAGAGATGTGTTTTTTTTTCTGGGCACGTGACTGCTTAAAACTGAGGAGGGGGTACATGCTCTCTCTCTCTCTGTCTTGGGTTAGTTAGAAACCAGTCGGCTGGTTCCATTGATTACATTGTTTACTTTGTTCAGTATCCATGAATGTATATCTCCCCATTTTATAATCTTAATATATCAAAATCCCCTTGATACTCTTTAACAGACTCTCATGGATTTGCTTCATATAACCCCAGGTCCTCATCAGGGCAGTGGTGACCTTAATCCCAGCACTCGGGGAGGCAGAGGCTGGCAGATCTCTGTGAGTTTGAGGCCAGCCAGGGCTACAGAGCGAGTTCCAGGACAGCCAGGGCTATACAGAAAGACCCTGTCTTGAAAAACTAAAAACAAACAAAACGAAAACTCAGGCCCTCCCGCTTTCAGGTGGGTATTCTTACCCACTGAGCCGCATCCCTCACCCGTACCTTGGCCTCTACATCAGCTTGCAGCTGACCTGCAATGAAACTAATTGGAAGCCAAGGAGAAGCTGGGAGGTGTGTAAGGCCTGGTGGGTGGTGGGCCTTCAAAGGTCAGGTTACAGCAATACCGAGTGGGAAAGAGCCACGTCCCTAGTCTAAATGAGGAAATTGTGATTGGCAGAAGGAAGTGGTCTCCCTGGCAACCATGGGGAGTTGAACCCCAGGAGGGACTGACTGGAAGGGAAGCCCGAGGCGTGATCTTCTTAGGGAAGGGAACATATCTCTCTTTGTCATCATTGTCTCCCCAGGGCACAACATGAAATCTGGATCCATAAAAACAGTTGCAAGGCTGCCTTAATGAGTGAATACACCTGTTCCTAGAGCCTCTCAAGACAGCTTGGATGCCATTTCCCCAGAGCTCTCCTGCAGCACACACTTAGCAACCTCTGGCTAAAGATGGAGTGTCTTGCAGCTGCAGATACTGTGCGTCCACCCATGCATCTCTTACAGCTCAAGGGGATCCATGAAGGGGCATTTCAGGGCAGATCAGGAATGAGATAGCACCTTGCCAAGTCTCCCAGGCATCTCTGTCCAGCCAGCTTCAAACACTATTGCTTGGAGGTGGGGGGCAGACTGAAAGAATGATGCTAACTCAAGGACCATCTGGCCTCCAGGGGCACTAAGCCAGGACGCTGAGCAAGGAGAGGCCTGGAAGGGATAAACTCCAGACAGCAAAGCACTGCTCTGGGAGTCACAAGTGCCCAGACTCTGTACTCGAATTACAGCAATGCCCAGTAGGAAATCACCCCGGAGCCTCATAGCCAGAAGAGCCTCCCTAGCCACATACTGGAGATTATCTCGACCTCCCAGAGGGCAACTGTGGTGATGGAGACCAGTGTGCAGGGCACTCATTAGACTGTGTGCTTAGAGAGAGGGTGGAGATGGGACCAAGAAACAGGGCTGTGGTGCAGCCTCCGGCCCCAGACAGCCCCATGGATGCTTTTGGAGCTGGCTGGCAGGAAGGATCGCTGGGTACTCGGGGCGGTGGGGGTGGGGTGGGGTGGGGGGGAGGGGTTGTTACACTGCCTGGGTAGTCAGGAACGGAATGTGGGCTTCCCCAGAAGAGCTGTTGCTAAGAGCGAATCTGCGCTCTTCAGCAGAGGTAGCTCCCTCGGGCACTGACAGGCTGATGGCTCCTCTTGCCAGGGACACCCCTGATAGCTGGTGAAACAAGTCCTTTAGCTCTGAAGGGAGATCTGGGTGGGCAGTGCAGCATCCACCGCAGCACGTTCCTCCCATTAACACTAATCCCTCCTGCAATCCTATAGACTAGATAGTATCATCCAGTTTTGCAAATGAAAACAAAACAAAACAAAACAAAAAACAAAAACAAAAATAAAACCCCAGAGTTTTGGAAAGAGTATCAACTTGTCCCGACCTCATAACCAGTGACTGTGCTGTGGAGATGATTCAAACTTGGATCTTTTGGGCTCTTCCTCCCTTCCCATTACAACTACATCTCCCTGATTTTGACTCCTTCATCCTCTCCTCCCACATTCCACCCATTTGCTCTCAAGATTTTGACAAGCAGCTTCTCTTCCATGAGACTCATTTCTACATCTTTATTTTTCTTTTTTGGAGGTTGAGTTATATCTGATTATTTTATTTTTCAGACAGCATTTTGCTTTGGAGCCCAAGCTGACTAGAACTTACGATCCTCTGACACCAGCCTTCCAAGTTCTGGGATTACAGGAGTGTACCAACGTGACATCCAGCTATGAATGAACTTCCTAAAAAGGAATCTAGGAATCCCAGGAAATAGTAGGCTAATTTTGGTATTAAAGCACACAATTTTGAATTTTTAAGTTTTTTTTCAGGTACAGTGTCCATGGGATTTTTTTTTTTACTACGTATTATGAAAGGCTTCTGAATCTCCAAAAGAGGTACTCTACCGCGTAGGTGGCCGAAGGTGGGAGAACATTTGGGATGTGTTTCCGCCCTTGAGAAATGAAGGCAGCCAAAGGTGGTCAGCACCATGGACAGCACCCGGCCTGCCCGCTCCCCACAGTTCCGGCCAACTTCCATGCTAACCAGAAGGCCGGTTGCTGGAAGAGTCTTGCTGGCCCGGATCAGTGAAATGGGAAGTCAGAATGGGCAGTCAACACAGATGGCTTCCCTCCTTTTTTTTTTCTTTTTAATAAAAGAGTCCCAAATGTTGCAATTGTCCTCACAGTGACATTTTCCCCATCCTGAGGGCCACCAGTCCCTCCCCACCACAACAGTGACGAAGAGGGTATGGAGCAGGGCAGTGGAGTACCCCAGTGACAGATTAGCGCTGCCAGCCACCGACACAAAACCATTTGGTGTGGGGAAATGATAGATGCTAACACTCATTTTAAACACGGGCAACTGAATTCCCGCAGACAGGCGCCACGGCTGGAATTTAGGGCACAGCTGGTAGGTTCAGATAAGGTGCGGAAGCAGTCCCGCACAGCGCCGCGTTACTTAATAATGAAAATGTGGTGATGGATGCCACTGTCTCGAGGATATAACCTCCCCATTTGGAGGTTTTCAGCTCCCAAATCATCCATCCACTGTCCCAGTCCCCCCTCCCTCTCCCACTTCTTCATTTTTTTTTTTTTTTGCGGGGGGAGAGTAGGGGAAAGGATGTGTGTGGGGGATGGATAAAGGCACCCGTGGGTGTGTGTGTGTGAAGGCAGCAAGAAGCTCACAATCCTAAAGAACTTGAGGAAAAGTCCAGAGAACTCAGTTTGAAAGAATGCAGTTCTGTAAGCTCACTCGGGACAGCGAGTTCAACATGAGAAAAATGGGCCAAGTTACCCTCAATGTTTTAACAGTCAAGGGTACCACCCCTAATCTTCGTTTCTATGACGTCACAAAGAGCCAATCAGAATTTTCCATACAAAACTTCCCTCCCACCTGACTCTGAGCTCCAAGAGAGAGGTCCACTGCTTCCTCAACAGCGCCCCCTGGAGAAAAACTTGAAGTTCAGTGCATTCAAGTGGAATCTAGGCTAGAATGCTCAAACACACCTGCTTTCTCACTCTGACGGGAGACAGAACTAATGGCCAACGCCTGGGAGCATCACAGGCTCCTCGTCTCTCATGACCGTGTGCAGCTCCCCAAATCCAGCGTTTCCTCCCCCAGTTCGCAGCCTCTCTTGAATTTCTTCCTTTCCTTTCCTCCACCTAGCCTTAATGTAGGACCGCATCCTCTTCTAAACAAATACTTCCCTCTCCAGTCTTTTTCTCCAATCCGTCTTCTGGCCACTGGAGTCATGTCTCTAAACAGAAGCACGCAGGTTCCTCTGGTCCATAGGGCCAGTCACGGAGTCCCGCTTCCTGTAGGAGAGCTGGGCAGCCGGAGCCTTTGAAGTTCAGCACCCTGACGCCCGTGTCTCCACTAGAACTACGTGGAGGGTGTGTTTCAGCCACGGGAACATGCTGCTGGCTGTCCCTGACCGCACAGACCCAGGCCCTGGCCCTTCCGTCTGGCTTGCATGCCTTCCCTTCCCCTTTGCTCCTTTCCAGGGCTGGAGACTTCAGACTTAAGCCTTCCTGCTTTGAGAAGATGTCCTTACAGCTGCCCACTTTCTAAGAACGCCAAGCTCTTGGCCATAGGCTATTACAGAAATAATCTATTTTACAGTGGTAGGTTGTTAGCATTGCCAGAACCAGATCAAGTCCCCGTTTTACCACTGACAGACTGTGTGGCTCTGAGCAGGTGTCCTGAACTCTCTGACCACTTTCCTCCTCTATTATGTGAGATAACAGACACTAACATCCAGCATGGGTTCTAGAATACAGTGGGAAATCAATTAGGTCCCCGGTGAACCGAGATTAGACTCCTAGAGCCCACAGGAAGCTTGGGAAGGACCATCTCTGATGGGCTCCTGGAAGCAGAGCCTGGGAGGGACCTAGAGCTATTACCAGCCATTTACACTTGAGTATGAGTAAGATTTAATGTTGTTGTTGTTGTTGAAGGGAAATGAAGAAAATGCCTAGGGGCACTGAAGGCAAAAAAAAGCCTTTGAATAGGAAAAAAACAAACAAACAAAAACAAAAAACCAAACCAAAACCAAAAGGCTTTGCAAAAAAATTGCAGAAAAGAGGAGTAAGCAAGAAAGGAAGGTGAAAACCCAAACTCACTCCTTTTACATCTGTGGCTCTCTCTCTCTCTCTCTCTCTCTCTCTCTCTCTCTCTCTCTCTCATTCTCCTCCTCTTCCTCCTCCTCCTCCTCCTCCTCCTCCTCCTCCTCCTCCTCCTCCTCCTCCTCCTCTTGGGCTCTATTGGCAGAGGTTTGACCTAGAGCCCCTGCATCCAGGGTCTGCCTTTCTTGACATCCAGAGGTGGCATTACTTACTCAACACAGTATAAAACCAGACAGCCTACACCTCCTCCATCACACTGAAATCCTGGCTGCGAGCATCTTAAAGCCTGGCCTGGAGTCCTTGGAGATCAGTCTGGCTTTCCCCTGACCTTGAACCCACTCCATTCTCTAAACACAGACTGGAGGTTGGCTCTCCTCCTTGGGGCTCCCTGCGCTCTCCCTTGACAGAGTCCTCCCCCCCTCACTGTTAACTAACCAAAGCTACACACTGTGGGTGCTGATCTGGAGGCCACCTGAGAGTCTGGAACCCAGGCTGGACCTGGAAGCTAGGACAGAGAGGGCCCTGAAAGAGGCCCTCAGTCCCCTGTGACCCTTTTGGAGGGGCTGAAATGGTTCCCGCTGTCCAGATTGCTGCCTGCTGCTGTCAGGCACGCGCCAAGGTCAAGGCTGTGCCTCTGCCCCAGACACAGCAATAATGGCTTGTAATGGGTTGTAAACAGGTGAAGTTTGCCTCCAAGATGCTCTTGCCACCAGGACAAGAGCAGATCCTTTCTCTTTAACCCTCTCCTGGCTTCTGATTGTGTCAGAGCTCTACCAGCTCAGGGGGACCTGCTCAAAGGCCTTCATACCTGGCACCTCACCCACCTAAGCCACAGGGTAAGGGGGAGGATGTTACTATACACACATTATAGATGGGAAACCCCGGAGAGGAATGGGCACAGCTGGAATAGTTACCTAGACTTGGGTGACCTATGAACTTCTGCTCCAAAGAGAAAGCTGGGGGAGGGGAGAATAATATGCAAGCAAGTGATGCTGGAGTCTGGAGGTTCAGAGGGGAAAGTGGCCTGCATTTCACTTGCTGTGTGGTTTTTAGACCCATTAATTAACCTCTCCGAGTTGCCATGCCCTCATTTCTAATATGGCGGTAGGATTCCCGAACAGAATGATTGTGTTGATTGAAAGTAATTAGGTCTGTGCACTTTGTGGCACAGAGGTTTTGGTAAACACTTTCCCCTTCTTGTTCCTTCTTTTTGAGTAAAATGGATGGCCCAGGCTTCTAAAGGACATGATTTGGGCACCAGGGCTGCAGTAACCCTAGCCCAAGCCCAGCCCTGCTGTGGAAACTGTTGGGGGCAGGAATGCTGTCTGCTGTCTGCAAGGTCACCCTGGGCCAGGCAGGCTGGGGCCCCCTCCCTCTGCCCAAGCCCTGGGCAGCAAGGCAGGAGCAGAGACAGTGAGGCCATAAATAAGGCCAACGAGGAGCTATAATTCTGCCTGCGCCACCCGTGTGGCCATTCCGTCACGCTGCTACCTTTAGTGCGGCCACCGTCATGCCGAGGCACGGAGGGCAGGCATCTCCTCTGCTGTGCTTCTGAGCCTGCTAAGGGGCCAGGCAGGGGTGTGTGCCCGCGGGTTGGGGAGTGGTCGCTGGGTGTCATCCTGTATCATCTGCCAGCCCCTTGCCCTTGCCCCCTTACATGGAGAGCTGCCCCCAATGACCAGAGGGAGGGGGGAGCAGGGACGTGCAGCAGCCATGCCCATATGAGGCCCAGCTATGCCATCAACCCAAACATCTTTACTGTTATTCTGGGGACTGAACTCAGGGCCTTACATCTGCTAGACAAGTGTCCTGGCTATGTCCCCAAATTTATTCTCTATTTTGAGACAAGGTTTCATTAACTTGCCTCAACTGACTTTGAGCACACTCTGTAGCCCAAGAAGACCTTGAACTTTCAATCCTCTTGCCTCAGCCTCATAAGGAGGGGATTAAGGGTATGTACCACCATGCCTGGCTTTCTCTCTCGCCACCTGATACACTCACTATTCCATTCACCTATTCTTGCCTTCTGTCTGGCCCGGCAGCGCTTGCCCTGGCTGGACTCCCAGGGCAGTTGCTCAGCCTCCTTCTCCATTCCCAGCTTGGGCCCAGCTCTCAGAAGGGGCTCAGTGGGGTGTGTGGCATGGATTTAGTTGCTCAGCGAGTCTATTTTAAATATCACCCCAAATGTACAGATACCAATAAACGCTCCACCTGTCCTCAACCCTGGTTGAGTCAGTGGAATGTAAAGGGCTTACCCAGAGAGGACCTACAGCCGGCACACCTCGGAGAAGCCAAGCTTACGCATCTAGACGCCCAGGCCAACTGGTCCTCAAGCTCGGGAGAGTTCCCTGAGTCTCAGTACCCACACTTCCTCTCTAAAGCCGGTGCTGGGGGTGGGGGGAATGGGGACTGAGAGGGTTGGTCCAGGCACCTGCAGTGCAGCATGAGGGTGAGGCCCCTGTGAGACTCCAGCCCTGCAACCATCACACAGCTCCCAGGAAGGCATGGCTTCCTTGAGGGAGGAACCATTTGTGGAGGAGAGTTGCAGGGCAGGCAGGGATGACTGAGGGGCAAGTCAAGAAGAGGGCCTCAGGGTTCACAACTCTGAGTGCCATGAGATACAGCGACAGCAGAGCCATGAGCATGTACATGCACATGTGTTTGTGTGCAGATATGTGTGTGTGTGTGTGTGTGTGTGTGTGTGTGTGTGTGCATCTGTGCACATGTTTACATGTGTGCACGTGCTGGGAAGCAGGCAGGCAGAGGGCAGTTGAAAGTGGCTGACACTCAGCATGGCAGATGTTGAAGCTTGCACAGTGTAGGGGACACTGGGGGACTGTGGTGACCTCTCCACCCAACCCTGCCGTAGATGGGCAGTGCCACCTGTCCTGAGGCCGACTTGAAGGCCCAGGAGGACACTGAAGAAAGGAATAAAGGGGGGACCTTGACGGGCTTCATCTGCCCTGTCTGAAATATCCCACACACTCAGACACCCGGGCAGTACTCCCAGGCATCTCTGTCTGATATTGGTGTGGCCTTGGCCAGGCCTCTGTCCTGCTGGGTACACACTTCATGGGAGAATGGCTGGGGTAAGACAGAGAGACCATAAATCCTGCCCCGAGGCAGGTCTGCTGCACATAGTGGGTAACCATCTCTCTGCAGCCAGAAGACTCCACAAGGAGCCTCCAGGGGAGCCTGATAGGCAGTGGGGACAGCTGGCATTCTCCCTCTCTTTCCCCAGATGTCTCCGGGTGTGCTGATGGGGGCGATCTGCATTCAACTCTCTGTCCCGGGATGTCTAGCTTAGGAGAACATTGTCCTAGGTGCAGGACTATATAGCTTACCCAGTGCCTCCCCTGTGACCTCATTGGCACTGTCAGAGGAGTTTCAAACACATTGTGCAAGGACACACACACATGCATGCACTCCATGGCACGTGTGTGGAAGTCACAGGACAAATTTCAGGAGTTTGGATCTCTTCTTCCACCGTGTGGGTTCTGGGGCTCAGATCCCGTTTCGCCGGCTCAGCACCAGGTGCCTTCACCAGTGAGAATTCAGAGAGTGGTGTGCAGGAAAGTGACCAACACACGGTGAGTGTGCAGTGAGGTTTCTAGCTCAGATCACTAGGATTGGGCTCTTGCTATCTGCAAGCCAGGAGTCCGCACTAGGCAAATCCTCAGTGGAGGGCAAAGCCACCTCCCGCTCCCAGAGAACTGCTGAAGTTGGAGCAGGCCAAGCACTCTCAGGCCATCCAGGCAGACTCTCAGTCTCATACCTGTCTGGGTGAGCACTCTGAGAAAGGGGAGGTACGTTTAGAGGTGCATGCAGGAGAGGAATCCAGGAGAGCTAGAGATGTAAGTTTCAAGAGGACTCCAGAGCTGGGATCCAGATTCAGTCACTGCAGAAGGCAGATCCTGAAGGGAGGCTCAGCTAGAGCTCTGACAGGACAAGAAAGAGAGGAGAGAGAGAGGAGCGAGAGAGGGGGAAGGGGAGAGGGGAGGCACACCACCAGGCTTGACCACTCACTGTGTGAGACCTCTGGTAAAACTGAGGGAGGTTGAATATCAGCATGTCTCCCAAATCTATACATTCAAACCCTGCCCCCAAAGTGATGAGATTGGGAGGCACGGTCTTTGGAGATAATTGGGTACCCAGGGTACATTAATTAGGTGCACGGGCTTGTGTTCTCATACATGGGGAGGGGTATCTATTTCCTCCGGCCATGTAAGGTTGCAGCCCCAAGTTGACAGTACGCAATCCCCGTGCTGGGGGATGTTTGTCACTGGGGCCAGGCCTTGAGGCTTCTATGGCCCCCATCTTTCCCAGTTCTCTCTCTGCTTTCTGCTTGCTGCCCTGATTCCCTACCACGATGCACTCTCATCCCTCTGGAACCGTAAGCCAAATAAACCCTTCCTTGTATAAGCTCCCTTGGTCATGGCACTTTATCACAGCCAGAGAGAAGTAACTAATACAGCTGTTTAAAACCAAAAGGCAAGTTCGAGGCCAGCCTGGGCTACCAAGTGAGTTTCAGGAAAGGCGCAAAGCTACACAGAGAAACCCTGTCTCAAAAAACCAAATAAATAAGTAAATAAAATAAAACCAAAAGGCAGAGAGAGAGAGAGAGAGAGAGAGAGAGAGAGAGAGAGAGAGAATGTCCTATATGTACTTGTGTTTGTGTAGGCCAAAAAACAAACAAACAAACAAACAAATTAGAGGTAATTCATAGTCTAGAATGCATTTGTTGGAAAGCAAGATGGACTAGAGGCTGGGGGGGGGCTCAGCTGGAAGAATGATTTATGCACAAGTGTGAGGACTGGAGTTTGGATTCATAGAGCTCACATAAAACACACACACACACACACACACACACACACACACACAATCCTAGAGCTGGGGGGGGGACGACGGGAGCATCCCTGAGGCTTGCTGGCCAGCCAGTCTAGCTGAATAGGTGAGCTCCAAACTCAGAGAGAGTCTGTCTCAAAATGTAAGGTAGAGAGCAATTGAGGAAGACACTGGATGTTGACCTCTGACCTCCACCTCCACATACCTGTACATGGGGACACACACACACACACACACACACACACACACACACACACACACGGAAATAAGATTTCTAAAAATGAACTAAAATTTTCAATTCAGATTACTAGGAATAAAGGAAAATAAAAGGAACAAATTTTAAGAGATAAAAGCAAAAATGATGATGAGCCCAAACAGGAGTCAAAACAGGCTGTGGTAGGAACAAAGTGAGCTCATTCATGTACTTTCTCACTAAAAGCATGGCATATGCGCTCTTCCAGGCACTGTGCTAAATACAGAGTACAGAGGGGAGAGAACTTGCAGCCTTGCCCTCAGGAGTCGCCAGGAGAAAGGTGCCAGCAAACCAGTGCCCACATTGCCCAACCACAGGGAGCAGAGGCATCGTGAGAGTGGGGAGGGGCTCCGGTGGTCCCCAGCAGATGGTGCTGAGGCAGGCGTGGCATGCGGGATTGCGGGTTACTCTGCTTCCCTGGCTGAAAACAGCTCCTACCACTGCAGGTGCAGATGCAACCCACAAGTCATCCTTGAGGTTTTCTGAGCACCCCAGCATCTCTGCAGCCAGGACCGTCACCATCTCCACCCTAGAGCCGAGGGAGCTGAGGCTCAGTAAGCTCGTGAACTAGCCCCGGACCCCAATAGGCACGCTTCCAGGACCGTGGGATGGGATGGGGTTTCCTGGGGCAGAGGCTGGGCTGGCGCTGGAGCTGCTCGCACCAGTGACAACCAGGCAACAGGAAGAAGGGAAAGAGGAGAATGAGGAGCGGGATAGCAGAGGGGCGTGAGTCTGAGCATCCACCGGGTACTGGGAATGTGGGAGCAACCCACATGTCTGAGCTCAGTGTCAACTCATCACTGACAATTTCCGGTTGGCTCTAAAGCCGTGGTTCCCTACCTTCCTAATGCTGTGATCCTTTAATACAGTTCCTCAATAATGTTGTGCTGACCCCCCGCGGTAAAATTATTTTCGTTCCTGCTTCATAACTGTAATTTTGCTACTGTTATGAATCATAATGTAAATATCTGATATGCAGATGGTTTTGGTCGACTCCTGTGGTCGTTGTGACCCACATGGAGAGAACCGCTGCTCTAAAGGGTACTATTGCTTGGCCCCTAGGTAAGCATGATCCAGCTCCAAGAAAGGGGCTTTTCGGATGGATGGCCTGGTACTCGTTGTATAGCTCAGTCTGGTCTTGAACTCATGAAAACCCTCCTGCCACCGCTTCCCAAGTGCTGGGATTACAAGCATGGGTGTAAAGCAGGTGTGAGAAGCTCCAGCCCTGGGCTGAATCCGTGCCTGTCGTTTTGTGAGCCTGACGAGGCCAAGCTGCAGGCTGGCTCTCATCTAGGGGAGGCTAGGGTAGCTAGCTAGAAAAGCAGAGGCTGTGGGCGCCCTCTGTGGAGTAGGGATTTTGGCCGGACACAGCTCTAGTCATGCCCAAAGAGGGTGGCAGGCAGGTGGGTGTGGCCACACCTGAGGCAGGGGGTGGTGGACAGAACGCTCAGAGTCAAGCAGGGCTCAGGGGCCGGCCCAGGGCCGAGGCTTCTGTGGTTGACCGGACAGTGGTTTTCTCCGCAGGGCAATGGGGAGCTGTGGAGAATTCCAACCACCGGCGGGCCGCGGGCACCAAGAGCACTTGAAGAAGAGCTGAGTTCCCTTTGCAGCGGAGCCGGGACCATGGCTAGCAGGGAAAGGGCGACCTCATCCCCTCTCCTTTCTGTCCGGGTCCCGGGTCCCTGGGCTGGCAGCCGTTTGCTCCCCGTGAAGCCGCGGCACACATCCTTCAGCGTGACATTGGAACATCACTGGGGGAGTGGAGGGTGACGGAGCACCATCCCGGGCGGTAATGGCTCCAACGCCTAGAGGAAAATGACATAAATAATGTCCCATTAGAGGCGCCGAGCTGCTCTGCCGAGTGCCTTGTTTTGCCCGCAACATGATGGTCTTCATAAACAGACTCATTTATTTTGCAGCCCTTGTGCCGGCGGGGTGGGGGCGGGGTGCCTAGGAAGGTGACCCGGCAGCGAGGGTAGCAATGGGGACCCACTTGCTGCCCAGACTCTGACGTGGTGCCAGCACCCACCGTCCATCTGCTCAGTCTTTGGGAAAACCCTGCTTCCTTCACTGCCGCTCAGTCTCTCTCAGACTCACGAGTGGTCTTGATGCCCCTAATCTGGCCAGGTAGCCAGGGCTGTGAAAGACAGCCTTGCATTCAGGTCCTGACCCCGCGGTGTCATCTAGCCTGTCTGGGCCTCAGTTTCCTCTGGCGAAAAGTGCCACAATGGTATCTTTCTGGCTGGTGAGAAATGTCTCGTGGGAGTGTTGAGGTCCCTGTGGCTTTCCTAAGCAGTGGCCGGTTTTGCGTCCTCGGCTTTGTACACAGAGGTAGGTGCAGAGTCTTTTCTCCCCAAAGGGAGACTCATTCCTGTTGACTCTGCCTCTCGCCAGCCTGGGCTTTGTGCTGAGCCTAGTCCACAGAGGCTCTGTGAATGTGGCCAGGAATGTGGGACTTCTGGTTGTGATGTGACCCTGGACACATCCCTTTCTCCCGAGAGGAAAGAAAAGGTTAAGCTGAAGGACATGTGGCCCCTCTCACTTCCCACTTTCAGAGCCCCCCAGAATCCCCATCCCTCCCTCTGCGGAGAGGAGTCAGGAAGAATTGGGCCGCCTCTTGCTTTGCTGTGTGGGTTTAGGCCAGGAGAGACCATCTCTGTGTACATGGTGGTGTAACAGAGGACTGGAATGACCGGATCAATGCAATGTGTCAGGCATTGCTTGTGGCTGGAGACACTGTGTGAGACAAGACACAGGCTTCAGTGGGAGAGATGGAGAAAGAGAGATCAGCCCCAGGGTGGCTGACCCAGCGTCCTGGGGCATTGGAGGGGTGATGAGGGGCAGACATTGGCTTTGGATCACTAGTGCTGACATAGAAGGAGCCTTGTTCTTTTTATTGTTGCCTGTGGTTTCTCTAGATTAGGGCTCAGAAGACCTTGCCCAGTGGCTCAATTCTGGTCTTAAGAGGATTTGGTGAGAGGGTGGTGGGCAGAACTCCCCTCCGGGCAGTGTGGTCAAATGAGCCTCTGCGACCTCCTCTCAGGGACTGACTGAAACTTCTTCAGCGTGGGGTCCTCAGGACACCTGCTGTGTACTGTACTTAATAGTGGCTCAGGATCCCCAGCCTTCAAGCAGAAGGGTTCCCATGTCAGACCACATTCTATGGTTATAAGAAGTCATAACCTATCTTGTATCAAGAGGAGGAGGCATCAACCCCACTTGTCCTCCAGCCCCTTCCCCCCAGAGCGGTGCTGAGGCCATCATCACAGAAGGTCCACAGATCCCATAAGTGAACAGGAGCTGAGGTAGCAAAGGGGAGGCTGAAGGAGGCTTCCGGGCAGAGGGAAAGGTCCTGGGGTGGGAGACATGATCTGGTTCCATCCTGAAGAACCTTCAGGAGCACCGGGCCAGGACACTGGAGCATCCGTCCTTGTGGGGGACAGACAGCAAACACACAAGTGGACAGACAGCATCACACTGGGCTGTGCTGAGTGTGGGAAGCTGCTGAGATCTGGGTACCAGGCAGGGGCAGGGTGAAACTGGGCTGTGTATGCCAGCAAGGCTTTCCCAGGAGGTACCCACGGAGTTGAGCTCTGTGTCTGGGAGGGAGCTGGCAGGTCATAACAAGGAAAGAGAGACAGAGACAGACACACAGAGAGATAGAGAGAGACAGAGAGGGAGAGAGATAGAGAGACAGAGACATACACACACAGAAAGAGAGACAGAGAAAGGGAGAGAGATAGAGAGACAGAGACATACACACATAGAAAGAGAGAGAAGAGAGAAAGAGAGAGAAAGAGAGAGAGAGAGAGAGAGAGAGAGAGAGAGAGAGAGAGAGGCTCTTGCCAAGATCACCAGGTGAGATATCATTGTGGCCAGAACTCAATGAGAGAGTGAGCGACAGGGTGATGTGATGGGTGGGCTGAGAGGGCTCTGGCAAGAATTGTGGATTTTTTATGAGCACGACAGGAAGACCCTGAGAGGACATGTGAATGATGATGTAATCTGATTTTGCAGTAACAACAACAAATTAGCTTTGTGGCACTCAGTTCTGGATTTAATATCCAGCTTCTATTCCTGGTGGCACACTGATGTGCTGTGTGACCATGCACTAGTCATTTACCCTCTCTGAGCTGTCAGTCTGGACCCCGGAGAGTAAATGGTGAGAAATGTGAGGGAGGCAGAAATGTCAGGACCTTGTGATTGGTGGTAGAGGAAAAAGTGATTCTCTGGATCTAGTAAAGCTTAATCACATATTGAATCTCAGAGTGGTTGAGTGACTAGCCCATGGTCACACAGCTCTTCCAAAATACCACCAGGAACAGAAAGAAGCCAGGCATCATCCCCAGAATACAGTGTCACTGTTGGGGCCAGTCCTGGCCCTGGGTCCCTGCCTTCCTCTCTGTGTTTCCCTACCCTGCTCTGCCCTATCCTCTGGATAGCCTCCCTTCTTTCCTCCCAGGATGCTGGTGGTTCTGGCTGACGCAGACCCAGCAGGTGTTCTTCGCCTAGCTGTTGCTGTGATGAACAGCTTCCCATGGCCGAGCAGATAACAGTACACACACAGGTCAGGGGGGGCCCATGTAGCCCATCCATCAGGCCTGCGGCGGGCAGAGGGCTGGCACACCCCTTTCTCCTGTTATCTGCCACAAATGTGTTTTCCCCCCCCAAGGTTAACAGCAAGAATGACAGCTGAGCTCCTGGCATCAGCAAGGGCCGCTAAATGGCGCCAGCCAGACCTCCTCCAGTCTCCCCCTCTCCCCACTTGTGGGCCGACGGACACTCCCCCAGTCTTTCCAGGGATGCTGCTACCCAGCCCCCTGCAGCCCAGGCTTTCCAGCTGCGAGCACCAGATCTTTGAAAGCTAAGATGTGTGGAACACTTTATTCCTTGAGTACTGGGAGACATTTCAAAAGCATGGAGTCTGAATCCACTTAGCTGGCCTGGGTTCAAATCCAAGCCTTCCCACTCATTTACTGTACTGGGATTATAGGCATGTGCCACTCACAGTTTAAAATAGAATCTTTTTAAAGTGCTTAGGACAGTGTAGGGCATATGGTAAATACACTCATATATTCTTAAGTCTCTCTCTCTCTCTCTCTCTCTCTCTCTCTCTCTCTCTCTCTCTCTCTCGTATCTGTGTGTTCATATGTATGCAGAGGTCAGTGTTGGCTGCCTTCCTTGATCTCTCTCTCCACCTTATTTTCTGAGGCATTACTTTCTCTCACTAAACCTGGAGCTCACAGATTTGGCTAGACTGGCTGACCAGCAAGCCTCAGGGATCTCCTAGTCTCTCTCTTTCCAGCACTAGGATTGTTTTTTAAAGCCACTCTGTCTTTTACATGGGTGCCGGGCATCGAACTCAGGGCCTCCCAGTTGCTTGCATAGAAGTGCTTTTCTGACTGGTCATTTCCCTAGCACTGGAATTCTAAGTCTTGCAGGCATGGAACCTCAAAACCTTCAAATTACCTTGGGACCAGAGTAGAGGATTTGACCATTTGGAGGATTGTAGGCAGTGTGGCTGGATGTCAGTGTTAGCTCTCCAGACTCTCACCTCCCCTCAACTCCCTTACACACACAATTGCCAGGTTCTTTGCCCGATGCAGAGTGTTCTGCCAACTGCCAGGTTCTCTAACTGATGCAGTGTTCTCCCAACCCTGCAGCAGACTTGCCTTCCAGCCAGGCTACTGCCTTCCATTGAAGGTTTTGAGTATTCACTGCATAGAGCCTCACCAGCTTGGAGAGATGTCTATCTAGCTGTTCCCATGTGCCCATCTACCCATCTATGCACTCAATCTATCTGTTAACCTACTCTGCCCATCCATCCACCCATCCACCCATCTATCCATCCATTCATCCATCCATCCATCCATCCATCCATCCATCCATCCATCCATCCATCCATCCATGTACTTGTCTACCCATCTACCACTCATCTATCCACCAAGTCCATCTATCTACCCACTCATTCTATCCATCCATCTACTCCATCCTTCAATCCATTATATCCATCCATCTATCCATCCACCCATCCATCATCCATCCATCCATCCATCCATCCATCCACCCATCCATCCATCCATCCACCCATCCAGCCAGCCAGCCACTCATCTGCTGGGAGCCGCAGAAACATGAAGTAGGAATTCAGCTGACTGTGACAAAGCCATACCTGGAAGAAGCCAAGGGCTTTCCTTTGGATAAAGAGGATGAAGCCAAGGTTTAAGGCTGGTAGTGTCTCTTCTAGAACTCTGGGAGAAGACTATAGAAGGCCTGGACTCCAATATTATTCGATACTCATCCCTCCATGAATTCATCTGCCAATTTCCTCATCTCTGTACCCAGTCCATACATCCACATATCCCCCCAAATCCATCAGCCATTGCACTCCATTTACCTACCCATTCATTCATCTATCTACCCGATCTATGGTGGTTTGAATGAAAATGGTCCCCATAGATTTGTAGGGAGTGGCATTATTGGAGGTGTGTGGCCTTGTTGGAGAAAATGTGTCACAGGATGTGGGCTTTGAGGTTTCAGAATCTTAAGCCAGGCCTGGTGGCTCACTCTCTCTTCTTGCTGCCTGAGGACTCAGATGTAGAACACTAAGCTTCTTTTCCAGCACTAGGTCTACCTGTGCGCCGCCATGATGATAATGGACTAGACCTCTGAATCTGTAAGCCAGCCCCAATTAAATGCTTTCCTTTATAAGAGTTGCTATGGTCATGGTGCCTATTCATAGCAATAGAAACCCTAACTAAGACACTGTCCATAGCCACACATCCACCCATCCACTCCACTCACCTCCATTTACCCATCCTGTCATTAACTCACCCACTCTCCCACCTTCCTAAGCACAGAACCACTCATCCATCCATTTACTCATCTGTCCATCCATTCTGTCCAGGCATCTAAGTACATATTCCTTCCATTACATCATCATATCCATCAATTAGCCCACGCTTTATCCATCTGTATTGTACCCATCAAATAATATTGGGGTCCAGGCCCTCTATAGTCTTCTCCCAGAGTTCCAGAAGAGATGCTACCGGCAGCAGATTAATTAATTTGAGGGATACTCAAATGAATCTAAGTACACTGAGCTCGTTAGTCCATTCACTTTATTCTTCTAATCTGTACTGCTGTGAAGAGACACCATGACCACAGCAACTCTTATAAAGGAAAACATTTAATGGGGTGGCTTACAGTTTCAGAGGGTTAGTCCATTATCAGTCATCAAGGTTGGACATGGCAGTGTGCAGGCAGACATGGTGCTGGAAAAGGAACTGAGAGTCCTACATCTTTGTCAGCAAGTAGCAGAAGTAAAAACTCTGTCATACTGGCCAGACTTGAGTTCCTAAGACCTCAAACCCCACCTCCACAGTGACACACTTCCTCCAACAAGGCCACACCTACTCCAATAAGGCCACACCTCCTAAAAGTGCTACTCCCTATGGGCCAAGTATTCAAACACATGAGTCTATGGGGCTATTCTCATTCAAACCACCACACTTATTCTCTTATTCATTCATTCTTTCCTCTTTTCTTCCACCTATTGAACTATACTCTTGTCACTAATAATTCACCCAGTTCATATCTGCTCATTTTTCCTCTCATCCACCCTCTATCTTCTTTTTCTTTCCTCCTTTCTCCTTCTTTCATTCTCTCCCTTCTCCCTTCTCCCTCCCTCTCTCCTTTTCTATTTTCTTACTTATGTCTATCCATCTGTCTTCCTATCATCTGTCTATCTATCCATCCCTTTACTCAATCCTGACTGAGCACCTATTATATGCTAGGCACTGGTTGTCTAAAGAAAGGGCTTTACAAATTGGTTTCACCTTCTACCCATGATCGGTGTTTAGCTCTACAGAAAGCAGAAACACAAACTAGCAGACGTGAGGCCACGGTAGCTCACATCCCAGTGCTCAGGAGGCTGAGGCAAGAGAAATGCAAGTTTGAAGCCAACCTGGGCTACATACTGAGTTCCTGTCTCAAAACAAAATAAAACAACTCCCACTTCCCCCAAAAGGAACAAGAAAAGAGCCAACTCAAGATTGATCATATTCAGCAGAGATCAGAAACCATGTTGAGGGACAGAAAGAAAATTCTCATTCTGCTAGGGCATCTGACCCAGGATCTGCCCCTAGCCCCTGCTGCCCAATTATTAACTATACAGCCTGGAACAAGTTTCTTAACCTCCCTAGGACTCAGTTTACTCATCTCTAGGATAGGGATAGTAATGGAATTCCTGTCAGAGGACCATCACAATGGTCAAACTAGCTTAGTAAGTGTTGGTCAACTGGTCCCGATAGGGCTTAATCAGCCATCTCAGAGGCAACATTAGCACAGAAAGAGAACACTTTGAAAGAGCTGGAGGTGAGACCACTGAGACCTAGTCCGCAGCAAGGAACTGCCACAGATGGTAGTAACCACTGGTCCTGCCTCCCCTGGGTGTTGTCTGGAGACTTGGAGTGCTACAGGATGCGGAAGGGGTGCCGGGGACAGGATGCTAAGACCAGAGGGACAAAGGGACAAGAGATGATGCTAAGAGGGCAGGAGTTGGGCTGCCTGGAGGGGCTGGAGCCTTGGAGGGAGGGGCTGTGTGTGGAGCGCAGGAGTGGGGCTGCCTGGAGGGGCTGGAGCCTTGGAGGGAGGGGCTGCATGTGGGACTGGGAGCTCAAGAGGAGACTCGGTGGAATGGTGGTGAGAAGGAAGGAAGACTCCCCAGCTTCTCCTGCCCACCAGTGTCAATATGCTTCGACCTGGGAGATAAGTCAGAAGTGCGTGGCTGCCCCGAAAGTCGGCAGAGCCCTGGCTTGTAGCATGTGCAATCATCTTGCAGCATGTGCAATTCTCAGGATACTGTCCTGCCAGAGACTTCTTGAAAAACAGTTTCTTAGCAAATCAGTCTTTAGAATGTCACATTCAATGCTGAGATCTCTGAGGCTACCACAGTAAACAGCCAGGGTCCCAGAATGAATGTCAGGAACATGAGGCAGGCTCAGTTCCGGCCACTGCGGGTTGGTATAGTTTTCACATAGTCATGCATTCTTCAATTAACTGGTGCAGCGTTCCAGGCTCTGAGACATGCTGGGAATTAGGCTGTGACAGAGCTGGTTCTCAAGGAGCTTGTGTCCTGGTGGAATGGAAATGTCTTTGTTTCTTTTTCTGATGCTGTAATAAAAGATTCTGATGAAGTCAACTTACAGGGGAAAGGGTGTATTCTGGCTCAGGTTCAAGGGACCAGTCCATCATGGCAAAGAAGGAAGAAAGGAAGTAGGAGCAGTAGGTCACATCACATCTACATCAGGAGACAGAGGACAGAGATGGGCGCATGCTAATGCTCAGCTCACTGTCTCCTTTTCACACAGTCCAGGATCCCCTGCCCAGGGCATGAGTCTGCCCACAGTTAAGATGAGAATTTCCACATCAATTAACATAAAAAGATACCCACTCCTCCAAGGTGTGCCCAGAGGCCCATCCCTGAGGTGATTCTAGATTCTGTCAAATTGACAATACCGTCGAAAGAAGCCAATGGGTTGACTGGCACATAATCTCATGGAGGTGTAGCAAACACAGCAGGCTATGGAGCCTTCTTCTTTTCTTGTTTTCCTCCTCCTATGCTGCAGGACTCACTGGTCCATGAAAGACATCACAGAAAGGTGCCAGGTTGGTAGATATGGTTGGCACACACATTTGCATGCAGAGATCCATGAAGATATAAATGTCTGCTACTTGTGATGGATGGTGAAGTATTCCTAAGGCTTTTAGACAATTAACATAGATATCTTGTTTTACCTTCAAATGGCCACATTTTGCATAAACCTTATCTAACTAATGTGGGTGATGGGATGCACTTCGGCAGTACCTTCTATAAGTTACGGGAATCACTGATTTGTTCACTCTGCCTGTATCTTTGGCAACTGCCTTCCTTCGTTTGATACTGCTTGTGGCCCTGAAGACTTCACTGGCCTGGGATAAGTGCAGTGCAAAACACAGATGCAGGACACAACTCGGGTCTGTGGCAGCCCAGGGGAGGTGACCTGCAACAGTTAAGACAAGGGCTAAGGCTTCCAGGAGAAGGTTGTCCCTGAGCTGAGACTCAATAGGTGAATGGGAGTTAGCCGGCCTTGACTGGCAGACTCCTGGGAGATCAGTAAGGCACATGTCTGGGAGTGTGTCTTAGTTAGGTTTTCTATTGCTGCAAAGAGACACCATGATCATGGCAACTCTTATAAATAAAAACATTTAATTGAGGTGGCTCACTTACAGTTCTGGAGGTTCAGTCCAGGATGGGGAGCATGGCAGCGTGCAGGCAGATGTGGTGCTGGCTACATCTTGACCAGAAGGAAGCAGGAAGTTGACTGTCACACTGAGGGAAGCTTGAGGAAAAGAGACCTCAAAGCCCTCTCCCATAGTGATAGACTTCCTCCAACAAGGTCACACCTCCTAATAGTGCCACTCCCTTTGGGACATTTTCTTTCAAAGCTCCACAGAGTATCTGGGAGGATATCGCCAGAGAAGATGAATTGAAGATGAAACCCTCCCAGATTGTGGGTGACAACTTTTTACAGCAATGACAAAGTGACTTCCACCAGGAAATGCATCTGAGACAATGAATGGGATGGTTATGCCTCGGTCCCAACTTGAGTGGGTTTGGAATTACCTGGGAGACCTAGCTCTGAGCATGTCTGTGATGAGCTCCCAAAAAGGTTTAACTGTGGAGGGATGACCCACCTTAAACAGGGGTGTCACCATCACACAGGCTGGGGAACCAAATAAAAAGGATCAGAGACACTGAAGAGCAGCATTCACTCTGTTTGCCTCTCAACTGCCTCATGTTCCTGTGCCTTCTTATTATGGTGTACTTGTGAACCAAAAGAAACCCTCCCTTCTTAAGTTACTTGTGTTGGGTATTTTAACACAGAAACAGGAAAAGTAGCTAAGACAGAAGGCAGTGCTGGGCGTGGGGCGGTTGCTATGAGAAATGTGACCTTGTAGTTCTTAGGCCTTTGGAATTTTTTTGTGAGAAGAAAGTGAAAGAGTTGGGGGCTGTGGGCCAGAGAAATCCCAGAAAACTGCAAGCAGAGATTACTGGGCCTTTCCAGTTGGAATTCAGAAGACCAAATCGCTGAGAGAAATCTGGACGGTAAAGAACAGTAAAGGCTCATGTGGTTTCAGAGGAGAATGAAGAGTCTATTGGGAACTGGGCTGGAAGCCACTCATAGCACATTTTGACAAAGGACTGATGCATTGTGCCTGGGTCCTGAAGATGTGAAGAGGTGGAGTTCAAACGTAATGGACTGAGTTGTCTAATGAAGGAAATGTCAAGACTACTAGGTTGTGGCATGGTTACTGCTCACTGCTCTCAGTCAGCTTATGGTGAGAGTGGAAAGCTGTGAACAATGGGAGGTTTGTGGAGGACAGATGGTGGCAAGCTCAAAGATGCAGAAGAAGAGGGTGCAGAGAAAGCAGCTGTGTTAGCCAGATCAATGCCGTTAAGAAGCAGCTTTGTGCTCTTTACCAGTATGGTGGGAAAGGTACCCCAAAGGAAGACCCTATCCATCAAAGGCCTAACTAAGGATGCTGTGCAAGATGTGCCCTGCTGCTCAAAACAACTGTCTTAGTTAGTGTTTCTATTGTTGTGAAGAGATACCATGATCATAGCAACTCATTTTTTAAAGATTTATTTTATTTATTATGTATATAGTGTTCTGTCTGCATGTATAACTGTAGGCCAGAAGAGGGCACCAGATCTCATTATAGATGGTTGTGAGCCACCATGTGGTTGCCGAGAATAGAACTCAAGACCTCTGGAAGATCAGTCAATGCTCTTAACCTTTGAGCCTTCTCTCCAACCCCACAGCAACTCTTATAAGGGAAAACATTAAATTGGGGGCTGGCTTACAGTTTCAGAGGTTTAGTCCATTGTCATCATGGTGGGAAGTATGGTGGCATGCAGGCAGACATGGTACTGGAGAAGTAGCTGAGGGTTCTACATCATCATCAGAAGACAGCATCTGAAACCTTAAAGCCTGCTCCCACAATGACACACTCCCTCCAAGAAAGCCACACCTCCTAATAGTGCCAATGGGGGCCAAATTTATTCAAATCACCACAACCACCATTTAAGGAAGTGTTTTTCTAGGTTCAGCTGTCAAGGCTCATGGAGGCCACAATGCAGTCAAAGGAGGCTACATCTTGAGCTGGTAGCAGAACTTGGAAGCATTGTTCACAAGGTTCTGGTTCTGCTGGCAGCAAAATGTAAGAGTTATGGGGTCATAGAGACTTACATGAAGGTTCCAGAAAGCTACCAAGGATGAGATTCCCTGCAAGGAAACTGTGATGCTTTCTATGAGAACAGCCCCCATAGTCACATATATTTGAATACTTGGTCCCCAGTTGGTAGAAATGTTTGGTAAGGATTAGGAGGTGTGGTCTTGTTGGAGGAGGTTCCCAGTTCTCGCTCTCTCCTTCTCTCTACCATGTGGTTGTTGTCTCAACATGTAAGTTTCAGTCTTTACTGGTCCAATCTTTACTTGTGATGCTCCATTTCTTATATTTGGAACAGAAATGCTGGATCTGTGCCATTTGTGCATGGAAGCATATGACTTATTGTTTAATTTGATGGGGCTCACAGTTCAAAGAGTGTCTTAACATTTATAGTTTCAGCCTTCCAATGAAAGCAAATTAGATCCCTTGAACACATTTTGGGAGAAAGTAGTTACTTTTTGCTCTGTCCATTTTCTCAAGAAATAACCAGTTTTAAGTGGTTGTAATATGGATGGATTTTTCTGATGTTAATTATTTCAAGCTTTACAAAAAGATTATTTGATTTTATTATATGCATATGAGTGTTTTACCTGCATGTATATATGTGTATCATGTGCATGTTGGGCTCCCACAGAAGTAAGAAAAGGGCATCAGATCCCCTGGAACTGGAGTTACAGGTGGTTGTGAGCCACTCTGTGGGTTCTGAGAACCGAGCCTAGTCCTCTGCGAGAGCAGGGAGTGATCTCAGCTACGGAGCATCTCTCCTGTCCCCTCTGCAGGCTTTTAACAAACAGCTCATGAAAGAAGCTATTGGATTTACCATAGAGAAAAAGACTTCTTCTGGTTTGGATTTTTGCCCTGCTTAGATTTTTTTGAAGTATGAGCAGGAATTGTCAATTCACTATGTAAACAAACTTTTTAGACGTAATACATGTAAGGACTTGTTATATCAGGTAGGCCAGTTTCAGATGTTCCTTTCAAATATAAACTGTATCACTCTTACTGAGACTGTAATTTCCAATTTGTGTAATGTGTTCACAGATGTGCCCTGCATTCGGTCTGCTTTTTCTCCTATTTTGATTTTTTTTTTTTGTTGTGTTTCCTGCCTGCTTGCCAAAAGCTAGACTGCTTCAGGTCCACGTACAATGCTAAGTGCTTTGAGCTTTAAGAACTAAACAAACTGGAAAAGGCAACACAGCACAGAAAAAGTCTGTGTTTTATGGATTGTTTTTAAATAAAAGTTTTCAAAAGGTTTTTAAAAAGAAATTGCTTTGAATCTCAGAGGAGACCTTGGGCTTTTGAAGTGTGGGGGTTGTTAAAGACAAAGACTTTTGAGGTTGGACTGGATGCATTTTGCCTATGAAGTATCTGGCCATGAGTCTGAGGACGAGGGATGGAATGTTATGGTTTTAAAAGTGGTACATTTTACAGGCTGAACAGATGGCTCTGTGGATAAAGTGTTTGCTTGAAAAACATGGAGCTGTAGTTCAGATTCTCAGAACCCATGTAAAAGCTGGGCAGGGGTGGAGCCTTGCCTGTAATCCCAGCACTCAGGAGGCAGAGACCAGATTCCTGGAGCAAGCTGGTTAGCTGGACTAGCTGGAGTTAGTGAACTCTGAGCTCAGTAAGAAAACCTGCCTCAAAAGTGAAGAACTATTGAGGAAGAGAGCAGACATTACTTTCAGGTCTTCACATTTGAGACACACACACACACACACACACACACATGCACACACATATTAGTGCATACACATTATAATGCACACACACATTAGTGCATATACACATGAACACATATGCATATATACACACACAAGTGCATACACACATACACACACAGCACATACCTGCACCCAAATCTACATACACATGCCCACATACATACATACAGGAATATGAACGTGCACACATACAACACACACACATACAAACACACACATGGTACATTTGGGTTTCAAGTTGACAAGGAATGATTAATATTCATTGTCAACTTGACTCAATTTGGAAGCAAACAGGAGACACACCTCTGTGCATGAGTGTGTGGCGTTTCCAGAAAGGGTTAACTGTGGAGAGAAGACCTGCTCTGAATATGGTGATGCGATCCCATGAACGGGGTCCTGGATTGAACTAAAGGTGTTGGGGGACGGGCGGTGCAGTAAGCTGAGCACCACATTCATCTCCCGGCCTTCTGACTGTGGATGCCATGTGACCAGCTACCTCATCCTCCTATGCTCCTACCACATCTTCACCACCATGATACTCTCAATTTGTGAACTAGAACAAACCCTTCCTTAAACTGCTTTTGTTAAAGATTTTGTCACGGCAACAGAATATTTATTAATGCAATGGGTATTCCATGAGCCGGCCTAGCCTTGGGTCAGACTTCCTGGGGTCTGAGTTGTTATGCCCAATAAGAGTGAAGAGGAGCCTGAAGTTGATGCGGTCCTTGTCTGAGTGACTTTTCTATTGCTGCGAAGAGACACCCATGACCAAGGCAGCTGTTAGAGAAACGATTTATTGGGGGCTGGCTTACAGTCTCAGAGGGCGAGTCCATGACCATCAAGGTAGGGAGCGTGGCAGCAGGCAGGTAGGCATGGCACTGGACCAGCAGCCGAGAGTTCACATCTTGAGCCAACAACCATGAGGCAGAGGAAGAGGGTTAACTGGGAATGGCATAGGCTTTTGAAATCTCAAAGCCCAACCCCAGGGACACGCCTCCCCCAACAAGGCCTAATCCTTCCTAAACAGTTCCACCAACTGGAGACCAAGCATTCAGTATGTGAGTCTGTGGGAACCGTTCTCAACCAAATCACCATGTTCCACCACCTGTGTTGTGGGTATGGAGACCTTGGGAGGAGCACAGGACTGGGACTTGGCAACCCCCAAGCACATGACCTTGATGAGTAAACTACTCCCTTATTTGAGCTGCTGCTCCCACTGGTACATTGGGGATGGAGAATCTCACCTTGCCGAGTGACCTTAAAGACTGAGGGAGATGACGGATGAGGGGAGGTCAGTCAACACTGAGCTTTGTGAGCCTACGTGTGCCTGCATGCCTACTACTGCATGCGTGTCTGAGCTTGGGCCTGGCTCACAGTGGGGCGGAGGGGATTGTGGACCTGCCTTTGCAGGACTGCAGAGGGGACTGTTGTCTTTGAGGCTCGGCTCCTCTGGCCCTCTAAGTGTTTTGGGCCTTCCTGCATCCCTTATTAATATGCCAGCGCCTGGAGAGGTGTTGATCCATATTAGCTAATGCCTTCGTTACTGGCGGTCCTTTCATTAGCAGGTAACACCTCCAGTTGGCAGCACCACTTCACAGAGCCAGCTGGTGTTCAGCTGAGAAAAGAACCTTCAGGAATCGGGCTGGGGGGGGTGGCGGGGGAACACACGGAAGGAGCAGGAAGGAGCAGAAGGGGGATGATTGTCTGGAGGAGTCGTCTCTGACAGGAGCCGCGAGCATCTCTGCCTCTCCCCAGCTGAGAAGCCTTGGACAAGCCCCTTAACCAGCAGAGCCTCAGTCTCCCCTCATCAAATGGGGCTGTTCAACCTTCTTGGGCTATTGTGGCTACTGCCTGGCTTCTTAAGTATTCGTGTGTCCGTGGCTACCTCACCAACACATTTGTGTCTGTGGAGTTAAACTACAGTGAAGAGTGTGCCTCCTCCAGCCCAGTGGGGCTTGCTGTTTCCTGCCTGTGTGTGTGGAGAGAACCCGCCTCACTCCAATGCCAGGCTGTCCTCTGAACCATGCTGGGGCCACCCCGGCCTGGATTGCAGCAGCTCCGACGTAAAAGAGAAAACAATGCTAAGCCAAAGGCTTCTCACCAGATGGGGCCTGAGTTCTGATCATGTCTCATGAGCTAAATCGGGTGAGAGAGCCACATGGGAGGGCAGTTATGTGGGGAAAGGAACCTCTGCAGGGCGGTGCCTGGAGGGGGTCAAAGATCTGCCTTTCCTCCCTCCCTCCCTCCCTCCCTCCCTCCCTCCCTCCCTCCCTCCCTCCCTCGCTCCTTTCCTTCCTTTCTTTCTTCTTTCCTCTCCTCCTTCTACCCCTTTCCTCCTTCTACCCCTCCTCTTCCTCTTCCCCTTCCTCCTCCTCTTTTTAACTGGGGTCTCAGGTAGCCCAGGCTGGCTTGAACTTGATGCATAGCCAAGACTAACCTTGAACTTCTGATCCTCCAGCCTCCACCTCCTGAGAATTGAGATTATAGGCATGCATTATCACCTCCAGTTTATGCAGACTTGGCCCAGGGCCTCGAGCACGCTAGGCAAGCACTCTAACAACTGAGCTACGTCCCCAGCCTGTTCCTTTCCCTTTTTTTAAATTTGCAGTAGATTCTGGGATTGAGCCTAGGACCTCAGACATGCTAGGAAAGTGTTCTATCACTAAGCCATACCCCAGGCCTCCACATACTTTTCTTTTCTTTAATTTTAATTAATTAATCAGTCTAGTGGGGTGTGTGTGTGTGTGTGTGTGTGTGTGTGTGTGTGTGTGTGTGTGTAGCACTTCTATCTGCTGACTCACCTCATTTGGCCACTCAAGTACTTTTTAATAGTAACGCAACCTAGGGCAATATGTGCTTTCATCTATGTGACCAATAAAGCCAGGCATCTGTAAGCACTTAGGAAAGAAAAGGTTGAAGCAGATGAGGCTGGCATCCAGAAGTGGCCTTCTGCAACTTTTCTGTACTGTTTAAAATCACTTCAAAATGAAAGTTTCTGTACGCACAGGTCCCACATGTGCCTGATGCTATGCATGGGATTGCCGGGAGGGAGGGCTGCAGAGACTAAAAATGCGCTGAGCATGTAAGGAGCGTGTGCTAACTGTGGCCAGACACTAACAGGACAACAACAGGGGACTGGGGAGAGCAATGCTTGAAGGGCAGTCGCCAGGGAGACCCTCAGACATGGGCTGGCCACCCCCTTCTCACTCATCCACTGTTGAGCACCTGCTGTTTACAGGTTCCTACAGGGTGCTGAGACTTGGTGATGTGTGGCCCTGGAAGACACAGACCCTCCTCTCAGAAGCCTAGGGACCCACAAACGAATCAGAATAAAGAGGTCAGCGTGAGTGGCTGGGGTCTGGCTGCCAGCTGGAGCTGTCACCTGGGAGAGAGGGACTTGCAGGTTGCACCATGGCTGGTGGCGGGTGACCCACAGCACACCTGGACTTCTAGGCACCCTCGGAAGGACACATATGGGCCTACGTGATGGTGTCTATGTGTGGGCATCTCCCTAGATAGTCCGGGCTGGCCTCAAAGTTGAGCTCCTCCTGCCTCAGCCTCCCAGGCTCTGAGATCACAGACACACACCACCACACCCAGCTTCAAGAGGACATCGGAGACCAAACTATTCATTTTTTTTTTTATCAAGGTAACAGTAACATGACTTGCATGGATTTAAAAACTTATCAAAGTAGTGATGCACTCTTCTAGTCCCAGGACTCTGAAGGGGGAGGCAGGCAGATCTCTAATGAGTTGGAGGCCAGCTACATAGTGAATACCAGGCCAGCCAGAGCTGCATGGGGAGACCCCATCTCAAAGAAACAAAGCCAGACAGATGCATCTTACCAGATATAAATATGCATCTGGGGCCTACGCAGCAAAGATAAACACAAAACAGTTGGGAAGATTAGTGCTCAGAGAGGCTGAGTGACTGAGTCACACAGTGACGTCATCCACCAGGACAACACTGAAGAGTAGCGTTCTCCACCAGCCTCAGATTTCCCCCAGCGTGAAGACTACAGGGGACCCCTGCATTCTACCTCCTTCCTCCCCTCCCCCGACACACACAAACTACCTGGACTTGGGCCGTGGTTGACTTTGAACCCTCCAAGGTCACCCCGGAGACTTCCGTGTTGATCTCCCTCACTCTCAGCCCCACCTAACCTCCTTTCTGCGCTGGCGTTTTTGAGGCTCTGCCTACCTGGCTGTACCCAGCTCAGCCTCTTCCTGCCCTCACGGCTGTTCATTCTTCCACGGGCTGTGGGGCTGAGAGGCTCTTTGATCTGGTAGGAGGCGGGGACCAGCTTAGAAAGTTCATCCCGGGCCTTCTCTCTAGAAGGAGGGTTCAGAGAGGCCTGGCACCCACCTGAGGTCACACAGCTTCATGACCAGAGCCTGATCTGCTGAATTCTCTCTCATTCCGTGTCCTGGGCCTTTGGTGGGAAAGGCAGGAAACCAAGCCAGGGGACGGGTTGGGGGAGGCAGGGGTGCTTACCGACCGTTTCCAAACCTCACTCTGCGGCCAGCTGTGCTCTGCCAACGGCTGAGCAGACCCCAGTCCCCAGAGGGACAAGGCTGTTGGGGCTCTTGCTGAGTGACTGCCGCCTGCATTTTTCTTAATCTAAATTGAAAACTGCTCAAGTAGAAAAATCATTTCACTGTCTCATCTCAGAAAGGAAAAGGAGAAGGGAGAGGGCGGGGCTGGGCCGGGGAGGTGGGTGTGGCCAGAGAAGACTGACAGCAGCAGAGCGCCCCTCCCTGCCTGAACCCCGCACTTGGCTGGGCCAAGCCTGCCTCATCCCACCACCCCAGCCCTGGGGGCCTAGGTGGTCAGGACTGCGGCAGAAGTCAATCAACAACACTGAGAGCCACCCTGCACCAGGCAGGCCCTGCACAGGCGCTCTGTGGGACGCTGTTCCATACGGTTCCTGACTCAATGGGAACCCCCCTATTCCTTCATGCCTTCCTCCCTCTGACAAATATTTCTGGAATGTTCAAAATTTATAAGCACTGCTCCATGTGTTAGAGTCATTTGTGGAGCTCATGCCAAAGCAGCCTTGGCTGGGCACATCAGGGTTTATCAAGTGTGGCTGGGGTGGGGGAGTCACAGACGTTTTCACTTGGTACTGGGAAAGAGGCACTATTTGTATTTGTAACAGGACAGCGTGTGCCAGCCGGCCTCACCCCAGCATCTGGAAGGTGCTGCTCTAAGTATGGGGTCAGATATACCTGGCCAGCTTAATGACCGAGTACCGTCTCTGGGTCCCTCCTGGTAGACGCCTGCCCTGAGCGCTGAGCATTCTTTGGGTGGTGGGAATCGAACCTGGGTCCTCATGCTTGCCAGACAAAGCTCTTTTGCTAACCTGAGCCGCCTCTCCAGGTCCCCCCTCTGCCTCGTTATCCATCTCCTCTCTCAGACTTTTCTTCCATCTCCACCTTCTGGCTCCAGCTCCAGTGGGATCGGCTGAGTGTCCTCCGACAAACCCTTCCCATCTCTGGGCCTGCTCTCCCTGCTGCTCCAGGAAGGGCCATTCTCCTCCCGTCCCCCCCGCCGCCCATCCCCAGGCTCATTTCACAGGTCAGCTCCCTTTAATTAGCAGCGCTCTGAGCCTTCTTCCTCACAAAATGGAGACCGCAGGTTCATCCAAATCTCATTAACCTCCCTCCTCCCTGCGGCCCGGCCAGGGTCAAGCCTGCCTCAGGCTAGGGGATGTCACCTCCCAGCAGGCTGGGATGGGGGCCTGTCTGGGGCTGGGGGGTGACATGGATTTGCTGGTTCAGACTATAGCGCTCTCTCTGCCAATTGTGGCCACCTGGGGGTGAGGAGCGAGAAGGGCCCTTCAGCACTTTAATTTGAAAATTTGCTGGGGACCAAGGGATGTGGGGAGCAGAGGGGAACGCCTGGCTTCAGATGAATTAGTATTTCACTGTGTCTGGTTTTCTTTGCTTTCACATTGCCGCCTCTTATGCTTTTTCTTCCTTCATTATTTTCTTCCTTAGAGGAGCAACACAGCCCCACCCCTGGGTCCTGTCACAGCCCAGTTGTCAGGCCGGAGTTGTCTTTGGGTCTCCTGGTTCTGGAGAAGGGTATGCTGGCTGGGAACCATTAACCGTGGGGCTCCAGGCAGGATGCCCGGCCCTTCAGCCCTGTTCCCTTGTCTAGTCCGAGGATCACGTGAGTACTTTACCTAGTAACCACTTAGCACCCAGTCTCAGGCTCTGACATTAATATTGGACTTGTCCTGAGTTGCCCCAACCCCAATACGAACAGACAGATTCAAGAGAAATGACATGTGTCCTTCAAATGTTTTTAACAGCTTTATTTACAGTTGCCCCCAACTGAAAACAATCCCCCACAGCCCATCAGCTGGCATATGAGTAAATAGCTGGTTTCCTGTCCACACACCGGAACATTATGCGGCAACAATAACAAAGAAACAGACACATTATGGTTCTGCAAAACACTCCCCTGAGTGGAAGAAGCGAGAATGCTTTGGAAAGACACCCAAAGGTGTTGAATTGCACAGTTCCAGTCACGACTGCCTGGAAAGGTCTAACTGCCAGCAGGCTCAGAAGCAGAATCTGTGGATGCCATGAGGGAGATGAGATCTGCTGCTGTGCAGGGCACAAGGTAACGGTGGGAGACAGACAAAAGTACCAAATGGCAAACACATGTCCTTCACCCGCTGCACACATTAGATACCAGAGGGCATCAGAGGCTGGGGAGATGGCTCAGTGGTTAAGAGCACTGGCTGCTCTTCCGGAGGACCAGGGTTCAATTCCCAGCACCCACACGGTGGCTAGGAGATCCAGCGCCCTCTTCTGAACTCTGTGGGCACTGCATGAACATGGTGCACCGACATTCATGCAGGCGAAATGCCCACACATATTAAATAAAAATAAAATGAATCGTAAAAAACAAAACAGAAAACCAGATGGAGAGCTGGTGCTATGACTAAAGGCACCTGCCACCAAGCCTGACGGGCTGAGCTTGGTCTCCAGGGACCACGCAGGAGAAAGAGGGAACCAACCCGACTGCAGCAAGCTGTCTTTGGATCATCGTCCTGCGTCCTGTGTAACCCCGCCCACGCACAAACAGATGTCTGTTTGCTTTTAATTAAGGTGGGGGAGCAATAAAGGAAACACAGGCCTGTGGCCTCCAAATGTTTGCACACACATGAACATATACACACCCATCACATAAAAGGAGGGAATTGTTCCTCAACAAACCTCACTAAAAAAAAAAAAAAATATTAGCCAATAAATGTGTTAGCTGATTTCTTTGCAGTTTTGTTTTTGGAGGCAAGGTGTTAGATAACTTCAGCTCGCTTGGAACTCACTAATTAACCAAGAATAACCTTGAGTTCTTGATCCTCCTGCCGCCGCCACCTGAGTACTAGGATTACAGGTATGGGTCACCATGCCTAGCATGTTAAATAGTTTTTCATTAAAATTTTTTTTATTACATTTATTTAGAGTGTGTGCGCGTGCACCCCATATGGATTCTGGGACTGAACTCTGATCATTAGGATTGGCAGCAGGTCCTTTTATCCTCTGACCCATTCACTAACCTTACTGTGTTTTCCATTTTAACGGAGGTTTGGGGTACAGTGCCGCACCAGTGAGTGCCCTATTGTGTGGCCACCTGGAAGACCCTTCCAGTACTGAGGGTCCCATGAGACCCACCAGGGCATTTCCATCCCTGTCCCTGTCCCCTGAGAGAGTGCGGCTGCCTCCTGACTTCACCAGGGCTGTGAGGTCTCAGCTTTCACACGGTCTTCCAGACCTTCAGTTTCTGAGTGTGGTTGGCTGTCGCTGTCACTGAAGTCAGGTGATACTGTTTCCGATCAGGGCTCCCCGGGGGTTTTCCAGGGAGCCTCCTCTAGAGCTCTTCTAGCCACCTTAGCCCCCAAGCAGCCTGCCTTGGCCTTGGCCTTGGCCTTGCCTCAACCTGTCGGGTCCTCGAGTTCAGTTCTTCCCAATTCTAGTCTCTCCCATATACCCAGTCCCAGTGGATCCTGTCTGTCCTCCATCTGCCTTCAGTCATCTTACCTCATTTGTCCAGTGGATCCTGTCTGTCCTTATCTGCCTCCAGAGTTCTTACCTCGTCTGTCCAGTGGATCCTGTCTGTCCTCCATCTGCCTTCAGTGATCTTACCTCATTTTTCCAGTGGATCCTGTCTGTCCTCCATCTGCCTCCAGAGTTCTTACCTTGTCTGTCTGTCCTTCTTCAGCTCTCCTCTCATTAACAGTCACCTATTCATTTGTGTCTTGGTCTTCCTGCCAGACCTAAGCCCCAAGGTAGGGACTCACACTATGTCCTAGGGCCCAGGCCAAGACACATGCCGGCTGACTCCACCCACCCACACTGGCTTGCATCCATTAAGACCTTGGCTGTTCTTGCACCTTCCAGATGGCTCTCCTAATAACTCAGCCACGGAGGCCACGTCATCAGGCTGATCCTACTGACTGTACTCTGGGTGTCAAAGTCATAAAGCCATGCTGACTGAACTGAGACCTGTTGCCTCTTCTTGCCTCCTTCTCTACCTCCAGAGGCAACCAGGGTGGGCCTCTGGTTCTCCTCAGTCTTTCTGTTGCTGCTAAAATAGAGCCTAACACAAAATCCTTTGTTTAATTTTATGTGTGTTGTATACACATGTTTGGGTCCATGCACGGGTTAATGAACCCATGTGCAGAGGCCAAAGGAGGAGGTCAGGTACCCACCTCTATCAAGCTCCACCTTGTTCCCTTGAGACAGGGTCTTTCATTGAATCTGAAGCTCGCCAGTTCAGCTGGGCTGGCTAGGGATCCTCCTGTCTCGCGTCCCTCCACACCTGGCTTTTTCCACAGGTGCTGGGGATCCAGACTCAAGTCCTCACATTTGCTCAGCAAGTCCTTATAGCCACCAAGCACTCCTCGCCCTCCACCCAACACTCAATCTTAGGTGTGTTTCTGGGTGGATCTTTACACGGGTGGACGTTCCCAATGGTTAAAGTTGCCTGCTTTCAACCCTCATGCCAATGGATGAATCCAGGAGGCCTCTTTCTCTCACAGTCTGCAGGGTCACCGGGTCTGCCAGCAGAAGTACTTATCTGTTCCTTGACACACTCTGGACAGATGCATGGAAACGGCTCTCCCCACTCTGAGCGTGAGCACTGGGTGGAGAGTCAAGCTCCCCCGGCACCCTAGTTTCCCCAGATGCTTCTAGTCCTTTCCCCATGTTCTGGCCCCTTGTGCATTTGGGGGTGCCCAGAAGCCAGAGTGTTGGTGCTGACTCCCAGCAGCCCCTGCCTTGCTGGCACCGGGTGAGTCACTATGGCCATTCCTCAGCCTGGGGACTGGAGCTCCTCCATCCATTAGCAATCATTCTAGGGAGAAGAAGAGGCAGGGTGGGCGAGTGGGAAGCATTGGCTGGCTGAGCCCAGCAAAGGTCAGGCTGCCTTGCATTTTCCCCTCCAGTGAGCTCAGCTCTTAGAGGCAATTAGCCCTAAGTAGTGCATGGAGCACGGCAGACTAACAGGAGCCAGCGCTGCAGGGAGCAGAGCCCCCTCTGTGGACACATGGGTCCCGGCAATGAGGTCCAGGACAGGAAGCATCCTTGTTCCTGTCCCTGTGCCTTGTGTGGGTGGCCAGTGTCACTAGATGTTCTGCGGGGAAACACAAGCGAATCAGGTACCACTAGGCTGTTGTGTGCCTCTGGGGACAGGATCCTTACCATCACCCTGAGAGCTGCTGGTGTCTCCAGGTAGTTCTGTCCACCACAGCAAGCTACAAGTCTGCTGTAAGGGGATCAAGGAAGTAAATAGTGCCATAAGCCACTAAAAATATAAATGAGGGGTGGAGGACACCATTCATCCTCCTGAAAGGACACTCCGGCAACACCCCCAAGTAGGCACATGATTGCTCTTGAGTTCCTCCTGCCAAAAATACATAAATTGTATGTGTGGATGATGGGGATGGGGCGGGGGGGATATACCTTGGTGCACTGTGAAGGTCAGAGGTCAACTTTGTGGCATTAGTTCTCTCCTTTCACCTCTTATGTGGGTTCCAGGGATTGAACTGAGGTCATCAGGCTGGCATGGCCAGTGCTTTACCTTGCCAGCCCCAAGGAATTTTTATTTCTTCTGAAGACAGGGTTTTCTGTGTAGCCCTGGCTGTCCTGGAACTCATTCGGTAGTTCAGGCTGGCCTCAATCTCAGAGATCTGCCTGCCTCCGCCTTCCGAGTGCTGGGGTTAAAGGTGTGTGCCACCACTGACCAACCAGGAATTTTTTTTTTTTTTTTTAAAGACAGGGATTTATGTGGCCCAGGTCTGTCTTGAAGTCTCTGTGTAGCTGAACCTTAAACTCATGATCCTTCCTCCACCTCTCAAGTGCTAAGATCACATCACAGGTGTGTACCACCAAGCCTGACTAGATTATGGATTCCTAACATGCTGTGAAGAAAGCATTTCTTCACAGAATTTCTCAGAATAATTGTTGTAAACACGTAAGATGTTTAAGATTTCCACAAAGACAAGTATCAGAGAACAATTGTCAAAATGTTGTAGGGCTGATTTAAAAAGAAAAAAACCAAAACAAAAAAACAAAAATCAGTATTTGTGAGCACATACAGGTGCACGCTTTAAAAATCCTGATATGGTGATCGACTTGCTTCCTAATTACCATATTCACTGACAAGATCCATCTGAAGGTGTGAGAGCTGGTGTCAGCTCCCAGCAGTGGTGAGCACAAACAGCATTGTTGGAAGTCTGCCTATAGTTCTCACCAGCTTCCCTTAGCTTGCCTGTCCATGTTCAAACCGAAGGGAATGAGAAATTTCAGTTTGAGGCAAGTGAAAATAAGAATATAATTTCCCGCCCATTTGAGTTCACAGCCCCCCTGAATTCTATTTGCAGTCTAGCCAGCTCCATTACATCCAGGATAAAAATGTATATTTATTGAACTGGAAAGACGCTCCCGGGAGATTAGCAGTGGGGGAGCAGGTGAGAGGCTGTGTGCGCAGGAGGCACCGGTGCTGTGAATTAAAAATGTCTCTGTCTGGGGTTCACGAGTTCGTTCAGCAAGCACCCCATGGTCATCTGACCTGAGGCAGGCTTGAGAACGTGACAATGACATTACAGACTTGGGTTTTCCTCTCTGTGGGCCAGGGCACCAGAAGCATCCGTGACTTGCACCAAAACATTGAGTTATTTTTTAGTTTTTAAATTAAAATTGTTATGACTATTATTGCATTTATTTATTTATTTACTGAGTGTGTGCACATCTAGCGATCTGATGACCACTTGGGGAAATCCATTCTCTCATTCCACCATGTGGGTCCTGGGACTGGAGGTCAGGTATCAGGCTTGACTGAAAGCACCTTTACCTGAGAAGTCATTAACTGCCTCTCTCTCTCTCTCTCTCTCTCTCTCTCTCTCTCTCTCTCTCTCTCTCTCTCTCTCTCTCAGCTTATTTATATTTCTTAAGTAAGCATGTACTTTGGCTAAAATAAAACATTTTAAAGAATTCTTAAAATTTTTATTTTATATGCATGGGTGTTTTTCCTGCATGTATGTGTGTGCACCAAGTGCATGCCTGATGCCCACAGAGGCCAGAAAGGGTGTCACTGAGTTACAGATGGTTCTGAGCCTCACGTGGGTGCTGGGGATCGAACCTGGGTCCTCTCCAAGAGCAGCAAGTGCTCTTAACCATGGAGTCATCTCTCCAGCCTCCAGGTAAAACATTTTTTAAAGAGAGAAGCAAGTTCATCTTAAGCTGAGCTTTGGATCTGCGAGTGACATGCCCTGTGTCCCACAAAACAACCCGCTTCTGTGTCCCACAATAGCTACCAGCAAGAACAGGCAGGCAGCAATCTTCTCTCAGTTGGGGACTCCCTATCCCTGGGAAGCTTCTCACCCATCATGCAAGATCCTTCCACCAACACACCGACTTTTCTTTGAGCCCACGCAGGGTTTCCCACTTTCTTCTTACAGCACATAATTGAGAGCTGAGCTCCATATGGGACCCAGCTCCCTTGTAGTATAAAGAGACTCTCACCTCCATTCTGCCAGAGCCCATACTTCTGCTTCAGCAGCCTAAGGCAACATCCGTTTTTAAACAGTTACTTTCGTGTAGCTGACACAGTACACCTATGGAGTCGCTGCTGCTGCTGCTGCAGCAAATGGCCACAAGCTGAGGGGCTCATCTTCCGGTTCGATAGCTCAGAAGAGGCACGGATCTTGCTAGGCTAAGGTCAAGGTGCTGGCAGGGCTGGGCTCCTTTTCTGAGGCTGTTCTAGAGAACTGGTTTCCTCTCGTTGTCCAGCTTGGAGAGGAAGCCGCACACTCGGGGCTTCCTTCCTGGGACTCCAATGGTAGCCACATGTCCTTGTTTTCCCTCCTCTTTGATTCTTGCCTACTTTTAAGATCCCTTGGGATTACATTTCCATCGGGTCCCCCCAGAAAACCTCCCTCATTTCAAACCAGCAGGTGGGTAGCCTTCCTTCCCACTGCAAACGTTAGCTCTTCCTCACCATGGTAACTAACATGCTTAGGGGGCTGGGACTGAGGAGACGGACATCTCCAAGGGCCGTTATTAGGTCTCCCTACCACACAAGCCCACATCTAAAATGTGGAACTAAGTAGCTGTAGTGGGCCGGGGAGCCGGCTTAGCTGGTGAAGTGTTCATTGCCTGAGCACAAGGGCCTGAGTCTGAGCCTCAGCCTTCACATAAAAAGCCGGATGTGATGGCCCACAGTTGTGATCACGGCACTGGGGAGGAGGAAATGGGCAAGCTCGCTGGCCAGTCAGCCTGGCCTAATTAATAGGTTTCAGACCCTGTCACAAAGAGTGAGGTGGATATGTAGCCGAGAAACAACACCCCAGGTTGGCATCTGGACTCCATGTGCAATGCACCTGCACACACACGTTAACACACACACACACACACACACACACACACACACACACACACACACACTGGACAACCACTGGTGTGCTTTCTACACTGATTACTTTCCCTGTTGTGGACATTTCACAGGAATGCAATCATACAACATGCAGTTCTCAGTGACTGGCTTCTTTCCCTCAACAGAATGCTGTAGCATGGATCACTACTTGATTCTTTTTTTTGTTTCTCTGTGTAGTTTTGGTTCCTGTCCTGGAACTCACTCTGTAGACCAGGCTGGCCTCGAACTCACAGAGATCCTCCTGCCTCTGTCTCCCAAGTGCTGGGATTAAAGGCATGCACCACCACTGCCCAGCTACTTTATTCCTTTTTATTGCAGATAATATTTCATCTCATATGTGTGCACTCTGTGTTTACCCACCATTCATCCATTGATAGACATGTGAGTTGTTCTGGAATTTTTACTATTGTAGATAGCAATCATATAGACATCTGTGTACACATTTTTGTGTGTGTATGAAGATGTGTTTTTACTGCTGTAAGATACCTGGGACTGGAGCTGCTGGGTCACAGGGTAGTCACATGTTTACTGTTTTCTGGCTTTGCCTGCTGTTTTCCGGGTGGCTGAATCCTTTTCTATGCCCCCAGCAGAGCAGGGGGCTCTGGTTTCTCCATCCTCCTTAGCACTTGTTCTCTGTCTCTTAGCATTATTTGTGTTCTCTCCTGCTGGCTGGTGTGAAGTGGTGTCTTGCAGGTTAAGTTTACATTTGGTTTTTGTTGTTTGGTTCTAGACAGTGTCTCACTATGTAGCCCCTGACTGGCCTCTGGCTCACAGTGATCCTTGCTCCTCTGCCTCCAGAGTGCTGGAAATAAAGGAATGCCCACCACGCCCAGCTGAGAATCTTATGGCTGGAATGGACTCTTAGTCCAGTGCTCTTTCCCTGGGACCAAGTCTGAAAGTGTCTTCATTGTCCTAAAGATAAAGATTTGTTTTCTCTTTGCGAATGACTTTATTTTTTTTTTCTTTTTTGGTTTTTTGAGACAGGGTTTCTCTGTGTAGCTTTGGTGCCTGCCCTGGATCTTGCTCTGTAAACCAGGCTGGTCTTGAACTCACAGAGATCCGCCTGCCTCTGCCTCCCAAGTGCTGGGATTAAAGGCATGCCCCCCCCCCAGCTCTAGTTACTTTTCTATAGCAGTGGTGAGACACGTGAGGATGCCATGACCAGGGAAACTATCCCATAATACTGGCTATTAAGCTTCTGCAGCTGCATACTGGCTAGCAGGTGTGGGACAGGGTGCGGGGTGAAGGGAGGGGGTTTGGCTGGAGGGGTCACAGTAGGAGAGCAGAGGAGCTGAAGCCCCATTGGTTGGCTCCATTTGAACCGACCCCAGGGTAGTGCAGGATGGCCACTGCTTTGCCATCTTTCACCTCCAGGTTAGAGTAAGCAAGAGTTCATCTCCTGGCTGGCATCCTCCTTCACAGGGTGGCACCACCCTTGACATCACATGCAGGCTGACATGGTGGGCATGTCAGAGCCTTAGCAGAAGTCAAATAAACTGGTGGGAGTTGCTGCTGCCAACTGGAGCTGTTGGTGGAGGACCTGAGGGGCTGCTGTGCATTCCCTAGCCGGTTCCTTCTCACGGGTGTTTTTAAACAGTGTGTGTATTGATGTATGTGCAAGGCACCTGGGCTCTTGTTAAAATACAGTTACTGACAGAGTAGGTCTGGAGAAGGTACACACACACACACAGAGGCACGCATGTGCACACACACTCATACACATGCACGAACACAGACACACACACACACACACACACACACACACACACACACACACAAGCTGCTCTATGGTGCTGTACTGCTGACCCATGTATCCTACTGTGAGTAACAAGGAATTCATATATTCTTTCCTAAGCTTTGCTCACAGAAGACCTTGCATCAGGAACTGGGGTGGTAGCTCAGTAAGTTAGAGAGCACACTGTGTTCAAATCCCCCCCCCACACACACTTAAAAAGCTGAGCATAGCTGTGCATATGCTTATAAACCAGGGCTTTGGGGGGCAGAGACAGGAAGGTCAATGGGGCGTGCTGGTGCTCCAGGTTCAGTGAGAGACAATCAAGGGACTAAGATTGAACAGGACACCTGATATCCTCCTCTGGCCTATGAATGTATGCACAGGCTTGTGTGCCCACACACATGTATGTACATATACCACACACACACATACACACACACAGATGCATACACACAGACAGACATACATAGACTCTCAACAGAGAGAGACAGATCATGTACATATATATATACAGACATACACAGACATACAGACGTGCACATGTGCACACACACACACACACACACACACACACACACGAGCCAGTATCATATTTTTTTTTATCATATTCTTCTTTCCTTTAAAGAATAAAATTTTTTCTTCTAATTGACTAGTAATAAAATATCTTCTCAGGCTCATTCTCGGCAATAATGTGCATGAAATGGCAGGTTTTATATGCCACTTGCATTTTTGTAATATGCATTAAAATATCTATTCAGATATAAAGGAACTCATCTGTAAACCACCAGAAACGGTTCTCGGGACTGAAGGCATCCTCGGGGGCCCCCAGAGCACGTGTGCTACTAGAACTTTCAGGGACACAGTTCTTGCCCTTTAAACACCACCACACTTTAATTGGACACTTTTGACTTGCTTCTCATGATTTTGCCCCATTTTTTTCTCTGCAGCAATTTGGCCAGTGATTCCTGTCTTTTCCCCTATTATCCACTCTGATTAACTCAGCGGCTTCTGTCAGCCTTTATTCCTGCGAGTGAGGGAGCGAGCGGGTGGAGCGAGGCGTGCTGGAGAAGTCGTTAAAATGCATGAGTTAGATCTGATCCACTCTTTCTTGTCTGGAGGTGGGGTGAGTGGTGAGTGCCAAGAGCCCCACACCGGGGCTCCTGTTGGCAGCTCGGGGGCTCATGGTGAGGATGTCTATGGAAACCACAGAATCCATGCCAACCTCCTCTCGGGGATATTGTGGGGAGCACAGCATGGTTGGATCTCTGATAGTCTGTGTGCTTCCTCTGGGGGCAGGAAGCAGGTGAATTTTATCTGTGTCTTCAAAGGCAGCCTCTGTCTCTGACTGTCTCTGTCTCTCTCTGTTTCTCTCTGTGTCTCTTTCTCTTCTTGTTCATTTTGAGACAAGGTCTCATATATCCCAGACTGGCCTTACTCACTATGAAGCCAAGAATGACCTTGAACTTCTGATCTCTCTCCCTCTAGCTCCCGAGTGTTATAATCACAGGTGTGTACCGTCACATCCAGTTTAGGCACCTCTGGGAATGAAATCCATGACCTCGTCCATACTAGGCAAGCATGTGACCAACTGAGCTACAGCCCCAGCCAGAAGAGATATTTTTCAAGATGGAGTGGGTCTTGGGAATTGAATCTCTACTCTTAGGAGAGGGAGGCAGGATGATCAGAAAGAAGTTCAAGGTCATCCTTATCTCCATAGTGGCAGTAGTAGGTCAGAGTTCAAGCTCTGATGCCCATGGTGGCCTGGAGTAAAGTACTATACCTGGATGAGTATGTGTCCTCTGTGAAGGGGAGACAGCTATGAGCTTGGGGACAGGGTGGATGTGCGGACTGCAATTGGTCTAGGACAGCCGAGTGTGAGCTCATGAGGCGATGGCAGCTGTCAGTTTCATTGCCAAATCAACAGCATGAAGTAGCCTTAGCAAGTCTGAACTATGGACTCCATCTCTTCCTTCCTCCGTTCTTTCCTGCCTCGTTGTCTTTACTTTTTGTCTCCTTACCTTCTCTCCATCCAATTGCTGCTGCTGGGAGCAGCAGGAGTTTACACTGGACTCAGATCCTGGGGGGACGAGAATGACAAGAGGCATGTGATCCCCAGACTAAGGGAACCATCGGCTCGTGGAAGGTCAGAGAGCAGAAGAAAGGCCTCGTGGAAGTGAGGGGATGAATGTGGAAGTGAGGGGATGAATCTGGCAGCGGAGATGGGGACAGAGTGGTGAGGGCTGGACCAGAGGGGAGAGACACCTAAGGCCCTGGAGGTCAGGTGAGAAGAGCTGCTCCTGGCACCCCTGCCCAGTGCGTCTGGGAGAAACAGGCTCCTTCATCCATCTTGCCTACAAACTCAGCCAGAGCTCCTGGCCCTCCTGTGAGACCTCAGACCAGAGTCTGACCTCTCTGGGTCAGCAGCGAGAGAACTCCAGGCCCCAGTGACACCGCTGGCTTTCTAGAGAAGACTTTGCTGCCTCCTGTAGGCTTCCAGCATCTTCCAGCTTGCTCCCTGCCCAGAGATTAATTTGTTTACTCCCTTGCCTGGAGATGAACTGAGAGAACTAATCGTCCATCAGCTGCACCCCCCCAACACACAACCTTGCCCCGCCCGGCCCTGAATGTCCGTTTTTGGCAAAATATATTCTCACTGCTGCCAAGGCTGCTTGGAAAATGCTAATTTTATCCTCAAATTAAAATTTGTTCCCTTTTCCTCATTTTAATAAAAGCGAGGCATCCGGAAATGTTGCCACAGCACAGAAGAGAACGATCCGACATAATTTCCAAAATGCCTTCCATCATGCGGCTTTCTGAAGGGTCTGTCCTCTGGTCCTGACCCCCTCCCCATCTCCACGCCCCCTGGGGCAGCATTTACATTTCTTAATAACCCCTCATTAATATTCATGAGAAGGGGTGGGTAATAATGGCTGAGCACACTGCACTAATTCAATTTCCACCCGCCTCGGCCTGTTTACTTAATCACCAAGGGACCCAGGTTACTCAGCACAATTATTTATTCGGAATTAGATCTAGAGGCATCTGGACTGCAAACGTGAACAAGAGCAAAATGGAAACTGGATTCTCTTGGTCCTGTGCCCCTAGCCCCTCCCCATGACTGCCTGTCAAAGGCTCAAGGCCAGCGGGGTCAGGATAAGCCCTGGGCTTCGAGGGTACTTCCCAAACTAGGGGCCAGTGTAGAGTACATAAGTCCCAGGTGCTCTGGCCCTGTGGTGGGAAGTGTGATGATCACCAGGAGGGATCATCATGTCTTCTGGTGTCTAAGAGTAAGGTTGGCCAGAGGCAGGCCTCAGGAGGTGCTGGGAGCTCGTTCCAACATGGCCATGTGCCGAGACTAGACACAGGCTATAGAGGGAGGAGAGTGCCTGGCTTAAGTCTGAAGAATATTGCCTGTCATCATCATCCATGAACTTAATTACAACCTGTGGCTTAAGGCATCTACTGGGGTTCTTGGAATACATCCCCTGAGGATAGTGAGGAGCTACTGTATATTACGACAGCTACTCGGGACACCCCTCTAACTCAACAAAGCCCAACTCTCCTGGCAAAGCCTCAGCTCTTCCCTGTGTTCTCTCGTGCTCTGCTCCATCCCCTAGAGTCTTCTCATCCAGGGTTGTCCGCTTTCTCAGCTTCTCCACTCCTTTGTGCTACTCTATACCGTGGAGGATGGCTAGGGATTTCTTCTGTCAGCCATGGACAGCATCTCCTCTGAGTAGTCTCCAGCTCACTGGCTGCTCCACAAGAGTCTTTGGACTCTTCCCAGCTTCCAGTTGCTCCTTGGCTCCTCCGTTACCTTCCGCCTGGAAGTTCCTCTTCTGTGACTCCTTAAGTGGTTTCTGCTTCCACACCCACTGATACGGTCCCCACCGGAATGCAAGGTCCTTGTGGAGAGGGCCACATCCTATAACCCAGGATTTGGATACCGAAATACTCCCCAAAGGTAGATGAGTGGGTGGATGAATGAATGAAAGAATGAATATTGATTATATGACTTTTCTAATCAGGTTCTACTCCTGCTTAGAATTTCTCACTGGTATGAATAACCATTTTTATGAAAATAATTCTAAGCCAGGCAGAGTAGCACAACCTGTAATCCCATTGCAGGGACATGGAGGAAGGAGGATTACTGCAAATGTGAGACCAGTCTGGCTTACAAAGAGACCTCTAGACCAGTCTGGACTACACAGACCTGTCTCAAAACACAACACAACAAAGCAAAGTCAATGTTGGTCTCCTAATGAGTAAGTTGTTACAGAAAAAGGCTGTGTGAGTCCCCAGTAAGAAGTTTTGATACTGGGCTGTTCAGGATAGGTCCAGTCAGCACTTCTTCTAAGATGGGGGGGGGGGGGGTGGCGGAGAAGGAAAAGGAGGTCATGGATTGGAGGCAGCATCTAGGAACAACAGAAGGAACCGGAGGAGACAGCAGGTGATTTAATCACCACTCGCTCCTTTAAAGGCAAACCTCCCCGCCCTCCCTGGCTGCAAAGCACCTGGGCTCCGCAGTGCCCCGCCAAGGCTCTTCATTAAAATTTCTTGGAACTCAGGCCAGTTGGAAGGAAGTCAAGACCTGCCAACATGTCTGCCAGGTGAGGTGAGAGAATGGTCAAAGGGGCATTTCTGTAGAAGTCATTGAAAGAGCAGGCAGGGGATTGGGGCTCAAGGAGGTGAGTGAAGGAAAGAGGGTAGCAGGTTACAGGGAGGTGCCCCAGCCTGTGTAGGCTACCCCAGAATCAGAACTGGAAACAAAGGCGTAATAGAGGAAGGCATTTGGGAGGTTGAGGAACCAGGCAGCCAGTAAACACTGCCTTGGACAATCAGGGCTTAGTCTGAAATAGCTGGTGGAGAAACTGGGCATCAGTCCACCAACCCCTAGGGCCCTTCTGGGAGTATGGCCCTGGGATGAGTGCTGGATCTCACATTAACCCTAAGTGCCTATGTGACTGGGAAGGAAGGAAACAGGGCTTCAGGGACCACTATGGGATGGGACATAGAGGCAGGTTCTCAAGGGAGGGCTGCTGTTGGCACTGGGGGTGGGGGTGGGGCCTTGCCGAGGTCACAGATATGATAAGTGGTGGCATGGGAATCCACAGCAACACCGGCCTGAGGTCCCAAGCTCCATGGCTCTCCCCACTCTCCCTCCTCCGCTCCCTCCTTTCTTTCCACAAATACTTTGCAAGCACCTACTCTGCTCCAAGAACATTGCTAGGCAGAGGTGAGCATATGAACAAGCCCCCATGCTGTGTGCATACAAATTTAGACAGCAGATAATAAACAGGTGCCTGCACAAATAAGATGCTCTGAGCGCGCCGAGCTTCCCTAAGGAAAGAAACAGGAAAGAGGAGTGACATGAGAAAAACAGCATGGTGGGGTGGGGAGGGCTGCCCTAGGCTAGCCTGTCTAAACAGCCACAGAGACTGGGTCTCATCAGAGACCAAGCGATCAGCCATGCTACTCGGCTTCTGCCTCTGTGGGTCTAGTTTGTTAAGTTTCAGGGGCCAATGCAATATCAACTATTTTAAAATCTTTTTTTGTATGTTTATTTCATGTGTGGAGGTGTTTTGCTTACAGGCATGCCTATGCTACGTGAATGCCTGATGCCTGTGGAGGCCAGAAGAGAGTGTCAGATCCCCTGGAATTAAGAGTTAACAAATGGTTGTGAGCTGCCTTGTCAGTACTGGGAATACAAGCCCAAGTCCTTTGGAAGAGCATATAGTGCTCTTAACCACTGAGCTATCTCTTCAGATCCCAAAACACTTGTGTGTGTGTGTGTGTGTGTGTGTGTGTGTGTGTGTGTGTGTATGTGTGTTGTACTAATGTAGGATTACTACATTTTTTTTACATTTTATAAAATCTTTATTGACAAATAATTCACATAGTATACAAATTGCCTGTTTGCACAATTTGATAGACTTTAGTCCAGCATCCTCATAGGCCCATGACATCAACACCATTTTCTATTTTAGAACATTTTTTTGTCTTCAATTTCATACACACATATAATGTATGGTGATTACATTCCACCTTATTTTTTAAATGAACATAATATTTGCAATTGTAACCATTTTTAAGTTCACAATTCAGTGGTATGAGTTACATTCAAGATATTAATTACACTCATGATATTAATTACATTTGTGGTATTCAATGATTATATTCACAGTATTTATTCAATAACTATATTTATGATATGATTTATTACATTCATGATATTATGTACTGATACTACTGTCTGTTTGTAGGGCTTTTCCATCACACAAAACAGAAACTCTGTACTTAGGAAATTACTGTTCTATATTCCTTTCTTCTCCATCTTGAGATAACGTCTAATCTTTCTGTCTCTATGAATTTGTATATTCTAATACAATTCTATAGTATTTATCCTTTTTTGAATGTAAAAACATGTACAACTGCAAGAGAAATAATACACAGATAGCTTGAACATAAAAACAGGTTATAATTCAAGAGTCCAGGGTTATTTGAAATTGGGAAATATTTTCTCTGTAGAAAATAGTAAAAATAATAACATTTCCAAAACATACCACAGAGATACATGTTCATAGTAGCATTATTCGTAATAGCCAGAAACTGGAAACAACCTAGATGCCCATCAACTGAAGAATGGATTAAGAAAATGTGAGCGGGGGCCATGGTGGCGCACGCCTTTAATCCCAGCACTCGGGAGGCAGAGCCAGGGGGATCTCTGTGAGTTCGAGGCCAGCCTGGGCTACCAAGTGAGTTCCAGGAAAGGCGCAAAGCTACACAGAGAAACCCTGTCTCGAAAAACCAAAAAAAAAAAAAAAAAAAAAAGAAAAAGAAAAAAGAAAGCCGGGCGTGGTGGCGCACGCCTTTAATCCCAGCACTTGGGAGGCAGAGGCAGGCGGATCTTTGTGAGTTCGAGGCCAGCCTGGGCTACCAAGTGAGCTCCAGGAAAGGCGCAAAGCTACACAGAGAAACCCTGTCTCGAAAAAACCAAAAAAAAAAAAAAAAAAAGAAAAAAAGAAAGAAAATGTGGTACATATACACAATGGAGTACTACTCAGCAGAGAAAAACAATTACATCGTGAAATTTGCAGGCAAATTGATGGAACTAAAAAATATCATCCTGAGTGAGGTAACCCACACTCAGAAGGACAAACATGGTATGTACTCACTCATAAGTGGACACTAGATACATTTTTATTTTACCTAATAAAAACAGTTTTAAGTGCAACAATGATCGTTAATGTGGTTCCATAAAGGGAAGTTATTTTAAATATCCCCAAAGTAAGAAGAAATGAAATCAGAATAAAAGACAGTCTTTTTTTTTAAAGATTTATTTATTTATTTATTATTATGTATACAGTGTTCTGTTTGTATATATGTCTGCACGCCAAAAGAGGGCACCAGATCTCATTACAGGTGGTTGTGAGTCACCATGTGGTTGCTGGGAATTGAACTCAAGACCTCTGGAAGATCAGTCAGTGCTCTTAACCTCTGAGCCATCTCTCCAGCCCAAGACAGTCTTTTAAGTCAAATAAAATTTATTTAATTTTACTAAAAAATTCTTGCTTTCACTATTTTGGCCTCTGATTCTTAAAAGCTTCCCTCCATCTCAAAAACTGGTGTGAGTACAGGATACACAGCTGTTGTCTTTTCTTTCACTTGGTTATTTGTGCATCAAGAGAAAAGTGTAAATCTGGCACTGTATGCCCTGTTCATCAGTTTTTCCATTTGTAAAGTTGGGGTAGAGAGTTACTTGCATTTATGTTCAGGAGATGGACTAGAAAGTGGGGGGGGGTGGCGTGTTAGCAGTGATAAAATCCCCAAGCAAGTCAACCAAAGGAGGAAAAAGACATTCAGTCCACGGTCAGTTAGCTCCATTGTTTAAGGGCCAGGGGTGAGGCAGGAAGCAGGGGTGAGGCAGGGACTGGTGGTGAGGCAGGAACATCATGGTGGAATGGACCGCAGAGAAAAGCAGCTCACCTCCTGGCAGTCAGGGAGCAGACAGAGAAGGAATGAAAAACAGGGTCCATGACAAGATCCACCCTTTAAAGTCTCACCCTTCAGTGACCTACTGCCTTCTTTTTGTTTTTTTTTGTTTTTGTTTTTTTTTTTTGTTTTTCGAGACAGGGTTTCTCTGCGTAGCTTTGCGCCTTTCCTGGAGCTCACTTGGTAGCCCAGGCTGGCCTCGAACTCACAGAGATCCGCCTGATTCTGCCTCCCGAGTGCTGGGATTAAAGGCGTGCACCACCACCGCCCGGCGACCTACTGCCTTCTAAAGACCCCCACCTCCTGGTTTCCACACCCCTATAATTATTTTTCATCAATTATGCATCCATTGATGAGTGAATCCATTGATTAGTTCAGAGCAATGATACAGTCATTTCTTAGCATTACCAACTGGAGACCAAACATTTGATACAAAAGCCTGTTTGGGGATACTTCATATTTAAAACCTAATCTCTTTGTCTGGCTCCCTGAGGCTCATGGCCACCTCATAATGCAAATGAGGCTCTGTGATATATCTAGAGGAGTCCTCAAAAATCTCAACAGTTCTAACATTCCTCAAAAGCCCAAGTTCAAAATCTTGTTTGAGACTCAAGGCAAACTCTTATTGTGAGTCCCTATAAAATCACGTTTGTGGGATAGGGTACATAGCCCCATTCCAGAAAGGAGGGGTAGGGAAATATCAAAGAAGAGCTGGACCAAATGAGACCAAGGGTCAGCAGGGAAAGCACTCAACCCACAGCTCCATGCCCAGCATGCAGGGCAGAGAGGACTATGCTGTGAGCTCAGTAGGCTCAGGTAGCTCTACCCTACAATCTTGCCAGCCTACAAGGCCTCCCTCCCTCTTGAGCTGCATCTCTAGCTTGGAGTCTTCATTGCAGCATGAGCCCCTCTTGTGGCTTCATGCTTCTTCCTCTGCAGGGCTGTCTTCAGGTTTCTAACTCCACTACACATTTCCTGGCCTCCCAATCCTTCCTTTGCAATCTAGATGGAAGCCTCCTTGACCACACAACTCTTCCATTTTACATGTCTGCACAACCAGTGCTGTGGGATGTCGTTCTGTATGCTGTAAATATATGTTGCTCTGGTTGGTTGATAAATAAGGCTGGCCAATGGTGAGGCAGAATAAGGTTAGGTGGGACATTCTAACTAGAGAGAGAGGAAGGAGAAAGACAGAGCTGAGGAGACGCTGCTGGCTGCTGCCAGAATAAGATGTAAAGTACCAGTAAGCCACAAGCCACATGGCAAAGTATAGATTTATAGAAATGGGTTGATATAAGATGTAAGAGCTAGCTAGTGAGAAGCCTGAGCCATTAGGCCAGATAGTTTGAAAATAATATAAGCCTCTGTGTGTTTATTTGGGTCTGAGAGGCTGCAGGACTGAGCAGGACACAGGAAAATATCCAGCTACAAACCAGCATCCTGTGGGCAATGCCAAGGGCTGTCATCACTTGAGCAGTAGCTAGACCCACTTGGACCATGGCTGCAGCAGCTTCCGAGCACCTGGATGGCTGGACACAGAGAAGTGAAGCCACAGACAACAGTTTCCTAGGTATAGATATAGAGTGTCCCAGAGTTTTCTTCTCAAAACAGAATCATTCAGAATTTATACTTTTGCACCATTGAATCTGCCATGGGGGGAGATTTTGCTGATTTCTGGGATTTTTTAAGCCATATTTTCTACTGTCCCAAAGCATTGACTCATTTTTAAAGTCTTCAATATCCCCAGAAACCTTGGCCCCAAATTTAAACACACTCCTTTTCTGACCTTTTCAGATCCTATGCTCTACTTTGGCTCCCAAAACTCACTGTAAATCTGGCTAAAAGCAGTCTGCAATACCCAAGTCATGGCCTGGATTGCTGATCTGCCTTGGAGTTTCCTCTACCAAATTAATTAGTTGGTTGCCTTTAAATCAGCCTTCCATAAAGTTTCACAGTATGATAAAATGCAGACAAGTTCTTTGGCAGAATGTAACATGAATGGTCTCTAGTCCGATTCCCAATAGACATCTAATTCTCGCCTGACACCTCTTCAGCAATTTATCAACGTTTCCATGCCTACAGGTCTTCTGAGACCCCAAAAATTGCTCATTAAGCTCAATTCACATAATTCTGAGACTTGTTTTTTGAGACAATTTTGCTATGTAGCCTAGGTTGGCCCCAAAGTTACTATGTAGCATTGACTGGCCTTGAACTTGGATTCTCTTGCTTTGGTCTCCTGAAGGCTGAAGCTAGAGGACTGCATTTCCAATACATACCTTAGTCTATGCCTTTTCTAGCCTGATTCTCAACTTAGCCAAATTCTTCCCACAAATCAGCTCCAAGGGCTTCTGGAATAGTTACAGCGACTATCCCACTACTTGGTGCCAATTTCCTATGTTAGTCAGTTTTCATCACTGTGACAAATACTTGAAAAAAATCAACTTCAAGGTGTAAAGACTTATTTTGGTTTATGGTTTCAGTCCACGGGTGACTAGAGCTGTTACTTTTGAGGCTGTGATGAGGCAGAAAGAACATGGTGAGAGGATATGGTGGAGGAAGCCACTCATTTTATAGCGGCCAGGAATCCAAGAGAGGCAAACAGGAAGTCCAGGGATGAGCTCTATTTTTCAAAGGCACATTGCCCTACTTACTCGACTCAGCCCTGCTTCCTAGCTTCCACCAGCTTCCAATAACACCATCAAATCAGGTCTTTCAATGGAGTCATTCATGGATTGGGTAGGTCAGAGTGCTCCCAACTGCAGGCATTGTTTTAATACCTCACCAGCTGGAGGACGAGCCTTCAGCTCCTGAGCCTTTTTGCCAAGGAATGTGTATACGTGTGTGGTTGGGGGTGTCTAGTTACTTTTCTATAGCAGTGATGAGATGCGTGAGGATGCCATGACCAAGGAAACTTATGAATGAAAGCACTTATTGGGGCTTCAAGTTTCAGAGGGCCAGTCTGTGACTGCCATGCTGGGGGCATTGCAGCAGGCAGGAAGGCAAGGTGCTGGGGTAGTAGCTGAGAGTTTACATCTGATTTGTAAGCTAGTTGTGGTGGCATGTAATCCTAGGCTTGGGAGACTGAAGCAGGAAAATTGCTCATGCTCAAGTTGAGGTTGGCCTAAGCTGCATAGTTAGTTCCAGACAAGCATAGGTTAAAGTAAGACTTTGTCTCAGAGGAAAACCAAGGAGTTGGGGGATCTAGCTCAGTGGAAGAGTGCTTGCTTAGCAAGTGCAAGGCTAGGTCTGGTCCTCAGCTCTGAAAAAAGAAAGCCGAAACAACAACTTAAACCCTAACAGGCCTTAACAATTGGTGTAATATGCTCTAGAACGGCATAGCCTGCCCTTCCTCCCACCACCTCCTCTGCAAGGTGAGCCTTCTCTCAAAGCTGTGTTCAGGGCTGGGGGACTCAGTGGGTAAAGTGCTTGTTGTGCAAGCGTGAGGACGGGTCAGATCCCCACGTGAAAGAACCTGTGTAAAAGTCAGGCACTGTAATGGGTATTTGGGTTTGTTGCTGTTTTAGGTTTTTCGAGACAGGGTTTTCCTGTGTAGACCAGGCTGGCCTCGAACTCACAGAGATCCGCCTGCCTCTGCCTCCCGAGTGCTGGGATTAAAGGTGTGCACCACCACCGCCCGGCCATACATTTTTAATAACTGAAATATTTACATAATGAAGCCATGTCCTTTTCATGCAGGCAGCTCAGTCAAGTCAACCAGAGCATGGGGGTGTGGAAAGGCTCAAGCGAAGTGTAGTGTCCTGTTTGGGTTTTGTTGTTGTTGCTGTTTCCTATTTTATTGTTGTTATTTGTTTTGCTTTTCAACTTGACATAAGGTAGAATCATCCAAAAAGAGGGAACCTCAGTTGAGAAAATGCCCCTCTTAAAGGTCACCCTGTAGGTAAGCCTGGGGGTGTTTTCTTGGTTGATGATTCAAGTCAAAGAGTCCAGTCCACTGTGGGCGGTGCCATCCCTGGCAGGTGGTCCTGGGGTGCAGAAGAAAGCCGTCTGAGCAAGCCAGGAGGAACAAGCCAGCAAGCAGCCTTCCTCTGTGGGCTCTGCTGCAGTTCCTGCCTCTGGGTTCCTGTCCTGAGTTCCTGCCCTGACTTTCCGAAGCTGTACGGTGAAATAAACCCTTTCCTCCCCAAGTTGCTTTTGGTCATGGTAATTTGTCACAGTGATGGAAACCTAACTAGGCCAGCTGGACCTGCTTTTTCCGGATCCTTTAGCCAGGAAACTCACTCCCAACACTCAAGTTGTCTGCAGCTCTGGAATGCTCATCCTCCCCTTCGGAGATTCTAGGATTGAGATTCTCCATGCAAGGAGTGGCTTCTACTTTTGGACCTTAGCAAGGTTTGTCACCTCTCTAGGGACCCCTTGGGTCTAGGACCAGTGTGGAGGAAAGCCCCTATGCGCCCCTGTCTTCTGGTCTACTGCAATGCTGAGGCCTCATTTATAAGTAAAGCCCTCCTTGGCAAGGCAGTGGCAGGTGCACGGGGCAGAGAGGACACCCTGGAGACATTCTCACTCTCCTCTGAGAAGGGATCACTTCTGTCACCCTCCAGGCCTCTTCTGGGACAACAGGTGCTCAACACCTACCAGTCCCTGGAGCAGACCCTCCTCAGACCCTCTAGTTTTCTTTTGTTCATTGGCAAGGAGCCAATTTTCGCAGAACAAACTTTTGTCAACCGGCCTGGGCCATGAGCTGTTAAAGGCAGACAAATAGCCCCTGCTTGGCAGTGCCAATCTTCATGCTTCAGATTCTGGGAAAGATCCTACCTGATATGCCTTGTGGCTGGGCCTTGCTTGGTCCTCTCTTCCGATGGCTACTTAGCATGCATGGTAGGAAGTTAGGTTCATTAGTGGCCTTTGGTGCAGCGTAAAACCCAGAGGCTAGGCGGGGTGCAATGATCCTGAACACACCATCTGGAGCCTGGGTCCAGCAGAGCTGGAAGCAGGTTTAATCTTAGACTTTCTCAATACAAAAGCTAACGCAATCTTCTGTTGCTCAGGCCAGTTTGGGGTGTTTTCTGTCCCTGATTTATACACAGCAGTGGAAGAGCTGCTGCTGGTGGTGGTGGTGGTGGTGGTGGTGGTGGTGGTGTGTGTGTGTGTGTGTGTGTGTATGTGTGTGTGTGTATGTATGTACATGTGGAAGTCAGAAGTTGATGTTGGCTATTTTCCTCAATTGCACACCACCTTAAGATCTCTCACTCTCAAACTTACCAATTTGAGTTGATGAAAATTGCCTGGCCAGTGAGTCAGGGATCTGTTTCAGACTCCTCGGCTCTGAGGTTTCAGATGCACAATCCTGCAGCTGGCTTTTTATGTGGCTACTGGGGACAGAACTCAGGCCCTTATGCTTGCAAGGCAAACACTTTACTGAATGAGCCTTCTTCCCAACCCCTGGAGGACATAACAACCTTCCACCCTGAGACAGCCCTGAGAAGTTGGAAGAACAAGTACACGTGACAGACAATGGGCCAAGGCCCAGAGGTGTGAAGGGGCTTGGTCTTGCTCGTTTTGCTCACTGATGGTAGGGGACAAGTCTGAGGTGACTCTGTTCTGATGTTCTAGTCACACTAAGCCACCATGTCCCCAGAACTTCACATACTCTCTTGCCTCTGGCTCTTCAGGGTACGGAATAGTGCTGGCCCCTAACATTTGCCAAAGTATTAATCCCAGGTCTCTATGAGTATGACTTTATAGAAATAGGGTCTTTGCAGATATAAATAAAATGAGAACTCCAAGATAAATCCACGGATGGCTGTGGACTATGGACAGGACCACACCCCCCCACACACACACCATTTTCCCCATCCCTACCTCCATTCATCTACCTTTTTGTCCCCCTCCCCACCCTTTTGAGTAGGGTCTCACTGTGCTGCCCAGGCTGCCTTTAGCCTCTGAGTGCTGGGATTGCAGGCATGAGGCCCAGGCCTGGCAAGCAGCTCTTCTTATCAGAAGGAGGAAGAGGAGGAGGAGGAGGAGGAGGAGGAGGAGGAGGAGGAGGAGGCATGAGAGCTGGCAACATGGGGCAGCCATGTGACTCCGGAGGATAGAGGAGGATGGGAGGGATGTGTCCACAAGCCAAGGAATGCCCAGGTTTGTCCACAGTCACCAGAAGCCAGGAAGCAGCCACCAAGCAGCCCTCCTACAAGGACTCCTGAGACAGCCAGCCCCTGCCGGAGCAAATGCGTTTCTGTCGTTTGAGGTCCTTTGGTACAGTAGCTCCAGAAAATGGATGTAGAACTGCCTACACGTGTTCCACTAGCCAGGAGCTTAGCCCTCTGCCCTCCCCGGGCTCTGCTCACCACTGCATTTGGGTGCTTGTGGGGAGTTGGTGAGGTTTATGTTTTAAGAGGACAGAGGAGGCCTTCCACGGCCTTCTTTATGCTCTCTGTGTCTTTGTTCGGGGTTCTGCAGGTCTCAGCTGGAATGCTACCTCCTGCCTGAGTCTCTGTGACCCCCACCTCTTTACTCTTAGAGTCTCTACAGTATCCTTGCATTGCCTGGCAACACAACTTAGTCTCTGTCCACACCGGGACTGGGTACCCTCTATGGTCATCAATGTGCTTGTACAGGTTTGGGTACAGGAGGGACCTTCACCACTATTTGCTGTGTGAATACATGAAGGAACTGTTACCTGCTCCACAACTGGACTCCTGCCTTCCCAGGGAGAAACACTTTCTCAGAGCGAGTGTGGAATGGCAGGATCCCCAGCGGCAGTGGGGGTAGGCACTTGCCCCAGCACAACTATACCTTGGCATGGTCCCCTGCCCCCGTTGCCAAGGCCCTGTCAGAGGCATGACAAACAGCTTGGCTGATGGCTTATAATGTCAGAGATGATGGAAACAGGGAGGCTACGGCTGAAAGAATGGGTTGGGGACGCTTGTCATAACTTTATTTGTGGGAGGTGAGTTCCTGTCGTCCGGGTGATGAATGGTGGCCAGGCCAGCACAATACAGACCCTGCCACTGCCTCTTTCCCCTCGCTCTAAGCCAAATGACTTTGGGGATGAAAAATGACTTTGCTGGGAGAGCCAAGGGGCGGGGGGTGATGGGAGAGGGGCCTGGGTGCTGGCACCTTGGAAGGACTTCTGCTTTCTTCTTGCTAGGAACTGAATTTTGCCCAGTCTGGCCTCCTTCCCTCTCTTCTTCCCAAGGAGATTACTGACAACAATCCCAGATACATTGTCTATCCTAATTCTCAAACATGCCTTAAGAAAGACAAATCCTCACACAGATGAGGAAGCAGAGGCTGGATAGGGGAAACACTAGACAGCCAGATGGAGGATGTCCTAGAGGACTACCCGGGAGAGGCAGGGTTTATCATGGTCCTTCAATGGGGAGCTAAAATGTTACTTAGTAGAATAAAGAGTTCCACAACTCCTCCCCAGTCACCCAGTCAATAAACAGAGTTCTTAAGAGGAGACCCACACTCTGTTAGGAGAAAGCGGGATGGCCAAGGGAACGGCATCTTTGGCAAAGTGTCCAATAACTTGCCCACACTGTGCCATTCCTGTGGATCTAAGGGCCACCACTTTCAGAAACGGACCTTTGGCATCATGGCTGCCCTGCCATGTGGTGATATTTTATTTGTACTGAAATGTGATTTTATTTGGATGTTAATAAATAAAGTTGCCCGGGGGGTCAGAGCTATTAGCAAGATATAGCGAAAGCTGGGTGGTGGTGCCTTTAATCCCGGCACTCAGGAGGCAGAGGCAGGAGGATCTCTGTGAGTTTGAGGCCAGCCTGGTCTCCAAAGTGAGTTCCAGGAAAGGTGCAAAGCTACACAGAGAAACCTTGTCTCGAAAAACCAAAAAAAAAAAAAGGTGGAGAGCAAAGGAGAAAGACACCTGATGTCAACTCCTGGATTCTACACTTTTTTTTTTTCCATTTTTTTTGAGACAGGATTTCTCTGTGTAATTTTGGTGCCTGTCCTGGACCTTGCTCTCTAGACCAGGCTGTCCTCGAACTCACAGAGATCTACTTGCCTCTGCCTCCCAAGTGCCGGGATTAAAGGTGTGCACCACCACCACCCAGCCTTCGCTATAGCTTGCTAATAGCTCTGACTCCTGGGCAACTTTATTTATTAACATCCAAATAAAATCACATTCCAGTACAAATAAAATATCACTATACTGCCAAGCACAAGAGAAAGTAAAATTGGAGTACTAAGACTGAGAGAAGACACACTCCCAGGACTGGGCAAATGACGTACCTAAAAACTGTCATTAACTCAGGTGCAGACGCAGAGTCCATGAAGGAACAACACCTAAACCTTGAAGGTTTGTTCATCCTGTTGTAGCATCCGGTTCGTCTTGAGGACTTCAGTGATCAGTCGTATGATAAATGTTCTGGTTTCAACAACTGGGAATGCGGGGGTGGGGGTGAGGGGGTGGGGGGGAAGAGTAAATAGCCAATAAATATATGAAAAGGTGTTTGACATGCTCAGCTGTTGGGGACATGCAAATCAAACTGCTTTGAGATTTCATCTCTCCAGTCAGAAAGGCTGTCATTAGGAAGGCAAAGGACAAGAAATTCTGGCCAAGATGTGGAGAGAAAGGAACCCTCATTCACTGCTGGTGGGCTGTAAAATGGTGCGGCTACTGCGGAAATCAGTGGGGAGGCTTCTCAAGGAGCTGAAAATAGAATGTCCCTATGACCAAGTGTACCGCTCCTGGGACTATATATACCCCAAGGACTCAGGGTCAACACATGGCAGAGGTGCTTGCACGTCTGTCCACAGTGTGAGACCAGCCTAGAATAGTGTCCACCAATAGGAGACTGGCTACAGAAAACGTGTCTACACACAGTTCAGCCGTGATGAGGAGTAGAACTATGTCTTCCCCATCAAGGCCCAGGGAACACTTCATAAGATAGAGTGGAGAGACTGTAAGAGTTGGAGGGGGGAAGGAGATCCCTGCGACACTGCCATCCAGGTATGACGGGGCGGCTGCAGTCTTGAAGGCACAGCACAAGATTGAGCCCTGTAACATTCCAGCAAGGACAGAGGCGGCCCCATGAGGCCCCGCCCCTTTCTGAGGAGCTAATGACTGTTAGTGGCTTCTTGAGGAGGGGTGTCATTTTTTTTTAAATGGTGTAGCCACTGGGGGACTAGGTGGCAAGAAGGGTCTTGGTGGGTTAGACACAGCAAAAACACATTGTATATATTTATGAAACTATCAAAAATAAAGAAAATTATGTCCTTTGAGAGAAAATAGGTGGAATTGGAGATCAACATGTTAAGCGAAATAAAAAAGACTTAGCCGTCTCAGCAGGTAAAGGTGCCTGAGGCCTAGCCTGACAACCCGAGTTCAATTCCTGGGATCCATATGGTGGAAGGAGGGAGCTGACCCCCCTCAGCTGACTCCCACAAGTTGTCCTCTGATCTCCATATGTGCTCTATGGCATGTACATTTGTTTACACATGCACGTGTACACATATACGCACACACAATAAATAAAATGTTTAAAATAAAAATTTGAAAAAAGAAGAACAAATGCAAATGCTGTCTCTCATGTACTGAATCTGGAGTGTGTATATGTGTGACATCCAAGTGGAAGGGGGACCTGTTTGAGAGGATGAAGGGGACCAGTGTGCACAGAGGAGGAGTAAGAGAAGATAAGGGAGCGCACAGCATCCACCGATGGAACTGTGCTGAAACCCATTGGGACGCACACCGAATGGGAGCTGACTTTAAAATGACAGCGAAGGAAGACAGCTATCGGGGATAGAAGCCTCGGGAAGGGAGAAGAAAAGCAAGAAGGCTCGTGCCCACTTTGGTCTGCTTACCCTGAACAAGTCGCTGCTCTTTTCTTTTTCCAAACAGAACCTTGATTTGGAGGGTGGGTCGTTTCCCCGAAGATGGCCTGGGGCTACCGTACCGAGCCGGCCATGCAGTTCCAATTGCTGAGTGAGCGATGAGTCTGGAAGCAGGAACAATTCTGCCTAGTGAGATGTGAGGAGTACTTGCCTAAGGGCTTCCAGAAAAGATTTTGTTGTTTCTCAGAAAGAAAAAGTCCCCGCTGGACACGGCTGCATCCGGGTATAATGTCTGGAGATGTGTCAATTATCCTGTGGACAAACGGCTAAAGCTAAGTTCTCACGTTGTCACAGTGGGGAGCGGGGAGCGGGGCATGGAGCTCCGGAATGAGTAACTTCTACAACTGCCGTCGCTCAGAACTTAATGTCTTCTTGTTAACCAGTGAGACTGGCATTACCTTTCTGCCTGCCGCCCCAGGGCCTTCCAGCTGATACAAGGAAAATAGATTCTGAACCAAGCGATTGTTTTCGTAGCTCAGGCTTGTAGAAGGGATTAAGGAAGCCAAGGGTATAGGATACAGGCTAGGCAGCCCAACAGAACAACCCAAGCCTCAGCTCAGTTACTTGCTAGATGTGTGACCTTGGACATGTCACTTAATGTCTGAGATTTGAGTTTCTGGAGTTGAGGGTAACGCATCACAGGACTCTGGCAGCAAAACGGAAGGGCTGCTGAGAATGATACACATCCTGGCTTGCTTCTTATCACTGTGATAAACACCGTGACTAAAAGCATTTGCGGAGGAAAGAGTTTGTTCCGTCTTATAGTTTATAGTTCATCACCGAAGGAAGCCAGGGCAGGAGCTTAAGGCAAGATCTTGGAGTTGTTTACTGGCTTGCCCAGGCCTTGCTCAGCTTGCTTTAAAGAATTTTTTTTTTTAATTTAAATTTTAAGTGTGTGGATGTTTTGCCATCAAATATGTCTGTGCGCCATGTGCATGCCTGGTGCCCACAGAGGCCAGAAGAGGAAATTAGGTTCCCTGTAACTAGAGTTACAGATGATTGTGAGACGCAATGTGGATGCTGGGACTTAAACCCAGGTTCTCTGGAAGAACAGCAAGTGCTCTTAGCTACGGAGCCACCTCTCCAGTCCCTCAGCTTGCTTTTTCTATCTAACTCTGGTGGGGTGGCACCACCCGCGGTGGCCTGGTCCTTGCGAGATCAATGATTGACCATTGTGAGAAAGCACATCCTCTCCGCTCCTGACTGAGGATGTGATTAGCTGCTCAAGTTCCTGCCCTGATTTCTCTGTAATGATGGACTGTAACCTGGAACTCCTCCCCTGAGTACCTTCTGTCAGGGTGTTTTCTCACAGCACCAGGACAGAAAACCAGGACAGGGGGAATGCAGAGGCTTTCAGTACAGGTTTAAAAGAAAAAGAAAAAAAAAAAGTATTGACAGTAACAATGTGTGTCATGCACACTCTGCTAGCTAGCTTTTTTTTTTTTTTTTTTTTTTTTTTTGTCATCTTGGCACATATTAGGATCACCTAGGAGGATGAAACCTCACTTGAGAAGATGCCTCCATCAGATTGACCTACAGGCAAGTCTTGTAGGAGCATTTTCTTGATCAACGATTAGCTGCTCACGGCTTAGCTTGCTTTCTTTATCCTTATACAACTCAGGACCCAACCCCAGTGAATGGTACCCCCCACTTGTGGTCTGAATCTTCCTACATTCGTTAACACAGTATCAAGACAACCTCCACACACATGCTCAACCTCATCTACAGAATCCCCCGCTGAGACCTGTTGGGGGACACAGAGGTCCTGTGCTCACAGAGAAACACCAGGGAAACCAGGAATGTTAAACATTCAGTGTTGGTTTTTTCAAAGGAAGAAATATTATAACCAGGAGGCTGGGAAGGGAAGTGGTTAAATAGCCTGGTGATCTGTATTATCTGTAGGGCCAGGCCACACCTGACTCCCCCAGACTCTTCACCCCTAACCATAAGCATTGTTTCTCAGTCAATAGAACCTATCTCTATGGAAGAGGTCACATGTACGTTGGAAAGAGTTTTGACATAATCACGTCTTAAGCTTTGTCGTACACACAGGATTGAGTTAATTATCATCAGGAAACTTTTCCCCAAAATTGTTCTATGCTTCAATATGCCTAAAATAAACCATGTGGTGTCAGACTCTAGAAGTTTGAGCCAACACTGGCTACTGAGTTGTGTTGAACTGGACTTCTTTCTTGTCTCATGTGGATGACATTCTGCTGGCTGTGGTGTTTTCAGAGACCCCCACAGAGACCATTTTCCCAGGTGAGTCTAGATTGTGTCAAATTGACAATTAAAACTAACCATCACACATCCATTGCCTACTCTAAAGCTGGACTCACCTGAGGCCCATGCATCCAAGCCCAGCATATAGCACTGGTGGGTAGGCAGGGTTGGAGGTCTTGGCATCACATGCCTGGGTCAGGGGGAGTAGGGAGGTGTTAGAGGAGTCAGCTACAGTACCCTAGGCATCATAGTACTCAGAGTGTGGGTATTGGGTCATTCCTATGGCAGAGGGGATTTCCCTCTTGACCAAGGCTGCTTGAATGATGTATTAGATACTTTTCTGTTGCTGTGATAAAATGCCACAACCACAGGCAACTTAACAAGGAAAGGGTTTATTTGGGCTTACACTTGCAGAGGGCGAGTCCAGACGGCAGAGCAGGCATGGAAGCAGCAATGGGAAGATGACTGATCACATTTCCATCCACGTGCAGGAAGCAGAGGGAACACACTGGAAGCGGGGCCAGGCTACAAATTCTCAAAGCCCAGCCCCAGTGACATACTTCCTCCAGCAAGGCTTCGTGTCCACAGAAAGATCCATAATCTCCCCCAACAGCACTACTAACTGGGCCCCAAGTGTTCCGTTATGTGAGCCCACTGGGGACATCTGTCACTCAAACCATCACAAACCTCTTGAGCAACTAAGTTGAGCTCTGCATCTCAAAGTCCTCGGTAGCACGTCAGAGGTGTCGCCTAAGAAGAAGAACATCAGCGACAGAAGGAGCCACCGTCCCTTCGCTCCCCGGTCTTCCCCACCATGCAGATGGCAGGCAAGCATGCTGGAGCCCTGCTTTCCTTGGTGCTCCGTGCTCTGACTCTCTGGTTCTCCGCCATGTGGTTTTGGGTGTCTGAGGGTGCTCTGGGATTGTGCTGGGCTCTGGTTCCTGTAGTCAAGGATACTTATTATGTTGCAGCTGCTTCCATCCCTCTCTGAACCCAGCCTCTGGGAGCCATGCCTCCCCGGTTTCCTCCTTGTGGTCCCAACAGAGTAACCCTGCTGTTACTTGGCTTCATCTCTCTGGCCATACTTAATTAGGCTACAAGTGGAACCCTGACCCAAGCTAAACCCATTGGCCGTTTTCCATCGCTCATTCATTCATTTGGATGAATGCTGAACTTGATCTTCCCGACTCCTCCTCCTGAGTGCTGGGATTACAGGTGTGCACCACCACAGCCAGTTTTATGCAGTGCTGGGGATCAAACTCGAGACCTTGTGCATTCCAGGCGAGCACTGAATGCACTGAAACTGAGCTACATGCCTAACTTCTTCCACTGTGTTTTCCAAACCAGGGGCAGAGCTGGTCTCTTTCCAAGCCATACACTGTGAGACTTAAATCCAGAGGCTACTGGTGGTCACATCTCCCCCTGTGTGGGAGGAGTCCGAGTGTCATATGAGAGTAAGGAAAGTGTGTGGCCCTGGTACCTCTGAGTTGATTGCACCTGCTTTCGGAGATCAAAGGGCACCACTGCCATTCCCCCATCAGGAACTCTCATTATTACTTAAACACTAAAGTGAGCATATTCTCTCTTTTGCCTTAATTAATTCTAGTTGAATTTCTGCCATAAGGACAGAAATGGAGCCTGGCCAATACTTTCCCAGTCCAGCCTGCCTGGGCCCCGGCTGCTCTCTCTATTTGCCTCTCTGCCCTGAGGATGGCTTTGTGAAGCCACACCATGTCCTACCTCAAGCAGGACACTGGGTATGCCCAGAGCCATGGTACCACCTCTGTCCATTCCTCCCCCCTCACTCTCCCTGTGTTATCTCACTTGCTTGTGGGGTTCTGCCCCAACAGACACGCTGTTCTTACCACCTCAGCTCCATTCTGAACCACAACTGATCTCTCATCTCCAGATCATGGTAGAGGCATGTTGACTACTGTGTTAGTCGGAATCTTCATTACTGTGACCTGAGAGGTGCATGTTAAAGGAGGAAGGATGTATTCTGGCTATAATTCCAAAGGTTTCAGTCCAGGTCAGTTAGTCATTTCTGGGCGGTGATGAGGTACAATATCATGGGAGAAGGGTATGGGGGCATCAAGCTGCTCACTGCATGGATCCAGACAGGAGCATGCCAGTACCATCGAGTGTCTTTTTTCTTCCTCTTTTGCTTCATCTGGGCCCCTATCCTATTTGATGGTGCCACCTACATTCACAATGGATCCTCCCAGGTAGCTAATTGTCTCTGGAAACTACAGACACACCTAGAGGAGTGTTTAGTAATCTCTGAGATGCCACTTAATTCAACCAAATTTGCATTTAAGATCAACAATTGAGTGTCAGAATTATATATTTAAAAAACTTGTTTGGATGATGGATGTTGGGAGTGATATTTCAAAAAGGCCCCTTGAGCTGGGTATGGTGGCCCAAGCCTTTAATCCTAGCACTTGGGACACAGAGGCAGGCAGATCTCTCAACCTTGTCCACTTATTGAGTTTCAAGCCAGCTAAGGCTACACACAGAGACCTTGTCAAACAAACAAACAAACAAACAGCTAGAATAAGTGTGCTGGATAGTTTCATGTCAATTAGGCACACAGGCTAAAGATGTCTGAGAGCAGAGAACCTCAATTAAGAAAAAGCCTCCATAAGATCAGGTTGTAGGCAAGCCTGTAGGGCATTTTCTTAACTAGTGATTCATGGAGGAAGGCCCAGCCTGTAGGTGGAGCCAACCCTGGGCTGGTGGTGCTGGGCTCTATAAGAAATCAGGCTGAGCAAGCCATGGAGAGCAAGCCAGTAAGCCCCACCCCTCCATGGCCTCTGCATCAGCTCCTGCCTCCAGGTTCCTGCCCTGATTTGAGTTCCTTTCCAGACTTCCTTTAATGATGAACGGTACTGTGGAAGTATAAGCCAAGTAAACTCCTTTCTTTTTAAATTAATTGATTAATTTTATTTTTATGTGACTGTATGGTGGGGGGTTGGGGAAGCACATGTGACATGGCATGAGCATCACTGTGGAGGTCAGAGAACAACTTTTGGGAGTCAGTTCTCTTCTTCTGTTATATGGGTCCAGGGATCTGTAGCAGGCTTTTTCCTTTGAGCCACCAATCAGCTCCCAAATCATGACATGGAGACTTCTTATTAGTTATGAATGCTCAACCTTATCTTAGCTCTTATTTTAATGTGTTTCTCTTGATCTGCATTTGCCTCAGGGTTTTTACCTTCTTTCTTCCTGTATATCTTACTTTCCTGCTGTCTCTGTGTCTGGACGGCTGGTAGCTGCCTGGCTTCTGGCCCCAGGCCTGTCCCTGCTCCCCCTGGATCTCTTCTCCCCAGTCTAGCTTTCTCCTCCTCTCTATTCTCTCTGCCTGCCAGCTCTGCCTATCCTTTCTTTGCCTAGCTATTCGCTATTCAGTTCTTTATGAGGCCAACCAGGTGCCTGAGGTGGTCAAATCGAAACAAATGTAAAATATCTTTACATTGTTAACAAGGGAAGGAGAAACAAAAATAACACACCCTTACACAATTAAAGTAATATTCCCCAACATAAACAAATATAATACACCCTTATGTAGTTAAATATTCTACAACAGGTTTCCAACTCATGTCATCTGGCTTGGTGGCAGACATCTTTACTGTCTCAGACACCTGAGCCATCTCTCTGGCCCCTTGGTCTTTTTTATAAAGGCACTGTGCTGGTTGGTGTTTATCTATCTATCGATCTATCTATCTATCTGTCTGTCTGTCTATCTATCTATCTATCTATCATCTATCTATCTATCATCTGTCTATCTGCCTATCTATCTATCTATCTATCTATCTATCTATCTATCTATCTATCTATCTATCTATCTATCTGTCTCTGTGTGTCTGTCTGCCTATCTATCATCTATCTATCTATCTATCTATCTATCTATCTATCTATCTATCTATCTATCTATCATCTGTCTATCTGCCTATCTATCTATCTATCTATCTATCTATCTATCTATGTATCTATCTATCTATCTATCATCTGTCTATCTATCTATCTATCTATCTATCTATCTATCTATCTATCCATCCATCCATCTATCTATGGGACAGGTTCTCTCTTTATAGTCCTGGCTACCATGGAACTTGCTATACAGACCAAGTCCTGCTTCTGCCTCCCAAGTGCTGGGATTAAAAGTGTGTACCACCATATCTGGCCCTGCTGGTTAGTTTTTGTCAATTTGACACACACCCGTACATATCTGAGAAGAGGAACTCATCACTAAAAAATGTCACCATAAGATTGACCTTTAGGGATGTGAGGGTAATCTGGCTGTGACATCTGTCACCCCATTGATCACCAGTGTTGATTCGGCTGAACTGGCTGGCTAGGTGAGGTGTCCCCTTCCTCCCTCACCATGTCATGTGCATCCCTCCTGAAGCTGCTCACTTGGTCAAAGAGGATGACCTTCCCCAAATAGAGGAGGACTGATCTTCAGTCAAGGGTATACAAGTAGCTGTGCTCCCCTGTTGGAACCTCCAAACAAGCTCTCAAAAATGACCTTTAGGCAAGTGTGTAAGGAATTTTCATAATTTAAAGCAGATGTGCAAGGGCCATGGCTCACTGTTGGCAGTTTCACTCGGGCTGGTGGTCCTGCATTCTGTAAAAATGCAGGCTGAGCCAGGCATGGAGAGCAAGCCAGTAAGCAGTACTCCCTCATGGCCTCAGCATCAGTTCCTGCCTTCAGGTTCCTGCCTTGAGTTCCTGTTCTGACTTCCCTGACTTATAAGCTGTAAGATGAAGTAAACTCTTTTTTCCCCAAGTTGCTTTTGATCATGGTGTGTTTTATCACAGCAACAGAAACCCAACCTATGACAAGCATTAATCCTATTTGTGTGAGCTCTGCCCCATGACCTTGTCACCTCCCATAGGTATTGCCTCTCCATACTATCACAACAGAATAGGTTTCAAGGCAAGAGTCTGGGAGGACCTGAGCATCTAGACCTGCAGAAGTTTCACCACTTTGGTCTGAGATCCAGTTGTACCTGGCTGTGTGATCATGGGACTTAACTATTCAGAGCCTTGGTAGGGGACCAGGGGCTAGTATCAAATGATGGTTAAACACAGTGCTGGCCTGAATGAGGCCTTGAAACTACAAGTGAAGCTTGGGGTCTTTGAGGATTCATGCAAGGTCACAGAATCCATCAGCATAGCAAACTCATGCTATAAACCTGAGAGTGCCTGACTTCAAAGCTGTGAGTGAACACAGGTAGGTGTCTCCTCCCCCTGAATGAGCCCCATAGAGGCACGGCCAAGGCCAGGGCCCAGAGCTTGGGGCTGGGTTTCTGAAGCTGAATCCTTGCTCTGCTCCTTGATGTTGGCTCAGCCAGCTGTGGCCAGGACTTGGCTGCTTTTCTCCCCCCCCCTCCCCCACTGCCTCTTCCTGCCCCTCCTCTCCTGGACAGTATTTCCCTGGGGCTCCCGTTACCAATTTGCAGAGCAAAAGCATGCACAGGCAGTTCAGGGGTGGCATGAGCTCAGCGGCTCTGGTATTGTTTTTAATTCAATATTTTGTCCCTGTGCGCCAGCCTCCTTTATTGGATGAGAGCACTGTTATTGGATCCTGCCCTACAGGAGAAAATGCTGGCTTCCCTGGGACATGGCAGCTGGGCTCTTCTAGAGTCTGATGTGTCAAGGCAGGGTGAAAAGACAGCAGAGAGTTCCAGAAAATCTGCTGGCTACAAGCTGTTCTGTGACATGCATAGAAATATTAACATATGTATTCTTGGCCTTTCCCCTTGCCTCCCTGCTAGGGTGGATAGAAGCTTGGGCAATGCTTCCCACCGGCCCCTCCCTTTCTCAACATGGCCACTGCATCTCACAGTCCTGCTGATGAGATGTTCTGCCCAGTGCTGCCACCCCGGAGGTCTCTCCAACCTAGACAGCAGCGCTTCTTGCTCCCTGCTCCCTCTCAAGCTCATTGTCTTTATTGCAGACTGGCTTCTTTGGGGTTTCTCTAGGAAGTATAAGATAAAGGTTGGGTATGTGGGGTTTCTCTGGGGGTGATCCCAGGAAAACTCCTGGAAGTAGGGAGGTGGTAAGACAGGAAAAGGGCTTAATGAGCAGATTATACTTTGGGTACCTGGGGTTGAAGCCACCAGAGGCCTCAGGAGCCAGAGAGCATCTGGCTGTACTTCAGAGTGTCCTGCCTGAGGAAGGAGGGGCTGGGTATTCACATGCCAGGCTGCCAGAGATCCTTATCTAATTATAAGATAAGAATCCTAATTTTAATATTGAAATGCTAGGATACAGGGACATCAGCATCTCACCTAGCAGACACATCCATTGACTTAAAGCCCTCTGATGGGTTTGTCTCTGTTCTTGGGAATAAAGACTAAATATTTGTCTCCGTTCTCCTGGGCCTTAGTGGGCCAGACCTTCCCACCTCTGTCTGCTTCCTCACTGCATCCCACTCTCCATCACACCCTTGACCTTAGCAGTTCTGGCCTCCTTTCTGCTCTTCAAAGATGCTTTCTCTCAACACAAAGCCTTTGTACATCTGGTCCTGGTCCCCCACCTAAATAATCCCTGCATAGCCTCTACATCACCAGGCAGCCTGGTGCTACCTCCTAGGCTGGCACAGATTCCCTTTGGTCCATACTCAGAGATATGGTTTCTTCTTCCGAGTTTGTTGGTATGAGTATTTGATTCCTGTTTGTTTTTGCCACTAGACTCAACCCTAGGGCTTAGCACAAAATATTTTGTTAGGTGAATGAAGAATGTAGGGAGAGACAAGGATTCGGTGGAGTCTTTCTCAGACCCTTTGGGACACAGAGTGCAGAGGTAAATTGAGAAATGCAGAGACCAGTGGATTTGTCCAGGAGGAACTCCAGTGAGGGAGAGATGAACTGAACTGAAATGAAAGAGGGATGGATGGGAGGAGAGGGACTGGACCAGGGGACTGCAGACAGGTGAGGGAAATAGTTAGGAGTATGTTTAGCATTATGCTTAGTAGTATCCTGCTGCTGTGTCACCAATAACCTTTCAGGGTACGACCTGTGTATACCATTCTTTTTCTATACTTCTTTATGAAGAGTCACCAAAGCAGCCCGCTCCCTGAGGTCCAGGCCTGTGTGTGTGTTCTTTGTGCCCAATGGGATCATGGTTTGGTGAGAAGATCACAGGTTGTTGAGCTATATTTCCTTGGGTTTGAATCAGTTCCCCCTAACTATGTGGCCTTGGGCAAGCCCCTCACCCTCTCTGGGTCTTGGATTCTTCATCTGTATAAAGAGGGTAATTTCCAGGCTTTGTATAGATGTTGGAAGGATCAGAGGTCAAACAGAACTCACAGAGTCGCACTCATTCTTCTTTGTGGTCCGTGGAGGGACTACATTTCATAACCTTTCTTGTGTATAAGTGTAGCCATGAGGCTGTATTATAGAACTGGGATGAGAACAGGGGTGAAACATGGGTGAGGCAACTCTCAGTGACCCCTGCTCCACCTACCAACTGGCAGCAAAGGTCCTGGGTCCCCGGGTGACAATGAAGCCAGAAAGCAGAAAGAAACAGAAGCCTGAGTCAGCATGTAGAAGGCCACCTGTCTAAAACCCTCAAGGGACTGTGGTGAACAAGAAATAAACATCCAAGGGGGCTGGAAGATGGCTCAGTGGATAAAGTGCCAGCCACACAAGCATGAAGACTCAAGTTATGACACCCAGCACACATCTATAACACTGATGCTAGCAGGTAGAGACCAGCAGACCCCTGAAGCCATTGGCCAGCCAGCCTGGCTGAATCAGCGAGCTCCAGATTCAGTGGAAGACCCTGCCTCAAAAAACAAGTAAGGAAGACACTGATGACGACCACTAGCTTCCATGTGCTTGTGTATACACACCCGTACAAACATACACATAGTGTACACCCACACAAACATATATACACAACACACACCTCCACACAGAAATAAATAGGTGAATACCAGTGCTGTTGTTAATTGCAGCAATTGGACTACTCAGGACCAGCATTTCTCTCTAGGTTCTATAGACCAGGGCTTCTTAAATGTTTTCTACTGGTGACCCCTTTTTGCCTGAGAAATTTTTATGCGACCCCTGGTGCATAGGTATATAAATAAGTTCAAAGTCAAACATTTACTGATGAAAAAATCATAAAGAAATTTATTTGCTAACAATTCTTGGGTGTACATATAATTTTACTACTTATTAAAATGAAAGAAAATTAACATACTAATGAGATTATGTGCGTGTTTATTTTTACATCGAGTTAAATCTTTTCTGCGTACTTCCTACTGCAGGATGTTTTGAGTGTCTTCAATATTATTCAGGGCTAATTTTATTTTTAGAAGAATGCAGATTTATTAAGGAAAACTGAGAAAGAGAGCCAGGAAGATGGCCCCATGGTGAAGGAGCTTGCCCCCAAGTCTGATGATCTGAGTTTGACCCCTGGAACTTGAGCATTGGGAGGAGAGAACCAACTCCCAGAGGTTGTCTTCTCACCTCCATGTGCAAGCCATGGCACATGCATGCACCCTCTCCCCCCATAAGGATAAATTCATAAGTGTAAAAAAAATCTTGAAAATAGTGAGAATGCATTCTCGAGTGGGAGGGGCTCAAATAGAGGAGTGCCCTTGATTGACAGGCATCTTGACTTTAAACTCACCAAAGCTGAGAACACTGCCTCATGTAAATACACAGTACAAAATGGCAGATGAAGGTCTAGAACCACTTCAGAAATTATTGGAAATTCTGCCCTAGTCTCAAGCCAAAATTTATTTAATGGTTTCCTTGTATGAAACTCAAGTCAGGAACTCAAATAGTAATTTTTAAAAACCAAACATTCCAACACAATATAAGCCAAAGATAAACTGATTTGACACTTGTATGATGAGGGATGGTGGTAAGACCATATAAAAAAATCTTTGTTTTCTGTAATTAAACCATCACATTTATTTTTTATAAAAGCAGACGTGTTTGTATGCATAGTACAAGCACTGCACTTCACGACACACAGTAGTCTTGAATCTGAGCCAAGGTGTTTCAGGCCTTCAGTGACATGTGTGTGTTCAGAACCAAGGCTGCAGTGAAGTCACATGACACAACACAGATGTATGCTGCCAAAGATATCTGAAATCCATTATGAATTTTCGTTGGAACTAATTTTTGGTCATTGTGCATTCAAATAGCTTTTACTGATGCCAAAGTTTTCATGACTCCCACATCCATGTGGGGTCCTGAACTAGGGTTTACAAAGTTGTTCAGTATAGATGGAAAAGAGGCTCAGAGAGGTGCAGTGACTCGCCCAAGTTTCAACAGCCAGAATGTGGGAGAGCTGAGCATCTGCCTCCAGAGCAGGTGGACACAGGAATGTGGGATTCAGACACATACTTCAGTATGCATGAATGCAGTTATTAGCCTTGACGCTAAGCTTTATACCAAGTGCCCGAGAAAAGCTCAGACTACAAAGTTGCCAGGGACAGTGGCAACCCTCCACAAGCTCCTGAAATCAAGATGCACTATTGTCCTGTACTAGAATGTAAGTTTCTGGAAGACGTATATTTTTAAATGTTCATTGAACATGTGAGTGAGGAGGCTCAGTGGGTAAATTACACTGGCAGCTGAGGATGATGACTTGAGGTCAATCCCCAGGACTAACGTGGAGGAAGGGAAAAACTTGACTTCCGTAAGTTATCCTTTGACCTCCATATACGTCATGGTCTGTGTCCTTCCAAATAAACAAGCAAGCAAGCAAGCAAACAAATGCAATGAAAACCTTTCTCTAAGAAGGTTAATATGATCATATTTCATTGTTTGTACATCCAAAGTTCTCACAAGTATAAATAAATAAGAGCATTAAACTCTTTCACTGTGATTGCCCCTGGGCTTGGTGTATTGTGAGTGTTCCGACCAGGCTACCTCACAGTCCACAGGTCGAGTAGTGGCACTGTTCCCAACTTTCCAGTTGGTGATCAAGAACTCTAAAATTGTCCTGCTTGCAGAATGCAGTGGAACACTGACAGAATAACTCTAAAATGAATAAAACTATGATTTTTATGAACCAAATACTATCTTGTACTAGGTTTTATCATAAAAACTGCCTGCAATAGCTGGGTGTGGCAGCACACACCTTTAATCCCAGCACTTGAGAGATAGATGCACATAGATCTCTGTGAGTTTAAAACCAGCTTGGTCTACATAAGTAAGTTCTAGGCCAGCCAAGGCTACAGAGCATCCAAAAGGAAGAAAAAGAAAATAAAATATGACTCCAATGTGGGCTGGAGAGATGGCGCAGCAGCAGTTAAGAGCATTTGTTGTTGCTCTTGCAGAGGGCCTGGGTATGGTTTCCCAGCACCCACAGGGTGGCTCACAACCACCTGTAACTCCCGTCCCAGGAGATCTGAAGCCGTTTTGTGACTTTTGAGAATAATGCACATGCACACAATGCACATAGATGCATTTAGGCGAAACACTCATGCACAAAAAATAAATCTAAAAAAAAAAAAAAAAGAAAACAAATGAAGGTAGTACCATCTGCCCATCCTCTCTGCCCACTAACTGGTCCATGCCCACTGTCCACAACTGGGGTCAGTTTCCAAAAATTTTCCACAGATACATTCATTTGAAAACTACTAAGGGAGCTGGTTGGCATTCGAGGAAAAAATTCTGGCTGAGTATTTGCTAGTGGGTAGCTGAAATCCAACACGTGGCCTCACAGAGCATGCCAGCAGGACACCAAGCATTCGTTTGTATTATCTTCATTTGTCTTTCCTTTATTCTCCTCCCCACAATTCCCTTTCTCTCATGCTTTTCTTTTTAACTCGTGCTCCCTGGCTGTGCTCCAAGCATCTTTGTAAGCCACCTGAAATCCTTTCTGTAACACTGTGGTGGTAGAAATAAAAGCATACAACATAAATATACATATAAAATGTAATAAGTGCTATAAAAACCTATTCCTGAAACATCAACAGTGGCTGTTCATCGTGGAGAGAAATTGATGGTTAGCTGTGTGTTGGGGAGATATAGGCACCTGAAAGGGGACAGATGCATGCAACTTGACAAAGCTCCAGTTCCTGGCTTTCAAGTAGCTTTATGAATATTGTGATGGTAAGGTGACTTTTTTTTATTATTCAGTTAATGATATTTAATATTGGCTCAAGGTAGAAATTGAGAAAGTAAAGAGGAAGAAAAAAATAAAAGCTATCTTTACTCCACTACTCAGAGAGACTGCTGTGAACCTTCTCTGTGTAGGGCTGGGAGATCGGGGCCTGATCTCAGGACTTGGAGTGTGACGACCTAACGCTATGCCTAATGGGTAATGAGAAAATGATGATAAAGTGGGGGTTTGCAGGAGAAGAAGAGAAAGAAAGTAATGAGGAGGAGGAGAGGAAGGGAGGGGAGGAATAAGGGAGCTACAGGAAAGGGAAGAATCTCAGAGGCTTTGTGTGACACTTGGGGACAGGTGGTAAAATGTGGTATCAAGACAGTGTCTGGTGCCTGGTCTGACTCAGGGATACTATACGACCTTCCTATGGTGAGATGCTGTGGAGGGAAGAGATGAGATGTGGGAGTCAAGTGGAACTGCCTCAGAGGCCAAACAGGTGCCACCCAGAGAATGGCAACCTATACTTCACGCTTCTGCCAGGTGCAGTATGACATTGCTATTGTGAGGATCCAAGCAGATGCCACAGACCCTCTGGGGACCTGTAGTTATCGGAGTACCTGGGAATAGTGCCCTGGTGACACAATAGAGCAATGGTGATGGTGACAGGGGCCAGCCTCCCCTTCAAGTGCTTTAGCAGGTGACAATAAAGAACTGGAGCAGAGGGTCCCTGGAGAGGACTAAGCAGGTATATAGGGGACAGGTGCGCACATGGGAACAGTTCAGGTCTCCAGGAGCGCTGCGCTGAGGTTATCGTGCTGCTGCAGGCAAAAGCTTTGAGCCAGGAAATGTTAATTGACATCTGTGCAGGACAATGCACATGCTCGGGATGCCAGCCCTCGACAATAGTTTTTCTTTTTTGTACAAGATCCTCCCCCTCAACTACAATATATGTTCCTAGAAGGAAGAGACCTTGTTTTATACGGAGCTCTATGCTGGAGCTGGAGAGATGGCTCAGTGTGTAAAGCACTTGCCTCGAAAGCTTGATGACCTGAATTTGAACCTCCAAAGCCATGTAAAGCCAGGCTAGAGTTTTCCTGCCTTGCCCACAGTCAGGACAAATCTCTATCACCTGCCAGTCCCACAGCCGCTCAGACCCAACCAAGTAAACACAGAGACTTATATTGCTTACAAACTGTATGGCCGTGGCAGGCTTCTTGCTAACTGTGCTTATAGCTTAAATTAGTCCATTTCCATAAATCTATACCTTGCCATGTGGCTGGTGGCCTACCGGCATCTTCACATGCTGCTGGTCATGGCGGCGGCTGCAGTCAGTCCTTCTGCCTTCCTGTCCTTTTATTTCTCCTCTCTGTTAGTCCCGCCTATCCTTCCTGCCTAGCCACAGCCGATCAGGTTTTATTTATTGATCAATCAGAACAACTTGACATACAGACCATCCCCCAGCACAGCCAAGTGCAGACCATCTCAAACACCTGCACTCAGGCCCATGGTCCTAATCATCCTCTATACGGACCTGCTGGGTAACGCCACAAAGAACCCAAGAAGGGCTCCCACAGGACATACAGAACATCCCACAGCATACATCTGTAATCCTCATGCTCTGTGCTGAGATGGGAGGTGGAGACAACAGAATCTCCAGATGTTCATGGAGCAGCTAGTCTTGTCTGCACAGCAGCAAACAACCAAGAGACTGTCTCAAAGTGAAAGCTGAGCTTGTCCTCTGACCTCCACATGGGAGCCATGGCATATGCCCGCCCACACTTGCGTGTACATACATCTCTCCCCAACACAAGCACTCGTGAGCTTCATTCTGAGAGCCACGAGCTGTATCTAGCATTATGTGGGTTCTTACTAATTACTTGTTGATTATATTACTAAGTACCTGTTCTGTTATAGCTGAGGAAACTGTAACTTAGGGAGATGGGAAGTAATGTGGCCAGTCTAGCTGTGGCGGAACATTGGCTAGCCCGAGAGCTAAGAGTGTATCGGAAGGTTTTTAACAACTGGCTCTCTGGAAGAATGAGAGACAGCTGTGATTTGTAGCATGGCTTGATCTTCATGACACAGATACTCCAGAGTGGGTGTTTCCAGGCTGATGCAAATCTGCTGGAAAATTCTCTGAAAACGAACTCTCGGTTTTTGCTAGGCTGTCTATGGAAACTGACTGAAGCAAGGCACAACCTAGAATACAGTTCTGTTCATGGCCCAAAGGATTTGCTCTCACCGTTACTCTGCCCTGCCTCCCTTGAGGTCACAGTCTACACTTGTATGAATGGGAGGGGAAAGGCATGCAAACGAACTCTACTGAAAGCAGTTTGCACAGGCTGCCCTTTAAAAACAGAAAACATCCCTGTTTAAACCATCTCCCAGCTTCCCGATGTAGACAGCATAAAATCCATTCTTAAATGAAATCCAGTCCATTGTGAAACCTTCTCTACCATGCTTTAGGATACGAAGGTGAAGGTGCCATACTCAATCCCAACTTTCAGAGAGTCTGCAGTCCAGTTAGTGAGGCTGCCAGTAAGTAAAACATCAACCATGCAGTACAAAATGACAGACTGATCTGTGAGCAGTAGAGGAAGTGCGAGCAGAGAGGATGAGGAGGAGAGGATTTGGCAGTTTGAGTAATAACAATTTCCCTGTAGTTGGAGGCAGTTATGGGGGTTTTCAGGATAGAGTTCAAACTCCTTAACTCTTCAATAATGGGCAAATTCTTTCCCAGAAACCTTTTTTTTTTCCTTCTTTCGTCTTTTTGTTTTGTTTTGCTTTGTTTGTTTTTTGAGACAGGGTTTCCTCTGTGCAACAGTCCTGGCTGGCTGTCCTGGAACTTGCTTTATAGACCAGGCTGGCTTCAAACTCACAGAGATCCACCTGCCTCTGCCTCCCAAGTGTTGCGATTAAAGGTGGGTGCTACCACCGCCCGGCCTTTACTTTTTTTTTTTTTAATTAAAAATTTTCATTTATTTTACTTACCAACCACAGTTTCCTGTCTCCTCTCTCTTCCCACCCCCCCACACCTCCGGTCCATCTCCCCCATCCACTCCTCCTCCACAGAACCCTCTTCTATAAGAATGTGTGTGTGTGTGTGTGTGTGTGTGTGTGTGTGTGTGTGTGTGTGTGTATGTATGCATGTGTGCTTCTGGAGGCCAGAAGAGGGCATCAGATCTTCTAGAAATGGAGTTATAGGCAATTATGAGCTGTCCAGCATGGGTGCTGGGAACTAAACTATGGTCCTCTGGAGAGCAGTAAATGCTCCTAACCACTGAGTCATCTCTCCAGACCCCTATTAGCTCCTTTAAAACCACTTGGGTAGATAGGAGATCATCCATTTGCCATTGGGTCTTATGTAGACAAATACACAGAGGCTCAGAGGAAAATATGATATCAACAGTTTCTCAGCCAACAATAATCTATGGCCAGGCCATTATGTGAGCCAGCACTGTCCAGTGGAAGCATAATGGGAAGCCAAAATAAAACCGACATATGCAATTTCAGTGTATCTACTAAGCACATTTAACAAGTAAGAAGAACGTCAAATTCATTTCATAATATATCTCTTTTGGCCCAATAAGCTAAAAATGAAAGGAAGGAAGAAAGGAAGGAAGGAAGGAAGGAAGGAAGGAAGGAGAGAGAGAGAGAGAGAGAGAGAGAGAGAGAGAGAGAGAGAGAGAGAGAGAGAGAGAGAGAAGGAAAGAAAGAGAGAAAGAAACAAAGAAACAAAGAAAGAAAAAAAGAAAGGGTAACTAGTGCAAGTTTTGAAAATCTAGTGTGCATTTGATTCACACGTAACATCTCAGTCAGGACTAGCCACACTTCCAGCGCCCAGTAGCCACATGTGACTGTCTTATGGGTCAGTGCATTTCTTTATCATATTTCTTTATCTGGAAGCCTTGTAAGGGTAGGTACCATCAGCCCAGCATTTGCCCTGTACTTAGAGAACTGCCACAGCTTTAAATTCCTTCCCCTAAGTATCCGCCCCCTTTCCCGCCCCTTCAGGACCCAGGCGGAAGCAGCCGTCAAAACGCGGCTCGCTTTACGGCCGTACTTCCTTTTACGGCAGTGTGGCGGGCCCGCCGGCCTCGCGCTCTTTTACTCTATTGGTTCCGAGGCCCCTCTCCTGGCGCTTTACGGCAGTGTGGCAGGAAAAGCCTCTGAGCGGCCCGTGGTTCGGGAGTGAGTGGAGGTAACCAAGGTACCCTGTGCTGATTGGGTCTGGAGCCATGGACGTGGGCGAACTTTTAAGTTACCAGGTAGGTGAAGTTGGCAGGGCCGGAGGGCCCCTCATCCCCGCCGAGGTCGCAGGGCCGGAGTCCCGTCATCTCCCTTCCTCTCGGTCTTCGGCCCTCTCTTCACATGCTCCCCAGGGGTCTAGCCTGTCATTGCACTTCACTCCCCGAAGCCCTCGTGGACCCTTCCTGTCCCTGCCTTCTCCAGGCTTGAGCCCTTTCATCTCCCTTTCCCACCCGGCAGCCCGGTGCCCTTCCGCTCAGCTTTGGTCTCGTTTCTACCAATTCATAGGGCTTGAGGCAGTGGTGGAGAGCCCTGATTTTTCCTCAGGGTTGAGCCTCAGTTTCTCTGTCAGCTGCCGATGCAGCTTTGGATAAGTTTTTCCTCCGTCGCCGAGCCTCAGTTTGTTCATTTATTTATTTAAATCTATAAAATGGGTATATGTGAAAGGTCATTTGAAGGCGCAGAAACCTGTGCCCAAAGTTCCTACGGTCTTTTGCTTGTCTCACGAGGCTCCTTAGTAGTGTTGGAACCTGTGAACCATAATTAGTCTGAGTTAGGAAGTACTATAATTGTAAATCACACTGGATTTTAAAGACAGTATGAACAAAGTAGAATTTTATATTGATTATATGAGCCTTGGTCATTGTTCATATTGATTGAATGATCTTATTTCGGGTAGTGGGTGAAATAAAATACAATTTAAGCCAACCATACCCATTTGTGTTGACTTTTAAATGTGTAGCTACTAGTGATAGCTCCGCAGTTAAGAGTAGACAATGACATGCTGAGCCTGGGCTGCTGCTGCTGACACCTTTAATCTCAGTGCCTGAAAGTTGGGAGGCCGAGGCCGGGGAATCACTGTGAGTTCCAGGCTAGCCAGGGATACATAGGGAGGAGACCCTACTCTCCCCACAATAAGACCTGAATTTGCAGTCTCTTTTTTATTGCTGATTGTTGTAACCTTGGACAAAATACCTCATGGTACCTACCTCATTGTCTGTGAAGCTGTTAAGAAATTGTTAGACCAATGATGGTTATTTCCCTTAGCCAATATATAAAAGACTGGCTCCAGAGATGGAGACTCCAGTAATGAGAAAGAATTTGTAAGCAACCAGGAGATGTGAGGCCATAATATTCTTCTCTCTAAGACAATATAGCCGGAAGGTGGTGGTGCCTTCCTTTAATCCCAGCACTCAGGAGGCAGAGGCAGGAGGATCTCTGAATTCGAGACAGAGTGAGTTCCAAGATAGCCAAGGCTACACAGAGAAAGAAACCCTGTCTTTTAAAACCCAAAAAAGAAAAGAAAAGACAGTATAGTTAATGATGGAACAAGAACAGTTGTAGGCCAAGTCTCCGATGAGTGTTTACTTGGTAGTTATGGGCTAGCTAGTCCAGTCCATTGACTCAGATCTGGAGTGGTACTGTCAGAAAAGGACCATTCTTTGGTTACAGCTATTTATTGAACATCTACTGTGTACAAGGTACTGAGTCCACTGAGCATGTAATGTGGTGTAAATAAGACAAGACTTTTATTTTATTTTATTTTTTGTTTTTCGAGACAGGGTTTCTCTGTGTAGCTTTGCGCCTTTCCTGGAACTCACTCTGTAGACCAGGCTGGCCTCGAACTCACAGAGATCCACCTGGCTCTGCCTCCCGAGTGCTGGGATTAAAGGCGTTGCACCACCACCGCCCGGCTAGAGAAGAGTTTTACTTTTGTGTAAAGGGCAGATATGGTGGGGAGTCACCAGAGAATAATCGAGAAAGTAAACAAGAAATTCAGATTGCTGGTAGTGGTGTGAAGGGAATATAGCAGAGTCTGCAGTGGAAATGTGAGCATGGTTTGGGGGCAGCCGGGCATATGACTGTTGGACACAGAGAGTGTGGTCCAGATGCACCAAGCTCTTCCATATGTGTAAAGGACACACTGGGTTTCAAAGCTTTATCATGGAAAAAAGAAAATGAAGTATCTTAATTTTTATGTAGATTACATTTAATGTATTGGATTAAGGAAAATAGGTTATTAAACTTAAATTTTGTGCCTACTTCAAAACTTAAGCTTATATGTGAAGTTTTTTTTTTTTTTTGTGTGTGTGTGTATGTGTGTGTGTGACTTTTCATTCTATTTCTATTGGACAACACTGTTGTAAATAACCCCTTCCAGGGCCTCCATAGACTGAGTGGTCAGGGAAGGGGTCCGATGAACCAGCATTAGTGCTCTGAAGGTTGAGAAGGAGCCAGTCATGTGATAGGGCAGAATATTGAAGGCAGGAGCAGGGGCTATGGGCACAGGCTGCAGGCCCGTCAGGTGAGCAGAGAAGAGCCGTGTGGCCAGGACTTGGTGAGTGAGCAGACCCAGAAGGTGATAAAGCTGGAGATGTCGGTAGACGACAGCCTTTGTAGGACTTCCTATAGGCCAGGAGAAAGCCTTTGCATTTTGAGAGGTGATACCAAGAACTCTGGTCTGATAGACTTAGCTGAAGTCACAGGCCAAGGTGATGACTGACAGGCCAAGGCAGTGGCCGATGTGTCAACAGACTCTTGGTCTTGTATTTGCTGCTCTGTTCCTTTTTAGCAGGGTCTACTTCCATTCCTATCTGTGAAGACAGTGGTGCTTGGAGTTTAGTTTATAATCAAACACTCCCATCCTCCTGTGGGAAATCTTGAGGACCAGATGAGCTTGTGGAAGTGAAAGGCCTTTGAAGACAGTGATAGCCTAACATGAAATAATTATTTAAACCTGCATCCTCACTCAATGCACACAACAGCCCTATGAGGATTTTCTTTTTTCCTTCCTTTTTTTTTTGAGTCAGAGTCTTATGTAGACCGAGCTGTCCTCAAACTCACTATGTTGTCAGAGATGACCTTGAATTTCTGACCCTCCTGTCTCACCTCCCAAATGCTGGGAATATAGGTGTGCACCACCACACCTGGTTTATGGTATGCTGTGGACAGAACCAGGGTTTCTCAAATGCTTGGCAAGCACTCTACCAACTGAGTGAAGTGCAATTCTAATTAGTCTTAAAAATAAAAACCCAGAGTCAGATATCGAGGGTGAAAGTTGAAAGATCAGAGAAGAGGAGCAGCAGCCACTAGAAACTTCTTACCGCTACAAATCCTCAGACCAAATTGTGGGGGAGGGTCCTCTCTTCACCTGCCTTATGGATTAAAGGTGTGAGCCTCTCAGTGCTGGGATTAAAGGTGTGTGCCACCACTGCCCGGCCTCTATGTTTACCTGGTGGCTAGCTCCGCCCTCTGATCTCTAGGCAAGCTTTATTTGTCAGAACATAAACAAAATATCATACAACAACTGAGCTCTATCCCTAGCCAGGGAGGAAATCCCCCTCGCCCCCACAGAGACTTACTATGTAATCCTGGCTGGCTTGTAGACCAGGCTACCCTCAAACTTACAAAGATCTGCCTGTTGCTTGCCTTTGCTTCTGCCTCCGGAGTGCTATGATTAAAGGCTTGCATGATCACACTCAGCATGAGGAACTGTTTTAATCCCCATGTTTTAGTGGAGGAAACTGAGACCTAACTGAAGGTGTCTGGCTAGTACTTAGGCTGTTCTGTTTTGTAGCTGGAGCTCCTGACCACTGTGCTGGTCTGTCTGTCTGTCTGTCTGTCTGTGTGTGTGCCAGAGACAGAACTAAGGTGCTTGCAGATGTGTTGTCAGGTGTAATTCTCAGCACATCCTCCAAATGTAGATGGTGTGACTATTTCACGGAATGGGAGACTGAAGCTAGGGAGGCAGCTTCCCAGTCTGTTCAGCTCAAATAGCCAGTCAGCAGCAGAGCCAGCACTGAATGCCCAAGCATGTGTTCCCTTTTGTTTCAGGTTAGAAAGCTTTCAGTTGGTGTCTTATTTATGCACGCATAGAAGAAAGCATAATCATAAGCATTGTTGCTCATAGTCAACAGTGGCAAAGCCGACTTCAGCTGAGCACTGGAGCTCCTGTGTGGGAACAGAAGGGAGCCAAGCTGTCTGATTGGAGCATTCCATGGTCTGAGACTTGAGGTTTTGCGTTTCTAGCCAGATAGCAGGTGATGCTAAAGCTGGTGCTAAGGGACTGACAGGAAGGCACCCTGGTCTAGAATTCTGAGTTCAGTGCTCAGGGACTGCACAGGAAGGCACCCTGGTCTAGAATTCTGAGTTCAGTGCTCAGGGACTGCACAGGAAGGCACCCTGGTCTAGAATTCCGAGTTCAGTGCTCAGGGACTGCACAGGAAGGCACCCTGGTCTAGAATTCCGTCCCTCACTTCTCATGGGCACTGGTTTGCAGAGTTCTCAGCTCTGCCACTCAAAATTGAGAGCAAATCACTTAATCTCTCTGAGCCTCAGTTTCCTTCTATGCGTAATGAGGGGATTAAGTATGACTTTCTCTGAGGTCCCTAGTAGCTTTAAAATTCGGTGATACTAATTCTTTAGGCTGAGGGCTCCAGAGAGTCCAGTGGATAAGAAAGCCTGGTGTCGTGGAAGAAGTTGGGGCTGGAGACCTGGGAGATCTGGCTGTTAATCCAGCCTTTATCAGCACTTATCTGGGTGACTCAGGACAAGTCACTTTCTTTCTTTGCACATCATTTTTCTTGTCAGTTGTCAAATGAGGAGGTCAGGCTGTACAACTTCTGGTTCTTCCCATTCCTAAAACTCAGGGTCTAAGGTGAGCAAGAAAAAGTATCACACAGTGACAAGAAATGTTTATTAAAACTTTAACATTTTTTGCATGCTTATTAAATTTTATATTTGGGGCAAGTCAGTGGGAAGATTGCAATTTTCTGCTGAGATTGGTTCTTCTAGTAATAGGCAGGAGAGCGCCTCAGTGTATGCCTTATATCCTTGACAGATGTTAACAATTCATTTGAGAAGACAGGAGAATTACAATGTGGACAGGAGGTGGTGGAAAAAGTCTTAAGGAGGAAACCAGTTATGTTCCCAATATGGAAATGTACTTTTTTGATGCCTTCAGGCTTAGACATCTCATCAAGAAGTGTGCCCAGCAGTTGCTCTGCTGAGAAGTTTCTGCCGCATAGGCGCAGATCTAAACTCCAGGGCACTCTCATTAATACTCATTCCACAGATGTCTGGAAAAAGTTCTTACCTCTGAAGTTTTGCAATAAAGAATTCTCATTTAGTTCAGATTGGCTTGGTGGGAATGACTGGCTTTGTACCACCAGAGAATTCTCTTTGAGGCAGATTGGGGTCAGGGACCCTTGGCTTGGGGGATGTTGCAGACACCCACTCCTCCTTTCATATGCAGGTAATAGCAGCATTTTCTGGGATTGGAGGGGCTTCTAGCAATCTCTAATTTTGCCCTTCTCCAATTTCTTACTCTTGAAATAAAATTTAATGATAATAAGCTGTCAGTATGAAAGAATTTGAGGAGAGAAGAACTATTACCTAATCCAATGAATATTTTTTGTTTCCACAGTCATACGTATTTTGCATGACTGTAACTATTGTGTATGTACCATTTCATGTTCTTTTTTAAATTAAACATGTATTTTTTTTTATATAACTTTCATGTTACTCTTTAACATATGTGGGCTTTTTGTTTGAGTAATAGACCATTTTCCCCTAAGTTGTTTCTCTGCAATTGGATATTTAGGTAGCATCCAGGTTTTTCTTCTTGGAGGTAATATTGTGAGGAGGTTCTTTGTTCATGTGACATTTCCCCCTTCCCACTTGTATTCATAATTACTTGGTGCTATCTCCTGAGCTAAGGGTTGCATGTGTTAAAATCACTGAGACCTGCTCCTGGTTCCTGAAGAACTGATGATGTGAGAAGTGAAGTGGGCATTTAAACACCTCACTGTGTGAGTGTAAGTATCCCAGGACCGTAGTGCGAGGAACACTCAGATAACCTTGGAGTGGGGCTGGATTGGAGGGTGTGGGTTCGGCTTGGTCATTGAAAAAAGGGTGGTGTTGGAATCCCAACCCTTGATGGAGGAGTTCTGTGGGTGACAGAGGACTCTGGGAAGAGTCAGTTGCCAACTGTTAGGAGCTGAGTTGTGTGCGCGATGGGTGTTCAGGGTTTCGGGGAGTGGCCAGAGGAGACAACATGTGGAGCCACTCCCTCGTTCAGCACTGTGCACTCAAGTTGAACACCTTCTGATTTACGTTTCTGCCATTTATCTAGTAGGCGCATTGTGTGCTAGTTCAAGGTTACTTGAATGAGTCTATTTTTCTTGTACATGCTTGTCATTTGTATTTCTTGCTACCTGCTTTTCCCCTTCTAAGATAGGAATTGGAGTGTGTAGTTGAGCCTTTTCAGTTGGTTGTTGTTGTTGTTGTTGTTGTTGTTGTTGTTGTATGTGTAAGATACACTATTGGGAGCCTGGGCACTTTTGTTCAGAATGCCCCCTTCGTCTTTGTGGCAGCTCGCGTTGTTTTAACCCTGGGAATATTATTCTGATCATACTGAAGGAGGCTGCTTTTTGCATGACAGCTTCGTGCGTTTCCAAGTTAATCTTGTTAGCAAGGTGCCTATAAATAACAGGAAAAGAGCTAGTTCTATTGATGTTCTCATTTGTTTTATCTCTTGATGTTTTTCTCCCCTTACGTTCATTTCTTCCCACCATAGCTTCCTCATCTGTCTCTCCTCCAGCTCATTCTTCTCACAGAATACCCGGTATGTTCCTGTGCCTCCTGTAAACTCAGGGGACGGAGCCAGCATCTAGCAGCATGTCTTGACCGTCCTCAGTGCCAAGTAATGGTTGTTCGGGAATGGCATATGTATTCATTTTCTTATCGCTGAGATCAAATACCTGACAAGGAGCAACCAAAGGGTGGGAAGGTTTGTTTGGGCTCACAGCTTTAGGGATACAATGTGTTACTTTTCTGTTGCTGTGATCCATACCCTGACAAAAAGCAACTTAGGGGAGAAATGGCTTATTTGGGCTCACAGTTCCAGAGGGATGGAGTCCTTCATTGTGGGGAAGGGAGGGATGGGAGCGGAAGCATGAAGTTGCTCCCTCAGTCAGGAAGCAGAGATATCACATTTCATGTGCACATATGCACACAGAAAGCAGAGAGATTGAACAGGAAGTGAGGACAGGCTATAAAACCTCAATGCCCACCCTTAGTGATGCACTTCCTCCAGCAAGGCTCTACCTTCTAAAGATTTCATAACCTTCCCAAACAGCAGTACCAGCTGGGGATCCAGTGTTTAGATCCATGAGCTATGGAGGACATAGCACATCACTGTCATTCCATTGTGGTGTGGGGAAGGCATGGCAGCAGGAATGTGAGGTGGCTGGTCACATTGCATCCACAGTCAGGAAGTGGAGAGATGAATGCTGGGGCTTAGCTTGAATTTTCTTTTTCATCCAGTTCTGGACCCCAGCCAGTGGGCTGGCTGGTCTTGCTCATATTCTGGGTGCGTCTTCTGCACCCACAGGGTGCACAGACTTACATGCAGGGAAAACAGCCAAACACAAAATAACTAATTAAAGAAATTTTAAGAGAAAAACTACTGAGAAGGTGAAGTAGCAAGTTCACATCAAAGGTGAAAACAAGAGCACACATGCCAGCCAGCAAACAAGGCAGTAGAGCCTAAGCTTCCAAAAAGAAGGCAACCCCACAACATACGTAATGCAGTGCTGGTCCTTCAGTCCAGGTCCATGACGGATTAAAATTTTTGGGAAACTCCCTCGTAGACACACCCGGAGGTGTGTTTCCATGTTGGTTCTAAAGATTTATTTATTTGTATTTTGTATGTATGAGTGTTTGCATGCATGCAGGTCTATGCACTATATGCATGCTTTGTGGCCTCAGAGACCAGAAGGGCATTAGATTGCCTGGAACCCAGAGTTACAGGTGCTTGTGAACTGCCAAGTGGGTGCTGGGAAGCCTAGGTCCTCTGGAAGAACAAGCACTGAGCCATCTTTCTAGCCCCTCCAGGAAGGCTAGTCAAGGTGTCAGTGCAAATGAACCGTCATGGACCTGGACTGAAGGACCAGCACTGCATTACGTATGTTGTGGGGTTGCCTTCTTTTTGGAAGCTTAGGCTCTACTGCCTTGTTTGCTGGCTGGCATGTGTGCTCTTGTTTTCACCTTTGATGTGAACTTGCTACTTCACCTTCTCAGTAGTTTTTCTCTTAAAATTTTTTTAATTAGTTATTTTGTGTTTGGCTGTTTTCCCTGCATGTAAGTCTGTGCACCCTGTGGGTGCAGTGCCCTCCATGACCAGAAGAGGGCATCAGATTCCCTGGGATTAGAATTACATACAGTTGTGCGCCTCCATGTGGGTGCTGGGAATTAGATCCGCCAGAAGAGCAACAGTCTTTCGTTCTAGTCTCTAATATACCTCTTAAAAATTAAAAAAAAAAGTGTGTTTGACTGAGTGTGTGTGTGTGTGTGTGTGTGTGTGTGTGTGTGTACTTGTAACTCAAATGTCAGACTTAATTCAGGTGTTGCCAGCTCTCACTAATGTTCCATGTTTTAGTCCAGTTTTGTGTGGGCTCCTGCATTTCATTTAATTGTCATAGTTTCTTAGTTTTCCTTTGTAATTTTGAAGAATACTGGTTTTATTTTACTTACTTATTTATTTAGGTTTTTCGAGATAGGATTTCTCTGTGTAGCCCTGGCTGTCCTGGAACTCACTCTTTAGACCAGGCTGGCCTGGAACTCAGAGACCCACCTGCCTCTGCCTCCCGAGAGCTGGGATTAAAGGGGTGGTGTGTTACCACTGCCTAGAGAAGAGTACTGGTTTTAAAAACCTACATTGTTGAAGAATGCCTATGCCCTCTTCTGCCAGTGATTTCTTGGGCCTCACTGTTGGTATCTTTATTTTTACTAGAGTGTGACTGTAATCCCCTTCTTGTCCTTTCAGAAAAACTTATCCATTTTTTTCCTTCATCCTTTATGTGTAGCTAGCTACCTGTCAGCCCAGGAGCCCTGATTGACATTTCTTGTGTCTACCGAGCTTCTGGCCAGATGTTCGGCTATCACACAATTCTCTGCTTTCTCCTCTGCCCTCCCATGCCCAACTTTGCATTTTAGTCAGGGCTGCCAACTGTTCAGCTGACTTGAAAGAAGCCTTGGGGCCCTTTCTCAAAGATGAAAGGGCTGGGAGATGAAAGATTCTTTCCCCCTGGACCATGCAATCTTGTGAGCCAACTCACTTCAGTAGCCAATAAAGCATAAGCATGTGTGAGCGACTGACTCACAGGCTGGGTAGGAAGAGGCCCTGTCCCAGTTAAAGCTTGAGGAGTTTGCACTCTAGTGGGAGCTCCCAAGGCTTGAGCTCCCAGTGCTGAGTGTCAGTGCTGCCACACAGGTGTCAGCAGGATGAGCCAGACACGCCCACTGGTGGGAAAGAGAAGGCCTCCCAGAGGAGGAGGGCCGTGTCTTCAAGAGCCTTCTTTCTAGCCTTCCTGCTCCAACTACCGCCACCTAGCTATGGCCTTGCATGGTCTTACCACACAGGTGGCTTCCTAGGCAGGCTTGCTTTGATCATATGGTGCTATTGCCATGTAGATGAGGGTCCATTTCCTCTGTATGCTGACAGAATGCTCTTCTCCAGGCATAGAGGTCATACAGCGATGGACCCAGGCCCCCCTACTTCAGAAAGATCTGTTGATGTAGGTCATATTGAACGGCCTTCTTGATTTGGGGGTGAAATCGGGGAACACAGTATCTTCCTGTACTCTCAGTAGGTGTCACTGCTTCCGTTGGAGGACTGAATGTATACGGTTGAACACGATAGAGACGTTTTCCTACATAAAAATGACTGCATCAGAGAATGCGATGGTTCAAAATAGCTTGTCAGCACTGTGGGAGGAAGAACTGGAAGCCTGTGAAGTGTCTTTAATGTTTAGCATGGCAGATGAATGCAGACTGTGGGTCAGATGGCCTGCATTTGAACCCCAGTCCTGCTGAGTGCTAGCTGTGTGACCTTGGGCCAGTTAATTAACCTCTGTAAGCCTTGGTTTTTATCTTTCAGATGGAGATCATCTAACAGTATCTATCTGTAGCCCACCATTCTTAGAAATATTCTCATGCTACCTTTATAATCTTTTATTCTTTTTCTTTTTTTTTTTTTTTTTTTTTTTTACATCCCAGGTCTCAACACATAGCCCTGACTGGCTTGGAACTTTCTATGTAGACCAGGCTGTCCTGGAATTCAGAGATTCCCTGCCTCTGCTTACTGGGTGCTAGGATTAAAGGCGTGTGCCACCATGCCTGGCTATCATCTCTATATTTTGTAAATTACAGGATTAAATGAGGCAGTGTGGGTGGTATAGTTCCTAGTAAATGGTAGCTGTTGATTTTTATTATTGACATTCCAAACAAACATGCTACAGGGAAACAAAAGTTTGTCTTGAATTTTGCAGAGCTGCCTCAGTATTCCCAAGATCTTTGGTCCCTTGGAGATTAAGGTTTAGAATTAAATGAAGTGAAATGAGAACAGTTTGTCACCCACACATGCCACACTGCAGCATATTCTCAGCAGGCTAGAGCACAGTCCTACTCTACCACAGTTAGCAGTCACCGATAGCAAGAATTATGCCTCCAACACGGCCGTTTGTTCCCCAGGTCTCCTTCAAGGCACTGAGAAATCACAGTTTCTGCCCAGCAGGTAGCAGGAATCTCACAAATCACCCTTTTCCCTACCCCAGTCATCCTGAGGGAAGTGGGTGGTTTTGAGCTGAGTCTGTGTAGCTGGAGAGAAACTGGAATTAGGAGATGGAGCCTGGATTCTGAGTCTTCTTTTACTGTCTTCTGAATCAGCCATTGGCTCTTGTAGTCTTTCATTTGAATTGTTCAGAGCCATTTTCTTTTCCAGAGTGCCTGCTCTGAAAGTGCAAATCTTAGGATCTCAACTCCATTGCAGGTTGGCAAATAAAAACAACTGGTTAACCTTGTCCTGAGGTTACTGAATGAGCTAGGGAGACTTCCATTTTTGTTGTTGTTTGTTTGTTTTCCAGACAGTTTCTCTATGAAACAGTCCTAGCTGTCCTGGAACTCACTCTGTAGACCAGGCTGGCCTCGAACTCACAGAGATCCGCCTGCCTCTACCTGGGAATAAAGGCCTGCACCACCACCACCCGGCCCCATTTTTGTTTTTGGATGTGTGTATAGCTGGGTGCAGATGTGTGTGCTTTGGTGTATGTGTGTGGTGCATGTGTGATAGAGTACAGGAGTCAGTGTTGGGTGCCTTCTTCAATCACTTTCCACTTTTTGAGACAAGATCTCACACCGAAGCTTGCCGATTTGGCTTATTGGCTGACCAGTGAGCCCAGAGATCTAACAGTGTCCACCTCCCCAGTGTTGAGATTGTAAGCCACTGTGCCTGGAACTCAGGCCCTCATGTTTTGTTGTTGTTTGTTTGTTTTTTAGACATAGTCTGGCTGTGTAGCTCATGTTGGCTGGGAACTCATGATCCTCCTGCTTCAGCCTCCCATATGCTAGGATTACAGGTGTTACTACCATACTCAGCAAAGTATTAGCCTTGTGTGAGGACATCATCTACCTCAGTCCTTGGACTTTTCTTTAGCCTTGCAATGTACAGAGTCACTAGCTGCCCCCAAAAGGATCTGAAACGGAGCAAAATGCCTTGCATTCCAAAAGCAGATATGATTGATTATTTAACAAGTCGCTTGATGTCATCCACATGCTTATTGTGTTAATTTCCAGAATTGGGAAGTGATTAGAGTTCTTCCCAGTGGGGATTTTTGTTAGACGTAAACTGACCATTCCTTTGTATCTGAGCTGTGAGATGTATGTTTGCTTTGGGCTGTTTTCTTTGCAGCTCTGGGTTTACTAGTCTCTCTGCACATGGAGCGTCAGTGGAATCTCAGATTAACGATGAGAGAAACTTTTGAGCATTTTGAGGTCACATAATGGCTCAGTTAGCTGAAACAGGGGTGCAGCTGTTGGTCAGGGGAAAATAGACCTACCACAGATCCAGCAGAACACTGGAGCTCAGCGATAAAAGGGCGAGAAACAACATTACTATTGATTATGTGGGGTGGCTGCTGAAAGAAGCCCGTAATGAGGTTTAGAAGGTGGAGCAGGTTGTATTGAATTGTACCGACTCCCACTTGCCTGCTGTCTTTGGAGAGTGTGCTGCAGGTTCTTCATAAAGAGATTTTCCAGATTTCAGAGGCCTTAAGTGAGGTGGGAGTGCTGAGCAAGGAGCCCGGAGCTTCTCTGTTGCATCTGCCTCCTCTTATAGGGCTGGAGCCCTGATGGGAAAGGACCTTGCCTTAGGACCCAACTACTGGCTGACAGGATGGGGTTGGAGCAGAGCTTTGTCCATGATCACGCCTCCTGCCTTTTCCATCATTTTAATGGAGATCTCTCTGAACACTCAAAGCATATATGTTTCCACCTTTTCCAGGAGGCTGCACTGTGCACTCAGGGCCATCGTTATGAGTGCATGCTAACTGTGCAGGTTTTCTCCTGGCCTGTGCAGATCTTTGACTGCTGCGTGGTGGCATGGAGGGGGTTTGGGAACTGGTGCCCACTTTCCACAGCTGTTCACTCTTCTCCGTGATGTCTGCTGTCATTCCTTAGTGTTAGTGTATAATAGATTTCTATCTAACCTCTGAGGCCTTTTGGTTCTTTCTCTTAATGGTGTCAGGGAAAACTGTGCTTGTTGGATGAAGTTTATTATTCTTGGTAGAACTCTTCCAGAAGACATTGGGGTCTGTAAGATTCTAGAACTCATTCATGACTTGTTTTTATTTCCTTAGTCAATTTCTTTTTGCCCACCACTGACATCTTGGGCACTAGAGAATGTCTGATCAACAGGGCTTCCTCTGGCTGCTTGCCTTTTTGGAGGGGAGTTATTCATTTAGCTCTCTGACTGTTGTGGTTATCTTTTCTTTAAAATTATTATATTTTTTTATATGTATGAGTGTTTTGCGTACATGTCTGTATACTACATGTGTGCCTGGTGTTCCAGGAGGTCAGAAGAGGGCATCAGATCCCCTAGAATCAGAGTTGTGGATAGTTTTGAGCTTCTGTGTGACTGCTAGGAACTGAACCTGGGTCCTCCCTAAATGCTCTTAACCTTTGAGCCGTTGCTTAGCCCCAATTGCCTTCTAGTCAGCATACACATTCAGATTCACACACCCAGAACCCCCTGAAAGCTAGATGGAAGCCGACGTCAGAGACTCAGATGCCCGTTCCTGGCTTCTTTGTGCCTTCCTTGTACTGTGGCTGTCTGGTATCCCTCCTCCTCCCCTTTACACTCCTGGGTACACAATGCCTTTTTCAGACATGGTCTGCATGTGTGCTGTCTGGTTCCCAGCATCAAGAACTATGTATGAATGGGCCACCTCAGATGTTATATCCTTCTCTGTCTGGACCTTCAAGACCCATGTTTTGGCCACAGCCCGTTAGTGGTCACCATGTCCAGGCCACCTTCTGTGAGAGGATGGTTTGGGTAAAGCCCACCCAGGAACCCCTCAGTTCTTCTAGTTCTTAGACAGTCTGCAAGTTCTCCATTTTGGCTCTGTCTCCCTTTGTTATTGTTTCCTAGCCATTTACTAGGGGTTGGCAAGGAGAGAGGGTGCTGTTTCCTACAGGGCACCATGGCATATGCTCAGAGTCGGGCTGAGAGCCAATCCAGATTTTCAGGGGTTAGGAAATTTTATGTGGATTAGTGGTCCATATTGAACCTTTGTTCTTTAATTGTTCTACACATTTATTAAATGCCAACTACATGCAAAGTATTACACTAGGCTCTGGTCAAATCCCCTGTCTGTATGGTGCTTACATCCAGTAGGGCGAGACAGAAGAAGTAAATAAGAGTATGCAAACAGACTACTGGACAGAAGATGATTCAGATGTGCCGTGAAGAGAAAACATGGCCAGTGTAACTGTAGCACTGATTGCTATTTACTTGAGAAGGTTCTAGAGGGCCTCTTGAGGAGATGGGGTTTCAGTTGAGATCTAAATGATGAGAAAGTCTGAAGAACTGTGAGCAGCAGTGTAGGTGAGGGAGCAGCCAACACACAGGCCCCAAGGTGGGAGCAAGCTTGTCTCGTTTGGTGTGTGTGTGAAATGAGGACTGAGGTCAGCCTGGAGAAGAGAGAAACTCAACACTGGGATTTTCTTCTCAGTGTAGTGGGAAGTCATTAGGGCTCTGAAGCTGTGGAGTGGCACAGTCAGGCTTGGTTGTGGGGCCCTGGAGAGTCTGTCTGGCCAGCGTGACTGTTGAAGGGGTACAGACTCCACCTTTGTGCTGTGAGGCCACAGCTGACGCCATGTTCTCCCTTGGATAATTGCTTTCCCGCCTCTGTTATTTCCCCGCACATTTCATCTGTGCTGTGACCTAATCAAGAAGCAGCTCTCTCCTAGTGCCAGGGTTGGCACAGAGAGTGTGGGCAGAGGGCCCTTTATTGAGGAGTAGCCTGGCCTGAGAGAATTGAGAAAGCAGCCCTGGCAGGCCCCAGGACCGGACAGCTGCCCCACAGCACCTGTGCTTTGCAGGAAGCTTTGGAACCGTGAACCCTGCGCGCCTGCAGAACAGCTGCAGATGGCCGGGGCTGCTGATTAAATGTCGCTGCTGATCTGCCCAGATCTGCTGCCCTCCCTCCAAGCCTGCTTTCACGCCGCAGTGGGTAATTAGGGGCATGGCCATTCCTAGGACTCCCAGCACATCATTTGCAGCTGGCTTAGGGGGGACATTTCAGTTTCTACCAGTTGTGTAAGTGACTGCAGTGGGCAGTGTCCACAGATGGCTGCTTCTTGTTTTCAAATAAAAAAACCAAAAACAAACAAACAAACAAACAAAAAAAACCCAAAAGGACTGTCCCTAAGGAAAGGGAATAATTGCCTGCCTCTGCTGCCTCCGCTGTTCTCCTGTGGGAATTCCGCCATCAGACTTGTCAGGGTTGCTTGGCAGGGACTTTTCCCCCTGAGTTAGCACAGAGATCTGAATGGGCAGAGATAACGCAAATTAGCGAAGATAGAAGCCTATCTGCAGAGGAGCAGACTTCCTTCTGACCAGAGGTGCTCTTGCTGGGCACCACCCTGATTCTCCATGCTTCTCAGTCCTGATGACAAGAAGTGAAAAGAACTGACTTGGCGCCGCCTGAGGCGGGCAGTTGGGCAAGGCGGTGGAGTCTGAGAGGGCCTCACGCCGCTCGGCTTGCCTGGTGAATGAGGTACGGGGATCTCACCTTGCCAGCTTTTCACTGGGCCTCTCTGCCTCACCCAGCATAATGAACTGGAGAGCCACAGTTCATGGTTCACCTGCATTTTTCTTCCGTTAGATTTCTTCCATCCTCTCAGATCTGGCAAGGACACAGAAGACTCAGAGGGGAAGGAGAGATGGCATCTGCCTCTGGCTGACATGACTTGTGCCATGGTCGCATGGGGATTCCATAATGAAGATTGCAAATCACTTGCCTTCCTCTTGGAGCCTGCCCCATAATTAGAAGATTAAACATTTTGTTTAAATTAGTAATTTCCCCTCCCTCCTCCCAGGGCTTCAAGCTATCCTTCCAGCAGCGCGGAGACCCTCCGCAGCAGCGCGGAGACCCTCCGCAGCAGCGCGGAGACCCTCCGCAGCAGCGCGGAGACCCTCCGCAGCAGCGCGGAGACCCTCCGCAGCAGCGCGGAGACCGGTTAGCTGCCTGGCACTGGCCTTTGTGTTGCAGCTCTGATTGTCGGCAGAAGGTTGAGGAAGTCTTATTTTAATTCAAAAAGCGATTTTCTTTTTCCTTGCTTCACCTTGTGTGGAGCAGAGGCCCTTCTCCCCTTGTGAACTTGGTGATGGCTGAGTGCGGTGAATGTGACTCTTCTCAGGAGTGTGACACTGAGCCCAGCTGGGTAACAACAGGGCCGGGGTATGTGCAGCTGGGCCTCAGGTCTCGCCTCTGCAGCAGGGCCTCAGGTCTCACCTCTGCAGCAGCAGCAGCAGCAGCAGCAGCTTGCCCTTCAGCTGGCAGGTTGTCTTTGTGTTTATGGAAGAAGAGGGTCACTTACAAGGATGATGCTTCTAAATTGCAGCAGATGACAAGCAGCTTAAAGAGGAGCACTGATGTCACCCACCCCAAAATAAAACAGAGGCCTGTGACTTCCATGGTGAAGCCCACTGAGAGCCAGGCTCCGGGCTGTTTATGTGCATGCCGTCTTATCTGTACTCGAAGATGAGGGAGGAAGGCTCACAGAGCTTGCGCATGAGACACCCAGCGAGTAGATGGTCAAATGCTTCCTAGAAGGCGGCTCCCATGAATAAAGGCAGCTTAGAATGAAAACTTATGCAGAATGGAGAGGCATAGCACCACCACTTGGCCTGTACTCACTTTCCCTCTGTCACAGGTATCGTTTTTTGCCTAGGAATTGCCTGGTTACATATAAATGCCCTTCTCATTGCCTTGAGGTCCTCAAGGGCTGTAACTGCTCAGTAGATACCCTTAACTAAAGAAGGGTCGAGTGAGGGTGGGTGGGTGAATGAAGTAGCCATCCATAATTAGTGACTAAATTGGGGGGTCTCTTACGAGTCTTTTCCTCTTGTGGTTTACCATCTCTCCAGTTGCCTTTTTACAGTCTTCTGCCTCGGTCTCCTTACTGCTGGGATTATAGGTATGCGGTACCAGAGGGAGGTGCTCATATCGATGTGTGCCCATGTGGAGGCCAGAGAAAGACGTTGGGCATCCTGTGCAATCACTCCCTCTTCCTCCTTTGAGACAGTGCCTCCCACCGAATCTGGAGCTAGGCGGATGGCCAGCAAACCCCAGTGATCCTCCTGCCTCTGTCCCTCACAACACTGGTGCTAAAGTACACATGTGACATTTCTGTGAGTGCTGATATTTGAACTCAGGTTGTTACCCACTGAGTATTTGTTCCGAAATGTTTATTTCACTTCTTTATGTGGTGCTGGGGATGGAAGCCAGGGCCTCACATATGCTAGGTAGTCCCTTCACGGTTCTTGCTTCTTCTTTCTTGATGAAGTGTAGATTAAGCTGTGTTTGTGACTGATCTTGGCCTTACTCATAGGAAACTTGCCTTAAATAATAGCAGATGGTCTTCACAAAAGCCCAATTTCGTTCCTCTAGTAACGGGAGAGTTGATTGACATTTCTCTTAAAGACTAGGGCTGCCTCTGACCCTAAAGCAAGAGATCGATTGATTCATTTATTTGCCAGAGATTTACTGTAAGTCCACTGTGGGCCATAATTGCTGTTTTCTCTGCACCCAGCCTTATAGGCAAGAAATGAGACTGCACAAAACAAGATTGGTTTTTATTTTGTGTTGGTTGGCTCGAGAATATCTATTTCGATTATATATGTATATGTATACATACACATATTGTGTGTGTGTGTGTGTGTGTGTGTGTGTGTGTGTGTGTGTGTGTGTGTGTGTGTGTTTAATGTTTTGGGTTTGGCTTTTCCACATATTATCTCACAACACTAGGGAGGCTTTTTCCCAAGATTTGTGGTGATTTGTCCAAGGTCACCAAAATCTGTTCTCTTCTCCTTGTGTGTCTCCCTATTCATGGACTAGTTTAACATCAATTTCTTGGGAGGTTTGAGTTTTGTACAGGTGTAGGATGCACATGTCTAAGTCGTTGCTGTCAGCTCATTTTAAGTATAAGGAGCTCCAGGAACAGATGTACAGTAAGCACAGAAGCCAGGTGAGGCGAGTGATTCCTCACATGATGTGTCAGGATGCCATCAGGTTTTGCCTACTTGACCTGATTGAATCTGTCACCACTGTTTTCTAGCTCTGGCTTTGGGCAGTTTGCTGAGGTATCTCCTACAGCCTCACCTCCTTCATTTGGGAGTATTACCTCTAGGAATATTACCTCTCCAGAAGGCGTGTTTGGGATCGGAAAAAACGTGACCCATTTATGACCCAGAGCAGGCTTGCAGTTAGTGGTGACTGTGCAGTTTGAGTGGTCACTGGGAAAAAAGCTGCAGGTAGAATTTTCTGGGTTCTTTGGTTCTTGGGATCTCCGTGCCTCGGTTTATTGTTTTTGTTTTTGTGAAATTTAAGGCTCAATGTAGCTTTGTTTTAAGAGGTGGCTAGCTTCTGTCTTTTCAGACTGTTTGAGGCAGCACGTCTCCGGTGGTGGATGTTTACTGGAACCCTTGAGTTTCTGAGTAATTCCAGTCTGAGACAAGTGAGTAGAATTGATGTCGGGCTGCCTTAACACAGGTGTTATAAACAAGATTAAGAGGTTGTTGAAAAGATATCAGCGGAGCTCTGGGGCTGGTTTTCTGAAGTCATTCTAAAGTGACAGCTAATGGGTAGTTTGCCTGATGGCTCTCTCTGAGCTGGCTGTAACTGACTGGAGATTCACCCACAGAGGAAACCTGCTTATGAACATTTGCGGTCCTTTATCATGAAGCCAAGCCCTGAAACAGAACTGCTGTCTTTGCGCCGTGCATGTTGCCTTTGCGCCGTTGGATTCCATTTTTTTCTCTTGTTGTTTATATTATTTTGTGGGGTTTTTTTGTTGTTGTTTTTTTGAGGCAGTTTTAAATTGGATGTCCTAAACCTGCTAAGGTGATTCAAAACAGTTGTTTTACTTCACTGTGTATTTTTGGAAGACATTTATGTATCTATTCCTCAGCCTCTGTGGAATCCTGTCTGTGAGGAATGTGTTGTGCCTCTATCTAGTCTGCAGGTGCTCCTGTCAGAGGCTGAGGACCTTCAAATGCTCCCGAAGTCAGTAGCTACTAGGCTCCGGTCACTTTGAAATCGGTTTCATAGCCTCCTCAAGACAGTGTGGTGGTGGGGGGGTGAGGCTTGCACAGAGAATTTGCCAGTAGCCAAGGCCACAGGCCCCTCCTACTTGTCTTCCAAGTGGCCAGGTAGCCAGTGCGCTCTTCTTTTCTAGAGAAATGATTTCAGACATTGGATGCCCATCTCGAATCACTCCTTCACCAGCCTTCTCTTCGGTGGGAGTGGAGACACTTCGCTAACTTCAGTAGTTTGTCGACCATCTATAAAACAGTAAAGGCTTTGAATTAAGGAGAACAAAGTGCATCTTAGACCACAGCAGACACGAAGCCATCCTTTTTCATCATGCATGATGGACTCATCAACAGGCATGCATGCAGGCCAGAGCAGTGATCCTTCAGTCAAGCTGAAAGGTATAAGCCAGCAGCAGGTGCTGGAGAGCCTGGTGGCAGTCACACTGTGCCTCCAGAGGCTGCTCTCCCTCCCAGCTGCAGTGTGAACCCTGAGGTCAACAGCCACCAGACTCCTGCTTCCTGAAAGAATGGGGCTGCCAGTGTGAGGAAGCTAATGAAGAAGTGTTAGCAAATTAATAAAGTGCTTAGATTCTCACTCACAATCCGCTCTGGAGCATTCATTCTCCCTTCTCATGTTCTCCAAGCGTCCTTCCTTCTGCTGTCCTTCTGGAAGGATGTACACCTTCCCCACAACAGCCCCTTGTGTTTAAAGGAGGAATGCAGCTCTTATTCTCAGCAGTGATCTTAGAGGCAACTTGAAGATCTCTTTGCCCTACTTTAGTTAATGAATCATCTGTTACTGGAGGCAATGGTCTGGTGGCTGGAGACGTCTCTGTCAGCTCAGTTGCCTGTGACAGGTGTGCCATATAACATTCAGAACCACCACATGGGCCCGCTCTTGCCAAATGCAGTGTGCCCCCAACCCCTCATCCTCATAAGCATTTGTGTATCTGAGCTGTGGTTTAAAACAGTTAATGGTTTCATGAGTCAAGGTCTTGTTATGTAGCCCAGGCTGGCCTCAGACTTGTGGTCTTCCTGCCTTCGCCTCCCAGGTGCTGAACTTAGAGATGTGCCGTCACACCTCTCTCGTAAGTTTCCGTAGTTTTCTCATGTCACTTTGTTAGTTAATATTTAAAACTTCAAAATGGTCTGCTGAAGGAGGTAACCGGAGGCTCGCATGAGTTCCCCTCCAGGTGATCCCCACAGAGACAGTTGACACTCCATGGACAGCATACTCCTGGCTAAGAGGGTGGCAGAAAAACAGCAGAAGGGGCTTTAATTTCGGCTAAAACATGATGGCATTGGGCAGACATGATGCAAGTGTGGAGCTGAGGGTCATTTCTAGGGCGGTGACACGAAGGCCCTCTGGAGTCTGTCGGACTCAAGTCCTTTTTCTGTGTTGTGTCTGAAATTATTCATCTGTAAGTGATAGGGCAGAGCTAATTGTCTGTGTTTTCCCGTGTGTACTCTCTGAATATCACTTGGTACTAAGTGATAAATGTACTAAACTTTGTACACAGCGCAATTTAGGGTGGTGCCATGTGACTAAATACAGGAGGATGAAGAAATGGGATCTCTGCTGCAGTCTCCCGAAGGCCAAGGACCTCTGAGAATTTGCATATTTGTATTAATAGTTAGTTAGCAGTCTTGGCAGCCTGTCTGTTCCTTGGTGCCTCTGTCCTCTCCCATTTAGTTATGACTTGGTTCTTGGTCTCTGGTCTGATACAGATGTCTTCTATAGCCCTGCTGTCTCCCGTGTTCACGTTAGCCACAGAACCAACCAGAAGACTCACTATTCTCTTTTATTGTGTTTCTCACAAGATCTCAGGCATCTGGAAGACAATGCCTTTCTGGGTTTCCTTTGTGTTTTAAACCTTGTGTTTCTAGCATGGGGCTGTGTGGGTGTGTGCAAGTCCTGTGAGTTTGGTGCGGTGGATGTTGATGTGTGTAGTTTCTCTGTCTGTCCATCATGTTCATGACAACCTATGTACTTAACACTTATTTATTAAATGTAACAATCTTAAAAATATTAGGGGGAAAACAGCCAGGAGGTGGTAGCGCACACCTTTAATCCCAGCACTCAGGAGGCAGGAGCAGGTGGGTCTTTGAGTTCGAGGCCAGCCTAGTCTACAGAGTGAGTTCCAGGACAGACAGCCAGGGCTACACAGAGAAACTCCATCTTGAAAAAAAGCAAAAAAAAAAAAAAAAAAAAAAAAAAAAAAAAAAAAAAAACCAAAACAAAACAAAAAAACCCAAAAAGTTAGAAAATAAATTTGAAACAAAATAAAATATGATCTGTAGAGGTATTCTAATTCCATCCTGTAATCATTGCTGGTATTTGTGCCACTTTTCAAATTTTATCAGCAGGATGGATAAAACATTTTTTTAATTTAAAAGAGTTGTGGCAAATTGTCATTTTGAAAAGCAGCCAGAGAGAAGGATGGTTTTCATTTAGCTTGTGGAAGGCTCAGATACTGAATGCCAGAATCTCAGAACATAGAGGGCCTGCCAGGGTCGTGGATGGGTGGGGGCGGGGCTGTTGACAGAGTATGGTATCAGGCTCCTTAGACTCTGATGGTGCTTGGACACCTTATCTGTTTTCTTCACTTTAGCGGTATGTGTGTGCTAAAGCCAAAACCTATCTCTAACAAAGATTGTTGGGGTCAAGCTCTTCTATAGTCTCCTCCCAGAGCTCCAGAAGAGACAATACCAGCAGCGGATTAATTAATCTGAGGGATGTTCGAATGAATCTATATACATGAAACTCTTTAGTCCGTTCACTTTATTCTTCTAAGACAACATCTCTCTACACAGCTTCAATTCTGTTCTCATAACTTAGCTCCTCTCTGTCCCTTCTTCTTGTCCTCTCATTGCTCTGAGTTCCTTCCATCTTCATCCTTCTCTCTCCCCAGTCCAGTTTAAATCCACATACAATTCACAATTCTCTCACCTCGCCTCTTTCTACTTGGGCAGGGCAAGTCTTCTTGGTAGCTAGGAGGCCTTTGTCATAGCTTGATGCACCTGGTATGAGAAAAAGCCCTTTTGTTCTGAGTTAATTGTTAAAGGGGAAGTCTAGAGATACCATTAAGGCTATGAGAGAAAGAAGGGTTAAGCTTGTATCTAACATCCACCTGACCTTGGCAATTGTCTCCGTATGAGTATTTACCTTATATCAGGAGACTAGCAGGTGGTCCGGAATGTTTATTGGTCTGTAGTCTGTCCTTGGAATTGAGAAATATCTCAGATAAAATGCTTTTGTCCGGAGATGGCCCTGGCCCTGGATATTTGCTAATGGAAGTAATTACAGAATGCAGATATCTGAGTCTAATGCTAATAAGGGAAACAAAAGCCTGGAAAAAAGAAGTCTTGCCTGTGTCATAGTTGGGGGAAGTATCCAAATCCCTCAACTGTATAGGGGAAATAGTGCCCAATGAATGATCAAATATACTGTTCTGGGAATGGAAAAGCTACTATAGCACACGGGAAATTCATAGCAGGAAACAGCTAATATTCAAAGCCAATATCATCAAGACTCATTAAGACTTGGCTTTATCCTCTGGAAAGGTCCTTGGCTTCTTTCAGGTACTAGCTTTTGCTATAGTCAGCTGAATTCCTACTTCATGTTTCTGTGGCCTGCAGCAGGTCTCACTGATTGGGCAGCATGGATCAGGTACCTACTTGGAGCAAGCACTGTTGGGTGCTGAGCAGGAGTCAGATCCCAGGGTTCCTACTCTTTAGTTTTGTGGGTGGTGGTTTTTTTCTCATTTGTTTTGGTTTTTGAGCCAGGGTCTTTACTCTCACAGCCCAGGCTGGCCTGAAACTTAAGGTGACCCATCCTCCTGTTCAGCCTTCCAAGTGCTGGTATTACAGACATGTGCTGTGTGATGTCTTTCTGTATGCTGTGAATATGTGTTGCCCCATTGGCTGCATTGGAGCCTATGGCAGGGCAGGATGGAGCCAGGCAGGAAAATCCAAGAGAGACAGTGAGAGGAGAAAGGAGAGTGGGGGGGAGACGCCGAACTGCCGTCCAAGGAGCAACATGTAATGGGACACAGGTAAAGTCACAGAACACGTGGCAATACACAGATAAATAGTTAATGGGTTGTGTTAAGTTATAAGAGCTAGCTAGCAAGAAGCCTGAGCCAATAGGCCATAGAATTTGCAATTAATATTAAGCCTCTGAGTGATTATTTTATAAATGGCTGTGGGACCATGGGGCTGGGTGGAACTGGAGAAACTTCCAGCTACAGACGTGTGCCACCATGCTCAGCTGGTTCAACGCTGAGTTTTTAAAATTATGCCCTTAACATGCATCTGCTTAGCTAAAGCACTAAAGTTGGTCATGAAGTTGACTTGTTGAGCTTGAGGTTTCCTAGGTCCTTCAGCTCTTTTCTGAGTGAAGTATTTTGACTCATTTCCCCTGGAAGCCGCTTTATGTGTATTTGCCATTTTGAGCTTAAGCAGACCACTATGCTTGGATCTGCCATTGTAGATGTACCTGCTGTGCTGCGCACACACACACACACACACACACACACACACACACACACACACACACACACACCTGTCTCTCTCTGTGCTCTTGAGTAAGTTAATGAAAGAGCTTGCTGATCCTAGCTCCACAAATGTTTATTGTAAACCCTGGATCTTATTCAGCAGTAGCAGTACCAAAGGACCACAGCAAGTGCCAGCCTCTCCTGCTAGCTTTTAGTGGTCTTCCCTTATCCCCTAAATTACGTGTATAACTATGCCATTTTGTCATATTCAGTTCAGATCTTTCTAAAAATAAATACCATAAGTTCTAGGTTTTCCACATTTCCTTCCCCGGTTTCATTTCATGTTCTGTCCTCCTTAATGATGTCCCCTGGCTCTGCCTAGCAGTCTCCTGCATGAGCTTCTTTTATTCCCGTGCACTTTTTTGCTACCACTACTCTACTGCATTAACCAAAGAACTGTTTTCTTATTGTGCGTGTGCTCCAGTGAGTGTTGTATAGCCATCTCTGTGGATGTGAGAAGTTCCACAGTGTGTGTGCATGCACTGGAATAGTTATGGAGAATAGTCTCTTCAGTGTTCTTCGGCATCATCATTATTTAGCTCTGCCCTCATGATACCCCACGAGCGAGTGCCAGCAGTGCGCCTCTGTGTTCTCACCAGCACTTTCACTGTCGGATTGAGTATTGTCAATCTGTTATGCCGTAGTTAAAGTACGTTTCCTAATCTCTCATGAAGTTGGGCCACTTTTACATGCAGATTAGCTACTCAGTATTTTTCCTTCTGTGATCATCTGCTTATATTCTGTCTTACTTTATGTAATCTTACCATTCTATATCTTTCTAAAGGCAACTCTGAGGTTGCAGAGCAAAGGCAGAATATTTTTATAATGTCAGATTAATATGTCATGTGATTCACCAGAGCCACGTGACTCTAAGATGATTCACTAGAACCCAGAATGCTCTGATCATTGGTCCTCTGCTGTTTGTACAGTACCGCATTAAGTCTTGTAGATAGTTCTGTTCTGTTGTTATTGCTGAGAGTTGCTGGTGAATATTCCTTGCAGCTCCTAATAGAGTAATGTTGAAGTTCTATTAGCTCAGTAAATACTTGTGGAGTGAATGAATGAGTGATGATGGTTCTGGTGTAGCTGACAAAACAGATTCATAATAAGTCTGCTAAAATGGAGATGTTTTACCTTGCAGTGGCTCTACAAGGATCTGCCAATGTTAGTGTTGATAAAGAAACCAAATCAGTATTCAGCTTTCTGATGTAGCTGCAGAATTAATCAGAGAAGATGTCAAAGTAAATCATGGACATTAAAGTGTACTTTGTGTTTCTAGAAAGAAACCTACATAGCCTTTGGAGGGAAGATGAATATATATTCAGGCTTTAACAAGGAATAAAAGTTTTTTGGGGGGGAGGAAAATTAGATTAAGTACAGTCTTCATGACTAGTGATCTGAATCATAAATCATATCTGCCTTGCCTGTCAGCCAATCAGATTGCAGATCATAGGGGGAATGTTGGTAACTTTGATTTTTGGCCTTTTTTATTGAAGACTTTACTTTTAATTTTTGAAGTTGGCATGCAATGTAATGGATTTCATTATGGCACTTTGTACACATTTGTCACTGTACTGTCCTCTCCCATCCTGTGGCTCCCTCTTGCTTATTGCTTTCCTTCCTTCACACAGCCTGTCCTTCTTGCTTTCATGTTACAAGTGTTCTATTACTCTCCCGTGGTGTTCTTTCTGTTTGCTTTCTTCTCTCTCTCTCTCTCTCTCTCTCTCTCTCTCTCTCTCTCTCTCTCTCTCTTTCTCTCAAAGCTAGACTGCATGTGAGAGAAAATGGGGTGTCTAAGTCTGACTAATTTTGTGTAACATAATGATCTCCAATTGCATCGTTGTAGCAAAGGATGTAATTTCATTTTTCTTTATGGCTGAATAAAAGCTCCATTGTGCATATGCGTAACATTTTCTTTATGCAGTCTATGTTGATAGACATCTAGATTGCTTCCATTTCCTGGCTATTGAGAACAGAGCAGCAGGAAGCATGGGTGTGCAAGTATCTCTGGTAGGATATAGGGGCTCTGGGTAAATACCAGGAGTGGTATAGCTGGGTCATATGGTAGTACTAGCTTTAATGTCTCGGGAGCACTTCCACACTTATCTCCATAATGACTAAACCAGTTCACATTTTCCAGCAGTGAATAAGGGTTCTTCTTTTTCCACTTTGTTGCCAGCTATTATTGTCATTTGTCCGTGACAGCCATTCTGATTGAGGAGGGAGGGGATCTCAAAGCAGTTTGATTTCCATTGTTCCTGGTGACTAAGGACGTTGAACACTTTTTCAGGTATTTTCTTGGCCTTTTGTAGTTGTTCTTTTGAGACTGGCTGTTCAGTTGATTAGCGTATTCACTGACAGGATAACTTTTTGGTGTCTAGTTTTTGTAGTTCATTATATATTCCATGTAATAACCCCCTGTACCATACGTAGTTAGCAAACATGTCCTCCATACTGTAAGCTGTCTCACTATGGTGTTTGTTTCCTCGGCTGCTCAGAAGCTTTGTACCTTCCTGTTGTCTCAGTCTCAGTTGTAGCCCAAAGGTCTCCAAGTTGTGGTTTCGTTTTTATTTGATGCTACAAATTGTGTGTGTGTGTGTGTGTGTGTGTGTGTGTGTGTGTGTGTGTGTGTGAATGTGTCTAGAGACTAGAGGCCAATGTCAGGTGTCTTTCTACTTTATTTTCTGAGATAGGGTCTGCCATCGAGCTTGGAGCTCACCTGGAGCTCACTGACTCAGTTTTGACTGGCTGGCCGTGTGCTTCAGGAACACACCTTTCTCTGCCCCCAGCACCGGATTACAGGTGCACACCGGTGTTTTTTTTTTTTTTTTAAACATGGGTGCTGGGGATCTGAACTTGGGTCTTCATGCTTATGTGGCAGGCACTTTACTGACTGAGCCATTTCTCAGGCTCCACCTCATGAAATTCTTTCTTTCCTCATTTCTTCAGTGACTTATAGTCATTCAAGAGTGTATGTATTCCTCAGTCTCCAAATATGTGTCCTTTCTATAGCTAATGTTTTTTATTGACTTTTAGTTTTATTCCATTATGGTCTAATAGAATATAAGAAATTATCACTGTTCTTTTGTGTTTGTTGGAATTGTTTGAGGCCTAGAATGCAGGCCTCCAGGGAATCCACGTGCTGCTCAGAAGAATGTAAATCCCATTTCTGTCGGTCCGTCTGGTGTGCACTTGCAGTGTATGTGGTTTAGTTCTGATGTTTCTCTGTTGCTTTTTGCCAGTGACTTATCTGAAGACGAGAGTGGCGCTGGGAGGGGGCTCGGCAGGCCAGGGCGCTTGCCACCAAGCCTCACGGTCTGAATTTAATTCCTAGAACCCATATGAGGAAGGGGAGAACTAACTCCCGCAAGTTGTCCTCTGACCTGCACATGCACATGTCCCGCAAATGATAAATAGAAATATGATAAAGATGAGAGTGGGGTATTGACGGTATCCACTGTTGTATCAGGATCAATATAGCCTTTTATGCTCACTTGTATTTATTTAGTGAAATTGGGAGCCTTGGTGTTTGGTGCATATATGCCTATAATTGTTATAGATTTTTTTTTTATTTTTGTTTTTTAAAAGATTGGTTGTTAAGTATTCCAAGCTGGGGCTGGAATGTAGTTGAGGGTGTCATGAACTTCTCTGACCCTCTGTCTGCTTGCTTCCACCTTCCGAGGCTGGGGTGACATGTGTGTGCCAACACTCCTGGTTTATATGGTGTTGGGGGTTAAACCCAGGGCTTTGGGCATTTTAGGCAAACACTCTCCTAACTGAACTACATTCCCTGCCCCTAGTTGCTATAGATTCTTGATTAATTTATTCCTTTTACTAATGTGTAGTTGCATTACAAATAAAATCTCTTCTGTCCAGTTTTAACTTTGTCAGTTAGCAAAATAACTAATCAGCTTGTCTGTACCTTCTCACGGACAGATTGACCTCTAGCCGCCTACTCTCCGTTGGCAGGCGTCTTCACAGTGTAGTGTGTTTCTTGGACCTAGTTTTTAATCCAGTCAGTCAGTCTGAGTCTCTTTGTTTATAATTCAAGCTGCTCATATTTAAGGTTGTTATTGAGACGTGTTTGTAATTCCTGGGATTTTGTTTGCTTTTCTGGTTGTTATTGGATATGTGTTCTTTTCTTTCTCACCATTAGTATTAGGGGTTTGGTGGGTTATTGTCTTGGGCATGTGGATTCCTTCCTAGCTTGTCTGTTCGTTTATTCTTATGAAATTCATTCTTCCCTGTGCCTTTGTGATCCAGACTCTGGGATTAGTGTTCTGTTAAGTTTTTTGTTTGTTTTTGGTTTTTGTTTTTTCAGTGCTGACTCAGTTTTCATGAACTACCTTCATTTGGGTTCTCTTGAAATGTCCTCCTTTTTCTGTCAGTTTTGAAAGAGGCTTGCTGGCTGTAGCATCTTCTTTGGTAGCTGTTTACTTCCAGGGGTTGGAATGTATTGCTTCATGCTTTCCTGGCTTTGGGAGTTGCTGATGGGAGATCTGAAGCTATTCTGATGTGTTTTCCTTTGTAGGTAAGTTGGAGTTTTTCTCTTATCATTTTAATGTTTCTTTGTGTTATATTTCTGATAACTTGGTTATGATATGTTAGAGAGATTTTTCTGTGGTTGTGTCCATTTGGGGTTCTAATGCTTCTTTTGGGTGTCCAGTTTTTCCTCTAGATACGGAATTTTCACTTTAATTTCATATATAGATTCTCCATGTCTGCAGTCTTTGATCTTGCCTCCTTTTTCAGTCACATGGATTGGGTCATGGTTTGATCTCTTGATCATATTTCAAAGCTTTTGGGTGTTGTGGACGTGACTGCTTTTTTCTTTTCCTATTGGGGTTTGAATATAGTGTTTCCTTGACCTTGGTTATGCCTCAGATTTTTTTCTCTGCCTGGTCAAGTCCACTGATGTTGTCTTCCACTGTGCTATTTTAATTTGGTTCATTAGAGGTTTTTATTTTCAACATTTCTGTTTTTTTTTTTTCACCTCAAAATTTCAATTTCTTTACTGAATTTTCCTTCCATGTTGCTGGCTTTTTTTCATCCTTATTGCTTATTTTCTCATCCATTTTGCTGACTTTTTCCTGTATGCTACCAACTTTCTTCATCAAGACCTGGATTAAATCTATTTGCTTGTATCCTCTTTGCTTGTATCATTTTGTTAGTAAACTCAACCTTTTGAAATCATCAGCACTGTACCTATTTTAGGGCCTTTGAATTTAATAATTGAAGAGTCATCATTTGGAGGGATTATATTGCCTTGCTTTGTGTGTGTGTGTGTGTGTGTGTGTGTGTGTGTGTGTGTGTGTGTGTGTGTGTGTGTGTTTCTGTGGTGCCTTTGGACTCTCACTCTCTGGAACCATAAGCCCAATTAAACTACTTTTTTTTTTTATAAGTCATGGTGACTTATAGCAATAAAAAAGTAACTAAGACACCCTACAGATAAATTATAGTGCTACTGTATGTACAGGAGGAATGGAGGGAGGGAGGGAGGTTTCGGGAGTAAAAACTGAGTATGAGAAAAGGAATAGAAAAAAATAATTGCTCAATAGTCAAAGATGTAGAAACAAAGATAAAAATGTGAAGGGGGAATAAGAAGCATTTTAAAATATGATAAAAAAAAACTGTTCAAAGAGTAACAGGAAAGGGTAGGGAGCATGGGGGTGAAGAAAGAAGGTCTTTCTAGACCTTTAGTGCACAGATTCTCTGGTAATGCATGTGGGGAAGTCTGTTGGACTTTTGGGCACTTGTCTTCCTGGTGACTTATGCTGGTGTTGACCCAGTACTGGACAAGTGTCTGTCCTCTAGAAATGTCTTCACTTGAGTTGCTTCCCTTCTCTGGGTACCAGGGGCTGCTGCTGACCGTACTTTAGCTGATGTGCGTGCGTGCATCTCCCAAGGCACTGGGGATATTGGAAGCAACCCTGGCCCTGAGATCTGCACAAGCAGAGGCAATCTTCACGCTTTCAAGACCTCCAAAGTAGTAATCACTTCGCTGCAAGGCTGCAGCTATGTGTGGCCTGCCGGAGCTTGGGTCTTCAGGGTCTGTCTGGGGCAGCGACAGCAGCTCGGTGTCCCCACTGCTGAGGTGAGGTTTGTTCTGGCAACCGTGGGTGGGTTAGCCTTCCCTGTGCACTTCACTGCCCAGCCAGGTGTGTGTAGCCTGCACTTTGGCTGGTCAGCGTCTGCCCCCCCTGCTCTCCATAAGCTCGAAGGCCGTCTCTCATGGAGGGCTGTGGCAAATTAATTTCAGGCTCTCACACTCCTGGGTTGTTCCTTTGTTCTCAGGCTTCCAGGGTAGTATAGTTTTAAACAATAGGTTCTCTTTTAAGATGGTGCCAGGTCCCTGCCCATGAAGTCAGTCAGTCACACAGGGAGACAAAATGGAATTCCTCTTCACTGTCTGCTAGGGGAGCTTCCGTCTGCTCTTTAGTGTGCCGCCTGTCCCTTTCTCCACACTTTGCAAGTATCCTGCAGCTGCCTTTGCGAATTTCTGAAACGTGTCCTCTTTTCCTCTGCTTGGTGGAGATTCTATTTTTCCTTCTGCTGACCCTTCTCTTTTATCAGGTCACAGGAAGGGGATTTCTAGTCCACCATCTTACCCCGGGTTTTGATGTTTCAGTATTTCCCCTGCATGTGGACATTGGTAAAAACCAGATTGCCCAGTAGTTACTGTTTCCTCTGTGTTTTTAGTTATTTATTTTTGATCGAGAATAGCAGGAGGTTCTATTTTATATTTTGGGGTGACCTTCCTGTAGGGCTTGGAGTACCTGTTTCTTCTTTCAGAAATACAGGTAGATGTCCACATCGGTGGTGTAGTGGTTAGCATAGCTGCCTTCCAAAAATACAGGTTAGTAGATCGCCACTATTCATTGACGGTTTTCAAGTTTTAACTCTTGTGAATTTACAAAGACAAATTATATATGCACTTAGCTATTTCCTAAAAGTATGGCCTGCTGGCTCGTCTCGCTGGCTTGGCCCTTGGTTTACACAGGACTCTTTGGAAAGTGGTCTGTTTAGTCATCCCCACAGTCCTTTGGTGGGTGGGATTGTCTGTCTCTGATTGCTTTGATCTCTCATTATGAATTTTGGCTGATGGTAGTTGCAGTGCAAGAGACTATGAGCCTTTTCAGTTGTGCCTTAAGCAAATTTGCAAGGGAGCCCTGATGTTAACTTTGGCAGGTTTCATGCCTGCAAATATTGATTGAGCCAGAAGTCCTCACTGTAAAATGTCACCAGTGAATGTGCAGCCAGTGCAGGCGGGGGGACTCATTACTGCAGCTCGGCTGCAGCTTCTGGGTCAGGCCACTCACTACCATCTGGTAAGAACGAATGTTTGAAAACTACCTTTTATTCTGACAAAAGGTAATCAGGAGAGGTTAACAGCCGATGATTTCCGAACAGTTCAGATTGGCTAGACCAATCCGTCCCCAAGCTTGGGCTGTGACATCCAAATGTCTAATTATCTCACGGGGTATTAGAACATTTTAAAATGATGAAATCCCAAAGTCATGGTAGGAGGAATTTAATTATGTGTATGCTCCCCTTTCTCCTCTGTGCTACACACCCGCTTTCCTATTGGAAGCATTTATTCTGAGGAAGAAAAGGCAGCAGGAAAGGACGAGGCAAGCAAATAGGATTGCTGTCTTCAACTAATGCTTATTTTTAAAGCCCCATATGTGAGAGTCAGGCTAGACTTGTCCTTCAAGGGCAAGGACTAGAGATCAGAGAAGGAGACTGTAAGTCGGAAGGGTTTTCCTCAGTGTGGTAAACTCTGAAGGAAAGAGCCAAAGATGGGGAAGGTCGGTTAGGTCGGATGGTATGTGGTAAGCAGGGGTGTTAGGAAAGTCCTAACCTGTGTCTGCCCAGAGACATTTTTAAAGAGGATTCAGACTGCAGATAGATTCCTGTTGGGCGACATGGAGGTGCCTAAAGCTCAGACTGACTCTAGTGCCTTGGAAGAACCATGGCAAGGTGTGGACAGGCATTTCCAATAGAGTAGCTACCGAGTCGACTCTTCATTCACAGTTCTCAAAACAGACCAAAGGAAAAATTCCACTGGAGAGATAGTCATTTGCTTGTTCTTATGTGTCCTTCCTCTGTCATTGACAGCCAAAAAGTGCAGCTGGGGGAAGGTTACCTGTCAAATATTTTGGTATTCAAAGGCAATCCATTTTTTTTTTTTTTTTTGCTATTTTCCCCCCAGTGATAGTGGGGATTGAACTCTACCACTGAGCTAAACCTCCCACCCAGTAATCCACATTTTAAAGCCCACTAGTGTTCAGAGTCTCTGTCTACCTTAGCCTTGCTGATTTCTTCGAATCAGGTGTCACAAAGATGAGGACCTCTGTGTGTCTTCTGTGGGCCACACCGTGCCCTGTGCTGTAGAAACATCACCTTTATAAAGTACATAAACATCAGAGATGTCTATGAGAGAAGTTATGAATCTGTTTGTAGTTAAGTCACACCCAGGACTGTTATGTAGAGGGGTTAGGGTTTTGGGTTAGGAAAACCTGACTCCAGACCCATTCTCCATTTAGCACTGTTAAAACAGGGCTGAGATCACTGGCTCTGGCCATCATATATTGGAAGCCTTTTGTTGATGGCTGCTAGCTACAGCTCTCCTCTTACATGGGGACCAGTCCATGTTCTAGATTCTAATAGCAGCTTTGCCTCCCATCCAGTGACATCCTCAACATTCTCTTGTCTTATTTCCTATTAGTCTTGGGTGAGAGTGGAAGAGGGAGCCCACTGTGTTGTGAATTAGCCTTGCACTCTTGTTCACCATAGACAAGTTGCTTAAACCCACTGGGCTGGAATTCCTGGTTAGTCATTTCTATCTTCACTTCTTCTGAGTTCTTCCTGTTGTTTAATACTGCAGAACTTGAATGCTTGGGAAGTTTAAGAACTTCTGAGTTCTTCCTATCATTTACGACTTGAGCAACAGCGTGCACACCTCACTGGGTAGATCCTTCTCTGAGTAATCTTTAATACTTGAGCAACAACATGCACACCTCACTGGGTAGATCCTTCTCTGAGTTATCTTTAATACTTGAGTAACAGCGTGCACACCTCACTGGGTAGATCCTTCTCTGAGGTTATCTTTAAGACTTGAGCAATAGTGTGCACACCTCACTGGGTAGATCCTTCTCTGGGGTTATCTTTAAGACTTGAGCAATAGTGTGCACACCTCACTGGGTAAATCCTTCTCTGGGGTTATCTGAGCTCCTTGTTGCTAGGTGAAGAATTCCCGGTCTATTTCAAGGTCACAGAGGGCTTCTATTTGATGTTTTCTAGTTCCCTTATGGAATTAGGTGTGCTTTTCCCCTCTGTCATCGTGAAAGTGTCTTTCATGAATTATCTCCTTAGCCAGGTAACTTGGAATGCTACACTATCTTTAGATACATGCACATACATTTCCACTGTTGTATCCCAGTGCACATGTGCTGTGCATTAATAATTGCGCTGTTATGTTTTCATAATTTATCATAATGATACCATTATTGCTTACTATAGAAATTCTTTCCCCACCCCCAACCCCTAAGTCTAATTGAGGTCGAGACAGACTATAAATGTGATAATACAGATTGCATGCTCAGAGGAAATGGAGTGGGTTTCATAGTGGAGTTTTAATTTAGGCTTCGTTCTGGTGATGTAGCCTCTTCCTATGGTACATTACTTTGAGTCCAATATAACTGCATGTTCCCACAGCCCCTCATTATAGCTGCAGCTTCTCACTGCTTTTTAATTAAAAAAAAAAATAGAGAGGGGGAAATGAAACCTAAAGCTTAGGTTGGATATTGTCTGGGTACACAGGGAGTATTGCAGGCAGTTTGCTTACTTAATTTTTTAACTCCTTCAAAGCCTTTGTGATGATGTCTTGATTTCCATTTTCGAGGGTTGGAGTAAGAAAAGATGGAGAAGTACCACTTGTGTGCTTACACATACAACGGGCTTACTGAAAGGTTAGGCATATGAAGGCTCCGGTAAGCTTTGAGAGAGTTGAGTCCTTTCTGGGTCCTCGGAAGGCCACACTGCCCATGTGGTGGGATGGTGCCAAGTGCTCAGAGAGCCTTCTATGTGACTGTGGGAGTGAGGCTGGGTCTACATAGAAGACTGGAGGCCGCACTTCAAGGCTGGTATTCTGGAGCATTAGAAGTCAAGAGTTAATCATTGTCTCCAGGTCTGTGGGCAGCAGAAGCAGAGAAATGACTTTATTAAGAACGGTTGCTTTTGACATTCCTTCATCTTGAGGGATGCCACATGCCTTTCAGAGACCAGAGCAGATTAATCTCAGAGGTGACTGGTAAGAATGGCTAAGCCTCTTGAGATTGGCTGTGTGACATGAGAAGGGTGGTGGTGGCCTGAGCTCTGACCCCTGGCAGGATGCTCTCCTTTTGGATCAACAGACCTTGACTCCCTGCAGTGAAATCAGCCTGGCAGCCCTGAGCTTCTTCCCAGGCACAGCTGTGTTTGTGGGTAATCACTTGCTCTCCCAGGGGTGCAGACTGGAGAAATGGAATCAAGAAGTCTACTTCTAGGTGAGGATATGGAGTCTGCTTCATGATTGTTGTGGGTTTCCAGAGCTTTCTAAGAGCCCCTGCTGCATCCATTGTTGCTGGAAATTGGTTCTGGTTAGGCTTCATCAGGGAGCAGTGTGATGGCAGCCTACACATGAAATTGGGCTGGTCTGTATTGAGCTGAGTGTGAGTGTAAGTGTGAACCACATGCCGAGGGCTCAGTATTTTTAAAGAAAGGGTAAACTAGCATTAAAAAAATAATGACTACATATTAAATTGCTGTTTTAGGTATATTATACTAAATAAAATATCTACTAAAATTAATTTTATCTGTTTCTTTTTACTTTAAAAAATGTGGCTATTAAAAAATATTTATGCCAGTGACTTGCACTGTATTTGATTGTATCCCATCCTGGACAGTGGAATGCTAGCAAGGCAGTGTCTTTCTTGGGTGTGCTCATCCTCCCTTTCCAAGCACAGAGCCACAGACACAGTTGGCACTTAGGAAATAGTTGGTAAGGGGCCAACCCCAGCTCATAACTTAGAGCACTGAAGCCTTAGGAATGAGTGGAACCTCTATTGAGAATGCTGGCTTTTGAAAAAGAGACAACCAAGGAGTAAAGAGCAAAATTCTTGCCTCTGGGGGAAAATGCTGAAATCAAGCAGCTCAGGATAGCTGTTGCACAGCTTACCTATCCTCAGGAGAGGGAGGTGGCCATGGCTCTTGGGCCAGGCCCAAGAGGAACCGATGCTGTATGTGTGATATTGAGATAGAGCGGTCAGAAAGGTTCTGGAAGCTTATTTGTACTGGCCGTGCCTCTCTTCATGACCCAGTTAAGGCGGCACCCAGCTGGAAGCCTGAGGCTGCTACTGGGCCACCTGATTATATACAGTGTTTCATGTCTTAGAATTCTTTTTACCAAGTTTCTGTTGTTATTGTTGTTAATGACTTAACAAATACCACTTTAATTTAACCAAGGTCTTACGTGGCTTCTATCTGTGGGTACATTTAAGTCCCTCAGAACTGTGTCACTGAGAGTTGCATAATCAAGGTAGATGGGCACACTCTCCAGTGTGCCACTTCAGAAGGGATCAGCTTGTCTCTGCAAGTGTTTATTGAGAGCTAGCTGGCACCCTAGGCATCCTGTTCCCTGCTAATGCAACAGAACTGTTAACTACTTCTGGTCCCCAGAGATGTGGTGGATTAAAGTGCTGCCCAAGGAAAGTGCTTTTTCAGTGGATTATTAGAGGTGAGGATGGAACTCTTCCCCTGACCTTTAAAGAAGCAGGTCCTAAAGGAACAAGACCACTGTTGTTTCTAGTCTGCTGCTCTTGATGGTGGCAGCACTTAGCTTCGTCCTGTTAATTGTGGCCTCACCACCTTTTCTCTCCATCCCCCAAATCCCCTCTTGTGGAGGGCTCTGGAGCTCACGCTTTGACTTGGCAGGCTTGCACTAATCACAATCGCAGCAGGGCTTGTTTTATGAGCCTGAAAGATTCCTGTTCCCAGGAGGCTGAAGTTCCTCACCTGCTGGGGAGCCACAGAGTTCTGTTTGAAGCCTGGTTCCTTGAGGATGAAGCTACCTCCCTTTCCCTTCCCACATAAAAGCATCTTGAGGTCTCTAGCTACTGGCCTGTGGGGACTCCCTCCCCCCTTTAAGGGTAAGAACAATAATGACAATACTAAGTTTTTATACTTAAGGAAATTGGGTGTGTCCCAGGGAGATTCAGAAAAGAGGGAAGAATTGCAGGTGGTACTCTACAAACGGAACTGTCTAATTTTTCTGAGCACCATCCTCTGCTCAGACTCACTGAAGCACCTGGTGTGTAGAACAGCACGATTCACATGGACAGAGAATGACTTTGCACCCCTGGCGTGGTGCAATTCAGTGGCAGTCACAAGGCAAGATGTGTGATGTGCATGATGAAAGTGTGTCTGTTATTACCGGACACCTTAGCAGGGTGTCGGTGAGCACAGCATTTTCTTGTGTGGTAGTAACAACCCACATTGCACTATTACGCTATCAGTAGGTGCAGGTGTCATCGGAGAAGGAAAAATTCACGAAGGAGCCGATCTCAGTGTCTTGTTGTGGGAGACAGAATCAAGAGGATTGGCTCAGTGGTAATTTTCTTTGTTTGGCACTGTTGTCCTTTAGAGTGTTTTCCCCTCTAAAGCAGCTTTTTTAAGTGCACCAGGAAAAGGGTTATAACCCTCATTTGCATTTTAGGAAGCGAAGGCTTAGGGAGGCAGACCATATGCCCAAAGTGCACTGGTGGCAGGCTGAGCTCGGGGGTGGGAGAGGGCCATTTGGTGTCTGCCATGTTGTCTCTTCAGTTTGGAGGCTCCTTGTGTAGTGCCCTGCTTGCTTCTAACTTAGTAGGGCACAACAGTGACAGGGAGGCTTCTGTGCCCTGTGTTAGCGAAGGAACAGGGAGGCCTAGGAGTCCGTTAGGAATCAGGAAGCACCGGTTCTGTGGGGTTAAAGGCTCTACCACCCTTTAGAGTACCGTACTTCTGGTACAGAAAATACAAATAAAATGTTTATTGTTGAAAACTATCTGGGGCTGGAGAGAGAGGAGGCTTAGCTGTTACAAGCACATACTGCTCTTGGAGACGACCAAGTTCAGTCCCTAGCACCCACTCAGGCAGCTCACAACCTCCTTCAACTCCAGCTTCTGGGGCTCCTACTCTCTTCCAGCCTGTGGACACTTGCACTCATGTGCACAAATATACATTCAAACACATAATTAAAAACTAATGAAATATTAAAACGTACGTGTGTGTGTGTGTGTGTGTGTGTGTGTGTGTGTGTGTTCTGTCACTCTTCTGTTTCTCTGAGTCACGGTCTCTCACTGGTCCTGGAGTTAGGCTGGCAGTGAGCCTCTTGTCTGCTGGGTTACAGGTGCCTATGCAGCAATGCCCAGCTGTTTCTCCTGTGTGCTGGGATCTGAACTCAGATCTCCATGTGTGTACAGCAAGTGAGTCGTCTCTTCGGCCCTAAATTTTCTTTTGAATTGACAACTCTGTTTATAGGGCACAATGTATTTTGGTATATTGAAGGGAGCAGGCAAAAGCACTTTGGCCTAAGTACTGACATTTTGACTTCAGACTTCACTCCGTAGGGTGAAATAAAGTTCAAGTTCTCAAGGCCTAGGGGAGCTGAGAACTCTCTAATGGCTGAGCAACCTCCTCCCTAAACCATAGAAATAGTCGTTATGCATCTTTAGTTCTTTAGAAGCATCATGGCTGTTCCCAACAACAGAAGGAACAAATGAATCTGCTTAGTTGGACTGAAAGGCTTGCATTGTGTATTGATTGACAATGATGGGACATTCAGGGAAGCCCCTAATCTCTAAATCCTGATTGGTGAAAATTGTAACTGTAACTTGGCAACAAATGTTTGTGAATTTTGTGTTTATAAACCCCACTTCTGCCCCTGCTTGGGGCTGTCAGGAGAAACAAGGCTCCTGAGTCCTTGTCCTGCAGCCCTGATCCATCAGTGACCCGTTTATGTGGTGAATTATAAAAATCTTTGGAACCCATGAGTGTTGTCTCTCTCCTTCCTTATGGCATAAAGGGCTAGGTGCAACAATATGTTTGCGATATAGAATGCACAGATCTATCTATCACTGTGTATTTTTTTGTGGAGAAAATTTAAAGTATTTGAAGGATGCAGGATGTTAGTATGTGTTGCATATGCCATTCTGCTTGCCAGATGACTAAAGCTAATTCTTCTAGCCGTTCCTAACCATTCTTGGAGTCGCTACTTCTGAGTTCTTTTCTATAAATGAGATCATGTGGCATTTGACGCAGCAGGGATGTCTTCCTGGTTGACCAGTTGTGGTCCATGCCCACAGTCACATTGCTAGTGATAGCCTTTCTTCCCCTGGCTGAGTGGTACTCCAGAGAGCACACCCCACATTTCTCCCATCTGCTGCTGGGCACCTTGCTCCTGTCTCGTTGGGAGTAGTGCCAGGCTTAGCATCTCGCTGCAGGAACCTCTCTGCAGTACTGCCTTCACTTCCTTTGGAGACTGCCGGTCATGTGGTGGTCGGTCTAGTCTCAGTTTTCTGAGGAGCCTCCACACTCTTCCATAATGGCCATGTTAACTTACATGCCCACCAGCAGGGCACTCTCGGGGTTTCCTGTTCTCCACACCTCCTTAGCTGTCCTAACAGAGTATACTCCATGTTTTCATTTGTGTTTCCTGATTAATAACATTGGGGCTTTCCCTGCTCCTTTATCTCTTAGCCACTTCTGTATGTTCTCTTGAGTAGCCAATCCTTACCTGGCCTCTGACCATCTGTTCTCCTGCGTAGTAGAATCTGAAGTACAGTAGACTTGGAAGTTATTGACGTATCATTCTCTTTCTGAACTTGATAGAAGATGTGTGCTGAGGGGTGGAAGTTGGGGATTGTGTCTTGCAAGGCATGTGAGCCTGACTCAGTATCCCCATGTCAAGGTGGCCTTTCCCCTTGTGATTTCTATATACACCGGGAATCTTGTGCAGTGGTACAACCTCATTAAAAAAAAAAAAAAAAGCCCATTGGTCATGGTGTATTTGTAAAACCATTAAGGATCTGAAACTTCATAGTGCTAGCCTCACTGTTCTGTGGAAAAGGTAAGGCATGGCACTTTGCTATCAGAATCCTTGGGTGTTTTTAGAATGCTTGATGTCTATTCCCCACTCCCCCACACTTCTGAGACAGGGTTTCTCTGTGCAGCCTTGGCTGACCTGGAACTCATTCTGTACACCAGTCTGGCCTCAAACTCAGAGATCTGCCTGCCTCTGCCTCCTGAGTGCTATGATGTAATTTGTGTGCCACCATGCCTGGCTGCCTGTTTCTTCTTCAGCTCTAATGTCCTATGTTTCTTTTCTTTTTCTCAGCCCAACAGGGGCACAAAACGACCCCGGGATGATGAAGAGGAGGAACTGAAGACACGTCGCAAGCAGACTGGTCCTCGAGAACGTGGCCGCTATCGAGAGGAGGAGGCCACAGCAGCTGAAGAAACAGACGATGATAAAAAAAGGCTGCTGCAGATTATTGACAGGGATGGAGAGGAAGAAGAGGAAGAGGTAGTGAGCCAGAGCTGGGCAGGAGCCAGCAGAGTGACCCTGACACACCATCTGTGGCTTAACTGGGGACAGGCTATTACCCTGAGTCTTATCTGTAAAATGGGGTTAAGAAAAACTACATTCGAGTGTTGAGGCAAAGGTTGGGTGGGAGAATAGAGTCTGGAAAAGGATTTACAGAATAAGGAACGTCATGGGAACAAAGAGGAAGGATGGCTGGTGTTGACAGGAGAAAGCTAGCGAGAGCTTCCTGACCTGTCATTCCGAGGACATGTAGAAGACGACCCATCGTTTTAAAATATAGTCCATAATCCAAAAGAAGTCAATTTCTGTCAAATTCTGTCAATCACACAGGTAGAGTAGGGCTTTTAAGAATGAAGTTCAAAGTACTACTAGATTAGCTATTTGGGTCTTGTTGAGGCATGGTGGCTCATGCCTATAGTCCTAGCTCTCAGAAGCTGAGATAAGAGGATCACTTGAGCCCAAGAGTTCAAGACCAGCCCTGGCAACATATATAGCAAGACCTTTCTCAGAAAAACAAAGCAACAGTCAATCCTACAACAGTCGAAGGAAGGCTGTTGTACTCAGTCTTGCCCTGCGCCTTTGAATAATCTCCTTTATGCCTCCTATGCCTGGGTTCTTCCCATTAGGTCTAGGTCAGGTGTTTTCTCCTCCAAGAAGCCTATCCCATCTCCAAGGTGGCCCTGCAGGCCATTTTCAAATTCTCTTCTCACTTGATTCTGTATACAGTCTTCACAGCATGAATTGTGGTTTGCAGTCCTTATTTATCTTACATTTACTTTCCTCCCTTGGCCTCCCATGAAAATAGCCTGGCTCTGTTTTGTTCACAGCTATGTCTCTGGCACTTGGAGCAACATCTAGCTCTTCATAGGCCCTAATAAATATTTATTGAATGAGTAAATGAATGGAGCAGAGAAGCACAGAAGTAAAATATCAGCGATTAAAACAAAATGACCTTACCTTGTGTCTTTTTAAATCCTTAAGTGGTAACTTCTATGTGCTTTCACTCTGGCATTTTGTTCAATATGAATTATGGAAATGGATTCTGAAGAACCAGCTGTTTTCTAGTTCCTGCAAAGACATGATGCTAAGTTTGGCTTTTAAAAATGAGGCAGGAGCATGAATCTGAGAAGAAGAAAAACTTACTCTGTATTCCAAACAGGTCTTTTCTGTATTATGACAATAGCCCCTTCTTCCCCAGGGTGTGGACCAGTGTTGTCTGAGGTTCTGCCCCTAAAATGTAGTGGCGTTTGGGGAGTCTATGGGAGAGAGTCATGAGTTCTGAATTGCCTCTCAGAAGGCAGCAGCCTCGAAGGGCTTCCACAGTGTGTGGAGCTGACGCTCCCTCTTCTCCCTCTGGCCTCTGCTCAGTCTGTTCACCCTGTAGTTAATTGGAAGGTAGAATTCCTGTGTAGACGATTTGGGGGGACTGGGACAGTGGCTGTCATGGGTAAGTAGTTTCTAGTCTGGGAGACAGAAATGTAATGGGGGAACAGCCTTTCTGTTAAGGGACAGGGACAAAGAGATCACTTTGTAAAACTGACACACAAAAGGCTAAAAATCCAGGAGTTATTTTCTCCCTGCTACCAAAGTCCCATCTGATAGAAAACAAGTGGTACTTGCCCTATGGTCACGTGGCCTTGTAAAATATTATTGTCCTTTTTGTGCTACATCACCAGCATCCATCTTTCTGAAATCTCCCGCTGGTTTCTGACGTTGAGCTATTGGAGATACAGCTGAGGCTGATGACTAAGACTGATAATTCGGTTCCCTGGTATTGGAGAGGAATTAGAGGAAGGAGACCAAACCCTAGAGAGGCTGGCACGCTGGAAATCCCACAAGAACTCATGAATATAGTTCCCCCAGAGTGGTCAAAATGTTAGTGAGGGGAAAAAGCAGCGGCTGTGAGGGAGGCTGGAAAGTGAATTAGCGGTTCCCTAGACAGGGCTCCGTTGTGTAAACCCTCTTGGTATGCGGGGTATGCTATGTCTCTTGCTATTAAGAACAGCATCATTATTCATTACTGGAGTTCACCAAACAATTTTATGTACACAGTTTGTTCAGGTCATCTCTGTGACCTTGAAAGATCCAGCAAACATTTTCATTCCAGTCCGCCCTCCCTCTACTCCGCAGATCTTCACTGGGTGCCTGTGATGAGCAGCTACTAAAGAAAGAATCAGCAGTAAGCAAGGAGGCACGGGCCATCTCCAGGGTGCTGTCTGCCCTGTTGTTGCTTTTTAATTAAAACAAGTTTATTTTCTTCATACAGGTGTTTTGTCTCTAGTATAGGTACATGTATGGTGCCCTCAGAGGCCAGAAGAGGCTATTGGATCCCCTGGAACTGGAGTTACAGACAGTTGTGAGCTGCCATGTGGGTGCTGGGAATCAAACCTGGGTCCTCGGGAAGAGCAGCCTGTGATCTTAACTGTGGAGCGGCCTCTCCAGCCACAGTGTCTGCCCTGATTTGAAGTTGGAACAATTAGCTGGGCCACATCCTTCCAGACTTTCCTTCTGAAGTGTTCCTTCCTTCCTTCACTTTCCACGTGAAGGGTTAGGGATCTTATTCTAGACACCAAGGGGATGAATTTAGGAAAGACTAATAAGGAGGTGTGAGGTAGACCTGCCAAGGCCTTGAGGAAGTTCTTAGTGAAGTTTTGTCGCTATGCGGTAAAAGGTATGGAGGTATGGTATGGAGGGAGTCAAGGCTCTGAGTCCTAACCAAGCCAGACACTGACTTTGGTTTTTACCATGTTGGGAAAGCCTTCTTGAACTGTAGACCTGGGAGGGGTGGGAGCCCAGCAGAGTGCTTCCAGATCCTGAGGTCGATAAAATCTAAGAAATGTATCATGCTCAAAATGAATGTATAGGTTTCTCCCACTTAAAACCCAATATAGGAAGAACATTGAGATTTCATAATAAAATAATAGCTAGTATTTCTGAGTCCTTACAGAATTATAGGATGATTCAGTGCTTTCCAAAAGGATCTATTTCAAGTTCTCCTAAAAGCAGTTTCTTTATTGCTTTTAGGTGTGAGTTATGACCATTACTATAGAGCAGAGAAGCTGGAAGTTGGGAAAGTGTTAGAGAGGCAAGGTGCCTTGCTACATTAATTTAAACTGGAACTCGAACTGAAGAGACAACATTTCTGAAATTTCTGTATAGGTTGTATGTGTGGGGAAGATAAGTGATTCAGAAGTTAAAAAAAGATTTATGTGTGTATGCTTGCGTGTGTGTAGGTATAGGTATTGGTGGAGGCCAATAAATGATATCAGATTCCCTGAAGCTAAAATTGCAGGTGGTTGTGTGCCACATGATGTAGGTGCTGGGAACTGATCTCTGAAGAATAGGAACTCTTAACCTCTGAGGCTTTACTTGGACCCCTCAAAATATAATATTCAATTCATTTACTTTTTAAGGTATCTCTGCGGTGTAAGAAGCAAGACAACTCTGTGATTCTAATTTTCTAATTTTTCCTCTGAGCAAGGTTACCAAAAGTGCGTTATTGTTTATATTTAATATTTATTCATTTATTTTGAGGCAGGGTCTCCCTAGATAGCTCTGACTGACCTAGAACTGATTATGTAGACCAGGGCTGGCCTTAAACTTGTGGCAATCCCACTGCCTTTACCTGAGTGTTGGGATTATAGGCATGTGATATCATGTCCAATTATTAACCGGCTGGCCTGTCTGCCTGTCTCCCTCCCTCCTCCCTCTTTTATCTTACCATGTCCATGTAGCCAGGGCACCCTCAAACTCATGAGTCTCTTGCCTTAGTGCCACATCTGGCTCAAAGTTAACTAGTCTTTGATGCCACACTAGCATTCCAAAGTACCTGTCTGACTTTCCTCTCAGTAGCTAAAGAGGACCAGGCATAGAAACGTGAGAATGTGAAGCGGTGTGTGTAGCTCCCCAACTGCCATCCGCCCCTTATGGGCTGTGCAGAAACAGTCACTAGAGCAGCCTCGGCCTATAGACAGGTTTGTGACCTCTGGTGTGAGGAAGAGACTAGAGGTCCCTGGCACTAACTAGGGTTTGATCTTAAGCAAATTTTTCTTAGTTTCTGATTCTTTCTTGCCTATTCGTCAAAGGGACAAGATAAATGGTGACTAAAAGTACCTGGCATTATGGCTTACTCTACATCCACGGTGTGCCTGAGAAACCTTTGCTGGATGAGTCTTTTAACTGCCTGAGATGGGAGGCAGGATATTAGATGTGACACCCAGGATGATGCCCCTCACCACCATTCCGGTTGGGGAGGAAAAGCATGTACTGTACATTGAACCCACAGAGACCCATGGCAGTAGGTGGACAGAAGAGCCATAGTGAGAGTGATTGGGACTGTGACATCCATGAACACTGAAGCTGTTGTCCTTGTTCCAGGAGGAGCCACTGGATGAAAGCTCAGTGAAGAAGATGATCCTCACATTTGAAAAGCGATCATACAAAAACCAGGAGCTGAGGATCAAGTTTCCCGACAATCCGGAGAAGTAAGGCCCCGCTTTGCTGACACCCCTTCTCCATGGTGGCCTGTTTTCACATTTTTGAATTTGTTGTTTGCTTTGTTGCCTTTTTGTGACTTGATCAGGATCCCAGGGTGGCCCACATGTTTGGGAAGTCCCTGGAAGGACACACAGGACTTGAGTCAGTGATGCTAAGGGCTATGGTGTATTATGGCGGGAGTCCACAAAGGTATTGGCTAGGAGAAATGTGTATCTACAGTCTAGAGATATCTGTGTCCAGGCTTCCTGTTTCCCTCCACTGGGAGAGGGCAGACAGACAGCGCTGCATCTTCCAGCAGTGGACTGCACTGGTGTGTTTATATCCTGGGAGGCTGACTTGAGGACTGGGCAGGTCTGCATTCTCTGACAGCCAGAACCACCACAATTCCAGACTTTAAGGAAACAAGCAGCTGTGGGGTGCTATAGCCTGGTCGAGGAGCACCCTTAGTACTCAGGACCAGCTGCCGGCTCTGAGTCAGCCTTGTAAGCAGGCTTCCTAAAGAACAGCCCTACTTTGCTAACTCTTTCTTACATGGTTCTTTCAGTGCCCCCAGGATGCCACCTACAGCTGCCAGGTGAAAGCTTTAGTGCAGGGAAATGTCACAAGCTCTTCTGTGTGAGGCAACTAACTGGGTTATTGGGGGGGTTGAGAACAATGGCCAGTTTGCATCTCCGCACCTGTTTAGATGCTCCTGTTTTTTTAACTGTGAGATGCCATAGTATGAGATCTGGGATCTTTCAATCTTGAATCCCAATTAAAAAGGATTAAAGATTTGTATAGATTTTAGAGTTCTAAATCTGTTTTCTTCCCTGTCTTTCTCCCTTCCTAGATAAATGGTTTAATGAATTTTAATAGGCCCAAAGCCCTGAGGCAATTAAGAGTTGGATGGTAGGATCTTTGCATTCGAGTTTGTAGGTTACTAGGGAGACTGACTATTAATGTGAGGTAGAAGGAAATACACAGGTAGAGATGTAAGCAGGATGCTGTGGGGGCACAGGAGGAGAAGGAGCAAATGCTTTGTTGAGGACCTCACAGGAAAGGCAGTGCTGGGGCTGGGCCTTGTGTTAGGCATGCAGCTAGCATAGAGTGAAAAGCAGTACTGTGGAGAGGGTAAAATATTTGCCACACGAGTGTGAGGACTTAAGTTTGGAACCTGCGAACTCATGTAAAGCTGGGTGGGTAGCTCCTACATCGAGATGGGAGAATCCCTTGACGCTCATGGGCCAGCTAGCCTGGTGCGTACAACATGGTATAAGAGACCATCTCAAACAAGAGAGAAGGTAAGGACAGCACTTAAGGTTGTGTTCTGATCTCTGTGTGTGCATCATGGCATGTATGCCTGCACACACAGACGCACTTAGAAACACATGCGCACACACATCTGCTCCAGAAGATGAGAAGCAGGGGAGGGAATGAGAAAACACAAGACCCAGTATGTAGAGGGTAGAGAGTCTTCAAGCAAGCCTGGGAGACATTGTGACTCAGTATTCTCCTTTTCTGTAGGTGAAGGGACAGGGCAGGGAAGACTCAGCCCTCTGTAACAGCAGCCAGATCACAGCCCAGCTTCCCCGCACCTGCTTTATCTCTGGTGTTGTGCTGACCTCCACCGCACAGAAGTAGTTCACACTGTAGTGTGTGTGTGTGCATTTGATTACACCATCATCACATAGATGGGTGATATTGTAAAAAGTAGTTTCAGTGCATAAGTAGAATAAGAAATGGAAGTCACTTCACTGTACTAACCCTACTACTACCTCAGTATCTACAGTTGACCTGGTGACCAATTCTGTGAAGATGCCCTTAGACTGTTTTCTACTGAACAAAGATTCAGCCTACACAAATTTGAGTTCATATAACAGGAAATGTTTTCCTGTTAGTGTCTATCTGCCTTTTGTTTTTGGCTGGCACACAGTATTTCATGGTTAGGAAATCCCACAATGTACTTAGTTATTTTTGTATTGATGGACTTTAGGTTATTTTAAATTTTTAAAAATTTTATTTTATTTCATGTATATGAGTGTTTTGCCTACATGTTTGTCTGTGTACCACATGTGTGCCTGGTGCCCATGGGTGTTATATCCCCTGGGACTGGAATTAGAGATGGTTGTGAACCACCATGTTGGAGCTGGGAATTGAACGTGGGTCCTCTGGAAGAGCAGTCAGTGCTCTTAACTGCTGAGCCATCTCTAGCAGTTTAGATCATTTTAAACATTGACTTTTATAAGCAGTGCTGGGTAGATTTCCTTGTGTGTATACATACCTTTGTGCTTGCATATTTCTATAGGAATTCCTAGACATTGAATGCCCAGACTGAAGGGCGTGCAACTGGAATCTTTGAAAGCTACTCCGAGCTACTTGGTCTGTCTTCTCCTTCCCTAGTTCTCACAGTAGACATGGCCACTCTTTAACACCTGTGCTGTTTGCTTTCTTATTCTCCATGTTGGGCTCTTGCAGTTGGGTGTAGGTTGTGTCTTGTTTGTTCCTGTGGCATTGCTGGGGTGTCTGCTGGGCTGCAGGTGCTCAGTAAACACGAGAGCTCCCGTGCAGTCTTTGGCATCTTATGTATTCCTATGGCCTGGAAGCCAAGGACCCCTCAGGAGGAAGCTGTGCTGCAGGTTGATAACACTGAAAATGTGAGATCCGATTTGTGCCCTGGCATTGCCTTTGTGCCCTAGGCGGCCATTGAGCTGCGTTGGAGGGTGGTGAAGTCATGGCAGCTGTGGCTGCTGGCCTCTCATTAGGTACCACTGCTCTCTGGTGGGGCCATTGATAAGCTGCTTTTCAGAAAGAGGTTTATGTTCTTTAAACAGTGTGTGCCATTTGGGGAAAAAAGTTTATGTGCTATTTTAGTTTAAATTTTGAACATATAAAAATGGAAATTACCATAAAGAACTTTTTGTTGTGTCAAAAAGTAGTTAGGAAACTCTCTTGTGCTTTAATCCTGAGTTCCTGAATTCTTGCTGGCATGATGTCTTCCATAATTCTCCAGATCAGCGAGGGGCAATTAAGATGGAAATTGCTCCTGTGTATGTGAATGAGACTTTGCAGTTGAGATTTATCTTCCTGTACGTGTGAGTGTCGTTTTGATCACAGCCTCCCCAGGGCTGTTCTTATTTGTCTGGGGTCCAGAGTCAGCCGCCAGGCCGCCTTCCACCTGCAGCCGCCTCTTGGTGCTGTCACCTCTGTCCCAAACATCACACGAGTGTGCTGCTTCTGTAGTAGGCCTTTAGCTCTTTACATTTTCACAGGGACGGAATCATTTAGTGTAGTGATTCACCACCTTTTTTTTTTGTCTCACGGCCCCTTTGCACTTTCATTTGAGTACCCTACGTGCTTTTCTTAAGAAATTGCAGTGACCACCAGGACATGCAAGTGTGTGACTTGCCATTGAGATAATGATCTAGGAGTTGGGGAGACAGCTCACCGGGTAAGAGCACTTGCTGTGCCAGCACGAGGGCCTGAGTGCAGATTGCTAGCATCCCTGTGAAAGGCCTGCACATGGGCCTGTATGTAGCACCAGCACTTCGGGAGACGGATACAGGAGCATCACTGGGGGTTGAGGCCGTCTCAGTTTGTGAGACCGTCAAGGGAATTAGATGGAGAGTGACAGATCAGGACACCTGAGATGCTCCTCTGGCCTCTGTGTATCCACACAGGTATGAGGAGTGCACAGTAGCACACACACTTGCATACGCCATAGACAAAACACACACACACACACACACACACACACACACACACACACACACACACACACACACACACACACACACACACACACACCCCGGATGATATCCCTTGTTGTGTGGACCTTGGGAAAACTCCATGGTGTGAGCTCTGGTGAAAGAAGTGTGAAAAGGGCTGATAGTACCTTAGAATGAGGAAAATTTTCATCTCCTTCCCCCAGGGATCTCCCACTGTTTCAGCCACATCAAGGGACCACACCTTGAGAACAGGTATTTTAATTGGGTTGGAAGTATCGTCATGGTCCCTCTGCAGTGATGGCTGCTAGTATGACTGCATCTAAGACTCGCTAGGTTTTGTAGTCCTGTGTTTTTGAACGCTGAGGTCATTTGTTAATATTCACTCTCATGGTTGAGGGAGAACATCTTGCTTGTCTGAAGCAAATGAGCATGGGCAGACTAGGAGAACATTTTCTGTCCTGTCAGATGGAGTCCGTGACCCCATCTCTGCCTGGTTACTGTTTTAATATGTTGCTCTATTGCTTTCCCATCGCCTCTCACCCGACCCTTCCCCTGGCTGTGAGTCATGTGTTGCTGAAGCTGTGCTGGCTCCCTGAAGACAGCCTTCTGCAAATAGTAGTGTGTGCTTTAAGTGAGTGGGCTGTACATGGTCAGCAGAAACAGAAGAGAATTGTCTTTTTGATAACATAACAGACTCAAGGCAGCTGCTGTGAGCCAACAATATTATTAGGCACTTTCTATGTATTGTTTCTTTAAATCCTCACTGTCCTTCAACCAGGAAGATAAGGAAATCAAGATTTAGTAATAAGTAGTTAACGTTCTGTTTTTGACCACATTGGGTGCTCCAGTGGTGCCTCTTGGGCAGCATTGGACATCCGCACACTCACTAGTGTATAATGGGTGGCTTACGTTCATGGTAGGCTGAGAGCTCTGAGACCCCGGCCTGATATCTTATCTGTTAGTCTTCTCTGTACCTAGGCCAATGACTGGCACCTGTGCAGGTTTTGTGACTGCTTGTTGGCACATGGCTCCTGGTCACACCCACGTAGTCCTTCCTGAGTCCAAGTATTTCTCATTACCCATGTAGCACTGCGCCTAGTAGGACTTTTGTGATGTACTTACAGTTTGCTTCTCTGCTGTTTGTTTTGCTTGAATCGTGTTCTGACCTTCTAAATGTTACATTTTAAAGAACTGCGAAGTTGGACAAAGGGACAGTCTGTTCCTCCTGCTGTCTAAGCCTTGGCTGTCCTGTCTCCTTGTTGGTTTATGTCTTTAGTACTAAGGTTGGGTACCGGGACGCCGCACCCAGTAGGCAAGCTGTCCACTACTGGGTTATGCCCCAGCTTTTGGTTTTTCAGACAAGGCCTCCAAGTGTGGCTGAGGCTGCTCTTGAACTCTCTATGTAGCCACAGTGGTCTTGAACTTGTGATAATGTTGGGCTGGGATTGCAGGTATCTACCAACACATCTAATGGGGTATTTTATTTTATTTTTGAGGCAAAATCTAACTGTGCAGCCCTGGCTGACTTGGAACTCACTATGTAGATCAAACTGGTCTTGAACTCACCAAGATCCATCTGCCTCTTCTTCCCAAGGGTTGAGATTAAAAGGTCTGTGTCATCGTCCTGGGCTGGTGTTTATTTTTTTATATCTTTCCCAGTGACAAAGATCTGACTTGGCAAAGAAACCTATTCCACCTTTCGGCAATTCTGATTCCTAAGATTCCTAAGAATAAAAGAATTGCATTAGATTCTCTCATGTGAGAGGGTATGTGTCTTCTTGAAGTCTTGGTTACTTCCCAGAATCTGTTTCTCTGTCCCCCGAAGTACAGCTCTGAAACAGATGTCACCGAGCTCTAGGGTCATCCAGTCAGCGTGAGGACTTTATCCTGTCTCTTTTAAGCAGACTCAAGTCACAGTCATACTTGTGGCAGACAGCGCCTGTCTTTGTTCTTCCCTCTGACAGGCACTGTGGTAGTTTCTGTGGCCACAGTGAGTGAGGCAGGTGCCGGAGAGCAGAGGTGAGCAGGAAGTAGTTTGCCCTGGAGGAGTGTCTCATGATCTGCATTGGGTCATCAAGCCCCTCTGCACTTCCTGCTCTTTTGAGACCACCTGGCCTACCCCACACATTAATGCCTGACGTCAGTGCAGTTTTCTTTTCCTTTTGCGGTGCTGGGTATTGAACCTACGGCCTTCTGTGGGCCAGGCAAGTCATCTGCCCTGGATTCACACTCCCAGCCTTGCACAAGCCCTCCAGATCCATAATTCTGAATGGTCTAAAAGCATGATCTCTTTGCAAGCACAGAAGAAGGATCCTTTAAAAAGTGATATTGGGAAATCTTGATTAAAAATAATTATAGAACTTGCTTTGAATAATAAACAGGTAAGAGAAGGCAAGAAAACTTAACTGGAAAAGAGTGACAAGGCATGTTTTATAACAGCAGGTGAAAGCAGCAGCAGTGTGGGAATGTGGGGGCTCTAGAGTTTGTGAACAGATCAGTGAGGCAGAGTGGGAAGCTGGAAACAGAGGGCAGTGTGCATCATAGGTTAGTGTGTTGTAGATGACACCTCTTCAGATGGGAGGGAAGGGTAGATGATGGAGTTGTGGCATCTGACCTGGCCCTGTGGCATGGGAAAACAGATTTCATAAGACATAACGTATCTGATCTTCCCATAGAAAAAATTTACTCATATACATGTGAAATAGAGTTGGCAAAGACAAAGGTGTGACTACCTGAGGTTTTGAAAACTTTTATTTTGATAAATAATTAAAAATAATGACCAGTATGTCCAAAAAGCATAGCATGTAAGTTAAGAGATATAGAGGGCATTTTATAAATTAGGAGGTAGGATGAGACCCTAGTTTAAACATGGGTAGAGGATAAATGGAAATAGTAAACAGAAAAATGTTAACCGTTTTTAAAATCAGAAATGCAGAATGTTTGAAGAGCCTTCCTTGCTGTCTTGCACTGGAGCCAGTTTTAAGTAGCTACTACTGCTTGGGAAGGGGGAGGAGGAAACAGCCCTTGAAACATGGTTGTTAGCGTTCTGACAGACTTTATCAGAATCTGTGAAGTCATGCACGCTCCTGGACTTGGCGCTTTCTTTCCTGGGAATTTACCCCACACAGTGATTGTGAATGCACACAGACAGCTACATGCCATTTGTTACAGGGGGAACCTGGAAACTCTGAGTGTCTGAGAGAGGAGAATTCTTTAAATAAATTACAGTACACCAACACGAGCGAGCGTACTATGCAGCTGTTTAAAACTGATGATTTACCACGGGAATTTCAGATAAACAGTCTCCCACGCACTCTGATTGATTGGCAGTCCCTTCGTGGAGCACTGTCTCAAGAAGGACTTGGAAGCCAGGGCCAGGCTCAGCACGGGGAGGGTGGTACAGTCAGTGAGGGCTTCTTGGGAGAAGGAGAGCGACCCGTAGCACTTTGTCAGGAATGGGTTCTTCCTGTTGTAAAGAATGTTTAGCTGGTATTAACAGCAGCAGTGAAATTGAGCATAGACCACAGAGATTTGCTTTGTGGGTGAAAGGCTAAGAATTGAGAAAAATGACCAAACATACTGGAATATCATCAGTGGTTATTTCTGGCTCAGAGGATTATGGATGACTTTTGTATACTTTTAAATAGCTTGCCTTTCTTTTCTCAGTTCTCTGTGAAAAGTAATATTTTATAATTATAAAATATATATGTAAGTGTTTAAAAATAATGGCAGGAAAAACAATGGCAAGGGGTATTAAATATGAGTATTTTAATAAAATATACTCTCTAGATTTTGTTCTTTATGGATTCTTGATTCCAATGTCTGCTTAGCCTTCAGCATCTAGAAGATGAGAATCCTTTGTGGCTTCCACAGGCTCTGCTTATGTCCTCCCTCCCTCCCTCCCTCCCTCCCTCCCTCCCTCCCTCCCTCCCTCCCTCCCTCTCTCCCTCCCTTTCTCCCTCCCTCCCTTTCTTTCCTTCCTTCTTTCTCCCTCTCCCCCCTTTTTTGGTGGCCTCCACTTAGTGAGATGGGCATCTGTGGATATAAGAGACAACAGCTGGAGTTCCTGTCTGTTCAAAGCATACATTCCAGAAGAGAACCTGGACTCAGAGTAATGGTAGTGGCCCAGCAGAGAAGCAGCAAGCTTCCTAGGAGTTGGACTCTGCGCTGTGTCCTGTGTGTTTTGACTCTTACTTGACAGCACCCTGTAGGATAGGTACCATTATTATCCCCCTTACAGCTGAAGAAAGCAACACATAGAGACACAGAGAAAGTGGCTGAGCCAGGTTCAAGCCCAGCCGTTGTGTCCTCTCAGTCACTTTGGGTCGGGTATTGCTCAGTTGCTGCACTTGCATTAGCTCATCTGCTTCTGAGAGCAGACGTCCAGGCACTCCTTAGTCATCAGGCACTGTGGAGGGCGTGCAGAGGGAATGCAAAGTAGCCCCGTTCCCTGTGTGTGGACAGAGGTTTGTGAGGAGGTTCAGGGTAGACATGTGAGTGACAGAGGGCAGTGACTGCAGAATGTCAGAGACCAGAGCCGCCTGACCTGTGGCCTGTCTCATCTCACCAGACGTGGCGTGAAGGAAGAGGGTGGCTGTTGGGGAAGCTGCGGTGTCTCGTTCTCTTCCTTTGTGTGGGTGAGGAGAATAATTGCCTCTTGATCCGAAGGGGAGTAAGAACCCTCTCTGGATTAGGCCATAGTCGGTCCAGGGCCTCCGAGTGAATCGCACCCAAGGGGTAAGGTAGCTAATCCATCGGACTGGAGGGCAGATCATTTATTGCTGCAGAATGCTTCGAGGGCCTTAAGGCAGCTGGGGCTGTAGGAGTAAAGGGACCCCTGTAATGAGATCTGAATCCAAGATTGATTTTTGTAATGAGGAAATCGATTTCCCGAGGAAATTGTGTGACAGTGTGATGTCTGGATGAGTGTACTTCTTGGTTGGTCTGTTGTAGACGTTTTGACAGATTGTGTCAGTCTAGATGTGTTTCTGTTTGCTCTGGCATGCAAGAGTCCCCCTTGCCTTTCAGTGACCCTGTCCTGTTCTCCCTCCTAGGTTCATGGAATCCGAGCTGGACCTCAATGACATCATTCAGGAGATGCACGTGGTGGCCACCATGCCGGACCTGTACCACCTTCTCGTGGAGCTGAGTGCTGTGCAGTCACTGCTCGGCTTGCTGGGACATGATAACACAGATATCCTTCAGATCTGGGCGGGCGGGCGGGCGGGCGGGCAGAAGGCAGGCGGACACGGCAAGAGCTGTTTCCTCTCCACCTGCCTGTCTGCTGACGGGTGCTGTCACGTCTGCTCGTCTGTCTCCATTCCGATTCTCTCCCATCCTGAAATACACACTGCTCTTTATTCATCTCAAAATCTGAACTTTATCTCTTAACGTGCCTTGAGCAGGTCCCTAATTGTCCTGGTCTCTGTTAGTACTAGAACATACCATTCATACACCAACAGCACTAATTTCCCAGATCAGAATTTGGAAGCTCCTTATTGAGGCAAGACCAGACAGATTTGAATGTGTTGATGTAGACATCATTCTACTAACAGATGGCTCTGTGGATTGAGGCTGGAGGAGGCAGTGAACCATGGCAGAATGCTTGTCAGGATGTCCAGAGGATAGGGAAGCCTGTCTGTTTTGTCCACTACTATTTTCTAGTTCCTTAAAAAAAGACTGGGTATCGATGCCCAGTAAATAGTATTTCCTATTTGTTGAATGAGCAGTAGACCTAAACAGACAAGGTGAGCCTTGATTCCTGGCCTCATTTTCTGTAAAATTGGGTATTTTCACCTGCAGTGCTAGAGTTGACAACCTTGTCCCTTTGTGTTATTGAGGAAGTCAGAGACCCTAACTTGTCACACACAGCTCCTGGCGCCCAGTAGGCACTTGATAGTGTTCTGTGTCACGAAATCTGTGTCCTGACTTCCAAAGCATGTCATGCGTGGTCTCTGCTGGCATGTGCAGTCACTGCAGTGTAGGTGTACATGTGCTGTGCGTGGGGTTGTGTTCGTTACACACATTCTAGCTCCGTTTGAATCCAGATTTCCAAAGGTAAGAGACAATGGAGTGAGTCTGCCTGAGTGCTGTTCACAGGAAATCTGCCCCTGCACCGTGTTATTTTCATCTTCCTGGTAATCTCTCTCCTGAGAGCATGTCTGACTAGGCTCTTTCCTGACTGATAATTCTCACAGAAATAAATCAGTGAATAATTTTAATGTGGCTTCTTGAAGGGCAATCTTAAGCCATTTCTGATGCTATGTAGACTGTTATTGTTAAGAATGGCTCAGCCCGTCCCAGGATTGATGACTGCCAGGGTTTGCTATGGGGTTCTGTGTCAGCTGGTTTCTGAGTTTCCCACAAGTTCGTTCAGAGGCACATCTGAGTGCCTGTTAGGTGTTGAGCCCTCAGCACCGTGTGCCATGCAGGTGCTTAGGTAGCATTAGCCCATAAGCATGCCACGGGCATTGTCTTAGGCAACTTGGGCTGCGGTTACAAAGTACCATAGACCAAGTGGCTCACAAATGACTAAAAAAATGGTTTCCTGTAGTTCTGGTGTTGGGCAGTCCAACAAGGCTCTGGCAGTTTTGGTGTCTGTTAATTTGGGTTCCTGGTTCCAGGTAGCCATTTCTTGCTATGTCCTCTTGTGGTAAGAAGGTGAAAAGCTTGCCGAGTCTCTTTATGAGGACACTGATCTTCCCTAGGAGGCCTCTGGCCTCTTCACTTCTCAAAGTCCCTGCCTCCAAGTGTCATCACACTGGAAATTAGGTTTCAACATAGAACTTTGCGGGGCAGGGATATAAACATTTGTTTTGTCTGTAACAGGTTACCTGATCCAAGACTGGCCTACTCAAGGGGAGACTCAGTGACTGACATTCTAGCTGTAATTTCACCTTGTGGTTTACATACTGAAGAATAAATTTCAGAGTCCCACCAGACTTGGTCTCCTGCTCTGTCTGATTCATTGCCATTTGTTACTGTTTTCACTTGTATGTGTGGTGGGGCAGGGCACGGGCATGTGTGGAGGTCAGAAGGAACCTTCCACCGATAGTTTGAGAAAGGGTCCCTCATTAGCCTAACTTCACCGTACAGACCAGGCTAGGTAGCCTGCACGCTTTCAGGGCTCTGCCTCCCTTCACTTTCCGTCTTGACATTGTTAGGATTACAGGTGTACCCCACTGCACCCAGATTTTTAGTGTGGTTTCTGGAGATTGAACTCTGGTGTTGATGCTCGCAAGGCAGCTGACGAGCCAGCTGTTGGGCAGCTGTCTGGTGGTCGAGGCTGCACTGCCTGTCCCGGGCCCCTGCACTCCCTGTAGCATGCCTGCCTGCCGTCTCCGCAGTGGGATTCACTGTGCCCGTGACGGAGTTGCTTAGTCACCTGTCACTCTGCGTGTGAAGGCAGAGTTGCCTGTTTGGTTCCTGGGACCGGAGGCCCTCCTCCTCTCTTCTCTTCCTGCTAATTCAAACACTAGCAGCAGCACTGCAAGCCGCTGACGTTTCTGACTCACTGGCCCGTCCTGCTGGGGAGAAGACTGACATGAGCTGCGCTGCTCGACATCCACGTTCTTGGGAAAGGCAAGGGCACAGATGTTCCTGTTGGTGCGTTCTGGTCTTTAAAAGGGAAAAACCATATCTCCCTGTAATGTCTTTGACAGACTGCCATTTCCCTCCTGTTTCCCCAGAGCCAAGCCATTCCCACCCCTTCCTGCCAGCCCTCATCCAACTGCCCTAATGATATTTTTTAAAATCTGATTTTTAATTATGCCCTACATCACATTTAAAGTGCATTTGAAATATTTTTAATTACCTTAATTTTAATTAGATGCGGCAATTAGGGTAAATGTCATCCTCTTCAAAGTACGAGTTTTCTTGAAAGTGATTTTGGGAAAGGGGAGCCCTCCCAACTTGCAGCTAACATACCAGCTGCATCAGAGGGTGATCTCCCCCAATGCCACACCCAATTCTGGTCTTATCTGATCTGTGATCTATAATGGAAATTCTTCAGGAAACGGTTGTTAACAATTTACTGTTGTACAGCTGTAACTGCCCGCAACACCTTACCATGAATAAACAATTTCATGGCTGTCATGACTTCAATTTTTAATCTTTTTTTTAACTCTTCATCTATCACCCAGGACCATACATGGCTGGTTGTGTTCCCAGCAAGCACAGGTCATCTTTGCTTTGTCCTTCTCAGAGGAAACATAAGTGATGGGGATTTTAATTGGATCTGAGTCTGGTTTGGTGTAACCTTAAGAGGCAGCGGATGGGAGGCAACAGCTTGTGCCTCGTCCTTCAGTCCTTTCAAGCGTGAGAAGCCGCTGCGGAGTTGATCCCGGCTTTCTGCACCACTGCCGCTGGTGAGGACTTGTCAGCTGTCTGCGCTGTCCCCCAGAGGCTGGAGCCTGCCTCGGAGGGGGGCTGGCTGCAGTGTGCGACTCTGGTCTGTGAGGAGAGAGGGCAGGGACCCACCTTATAGGGCAAGCAGGGTTCCTTTAAATGTGTTTAGAGGAAGCATGAAGTGGAACCAAACAGCTGCTGCCCTCAAAATACTGCGTTTTAAAATAATGTCTTGTAACATAAATTATTTGAACATGTTCAGAGTGCTGACACCCCCCCTCCCCCGTCCCCGAATCTCATTTGGAGAGTTTCTACAGAAAATAAAGCAAAGCTGTGAAAGATAGTCTTCACTGCCATTGCCAAACAACAGTTGGGTTATGGCCTAGTGTAAGCCAGGTTTAAGAGAAATAAAACAAGGAAAAAGTAGAATAGTAAAATCATAGATGGTAGCTGGTCATCCCTCTTGCTACAATTAAAAAAAAAAAATCACTGTAGCATCAGCTTTGTAAGCCCCCTGTTAGCGTGCCATTTGCCATGTTCTCCATCGAGTGGCCAGTCAGTGTGGCCTCGCCGAAATAGATTTGGCTCCTCCCGGTTCTGCGATGTGTGATAAGCATGTTGTATTCACTAGGAAGCAAGAGACGGTGTGGCAGAGCACCCAGATTAGTGCCTGGTGACGGTGGGGAGGTGCCCTTGGTGCCATAAGCTCAGAAAATGCCCTCGGAAGTCTGGAGGGAGCATGATCCCTGGCTTGGGGCTGGTCGGGAGCTGGGCCTTACAGACTCGGATGGGATGAGGGCGTTTCCGGGATGTTTCAGTGGTTCCTCTCTGGACAGTGGAAGCGGCTGTTCTTCCCATGCTGCAGGCCTGTGGTCACCACAGTCATGTCGGGAGAGCAGGGCCATAGATTTCTTTATTTAGAAAGAAGGAAAGGAGGTAACTGCCTGCTGCTCTGCAGTGAAGTGCCCTGTCCTTTAATAAAAAGGCTCAGGCCATCTAAACTGAATTCATTTCTTCTGCCACCTCCCCTGCTCCTGTGATTCAGGAAAAGAGAAATCTCATTGTGACGGTGACTGGACGTGCAGGAAGGGAAAAACTTGTTAGTGGTCCCTGGCCACAATGGGGCAGCTCCTTTTTGTGTGGCCAGCTTTAGGGAAGGACACCTAACGTTGGTTTCTAAATTAGTATTTGCTCAGACTTTAGCAAGCCAGAGAACTTGTGGGCTTGTCCTTGCTGTTTATGAAGAGTTACTGTGGGAATTTGGAAAAGGAGCAGACATGTTTTTCTTAGACCAACAGGGATCAATTGAACTCGAGCAGTTCGGTCTGGGAATGCTAAAGTGGAACCAACTGACTGAGACACCATATTATCCCAGAGGGTGTGCACTGTAGTCTAGGGTGCCTTGTGTGATAGACCCAGCATTAATGAGCAAGAATGGGGCTGGGAAGGTTTGAGCTGCCCAGGGGCTTTTTTCTAATTGGACTGGGAGGGAGCTGGTTCCTGCTCCGCTGCTCTCCGGCAAGCCTTGTCTAACAAGACGCACGCGCGTCCTGAGCGGCTGTTCTCCTAGGAGCCCGTCTCATTCTGATGTCCCAGACTCGGAGTTACAACAGGAAGAACTGACTTTATTTCCTGCATCTGTCATCTCACTTCCTAGACAGTGCTTACTGATAAGTCACTCTTGTTTCTGGAGGCAGTTAGTATGTTCTGAAGAACATGTTTAGATGAGGTTTAAAAATAAAGAGCTAGAATGGCCATTGAGGGAACTAGAGCCCTCTTAATTAAACTTTTGATCTTGTTGCTGGCTGTGAGGAAGCCTGTGTCTTCAGAAGGTTGTTAGGGTCATTGTGGCCTGCTTTGGATACTGTAGCAGGAATCCTAATTGTGGTGTGCTGGTGCCTACTGGCATTAGTAGGCATTCAGTGTTAACTGCGTATGCTTTCTCTGTATAGTTTGATTTAGGGTCAATATAAATTTAAGAATCCAGATCCAGTCTGGGGGACCTTGTGCTGCTATTTTCAAAGGGGAGAACCATGTTGTCTGGGTTTGAAATCCATCTGCATTAATCTAGCAATATCTAATCACTACCCGACCCACAAAGAAAACAAACATTTTTATTAAAGAAAACCGCATTTGCTGCATTAAATCACTTATATCCTCTGAATTTATACTGGTTTGTCTTTTTTAAATGACTTTTAAAAAGCCATCTGTTCAATGCATCTCATTCTTCTTCCTCTTTTTTAATAACTTTGTTCCTCGTGGACACATCTCTATGGATATTAATAAGATTAACAGTTTCTGTACCAATACTAAGGAGGATCAGGCCCCAAACCAAATATTTAGAGCCAAAACACACAATAGGAGTAAACACCACTCTTGTCTAAAAGCCTCTGTATTAGGAGCTATTCATGCCCAGCTGGTCTTTTCCATTTTGCTTTATACAAACATATTGCCCTGGAAGTGGGCAGATACCGGGGGGAGCAAATGGGCTGGTCTTTTTACTCAACATGACTAAATAGGCTATGAAGACAAAAGAAAGCAGGCAAACTGTTTTAGTCATCCTCAAAGAAACTCTCCATTTTCCTGTTATACTTAGATGGGAGAACTCTTACCTTGTGCTATTGGTGAAGTTATTAAGGCCACTCCACATAGTTAAAAGGGAGGTTTATTTTGTGGGGTAACTTACAAGTGAAGGGATAGTTTACAGGGTCTGGGAAAGGTGTAGCACAGTCTGGCGGTGTTCTCTGGAGAACTCTGCTCGGTCTACCTCCAGTGTCCAGGGTCCAGAAACCAAGAGATCTGGCGCATCCGGATCTCGGGTCTTCAGGGTCCTCTCTTGGCTCCGCCTTGTAGGTGTGACAGTTACTGAAGCCTTAATGGGGGTTGGAACTTCCAGATCAAAGCTGGAATGGCTACCCACTATATCTCCCCCTTTTGTCTAAATAAGAAGGTTCTAACCTAATACAAGACTATATACAAAGGAATGGTTATCAAATATTGTCCAGGAGTAATGAGGGATAATGACCTAGATAAGATGGAACTACAACCAATGCGAATAATATCAAGCAAGAAACACATACTAAAATCCAGAGAAGTCTAGAGCATAGGTAAATGGCATGTTACAAAGATCATACCAAAAGGTGTCCTATCCTAAAGAACCTGGATCTAATACTTAATATGTTCTATCTAAGATAATATATATACTAAGTTGTAACTATAACTGCTAGTCTTCAGTTCCATCAAAGACCTGAGAAGGAATATAATGGTACCTGAGAAATGGAAGATGGATGCAAGCAACTTTCGGGAATCTTGCAATAGTAGACAGACACAGCTGGCAGCCTGGACAGTCACCTAATGTTTCTCAGCATTGTTGGTGCATTCAAATTGGCTACAGGCCTAGAGTATCTGACAGACCATTTTCAGAAGCAGGAATTCTGAAAGACCATCTTACCCTGTCCTTGGCAGAGTTCAGAAGTCACTTTTCTTTGTGTCCCACTTGTCCAGAAGGACAGCATTCGTATTGTCAGCAGTTGAGGCAAGGGCAGTTCTTTGCCCAATAGGCCATTTTGTACCAAGAAGACAAACTTCCAAATGGAAATGTCTTAGAAGCCCAACGTTCTCTCGGGATCAGATTGGTGCGGCCAGGAGCAATTGTGTCTCACGTCAACAGAATTCTAAGTTATTTAAATGCCATATTCTCTAGGTCTATGAAGTGTTGGAAGATTACCTGTCCATCTGACCTATGTATCTGTAAATCTGGATAACCTAACTAACATAACTATAGAGATGACAGGCATAGGTGACTATAAATCTATAAGTCTTATCTACTGAAATAACCTAAGGACTAAGGCTTCATGTAAACAAGGTAAACAGTCTATAAGCAAATGTACGGTAAAGGACGATGACTTCAAAATTGTGACAATACACAAGATATTTATAACAGAGGTAGGAATGTATAGTGTAATGTGCAGTATGACAATAATCTTAAATATATATCAATATATATACAGAATATCCTAAACAGAAGTAGAATATACATACAGTATGAAAGATATAAATTTACATTTGTATCAATATACAAATATTTCAAATAAGAGTAGAAATATATGTACATTATAACAAATATAGTTGTGTATTTATATCAATATACAAATTATCTTAAACAGGAATATAAAAATAGTTTACATTTGTATCAACATATAAGAATCCATAACAGTGCAAATTACAGTGAAAATTATCTAAGGCTGCTATTTTACTAAATTTGTTTACTAGTATATATAATATTCTACCATAATATCTTATACCTATCCATTCCATTTCTTCCCCCACCCCCTTTTTGAGACAGTTTTTCTTTTCTTAAGGAGAATACTGAGTTTAATTTTTTCTTACACCCCAAACCTATAACCATCATCCATAACCCTGAGAAATATGAAACCTTAGTGAGAAGGGGCGTTGTTTTCTTAGAATTGCTTCCTGCTGTTTAGGGGGTGGTGATGGTATCTCTTTTGGGTACTGTGAGAAAGCTCAGATAGTTAAATCTCAGTTACACTAACTGTAGATTCCGCAGCAAGTCTCAGAGTAATGGGTAAGATTGTCTGAAATTCTGGCAAGAAGTGTAGTATGATGATTACCATGGCATCATTCTGGATTGGGTAGAGTTGATGTTATTGGGGCCCCATCTTCTTTCTGGAGACTTCAGAGATTAGTATTGGAAAAACTTATTTTTTATGAAAATGGAAAGTTTGTATTTAAAGATGACATGACATGTAAGAAAGGATTCCGAGAAATCAAGAGTAAGCATGGAGAGAATTAGAATCTTGAAGACAATGGTCCCTTTTTATTGGTTTGTGCAGTTGAGATTGTAACTGCAGTGGAGAAGCCTATCATCCATGTCCAGTGTGTGCTGTGGTAGAACACTGTACCCAGTGTGTGCTGCGGTAGAGCACTGTACCCAGTGTGTGCTGTGGTGGAACACTGTACCCAGTGTGTGCTGTGTTAGAACACTGTACCCAGTGTGTGCTGTGGTGGAGCACTGTACCCAGTGTGTGCTCTGGTGGACACTGTATCCAGTGTGTGCTGTGGTAGAACACTGTACCCAGTGTGTGCTGTGTTAGAACACTGTACCCAGTGTGTGCTGTGGTAGAGCACTGTACCCAGTGTGTGCTGTGGTGGACACTGTATCCAGTGTGTGCTGTGGTGGAGCACTGTACCCAGTGTGTGCTGTGATAGAACACTGTACCCAGTGTGTGCTGTGGTGGAGCACTGTACCCAGTGTGTGCTGTGGTGGAGCACTGTACCCAGTGTGTGCTGTGGTGGAACACTGTACCCAGTGTGTACTGTGGTGGAGTACTGTACCCAGTGTGTGCTGTGGTAGAACACTGTATCCAGTGTGTGCTGTGGTGGAACACTGTACCCAGTGTGTGCTGTGGTGGAACACTGTACCCAGTGTGTACTGTGGTGGAGTACTGTACCCAGTGTGTGCTGTGGTGGAACACTGTACCCAGTGTGTGCTGTGGTGGAACACTGTACCCAGTGTGTGCTGTGTTAGAACACTGTACCCAGTGTGTGCTGCGGTGGACACTGTACCCAGTGTGTACTGTGGTGGAGTACTGTACCCAGTGTGTGCTGTGGTGGAACACTGTACCCAGTGTGTGCTGTGGTAGAACACTGTACCCAGTGTGTGCCTGTGGTAGAACACTGTACCCAGTGTGTGCTGTGGTAGAGCACTGTACCCAGTGTGTGCTGTGGTGGAGCACTGTACCCAGTGTGTGCTGCGGTAGAACACTGTACCCAGTGTGTGCTGTGGTGGAACACTGTACCCAGTGTGTGCTGTGGTGGACACTGTACCCAGTGTGTGCTGTGGTGGAACACTGTATCCAGTGTGTGCTGTGGTGGAACACTGTACCCAGTGTGTGCTGTGTTAGAACACTGTACCCAGTGTGTGCTGTGGTGGAACACTGTATCCAGTGTGTGCTGTGGTGGAACACTGTACCCAGTGTGTGCTGTGTTAGAACACTGTACCCAGTGTGTGCTGTGGTAGAGCACTGTACCCAGTGTGTGCTGTGTTAGAACACTGTACCCAGTGTGTGCTGTGGTGGAGCACTGTATCCAGTGTGTGCTGTGGTAGAGCACTGTACCCAGTGTGTGCTGTGGTGGACACTGTACCCAGTGTGTGCTGTGGTAGAACACTGTACCCAGTGTGTGCTGTGGTGGAGCACTGTATCCAGTGTGTGCTGTGGTAGAGCACTGTACCCAGTGTGTGCTGTGGTGGACACTGTACCCAGTGTGTGCTGTGGTAGAGCACTGTACCCAGTGTGTGCTGTGGTGGAAACTGTACCCAGTGTGTGCTGTGTTAGAACACTGTACCCAGTGTGTGCTGTGGTAGAGCACTGTATCCAGTGTGTGCTGTGGTAGAGCACTGTACCCAGTGTGTGCTGTGGTGGACACTGTACCCAGTGTGTGCTGTGGTAGAGCACTGTACCCAGTGTGTGCTGTGGTAGAACACTGTACCCAGTGTGTGCTGTGGTAGAACACTGTACCCAGTGTGTGCTGTGGTAGAACACTGTACCCAGTGTGTGCTGTGGTAGAACACTGTACCCAGTGTGTGCTGTGGTAGAACACTGTACCCAGTGTGTGCTGTGGTGGAGTACTGTACCCAGTGTGTGCTGCGGTGGAGCACTGTACCCAGTGTGTGCTGCGGTAGAACACTGTACCCAGTGTGTGCTGTGGTGGAACACTGTACCCAGTGTGTGCTGTGGTGGACACTGTACCCAGTGTGTGCTGTGGTGGAACACTGTATCCAGTGTGTGCTGTGGTGGAACACTGTACCCAGTGTGTGCTGTGTTAGAACACTGTACCCAGTGTGTGCTGTGGTGGAACACTGTATCCAGTGTGTGCTGTGGTGGAACACTGTACCCAGTGTGTGCTGTGTTAGAACACTGTACCCAGTGTGTGCTGTGGTGGAGCACTGTATCCAGTGTGTGCTGTGGTAGAGCACTGTACCCAGTGTGTGCTGTGGTGGACACTGTACCCAGTGTGTGCTGTGGTAGAACACTGTACCCAGTGTGTGCTGTGTTAGAACACTGTACCCAGTGTGTGCTGTGGTAGAGCACTGTACCCAGTGTGTGCTGTGGTGGACACTGTACCCAGTGTGTGCTGTGGTAGAGCACTGTACCCAGTGTGTGCTGTGGTGGAAACTGTACCCAGTGTGTGCTGTGTTAGAACACTGTACCCAGTGTGTGCTGTGGTGGAGCACTGTATCCAGTGTGTGCTGTGGTAGAGCACTGTACCCAGTGTGTGCTGTGGTGGACACTGTACCCAGTGTGTGCTGTGGTAGAGCACTGTACCCAGTGTGTGCTGTGGTAGAACACTGTACCCAGTGTGTGCTGTGGTAGAACACTGTACCCAGTGTGTGCTGTGGTAGAACACTGTACCCAGTGTGTGCTGTGGTAGAACACTGTACCCAGTGTGTGCTGTGGTAGAACACTGTACCCAGTGTGTGCTGTGGTGGACACTGTACCCAGTGTGTGCTGTGGTAGAACACTGTACCCAGTGTGTGCTGTGTTAGAACACTGTACCCAGTGTGTGCTGTGGTGGACACTGTATCCAGTGTGTGCTGTGGTAGAGCACTGTATCCAGTGTGTGCTGTGGTGGAACACTGTACCCAGTGTGTGCTGTGGTAGAACACTGTACCCAGTGTGTGCTGTGGTAGAACACTGTACCCAGTGTGTGCTGTGGTGGAACACTGTACCCAGTGTGTGCTGTGGTGGAGCACTGTACCCAGTGTGTACTGTGGTGGAGTACTGTACCCAGTGTGTGCTGTGGTAGAACACTGTACCCAGTGTGTGCTGTGGTAGAATACTGTACCCAGTGTGTGCTGTGGTAGAACACTGTACCCAGTGTGTGCTGTGGTAGAACACTGTACCCAGTGTGTGCTGTGGTAGAACACTGTACCAAGTGTGTGCTGTGGTAGAATACTGTACCCAGTGTGTGCTGTGGTAGAACACTGTACCCAGTGTGTTCCTGCGGTAGAACACTGTACCAAGTGTGTGCTGTGGTAGAACACTGTACCCAGTGTGTTCCTGCGGTAGAGTGCTCCTTGTCTGTCCATCTTGAGTTCTGCTCTTTATTCCTATTTCTGGTCTCCAAATGACCTTCCCTCTTGTGGTCATATACTTTCCCTAGGAGTTAATGGTCACAATATGGTGTCTTTACTGGCCTTCTGAAATGCAATTTTGGGAAAGTTGAAGATTTATATAAAGTCAGTTAGTGGTAGGTGGGATAAGATGTTTGTTAGACCTGGTGAATAACTTATTCTCAAATAAAGCAGAAAAGCAAGCCAGGAAAAGAATCTACTAGAACATTATATGAAATGACTTTTCTTGGTAAAATGTTAAAAAGTCATTGGATTCTGATTTAAAATTATCTCTGTTACAGATTTTTCCGCTAAGGTCCTAGGTTTTATGTAATACATTGGCACATAGTGTAAGACTAAGCAAAGATTACTAAGATCTGACCCCAAAGCCCTTAGAAGCGAAACAGAAGGTAGTCTTCCAACCCAGTGTGACCCAGAAAGCAGACCATACTGTTAGTTTTAGTTTTAGACTGTGGAGGCTGTCAGAAGAATGAAGTCCACAGTGATGGCTCTAGGTTCTAGAGCGACACTTGTCTGTCCACCTGTGTTTAGTACTTTCTTATTTCCTGAATTTTAACTTATATGACTTTTGGTAGATTTCGCCTCTTTTGTTTCATATAGCTACCCAAGGACATTAGCTGGGCAGAGACGATCACCCACATTTTACAGATAAGGAAGCCAAGCCATAAAGAAATAGAAGGACTTGTGCAAGGTTATATGGCTGATGTTAATTATCAGACCATCCAATTCATAAATGCAAAGAAGACTATGTAATGACCATGACCTCAAGCTTTTGCTGACTCATCTGTCACCCGCCAGATACATTAATGCTTCTTGACTTGCAGTAGGGTTGTGTTTCAATAAACCCATCACTAAGTTGAAATATATTAAGACAAAAATGTCTGTAGTACTCCTAGGTTATCACATGTAGCCAAGCAAGAGAATATGTGTGGTGTATGGGGCATTCACTCATGATCAGATGGTTGACTGGGAGCTACAGCTTATGGTTGCTGCCCAGCATCAGGCAGAATATTGTACTGCCTGGTAATAGTGTGGAGAAGATAAAAATTTTAAGTCTCAGTGTAGTTTCCAGAGTGCATATCCGTTCACACCTCAGTAGAGTCAACAAATCGAAAGTTAAACCATTGTAAGTTGGTGACCACCTATATTCTACCTTGTTTTGAGTCTGTTTTATGAATAATTATACATAATAGTTATAAGTAATTATTCATGCTGCTGTTCAAAGGGTGGGATGATGAAACTTACTGCACACCTGATTCAGATCCTAATCCTGTAGACAGGTGACTGGTAGATGAGTGAAGGTGTCAGTGGGTGGGTGGAAAGATCATCTGGTAGATAGATAGAGCAGTCAGTGGATGGAGGAAGGGGTTGGTGGGTGGATAGAAAGCTCTGTAGGAGTTGGAGGAGTGGATAGGGGTGGGAATGGACAGGGGATGGATGGATGAGTTGGTGGATGGATAGAGGGATGGATCAATAAAGGTGAGTGGAGGGAGGGAGAGAAGGATGGGTTGTGGTTGGATAGAGGGATGGGGACTGGGTGCTTGGGTAGATGCTGGCTAGATAGGATATTGTTGTGCATTTTAAGTAAGCATGAGGATGGGCTGTCATACATAAGAGCTTTTCGAGAGATTTTAAATGTTGGAGTTAACATTTTCCCTTGTTTTTCTAAGACTTTTAAAAATTCATGGTAGAAGTAAACACCAGGTCTTTATTTCTTGTGATTACAGTAATACCAGTAAACCAGGATTTGCCTGAGCCCAGTCATGTTTGAACCGTGCATTAATGTGAAAGGCATGGCTTGCTGTTATGACTGGGATCAGGGATTATGACCCTGGATGCTCCCTTAGCGCTTGTGCCTATGGGTGTAATAAGCTCTCTACACTTTATCTTTGTCTGTGAAATGAGGACCAAACTTGATTGTGTAACACTGTTGTGAGAACTCAGTACTTGGTCCCTGGTCCAATGATGATATTTAAAATGCTGGCTTTATGATGACTGTTTGGGCCTTCACTGAAAACAAACTACTGATTCCTGCTCGCAGGATAGCACTGGGGTTTCTAGGCATTACTTTGTTAGCTTTTTAAAAATTTAATTGAAATGACTTGGATATTTGGATTTACTGTATGTCAAGTATGACCCATGGTCTTTTGTGTCAACAGCTTTCTGGTTACTTCATTTATAAAACGTGAAAGATTTTTGTCCAAAGACCTTTAAGCTCATTATACTGTCTGTAGCACTTTTGTGGTTTGGGTAAATATCACCTTTAAGAGTAAAAGAGACATAAAAAGTTTAATTACTTATTCATGACGGTCATCTAGTCAGTAAACCTCCATTTTTTTTTTCTTTCAGCAAAAGATACTCATAGAGTCCCTAGACCATCAGTTAGCAGTCAGCACTTTGCCATTCTTGTGTTTTTCTTGCTGTTGCTAATGAAACTGTCCTGGCTAGACTGGCTTACCCTTGTCTCGGATTCTGCACTCTGTGTCGCAGCTTTGGGGGTGGGTCCTCCCCCTTCAGGCTTGGCTCCCTGCCCCTCCCCACCATCTGTGCATCCTGACCCCAGCTCTCACAGCATGCATTGTACCTCCCCCGCCCAGGCCCAAGCTTGCCTCTTTACTGCATTTTCTTTCTCTTTCTAAAAAAGAAAAAGTCTTTTAATGTATTTATTATATGTATGTGCGTGTGCTGTGGATACCTGTGTGCATGTTCATAGAGGCCACAGGAGGACATTGTGTGTCCTGCTCTATCCCTCTCCCCTTGTTCCTAAGATACAGGGTCTTTTGCTGAAGCTGGAGCTAAGCTGATGGCCAGCAAGCTCCGCGATCCTCCTGTCTCCCTTCCACCCCAATGCCTGACTTTTTATTTGGGTACTGGGATCTGAACTCAGATCCTTACGATTGTGTATCAAGTGCTCTTACCCATTGAGCCACTTGTCCGGCCCACTTACACAGCCTCTTCTTCTAGTTAGAACTTTCTCCCTAGTTCTCTGTTCTTCCTCTTCCACGACTTTGTGAATTCCAGCAGCTATGCTCTTGGTCCTGTGGTTTTGCTTCCTAGCTGCATGGCCCATCTTTGTGGTTGCCTGGTTTCTGACCAGTGTCTTTTTAGCAGTGTCCTAACCTCCCGGTGTCAGGGTGTGTACAGTTCACCGTCTGTGTCCTGCTTTGATGCATGTCACTTACTGTCCAAGGTATGTGATTTAAAATGTCTCTGATTATCATTCACAGATGAGGGGACTGAGGACCAGAACGGTGAATGGATTTGTCTTTACCCCTTTGTGGTACTCTATTAATTGTGGACATTCGGTAAATTCAGGTTATGTGAGCAAGATGAGAGAGACAGAGAATGGTAGTTTTTCTAGGGAAAGAAAGCTTAGTTCTTCTGCCTTTTAGTTTCAAAAATCATTCCTTACTTCCCGCCTTCATGTTTCCTTTTGCTTATACTTCATTCTCTTTCTCCTGTTTTCCCATGTCTAGATTCTACTACACACATTTTTATGAATTTAATTATGTCTTTGGGGAGGGGGCATATGTGTGCAGATGCCTGTGGAGGCCAGAGGAATGCGTTGGATCCCTGGAGCTGGAGTTCGAGGCAGTGTGAGCCACTTGATGTGGGTTCTGGGAACCTCACTGAGTCCTGTCAAGAACAGTGTGCACTGCTAAGCGAGGACTCTCTTTCCAGTCCCACTGCTCACCACCTTTGTGTGGATTGAGGGGCGTGCAGCTGGGAGCCAGTGCTGCCCCCCAGAAGCCCTTTCCTCTCCATTTTCCAGCAGTTTTGTCTTGCCCTGGTCTCTGAAGCCTCCCTGCTAGACAGCTGTGCCAGGCAGGTCCAATCATGCTGCGTCTCAGAAACTGAAGTTAAGAGATGAGGGTAAAGATGCTGGAAATGCATCTTCTCCATATGATCTATTTAAAGCTTGGAAATTTATGAAGATGCAGTAGACGTACAAACTAGGTTGTCAGGGGATCAGCTGCGTTTCACTGAGACCATTTGAAGGGGGAGGGATGATAGTAAAACCTGAGTGTGTTAAAAATATGCAGTGATCGGGCTGGAGAGATGGCTCAGCGGTTAAGAGCACTGGCTGCTCTTCCAAAGGTCCTGAGTTCAATTCCCAGCACCTACATGGCTCACAACCATCTGTAATGAGATCTGGCCTGCAGGCATACATACAGGAAGAACACTGTATGCATAAAGAATAAATAAATCTTAAAAAAAAAATATGCAGTGATAGCCGGCAGTGGTGGCACATGGCTTTAATCCTAGCACTCAGGAGGCAGAGGCAGATGGATCTCTGAGTTCAAGGCCAGCCTGGTCTACAGAGTGAGTTCTAGGATAGCCAGGGCAACACAGAAAAACCCTGTCTAGAAACAAACAAACAAAAAGACATGCTGTGATGAAGTGGCTGGTGAACCAAAGGGAGCCAAAAAAAAAAAAAAAAAAAAAATCTGCACAAGATGACAGTAGCGCTTCAATGTGCCTGGGATGTCCTTAACAGTCGTCACATGTGTCCATAGCCGTGGTTGATCTGCTTCAGGAGCTGACAGACATAGACACCCTCCACGAGAGTGAAGAAGGGGCAGAAGTCCTCATCGACGCTCTGGTAAGTGGCTCATACCTCTGGGGTTTTTGGGATTGTGAAGGTGTTGGCCTTATCCTTGCCACTGTGCATAAGTGGTATCTGTAGAATTCTGGGTTGAGGCTGGATGGAGCTAGTAGAAATGCAGCTGATGGGGTGCTTTCTCCTGTGGGACCGAGGAGAGAGCCTGGAGAAGCTCGGCGTCTCTTAACGAAGTGCTTTAGGCAGACTTTTCTCGTTCCCTTAGCCCTGCTTAGCCCTCACCACATCCTCTTGGGATCTGAGGCACAGGAGAGGTAGAGCAGCATCTCTGTGGTCAGAGCTGGAATCGTAGCCTCTGCTTTCTGATTGTGTCCTGCCCTCTCTCGCTGTGTTGCTGCTAATCTTTTGACAAAGAGATCTCACAGATGTTTGCTTTCTGTCTTGAGCTTTATAATTGCAGCAAAGATGCCTAGTGTTCCTTATTTTACACAGTTATCAGGGAGACTGGAGAATGTTAAAAGCACAAGAGCAAACCTGAGATCTCCTGTAGATAGGAACCACATCCATGCCCATGTCTAGTTCAGTGTGTTTGTTTGTGATAAGGGTCTCACTATGTGGCCCTGGCTAGCCTGGAACTTGATATGTAGACTAGGCTGGCCTCAAACTCTCAGAGATGTGAGCTCACAGATCCCTGTCTGTCTTTGCTTCCTCTGTGTTTGAATTAAAGGCTTGCATCACCATGTGTGTGAGGACAAGGCAAAGCCTCAGACTCCACTCACTTCCTCAGCCATTATCCAAGCAGTGCCAGGGCAAGCCCATCCACCAGGTCCCAGCTTGACATAGGAGGAAGCCCAGAGACATATGGACTCCTCCTGCTGGGCCTCTCAGCCAGGACAGTGTCCACTGAAACAAAAGCCTGTATGTTCTGATCCTTACCCGTGATCAGGGAGGGCTCCAGGCTGAAAAGGCACCATAGCTAGCCAGTGGTGGAAGTGGATCTGGTCTAGCCTCTTATCCTGATGGGAGCTCCATCCACTCACTCCTTGGGACCCTGGTCCTCCCCTTTCTTCTTCTTTTCTCTCCTGCCTCTTCTCTCTCATGAGAATGGTGGCAAGTGCTACTTTCTTATTTCCTAGAAACCACTGCAGCTACTCATGGTAGGTGTATACAGTGCTGTTAAGGGGTCTTCTAGCCCCACCCACAGCCTGTGGACTCATGGTAGCTGGACTGGGAACCCTGGTGCTTAGGAGAGCCTTCTGCAGCATAGCCTACCCCTTCCCTTAGTATTCTCAACACCAGATCTTCCCCACATCAAGCACACTGCTGATGTGGTAAGTGGAGGGGTTGTGAACCCACTGGAGCACTGGAGATGAAGGACTGTCTCGGAACTCGGCTGGAGTCCAGCAGGGCCCTATGCAACTAACATGGACATTTCTATGGCTCTTTTCCTTTCAAGCTCCTTCCTAGAGCGAGCTACCGCTTTGATGGGCTTTGGGACCTTTATTTTTCCTTGGAACCACAGTACAGAAAGGGAAGGATTCTTCTGGGGTGGCCTTTTGTTTTGAGGAGCATCTGTAGGAAGGCTGTGGCACTTCCCTCCCGCACTGTGTCCCCACAGTGTCATTTGTGCAGTCTTACCTTCCAGAGGTTAATTACGGTGGCCCTGTGTGCGCCTTCCTGCCTAGTCCCTGGGCCGGTTTTAATTACCGTCCTTTGCCTGTGTGAATGGAGAGGATGAGAGAGGAGCAGCTAGCCAGGCGGCGGCTGTGAACCTACACCGAAGCAGCAGTTCACACAAAAGCCCCTTTGTGTCTCCGTGCTGCTGAGCCCACCGACAAAGGCTGCGTCTCCAAGATTTGATTGTCTGTCTGGAAGGAGACAGTTCGTCCTCAGGCTTGGGAGCCATTAGGTAGCTGCTGTGCAGGATTTCCTGTTTGTGTAGGGTTTCTTATGATTATATTATTTTAAGATTTTTGACTCTTACAGTTTTATCCTGGTGGAGCTTTTGTGAATCGCAAACACTGAGCATTCTGGAGTCCAATATATTATTTGCTTGTCTGCTACCACTCAGAAGCCGTCAGTAAATATCAGTGAGCAGAGCTGGCGAGTGGGCTTCCATTTATCTCACCCTTGCGCCACATTGAGGAAGAAGTTTGATAAGTATTCTCATATTACAAGGGCTGAGTTGTCTTCATAGTTTTAATTTGGGGCCAGTATTAGAAGCCCGGAATCACTGGAGCAGGGGCTAGAGGGCACGTGGCAGGATTTATTGTGGCATGCAGTTTGCAGTTATTGCCTTGGTCTTTTTCCCAGTTGGAAGTCCCCTGCAATAGAGTAGCACATTTGTGAGCAAAGTGCTGTCCTGGCATTGTTGGGAACCTTCAGGGTTTTAAATTTCAGATCACATTCATTGCTGTTCTGTATACACAAAGGGAGTATTTGTGCTTTGGAACAAATCAATTTAGGAGCCTGGAAGATGGACTTCTCTGGAGATCATAGATGTGAGGTTTATTGCATTGGTGAGAACCCCCTGGCTTCCCCTCCACAGACATGTGTTTCCTGAGTGTAGTGACCAGACAGTGATGGCCTGCAGTGAGTGCCTCGCTGGGCTTTCTGGGACCCTTCACATCATCCCATCAAGCCTCCTCCAGCCTCAGCTCTTCTCTTTGGAGCTTTTCCATCTCATCTCCTCAGCAGAGTTTGGTCCCTGGGAAGTTGCCACATTGGATTATAGTGTCTGTGGACCAGTTCCTTTTCCAAGTTGTGATCCCACTGGGAAACTGGTCAGGGCTGCCGCTCTGCCACTCACTGTGTGCTCTGGGCAAATGGCCTAATCATCCACTATGGTGATATATTGTGTACCCTAATAAAATTTGCCTGAAGATCAGAGAACAGAACAAGCCACTAGATTAAATGTAGATGCCAGATAGTGGTGGCACACACCTTTAATCCTAGCACTTGGGAGGCAGAGATTCGTCTGGATCTCTGAGTTCAAAGCTACCCTGGAATGAGATTGACTCAGTGTAGGAGAGAAACAGAGCCAGGCAGTGGTGGCACACACCTTTAATCCCAGCACTTGAGATCTCATGCCTTTGCTTGGGAAGCACACATGCCTTTAATCCCAGCACTAAGAAGGAAGTGATGGCTGGGCGGAGAAAGGTATATTAGGCATGAGGAAACAGGAACTGAAGACTTTTCAGCTGAGGTAAGTCGTGGCAGTGGCTTGTTCCTTTGTCTCTCTGATCTTCAGGCAAATTTTACTTGGGTACACAGTGTATCACCACATTCCACGTGATGTTTCGACTGCACAGTAGGGGTAACAGTTGTGTCTGTCACAGTGTAGACATGAGGAGTCCGTGAGTTATTTAGAGGCCTTTAGAGCATCCACTTCTTGCTGGCCATTTTCCAGGACTGGTGTAATGTTAGAACATTTGTAAATGTCAGGTGATAGTGATAAGCATCATCTGCCACACAGTGACATGTTTGTGGATGTTTGTTGAACTTAAACATTTTTCAGTTCAAAAAATGTTGCAGAAAGCATTTTGAGTAATTGTTTTTAAATATTTGGATGGTGCAGGTCTAAATAAGACATCCAAAGATGGAGGTTTCATTTAAAAGAAAGAAACCAGTAATGAGGGTGCAGGGCAGGATGTCGAGAAGGCAGTCTGTTCTTCATTCCCTTGATGCTCACTGCACGCTGACTTGCTCTTGACCCTAGAAACTGGATAGTTGTAGCTCTGAGTAAGACTGACAGGGTTGCTGCTTACAGAGGGTGAGACACGAAACAGGGAAATAGGTAAACCACCCACAGTGCATCACGGTCATTCGGGGAGTTCAAATGGAATGGGGTGATGCTGACTTGCTCTTGACCCTAGAAACTGGATAGTTGTAGCTCTGAGTAAGACTGACAGGGTTGCTGCTTACAGAGGGTGAGACACGAAACAGGGAAATAGGTAAACCACCCACAGTGCATCACGGTCATTCGGGGAGTTCAAATGGAATGGGGTGATGTTGAGTACCTGCAGGTCGGATTATATCTGGTTCTCCTGAGCTCTAGGTACAGAAAGAAGCCAGACATTCAAAATGACCAAGAGCAGGGGAGGCCCTGGCGGAGACTAAGGCAAGAATGAGCTTGACACAGGGAGAGGATGAGAGGGGCCACCTGACAGAGTGCACCCAGGTGTGGGGAGGAGTTCTGGGTCCTGTAGGCCTCTGAGACTGCCTGCATGGACAGCCTGTAGACAGGGAATTAGCAAGTGTCTGCCTGGATGTTTATAAGAACGGCACAGGCAGCTGTGGGTAGGGCAGGGGTGGAGGCCCAGATCTCAAGAGTTGACAGTAGACCTGCTTTAGCATTACAACATTCAAAACTTATTTGAGCAAGAGTCCACATGTTTGGGGGCTATTTTTTTAAAAAGCATGACATTTTTGAAACTCACAGTGGATGGAGAACTCCAATCTGGCTCTTGAGTATTGTAGAGTGGGCCTGGTAGAGAAGGAATCCTCTTCAGCCCCTCTCATCCCTCTGGTTCCTTATTTCCTCCTCTTTCTTATATCCTTCCCCTTTGGTCAAGTGGAAGAAGATGTCTGATCATGCCCTCGAACTTTGTCGGAGTGAGACCTGCTGTTGGGGGACCTGCTAACAAGCAGAAATAACCAGAGACTTATCAGAAAATGCCAGGCCTCAGACAGTCCTCATTTCCAAGGCCAGGGCTGCCCTGGCTGGTGCTTTAATCCCCAAGCAGGATTTGTTTTTAGTTTCAGACTTGGTCACAGGTCCAGAAAATTGAATGTAGGCCCCGGGGCTGCAGGAAGTAGGCAGAATGCTAATTTGCACTCCTTACTAGACGACTCCAGAGCCATGCATAATACAAATACTCTTCTAAGGGTTTTCTGAGCTAAATGTATTTTGACTGCTTTCAGCCCTCTTTCAATCAGATAAAATTGCATCTAACCCAGCTAAACATGGAGTTTCACACTTTGCAAGCTTAAAAAGTCTGCCTGTTAGAAGTTAGATTTCCGTAACAAGAAAAAAGACTTTCCCCCAGCCAGACACACATCATCCATATCCATTCGGCTCTAGGAGCTAAGTGCGTTGCTCACTGCCACCATCTCCGCCAGTTTCCAGACAGCAGAGATGGGAAGCCTAACTAAGAGTCCAGGAAAGAGACAAATAATGCAGATAAAGTGGCCAGCGGCGGCGGCGGCCGGCCTGTAGTGCGGGGCCATGACAGGCATTGTGCTACCCAGAAGAGCTGTCGTGTTCGCCACGGTAGGATGGGGCGGGGATTGTGTCCATCAGAGTGGTGCAGGAAAAAACAAGTTGTGACATGGTCTGCCCCCAGATGTTTTCTGTTTCTCTTCCCATGCACCGATTTTTCAGTTTATTAGAGGAAACACTTTAATGTTCTTGTTGGCTATGAGACTTGAGAGCAAGATTGTGTGTCTCTTGACAGAATGGGGAAGGCAGCAGCTCTTTTTGTGCCTGCAGCCCTCCCTCAGTCTGGCACCAGCTCCCCTCTAGTGGGCTCCCTTCCTGTTTCTTCCTCCAAGGCACAGGGGAGAGCTTAGAAAGCTCCACTCACTAGTGATTGGGTGTGCAGACAGGTCAGTCATTGCAGATTTTCACGGTGTCCACACGTTGCCCCTGAGTCTCACCCAGAAGTAACAAAGAGGCCTTACTTGGCACCTGTCCCTCTTGTCATTGCTGCCATCCGTAGACTTTGTTGAACTAGCTCTGTAGAGAGCGGGGACGGGGAGGGGGCGGGGTGGGGGGTGGGGGGCGGGGGACAATGGACGGACAGGGGCAGTGTTTCTTGACAGGGTTTCTCTTTGTAGCCTGGCTGTCCTGGAACTCACTCTGTAGACCAGGCTGGTCTTGAACTCACAGAGATCGACCTGCCTTTGCCTCTTTAGTGCTGGGACTAAAGGTGTGTGCCACCACCGCCCGGCAAGTGCCAGCTTTCTACACAAGGCTCAGAAAGAGTTGGTGACATGCGCTCACTGCTTTTGCCTTCCTCCTTGTTGCCTTTCTGTTCTCACCGAAGGAATAGAGTTGGTCACTTCTGCCACCAGCTTTGTGACTCGGACCAGGCTACCTGACCTCTCTGAGCCTTATTGTGTGCTCTGTGAGAGTTGTGGGTAGATGAAATACTGTCTGTGAGCCCATTGTGGTGCACACAGTGAGTGTGCATACGTTTCTTTTGATGAGGTAAGGTTTCTCAGGCATCTGCTATGTGCAGAGTTGTTCAAGACCTGGAAGTGTGCCAGGGTGCATGAGGTGAGGGACTTGCTGTCAAAGAACTTGGTTTTTTCTTTGCCGGTGGGGTGACTGGTGGGTGATTAGGCAGGGAATGGGTGTAGAGCTAGATGCAAATTTGCCCCTGGACATTTTGAGTCGTTCCTTCAACCAAAAGTAGTACCCCACATTTTCCTGTGGTTGCTACAGAATGCCTCTTTATCTTCATTTCCTACATAAGGCAAGCAAGGCATTGGGAAGGGGGATACTGTATATAGCAGGCATGCAACAGGCATGTCTTCCTGGGTGCCTCATTACAACTATCTTAGCTGAACAGTCACTTTTCAAGGAGAGAAAAGTGGGGCCTTCCTTCCTTCCTGCATGCCCTGGGGTTACCCACAGGCAGTCACCCGGACGGAACCCATGTTATGCAGCTGGTCATATAAGGAAACCTGGCTTTGGCTGTCACTCCTTAGCAGCTGTGTGCTATTGGCTGTGTGATGTAGCTACTGTGGGTTTCCTACTACCTGAAAAGGTGTGAATCAGGTAAGAGGTACAATAGTTTAGGTATTGCATGTAGTCTAGACATAAGACATTTGGTCATGTTACTATTACCTTTTTAAAGAGGGAACTAGAAATTCTTCAGAACTAATGATTTTGTAAAAGCTTAGCATGTAAAGTTAGAATGTTAGAGTTGAGCACAGAATTTTGACGTCAGCCAAGGTTTTAAATGGCACCCCCTCCTCCCCCAGATACCAGTGGTCTAAAAGCATGCTTTGCCCAAATGCCTCATGCACTGTTTACACCATGTGTAGCTACCACTGAGGCAGAGAGAGATTGGGGGAGGTGGAGTGGGAGAATGAACTTGAGAACTTGTGTTCAGCAGCTTTGTAACCTTGAGTTTTCCTTTGCATCCTTCAGCTCTGGTTTGCCCACCGTGAGTTAGGATAACAGTGTTGCCCCTTCCTTGCACAGGGTGCCTGGAAGAGAACACTGCAAACTGCCAGTTCTGCACAAGTTTGTTCATTCAAATCGGAGCTGGGACTGTGGGAACGGAAACATGTGGGGACTGGTTTGGGATGCATCCTTCTCTCCCATTGCTTCTCTGTTCCTGCAGGTGGATGGGCAGGTGGTAGCACTCTTGGTACAGAATCTGGAGCGTCTGGATGAGTCCGTGAGAGAGGAGGCCGATGGCGTCCACAACACCCTAGGTGAGGAGCAGGCGCTTAGCTGGGGTGTGCTGTTCACTTCCCTTTTCTGTAAGCCTCAACAACCAAGTGCTTTTTGTTTTTCCTCCTCTGTGCTCCCAAACTACCCTTCCAGAAGTGAAGACCCATGTGTTCATTTCATCTAAGTACAGCTTTGGTTTAGCATCAGGCAACAAAAGCTGAAATCCATTAAGGGGGTATCCTTCCAAGAGAAAACGTGCTGGCTCCTACACTTTATTCCAAGATTCGGCTCTGTTTTAATTATGTATGTATGTTGGGGAGTATTTGCACATCCTTGTGGTGGCCTGAAGATCCTTCTTTGATTTCCTGTGCTGGAGTTAGAAGAGGTTGTGAGCCATCTGATGTGGGTGCTGGGAACCAAACCCAGATCTTCTGCAAGAGCAATATGAGCTCTTAACCACTGAGCATCTCTCCATCGAAGCCTTTGCCTCCACAAGTTGAGATGAAATCCTTGCAGGGCCCCACTCCTGCCCCAGGAAGCCTAGGTTTCAGATTTGTTAGTGATTTTGTGTTGGCTTCTCTTCTCACCTTTCTTCAGTGGAGCTGCAGTGTCTGTGGACTGTGGCCATTACAGGAAAGGCCTTTGTTCTGAGAAGAACTAGTGTTTCCTTGTCTTTTTCAGCCAGACGGCTTTGTTCAGTGAGTTCAAGTACTGCCCCTGTGTCCTGTTCACTTGAATGGATTCCCCACAGTTCTTTTCCTCCCCCTCAAATCTTTCCAGTTTCCCCCTTTGCAGAGTTGCCGCGCTGGCAGCCTATTTAGCATTGTGCCTTTGAGCAGGCCGCTTCCTCACTGGCCACTGTTGTGCAAAACCAGCTGTGGCATCTCTGCAAGCAGAGCTCCAGAAATGAAGGAGGCCGAGTGGAAGCAGGAATTTCGATGAGATTAGTTTCCCTCCTGGCTCCTCTATGTGTTTACTGCAGATTTCCCTTGTAGTTCTAGACTCTTCAGTGTGGATTATTGTAAAGAAGAGTGAAGATGGGCACCCAGGGAGTAAGAGAGGCGAACGCAACAGCCCGTGGTTGGGGGCTGGCTCTGGTGTAGAGGCAGAATTTGGCATTGCCATCTGTTAGCCTGATGCTGGATTTTGCAACATTGAAAGCTTATCAAAAGTCTTAACTGGCTTAAAAGGGCCTGGGTGATGGGAAAAGCACCGGTTTGAAAGATCTGTCTGCTTTCTGCTTAGGCACCCACCACGGTCCTCATCTTCATCCCTGCCTCCCACCTTGGGTGCCCAGTGTCTGTCAGACATGGTGCTGAGAGCTAGGACAGATCAGGATGAGTTAGGCATGGCTAATGCAAGTCTAGATCAGAGAGGAAAGCGTGCTGGTGACAAAATCTATAATTAGAGCCAGTAAGAAGCATTGTGGGAGCTGAGAGGAAGGACTTCAGGTTGTTGCAAGGGAGCTGACTGGGGCTGAATGAGGAGTTAGGCGCCCTTTGCCAGTGGAGGATGAGTGGAGCTGTCTTGGGCCGGGAGTATCTTTTGCTAAGTTGAGACTGCTTTTGGAAAATGAGAGCAGGACGTGGGCTTGTGGCATTGGGCAGGAAGAGTAAGTCTGTCCAGATTTGGAAGACCCTGTGAACCAAAGCAGAAAGTGTGGCTTTGTTTCCGGTGGGCAGCAGGGGTCCGTGTAACGTCTAAGCAGAACAAGATACAGCCAGTGAGTTGATTGAGGATGTTTCATCTCTTGGGTCCCTGTGCCACTCACTCCCACAGCGTCGTGTCCCCTCCCTCGGGAACGCCCTGTTCCCCACTGGCCCTTGAGCCTGACTTAGGTGAAGGAGCAAGGGCTGAGAGTGTTCTCTTTAGCTCTTTCTCCTCAGAACTCAGACCCAGCATGTTCTGGCCCTTGTGCTAGGGGACACAGAACAGTCTCTGCCTTGTGAGAGTGACCTGTTCTAAGATAGGAAGCCGAGGGGCCCTGAGGGGAAGGGAAGCTTTGGATGTGGTAAGGACAATGGTAATTTTTAAATGCCCTTCTTCTTGATGTCATATCATGTAATAGCTTTTTCCCTTTGCCTCCTAATTTTTAATTTTCCTATTAAGTCACACTTTGACTGTTGTAGAAGATACAGGACCAATTATTTGCTTCCAGGTACCTAGCAGCTGCCTCTGCCGACATGGCCTTTCCCCTTCCCATACATTATTTTGTTCAATTAAGAAGATCATGCTTGCCGCCCTGGCAGTGTCCTGGTCTCCACATGATTCAGAGAGAGAGAGAGAGAGAGAGAGAGAGAGAGAGAGAGAGAGAGAGAGAGAGAGAGAGAGAGAGAGAGAGAGAGAGAACTAGGATGGAGAAGTTGGAAAAGGCATTGACTGCCTTGCCCCAGGGGCTTCTGCCCTGTCCATGACTAGCTGCAGACCTCTGGGTCTAAGTAGGCCTTGCAAGGCAGCTCTCCACCCAGCTCCATGCTCTGCTCTGGAGTTGCCTCTATTAGCATGAAAACCTGTCCCTTATCCCTTCTGTGAATTCCCTCATTTTCACTTATGACTTTTACTTGTAACATAACTTGAAGAAAAAAAAAACCCTAGCAACTCCCTGGTTAGTCTGAAAGTGACAACAGCATCTGGCTGGGAGGACTTCGGGAAAGTGGGAAGAAGAATAAAGTGCCTGTCGGGGGAGCACGCTTGCCGCAGGTGGAAGCAGAGATGGCCTCCCCAGTGACGGGTGTCTGTCTCTTTCAGCTATCGTGGAGAACATGGCCGAGTTCCGTCCAGAGATGTGCACAGAGGCTGCCCAGCAGGGGCTCCTGCAGTGGCTGTTGAAGAGGTTGAAGGTAAGGGGGCAGTGGCCCTGCCACTCATGTCTCAGCTCTGGGGGTGGCTGGGGCCAGGGTGTTGATGGACATTGTCAGCCCCTAGCCATAAGGTCTAGTTTGGGAAGCTTCTGGTACTTCTTGCCCTTTTGTTACTTATCTTCCCCTCCCCCACTTTTTAAAAAGATTTTTTTGAGTTCCACTCCTTAAAACTATCTATTGTTAACAATATTGTATATCATTCTTTCAGAAATTTTCTGTACATATGTAGGAGACAGTGTTGTTTGTGTGTGACATTAAAAGAATTATATAGTGTTTCCTGATCCAGATTGTTTTTTCACTGAACTAATAATGATTGCCTAGAGTTCCGTTGGACACATATACCAAAATTATTATTATCTTTTGAGCTAGGGATTCATGGAGCCCAGGCTGGCCTGTAACCCAGGAGACCTTGAATTTCTGATCTTGTGTCTACTTTCCAAGTGCGGGATTCTAGGTGTGTGCCACCTTGCCCAATCTGCATTGGTGGGGGTTGAGCCCAGGGCCTTGTGCATGCTCAGCAGCATCCCAACAACTGAGCTTCATCCCATCCCTAGCTCTCAGTTGTAACTGAACTACTTCTGTTTCCAACTTGTGCCGGTTGTAAGCAGTTTGCAGCGAGTATCACATCCAAACACTATTCTGATGCACTTACCTCAGCTTCTCTGCATGATAAACCTTGGGAGTGAAATGATCAGGCCAAAGGGTATTTGCATCAGCATCTGAGGTAGGTGTTGCAGACTTGTCACCTGTCAAGATTGTCCCACTGATGTGAGAAGGTTTCTTGCTGTTCCCTTACAACACCAGGCATTATTAAACTTAAGGTTTTCTTTTTACACTTAGAAGTGAAAACTGATGCTATGGTATTTTAATTTAGATTTTTAAAATCAAAGAACATATATTGGCTTCTGGCTGTTTAATGGCCATTCATGGGCTTGGGGAAATAGTTCAGTGGGTAGTGTGCCCGTATATGCCTATAATCTCAACACATAGGAGGTGGGAGAAGAAGGATCAGAAGTTCAAAGTCCTCCTCTACCTCCATAGCAAGTTGCAGGCCAGCCTGGGCTATATGAGCTTGTCTCAAACCAACAATAATATAGCTGTTCCTATACATTTTTTAGCTTCATATTTGTATCCCTTGTTCTCAAGTCTATTGGGTTCATTTTCTTTCTTAGCATGGTGTCACCATCTTTTTAACAATGAGTGCTATCCCATAGAATAGAGGAGAAAAGGAGGGCATGGCCATTAGCTTGACCAACTGTGTAATAGGAGGCAGTAGCCTATGTGTCAGTACCGTGGTCCTCAGCTGACAAGGTAACAAGGAGCACTTTAAGGAGGAGTTATTCTTGAAGTGGTCATGGCTTGTCCCGAAAGTCTGGGGTGTATCAGGTCAGGCTCATCCTCTTTGTCTTGGCAGGGCTAAGGGGAAGGCTCTCCCTGACAGTCTAGGTCTTCTCCAGCCCTACTCGCATAACCATTGGCTCCCATTAACCAGCAACATAGACACGCATATGCCTATCAAAGGATACTAAGCCCACCTGGTACTGTGTGGCGACAGGCGCATTTGCCAGGCAGGGCCCAATGCACTGAGCCCCCTGCGAGCCTCTCCTCCTCCCACTTAGGCCTGTATCCAGCAGGTAGCTAATTCAACACTGCCATCTTTGCATCTTCCTTTGGACTTCTGAGTCTGAGTGCTTTGGCTTTAAACCGTACGTGATCTGCAGACAGTTCCTTTCCCACCTCCTGCCTCAGTATCCAGTATGTGTTCCCCTTCTCAAGGCCTTTGAAACACTTTGGGAATGAGTGGTGGAAGAGAGGAGAGTCATAGCTGATGGGAAGGGATAGACAGTAGGGTCCTATCTGAAAACACATAAAACAATCTGTGAAGTCAGGACAAGTTTTTTCAGTTCCTTGGGACTTAATAATGAATTTAAGGATCATTCTTTAAAATTTCTCTATTGGAAGGAGGGAGGACAGGGAATCTGTGGTTGGTATGTAAAATGAATAGAAAATCTCTTAATAATAATAATAATAATAATAATAATAATAATAATAATAATAATAATAATAATGTCTCTGTCCTTTGACGTGTATTCAAATGTGCCACAACACCCTTCTTTCACTTGCTCTTCTCGCTCTGTCTCTGTCTCTCTGTCTCTGTTTCTCTGCCTCTGTCTCTGTTTCTCTGCCTCTGTTACTCTGTCTCTGTCTCTGTTTCTCTGTCTCTGTTTGGCTCTTGCTCATTCTTTCTTTTTTTGGAACTGATTATATAGGGAGAGAAATTGAGAACTTTGGGTGTTTAGTCTGAACTCCATTTGCTATTTTAGCAAGCTATTATTGAGTTTTGCCTTAGGGCACAGAAATTTGTATAATCCCCTGGACAGGAATAGCCTCATTGCTATCTAAAACTATGTTCAAGGTTTCCGGTATTTAAACAGTGAATTGCTATTTGGTAGTTTTACTGGGAAGCAAGTCCCCTTAGAAAAACCCAGTGCTGGGTGGAATGTTTGGAACGTTCACAGAAGCAAGCCAGGCTGAAGGGAGGCCAGCAAGAAGCCATGACTTTTGAAGAGGCTTCGTTCTGGTTCCCCAGCCTAAGAGAGTGCACGTTGTAGTCTTCACCAGCATCAGCCTGGGAAGCAGCCCTAGGAGGGCTAGGCCCAGAGCCGGTTCTCCCTGGGGGCTTGTGGCCACAGCCAGTCCTTCACTTGTCTACCTTGTTTTCTTTAGAAAACAGATTCTCTTTCCCACCACTGAGGTCCCATGAGGTGACTGAAGACTAATATGAGAATGCTTTTCAGTTGTGACCATCCAGGCAGCCAGGGCTTTCAGCAGGGTTTGTGTTGAGATCACTAGTGCAGCTTTAAAAACCAAGACTACTGTCCTAGTTAGGGTTACTGTTGCTGTGATGAAACACCATGTCCAAAAGCAAGACGGGGAGGAAAGGGTTAATTTAGATTATACTTCCATATTGTAGTGCAGTCATTGAAGGAAGTCAGGTTAGGACTCAAAACAGCAGGAACCCAGAGGCAGGAGCTGATGACAACCTTGCTCTTCATGGCTTGCTCAGTCTGCTTTCTTACAGAACTCAGGACTACTAGCCCAGGGGTGGCACCACCCACAATGGACTGGGCCCTCCCCCACCAATCACCAATGAAGAAACCACCCTACAGACTTGCTTATAGCCTGATGTTATGGAGGCTATTTTTCACCCAAGACTTCCTTCTCTCAGATGACTCTACCTTGTATCAACTTGACACAAAACTAGACACACATGTACCATCTCAGGTTCTACTGTTAGTATATTCTAGAAACATTCCTTGTATAGTCTTAGTGTATATCCCTCACTAAGATCTACTGGGCTCTAGAAAGTGAAGCCTCTTTTCCGTCCTTATCCTGCAGACTGATACAGTGGGAAAGCTACTTCATTTTCAGTGGCTCTCCATCAGCCTGCCGTGATGGACACACCTCTGCTTCGGAGCCCACCTTCCTGCCTGCTTTAAGGCCCCTTCTGGCTTAGTCTGGTCTTTTCATTCCTCAGCTCTGAAATTTTAGCCTTGTTACCTGTTGCATAGTTCCTTTGCTTATCCTCTGTACTACAAAAATAAAAATGTCAGGCCTCTGTTTTGCTTATGTCCCTGTCTCTACCAGACACAGTACCTTTTTTTCTTCTGTATTTTTAAATATACAGAACCACTGTGAGACAGCTTGAGTCCCTACTCTTCCATAGTCTGCATTGTTCTTAGACTTGGAAGGAAGTGCGTAAGTTGTATTGTGGATAAGTAACTAAAAGTCCAGACCTACAGATGCTAACTAAGTGCCTTGCCCAAATCCACCTGGGCAGAGCCGGAGCGGGCACTTAACCCACACCGCCGGAAGTGTGTTCTCATGGGCCTTCCCATGAGGCTGCTTTGCCTCCAGCGCATCCGCCATTCTGGTTCCTGAAAACCAGCCCCTTCAGGTTCTTCCTAATGGATTTCTCCTGGTTAGCAGGTCTGGGTTCCAGTGTCCAACCACACTTGTGCCACACACTGGGACACCTTTTCTTCATCCGGAAAGTAAATGTAATCTCATCACGCAGCTGACCTCCTTACCAGGATATCCTGAGTGGAACAGGCCTGGCTCGCTCTCTTGCATCTCCCCCAGTCTTTTCTTTTGTGGTTCCTTACAGAGTCTTAGATCCTCCCAGCTGTACTTAATCTTCAAAACTAGGGTTGAGCCTCGGGTTTTAGCAAGCCCTCATGGTGAGTGATGGGAGGGAGAGTCTCAGAGCTGAAATTCTAGAAGCCTTATGTCTAGCTTGTTGGATTAAACCCTCCATTTTGACTGACGATCCATACTTATTTAGGGATCCTTCAGTAATTCTCAGTGAGGGCCAATGGGTGGCAGGCACGTTAGATGCAGATCATGCTGCTTCATGCTGGTAGCCTAGCAGCATGTAGCAAGAGTCATGGGGCTTTTTCATCCACCAAATGAAACCTCTGGAATTTGTCCTAAGGAGGATAAGACCCATTGCAGAGAATGGTATTAGATGGATTAGCAAGTGAACAGATAAGTGTCTCTGGCAGGAGAGACACTATATCAGTTTTTTACATGGGCACTGCAAATGTTAGGATGCCGTGTACTATTGAAAATCACACTAAAACCAGAAGTTTTCTAAAGAATGAAACTAGGATTCCCACTGAGTTTCCAGTTAAATCAACATTCCAGGAACCATTGCCACATTCAGCACGAGCTAATCAATTCACAACTGGTCAAATTAAGCGGCCGGTATGGCTGGCTGATGCAAGCTCCTCGGGCCCGGGTGACTGGAGGTTGCTTTGACAGTTGTAAGGGACTGGCAATGTGTCTGACCCCTGCCCCCACCTGTGTTCAGGTGAACTGCAGATATAACCTCCAGCCTCTGGCCGTGGGTGGTAGCATAATTGTTTCCTACTTTCCAAAAAAGCAGCAGCTCCCAAGAAGAAGTTTAATTTTATTCAAGGCTAGTCCATGTTGAGCACAAACCTATGCTTGACTCTGCAATTACTCTGACAGCTGAAAGATTTAGGATCACCATGCTTCTGGATGGAAGAACCCTGCAAGCTCCAAGTCCCCCTGGTTTACACTGGAATATCCAAGAGATGGTAGCTGCCCAGTGAACTCTCCTCCTTCCTCATTCCGATGAAATGTCTTTGTTATTTGGCAGTTTATATTGTGGAATCTCTGGCTGAGATTCAATAGAAGTCGTTTCCTTGGTACATTTTGTCTTTGGCTAGCCACAAAGGGTTAGTCTTCCTCATTTCTGCCTGCCCAGCTTCAAGTGTCCGTGCCTCCATTGTCTCTGCGTTTTCCCCAGCTGACACTGACTTTCGTGTATTAACTGCCCACCACATGTAAACTACTCTTCTAGATCCGTGCATGTGTATTTCTAGTCCACATAAACGGCTCTGCCGAAAGCATGCAGCTGTCCCCAGTTTTCAGATGAGGAGAGAGCCTCGTGGAAGTGGGGGGGGGAGCCAGTAAGCTGGGCCCGGCTCTCTCCAAAGCAGCCTCCTCTTGCCAAGCTGCCTCAGACTAGTTCCACATTGCATGGCTCAGGGCTGGGAATGGTCATGTCTAAACATTTTGGTTTCCTGATTAGATCTCTCCTTTGTCCGATTTCTCAAAAAGAGAGCTTCTGTTTTAAGAAGAAGGTGATAGACTTCCGATTTGGGTTTTTTTACTTGGGGTAAACTAGAGATTCCTTACTGTTGCAGAGAGCAGGACCTGGGGCTCCCCTGAATGACCAGGAGTCCGCAGTAGAGGACTCGGTGCTGGGGGCGTGGGAAGAGTGCTCATTCAGTTCATTTAGTGCAGCCACCTCAGAAGGAAGATGTGCCACATAGGAGACCTTGTGTTAGAGAGCAGAGTCGTTTGACTGTGAGCCCGGTATGGTGAGTGGTTAGAGCTGGGACTAACTCACACATTCTGATTCCAGTCCAGGAGCCTCAGTCCACACTGTGCCTTAGATGCTTTCCTATTACTCTGCATGATTCAATAGTAACCCTCCAAAGAAGGTTTGTTTTAAAAAGAATGTATTGCCTATGATTGTTTATTTATTTAGTGTATGCATGTGTGTACCATGGTCTGCATGTAGGGTCAGGGGACAACTTTCTGGAGTCATTTCTCTCCCTCCACCAAGTGGGGTCAAAATCAGGTTGTCAGGCTTCATGGCAAGTACTCCTAGCCTAACTGCTATCCCAGAAGTATTGTTTTAATTTCCATTTTACAGATGGAGAAACAGACAAAGAACTTTATTTGGGTCATAGATCTTGTTACTGGTTCTTGGTGTTCTTGTTTTCTCAGTAATTTTGTTTTTACCATGATGGTTTATTAGGTAGTTAGATACAGAGGGCTAGCTGTGTGTGTGTGTGTGTGTGTGTGTGTGTGTGTGTGTGTGTGTGTGTGTGTGTGTGTGTATGAATCCTAGCAATTCAGTAGTGTGTGTGTATGAATCCTAGCAATTCAGTAGCTATTTGAAGGGGAAACACCTATACATTAGAAGAAAGCATCATCGATTTCATCTTAAATGCTCCAGTCACTACTAACGGAGTGTCCCTCCTCATCTACTCTTCACTGGTTTTCATGTAGCCACTACCAAACCCTGCTTCACAAAGGTGTGATGTCATTAGAAGAAAGGGATCTTGAGCTGGAGTATGCAGCGCTCCACAGCTGTCAGGTGTCACCAGCTTTCCCCTGAAAATCTCATCATAGCCCGTGGGGAATTCAGTCCACCACCCCAGTCACCTCAGTCAATCTGGAAACACCAGACCTTGGGGCACATAGGTCGTGGCAAGTTCTGCAGCGGTGACAGGGGTCAGCTTTAATTCACCTGTTGACTGTGGTGCTTCATCTGTCTTACATACAGCAAGTGCTCACTAATTGTTACTGAAAGGAGAGAAAGACCCCTCCTAACTTTGAGGCAGAAGTTGATGAAATCCACTAAAGGACAAGAGGCATGGAAGCCCAGAAAGACCATTGATGTGGTGGCCTGGTGTCACTGGTCCTCCCTTCATTTAAGAGTGTCCTGTTTCAAAATACCTTGGCTTTTGAAAAGCTGCATGTAAGTTGATATGACTAAAATTATTTAAAACCTAAGCGCCACACTGGAAGATTAAGTCATTTGAATAAGTGATTTTATTTTTTTAAAGAAGCCTTGATTCTGACAGAGATGCCCACTACTCGGCTTTCTACCCCATGTTTTGAGTTTATAAAAGCATCTTTCTTCAGGTGAGTGATACATTGGCCTGTACTTAAGCTCTGGCTGTTAGACAGATTTCTTGAAATAAGGCCTCCAGCTTGCCGGGGAACATACGGTGCAGCCCACATGTGTACGAACAACCTTGCACTTACGGGTCAGAGGCCGCCGTCCTCCCGAAACCCTGTGGGGTGCACTTTGGCTTGATGAGGAGGACGTGCACAGAAAACTGAAGCGGCGCTGGCTATTGCGTGATTAGACACCGCCACCCTTCCTCCTTAAGTTCAAAGTCAACATCCAAACAGATCTGGGAATGGCTCGAGGTGATGACAGAAGGCCTAGCTTCGGTGTGGACACTTGCCCTGGTCCCCGCAGCTACAGAAGTTATTTGTCATTTTAAGAACTTGAATACAAAGCAGGGGTGGTGCTGATTAAAGTCATCCTCTGCTGCCTGCATCTCAAGGAACTGGTTCCCACAAATCAAAGCACCAGTGAGGCTTGCTTGCACCGGTATCGAAGGGTGCCGTAGATGGTGCCATGTTGAAGTCTTGCAATTGAAGTCACTGGACAGCCATGAAAGATGGCCCCTGCAGTGGACGTGTCCCTTCTGAGTCTTCAAGCTGCAGAGCACACAGCAGGGGAAGAATTGTGGGTAGTAATTTAGGTATTAAAATATTAACACATTTTTGCATATTTTATGCGGTTTCCTTTTTAAATAGTAGGCAGATTATGGCCTACAAGCAGATAGGTTTATGGTTTTAAATTAAATATTAAACATTAAAAAAATTCCAAAAGGAGCTACTTCGTTATAAATATTTTTAGCTAATCTGAACAAGAGCTTGCTTTCTTTTCACTTCTGATTGTGCATCAGCTAATTTACAACCTCATTTTGTGGTTGTAACTTGTAATTTGGAGTTTCATGCATTTTAATCTTATAAGTTCAAAACTTTCTCTTATTTGCCTTGGGCACACACAGTATTTGGACTTAAAATGTGGACTCAAGGTAGGCTTCGTGGAGGAGGGTGCATTCAACACACTGGGCAGGGCTACCATGACCGTCCTCCTCCACTTACTGTGGAATACCTGCGCCTAGTCTCTGAACTAAATCATGGTCTCCCTTAACCTGATTTTCCTTTAACTTCCTCGTCTCTAGTGGGTGAACAGTTTGCCCAGAAAGGGATCGAGATGCCTTAATGGCTTCCTCATATCTGTTTCCTACAGGCCAAGATGCCCTTCGATGCCAACAAGCTGTACTGCAGTGAAGTGCTGGCCATCCTGCTCCAGGACAATGATGGTGAGCTCCCTCCTGTAGAGACAGGGCCAGGCTGGGAGCCACACTCAGATGCTCATAGCCTGTGAACTTGCCTTTGGCGTCGCCCGGATCCTCTGCTCACTCTCTCTGCAGCTTTTGTGCTCTGTCAAGCTGTATTGATTTTGTTTGCTGATGGATCAGTGGTAGACGGCTGTAAAATCTGACAGTTGGCTTCATTTTTTTTCTCCCTCTATTTTCCTCCTTTTAGAAAACAGGGAGTTGCTGGGGGAGCTGGATGGGATCGATGTGCTTCTTCAGCAGTTATCCGTGAGTAATCTTTCTGCTTCCTGTGAGCCATGAAGGTCCATGGCCTGCCATAAGTGGGTGGAGCTGGAAAACATGAGAAGGAACAGCCATGGGGTACACCAGGGCAGGCTGGAGGTCACACTGGTGGCACTCGGTTTGCCTCCTTTTCTTAGTCACTGGTTCTTTCTGACAAAGTGTCACTGTGAACCTGGTGAGTCCTTTCCTGACTATTAGCCCAGAGGCAGCAAGCTTTCCTCTGTGTCCTTAGGCCAGAAAGAGCAGTTACGCTCATTTGCCTTACTCCCGACGTTGTCCCCTTCCTTCCTTTTGGTCCACCCCTAAAGGAGTCTGCTCATTCAGGCTCTAGATGAGCTCAGGGAGAGCCACTTCCGGCACAGCGGGCTTGAGGTCATGGGGACAGTAGGGACGGTTGTGGCACTGCAGGCAGGAGTGGGAAACTGGAAACTGCCATTTGCTTTATGAAAGAAATGTAAATCCAGTTGAAACGTTAGCCTGCTGGCATTGTGGAAATGCCATCGAGATTTCTTCTAACAAACCTCATCTGTGTTATCCAAAACAGCACTGGAAATAGATCATTTGGATACAGGCTGGAGAGTGTTGAGTGTCTGGGATGGCAGTTTGCACTCAGCTTCCCTGTGGTGCCAGCCTAAAGTGACTCGGCCCCTACCCTAAAAATGGGGCTTTGTGGTGTGAAGCTGTTTCCTGTTTCCGGTCCCCATGAGGTGCTCGGCCTTATCCTGTGCGATCACTGATCCTATGGGGCTGCTGCCTACAGGGCTCAGAGGCGCTCTCCCAGCCTTTGCTCAGCTCTAGTATGCAGACCCGCCCAGATCCCTTCCTGAGATTTTGAGCCCCTACTACTGAATGAGGGGTTCAGCAGTCCTGTTGAGAAGCAGCACCTCTTCACATGAGATAGGATTGACTCCTCTGGGTTGTGGGCATTAGAAGGCGAAGAGAGCTGGTGGGGTTGAACTGTGCAGGAGCAAGGATGTAGGGGTCTCTGCCAGAGTTGGTTTTGGACCTGAACTGTGGTTTCAGAGGTGTTCCCCTTCTATTTCACTGTGTCTGCCCCTTAGGGGCTTGTCTGTTTCTGTCATAGTTCGCAGTGGAAGAGGGTTGAGGGGTGCTGTTTTGTTTAGTTGATCTGCCCCCTTGAAGCTGTCAGTCACTCACGGACCCAGTGCTCGGCTAAGTGTTTAGTGTGTTTATATGAACTGGTATGTATGTATTTAGTGCCCACAGGTCAGAAAACTGTTTCTTTAAACTGGAACCTGGCGAGAGCTTCCTTGGAGAGTTCTGTTTACTTGGTGGGGTATTCATGACAGGCAGGCTTTGGAAAATGTTGGATGGTGGCTGATGATGAAACAGCATTCGTTGATGGCTCCTTTCTGCTCTCGGTGTTTGGCAGGTGTTTAAAAGACACAACCCCAGCACAGCGGAGGAGCAGGAGATGATGGAGAACCTGTTTGACGCCCTCTGCTCCTGCCTGATGCTCAGCTCCAATCGTGAGCGCTTCCTGAAGGGCGAGGGCCTGCAGCTCATGAACCTCATGCTCAGGTATGCTTCTGGGGCTGCCTGTGAGCTTGCCCCCCTCCTCACTGGCGCCTTTCTGTTTGCCCCTCACTGCTAGTCTGGATTTAGGGTGTGTAGCTGTGGTCCATTAGTCACTTGAGTTTCCCATTAGTTGAGAGCAATGTTTATTTGGGGATGTGTTCTAATGTGTCTGATCTTTTCTGAAATGAGGATTGGTGAACAAAGGTGTATATTGTTTGTGTGCTGGGTGTCAGTTGGTAATGTGGCCACTACCTTGAAGGGCCATGTCTTTGTTCTTTTGTTCTGTTGGTTTTGGGAAAAGCTAAGTATAACCTTCTAAACCAGTGGTTCTCAATCTTCCTAATGCTGCGACCCTTTAATACAGTTCCTCATGTTGTGGTGACCCCAACCATGCTACTTCATAGCTATAATTTTGCTACTGTTAGGAATCATAATGTAAATATCTGATACGCAAAAATATCTATGCAACTCCTTTGGGGTTCGTGACCCACAGGTTGAGAACCACTGTTCTAAAACTTAGCTCAGTTTTCTCTGTAGCCTCCATAGACCCCTCTATCTATATTTCTGCTGTTGACAGCAAAGTATTTATTTGTATTCATTCAGTAATAAATTCTGCATGCTGTGGGCCTAAGCACAGGGAATATGAAAATGTGAAGGATGGTTAGAACTTTGGGTTTAGTGCTTTCTTTAATGTATCTTTTTATTTTTGTTCTAGTCTCTAAAGGTGACACTGCTCCCATGTCTGATTCCTCCACGGAATCTGACAGTTGGAAACAAATGCTTTGTTTTGATGACTGTTATTGAGAAATGTTGTGAAGGAAATACTTGACCCTGGGAAGGAAATAGAGTTTCTGAGGAGGTGACCAGAGTGGAGGACCTCTAAGGGACAGCTTTTGAAATTGAGAGGCACTGGGTAGTGTTCTAATCTTTATGGAATTCATGGAACTGAGCCAGGGTCCGCCATCTTGAAACCTCTAGTCACGTGCAGTGACAACTCTGAGCAAAGCTATGTCTATGAAAATGTCTTACTAATTTGGCATGCATTTATTAAGTGTAATTGAAACTGCAGGCATCCAGTCTGTTTCCTATTAGCATGTTGTTAGGCACTGTGCTTGCTAAGTGTCAGGCTCCTCCTTCCGGAAGCGAAGATGCCCGCTCTGTGACCCGAGCATAGCCTGTCTTTGGGTGGACACTGTCTTCTAGGTTTGTTGTTGTTGTTGTGTTTTTTTTTTTTTTTTGGTTTTTCGAGACAGGGTTTCTCTGTGTAGCTTTGCGCCTTTCCCGGAACTCACTTGGTAGCCCAGGCTGGCCTCGAACTCACAGAGATCCGCCTAGCTCTGCCTCCCGAGTGCTGGGATTAAAGGCGTGCGCCACCAACGCCCGGCTGGTTTGTTGTTGTTTTGTTTAAACATTTTAGTCCTGTCACACTCTAATGTTCCATATTGTTTCTTTTTTTCTTCATGAGAATGCAGTGACTACTTGAGGGACACAGGGTACATCCTACATAGCATTCTTCTGTTGTTGACATTGCGGCCATTTCCAATGTTTTGTTATCATGACAAACTCCACAATGACCAGTTTTGTGTTTTAAAAAATTTGGGGATTATCAATGTCCGTATCTCTAAAATTCCTTTTCTTTAAAAGGCTTGTGGAGGGCTGAGGTATGTGTGTCATCCAGTGTATCCTAGACCTTGGATTGATTGAAAATCTTTTGAGAAATTGCTTTTAAAAGCAAATTGTTTTTTAAAGTGCAGAGAGAATTATGGAAAACTATTCAGTGGCCTGTACTGTTGAGCTGATTCTGGCTTTCCTTTCTTAAGATTGTTTATCTCTGACCCTTCGAATTGCCAGTCCTCTATTGAAGTGACCACTGTCTCTCAAGCAACAGCACTCACAGTATTGGCTTTCTGGGTGTTCTAACCTTCAAGCTACACTCTACAGGGACTTCCCCTAAGCTTCTTACAGCCCTGAACTGCCAGTGTCTGTGGATGGTTGAGTGCCGACATGAAGTGATGAATTCCTGCGGCATATGGCTCCGTAATGTGTAGCAGTGGGGAGCTGAATAAATAACCAGAAATAGGGATTATTCAAACAGGAATGCTGAGGTTCTGGGAGGCTAATTAAAGAGCTCCGAAGGACTGGAGCCAGAGCCTGTACCTCTCGGATCTACCTCTCAGTTTTCAGTGCTGACGTTGCTGTGACTCCATCTTTTGAATTAATTAGCGGTATTCACAGACTCAGCATTTCCTTTTGTCTCTTGTCCATGCTCTTTGTTTCTCATTGTTTTTCTCCTTCTGACTTCCAAATGGAAAGTTTGGGAAGGAAAATTTTCCCTATTATATTTAAGTTGTCCTCTGTCTAGAGAAAGCCCATCAAAACTAGGATGCCGGAACACTAGAAGGGTGGGAAGCTTTCTGTGGGTCCGTTGCCCCTGGATATGAATTTTCACTTGATTCCATTAGTCTCTGGACTCCTGGAGAGGCCAGCTCGCACAGAAGGCAGTCCATGGGGTCGGGTGGGAGGATGGGCTTTGGAGTTGAGGTGATTATGGACTTGGAACACGGGCCTCTCATCTACAAGCTCTGGATATTTGCTGAGTTGCTTTAAATTTCCTGCCTCTGACCTTATTTACTTATTTTTATGAAAAGTAAGAGAAATCATGCTAAACTTTCAAGGATTTTAAGGGAACCTATTTTATAAAGTTGGGCCACTCAGAGCTACTAACACATTGATACTATGTACTATGTTAATTGTATGCTAAGTGCTAGGCCTATATGGCAAACAAGACAAGATTCCTGCCCTTAAGAAAGTTAGAGGCATCTGGGTGGTGGTGAAAGTGTGTACCTTTAATCCCAGCACTTTGGAGACAGGCAGGTGGATCTCTGAGAGGCCAGCCTGGTCTACAGAGTGAGTTCCAGGATAGCCAGGGCTACACAGAGAAACCTGTGAGTGAGTGAGTGAGTGAGTGAGTGAGTGAGTGAGTGAGTGAGTGAGTGAGAGAGAGAGAGAGAGAGAGAGAGAGAGAGAGAGAGAGAGAGAGAGACTAGTGAGAAAGGCAGACACTGAGTAATTACTATACCTAGTGCAGTGACTATTAAGAGGAGCAGTTTTCCCATATGTACTTAGGAAAGTTTTTAACTTTCTGATTATAGATAAGCAAGGAGCACCAGGAAGGTAGTTATTTATGCACATGAGCAGGCGCATGTGCTCATATGCACACACCCTCACACACACACCCTCGCACCCTCCTGCTCTAACCCAGACCCTTGTTTCCTCTGATAGCAGCACCCTTGGTGTGCGTGATTGACCCTCACGATGGCAGCCTTCTGCTCGTGTTACTTCTCCAGCCTGATCTTCCGCCCTCGTAACTGCTGGGTGTGGAGCCCTTTGCTGGACACTACTGGATGGCCAGCGTGGTTATCTGAGTCCCCAGCTAGATTATAGGCTTTTTTTTTTAAAACTCTGTAGTCCTGGCAAGTCTGGACTCATAGAGATCTGCCTGCCTCTGCCTCCCTAGTTCTAGGATTTAAGGCGTGCACCATCAGACCCAGCTTGGATTGTGAGCTTCTGAGAGCAGGGACCCGATCTTCTCGTGTACAACAGATGTACATTGGCTTTCATCTGGCTTTCTTCTCTGTGTGAGCCAGAAAATCGGAGAATGTTCTTACTGTTTAGAGAACCACTGATGCGGAATTCCTAACAAATCCCTGCAGAGAGGCCACAGAGAGGAGAGAACTTGTTTAAAGACCCTGGAGTGAATACTCCACCACCTCTTACCTGAAGTGGTTAGCCCAGGATTTCCCTGCCACCTTTGTAGAAGATGAAGAGCACAGAACAGCCTGTGGGTGTTTGTGATACTGATCCTCAAGGTTCAGGAAGACCAAGCTGCGGGGCAGCTCCAGGCTCCGCCTGTGCCCGCAAAGCCAGCACAGGTTCTGGCTTTGTCCTCTTTGGGCCTTGAACTCTCAGCTGTCTTCCCTCATCTCCCAAGTCCTCCTGGGCTGTGGTTTGGATGGCATTTCCTGCCTCCGTTCTGCTCCAGGTTCAAGGCAGCCTTCAGCAGATGTTGATGGGACTGAGCTCTCGTTCCACCCAGTTTTCACCTCTCAGGCCTTTGTCTTCTTCCCCCCACCACCCAGGTGAGTGGTCCGGTGCCTTTTGCTCATTCGTATGCTGTCTGGGTTTCACAGTACTTGACGGAATCAATGTGTGTGTTGGGGGGGAAGGGTATTTTGTGTATTTTGTGCTTCTCTCACTGCCAAAGAACAAATGACGTTTTGGAAAAGAAGAAACAATTGTTGTGGTCATATTGAGAGTGAGTCTCGTGTGATAGAAGCAGCAGGCAGCCATCCTATCCTATAGGAGCCACAGTGAAAGAAAGAAAAAACACATTTCCCATGTGCTCCCATAGCTGATAGCTGAGCACAGAATGGGGTGGGGCAAAAGGTGCAGAGGCCCTGGGCAGTGCCCAGCATGGCATTGACAGGGAGAGAGAAGTGGCCCTGATACACAGGTGTGCCATGCCTGGCCTCCGTCTTGGTCCAGAATTGAGAACAATGGCAGAGAATGTAGGATAGCCTTTGGTGAGCAGAGAGGGTGTGGGGTGGCCTTTGGTGGACAGGAGAAGAATTGTGGTAGGAGCATGAGCCAGCTGGTATTTTTACAGAGATGGTTGAGTGAAAAAATTCAAAGCTGGGTGTGGTGACGAATGCCTTTAATACCAGCACTTGAGAGGCAGAGACCCTGAGTTTGAGGCCAGCCTGGTTTACAGAGCAAGTTCCAGGACAGCCAGGGCTATGCAGAGAAACCCTGTCTCGAAATACTTTAAAAAGGGGAGGGGGAGCTAACCCTCAGAGGAGTTGAGTTTATCGCACTGTTTAAGGATGTGGTGGATCAGAGGGCGGTTTGCAGAGTTATAGGCAGTTTGGAGTGTGGCAGGAAGGGGAGGCCGTTCTGTCACTGCCCCAGGTGCCCTGAATGAGCCGGGTCTGCCACTCACTCCGTCCCACAGATGGCTCTCTCTGATGAGAGGCTAGCTGCTCCAAATAGAAGAATCCAATAGATCTGGGTTAATTTTAGCCTGTGCTCCAAACCGTCTTCTGGCACCACCAGCAGGCACTCTTCACCAGTGTGTCCTTGTGTGGGAACAGTTCGGTGCTCTTTAAGAACTGCAAAGCCAGTGGGACAGGAAGAATTACATTGTCAGTTTCCTTGAAAATGTTGACATGAGGCTTATTACTTCTGTAGTAAACCCTGTTCCAGTTAGGAAGAGAGGAGACCACCGTGCTCCCCAGAGATGTGTTCAGTGCAGCCGGGGTTGTGTAGCAGAAACACAGTGAGCCCATCTCGGTTATTAACTGTAAAGGTGAAAAGAGGACCGGAGGACACAGTCACATCCGTCCAGGAATCACTGTTCTTGTTTGGTTGCTTTCTGCTCTGAGAGATTTCAGTAAGGTTTTCCTGACTCGAGAATGTGACCGAGAGGGTGATGCCATTGTCTGCAGAGTAGGGCTCAGTGGGCCATTGAGCAGGGCTGTGGCCAGGTGGATGGGCAGAGAGGGCAGCCTGGGCCTTGGGTGTTGGCTCCCTGCTCTCGCCCCTGCTCTCCTGTTGTTTTGTCTTAGAGAACATGCACTTCCATTCTCGTCCTCCGCCGTCTTTCAGGAGCTAGAGTCTTCTCTAGCCTCCAGTCTCTCAGGGTCAGGCAGAGGAAAGCACTCGCAGGCCTGGAGGGCAGCTGTGCTGCTGCTGCGGGGCTGAAGATGGCCTGTGTTCGGAGCTATGGATACACACAGTGGACTTGTCTTCTTCCCCCCGCAAGCCAAATATCACTGTTCTGTCTTAGATGGATCCCGATAGTTTGCACCTGTTCTCTGGGAACCAGACAAATGCTTCACAGGCACAAAGCAATCTATTCCCCAGCCCTGCAGGCTGGACGGTACCACTTCATAAACAGAGTGCCATGGTAGAAGCAGATTAGCTGACAGGAGGTGGTGGCAGACCTGTCTGAGCCTTTCTGTCTGACTTGATAGCTCTTCCTCAGTCGAAGGTAAATTGCGCATATTTGAAGTGTCTATTTGATGAGTATTGCCGTGTGTAGACCCACCCTCCACACCCTCGCCACCTGCGTAATGACAGTTGTCTTTATCACACCACGTGTTTCCTTGTACCCTTTCACTCCATAAATCCTCTCTGACGCATTGTTTCTAGGTAACGATCGATTTGCTTTCTGGCCATTATATATTAGATTTCATTTTATGGAATTCAGTTTAAATGGAGTAATGCAGTATGTGCTTTTGGTGGGGATTGGTGGGGCATATGACCAATTTCACCTAATATAATTTCTTTTCAGATTTATCCTTGCTATATGTATCAGTAGTTTATTCCTTTTTCACCACCATGTAGTATTTTATCACATGAATCCGCCAGTTTGTTGATTGACTTGTTAATGTACATTTGTATCTAGTTTTTAGCCCTTAGGAATGAACATTTCTTTTTTTTTTTTTTTTTTTTTTTTTTTTTTTTTTTTTTTTTGGTTTTTCGAGACAGGGTTTCTCTGCGTAGCTTTGCGCCTTTCCTGGAGCTCACTTGGTAGCCCAGGCTGGCCTCGAACTCACAGAGATCCGCCTGGCTCTGCCTCCCGAGTGCTGGGATTAAAGGCGTGCGCCACCACCGCCCGGCTAGGAATGAACATTTCTTGTGCAAGGCTTTAGGCACACATATTTCTCATTGTTCTTGGGTCAGTACTGGGGAGTTGAGTGTTTCAGTCATGTGATTGGTGTGTACTTTTTTAAGGGGCTGCCAGACTGCTTTCAAAATGATGCCATTTTTGAATCCCATGGCAGCATGTGAGCTCCAGGAGTCTTGGTTTCTCAATGGCACTTGGTCAGCTGCTCAGTGGAGCTGTGCTACTGTGTAAACATTGGGCAGGAGTCTCATGCAATTGGAATTTGCTTTTCTTTATGGGGAGCGGTGCGTGTTGGGTGTCTGAGTGCACACTTTGACCTCCACATGTCTCTGCTGGTCAGTTCTCTTCAAATCCTTCGCCCTTTTGGTGGTAGGAGGTTATAACAATTATGACTGCCATAGAAGTCCTTCATACATGACCAATATGGTCTCCTGGCAGGTGTGTGTTGCAGGCATTGTGTTCTGCCCTCTGCTTTTCATTGCCACAGTAGTCTTTTGAAAACATTTTAATCCTGGTGGTGATTTATTTGTTCCAGTGACCCATTTCTCTCTGAGTAAATCGACTGCTTTGTGTCTCACTTTTGTCTGTTGACAAATGTCCTTGCATGGGAGTCTTCTCTCACCCTTCCTTTAAGTCTGTAGACTGTAGTGATAGACTTGCTTATTCCTCAGCTTGATAATTTGTGGGTTTGATTTTCTGTTTTGTTTTTTCTTCTGATCAGTGTGACTAGTTATCCGTTTTATTGATCTCAAAGAACCAGTTTTTGTTTAACCATTTTCCTCTCCCCCTTTTGTGTTTTTTGTTTTGGTGGTTTCTGCTCTGGTCCTGGTTCTTCTTTGCTTTTGTAACTTCTGGAGAGCTAATTTGCTCTTTTCCTGACTTTTCAAGGTAGAAATTTGAGATTGCTCATTTGAGGGCTTTGTTATTTTCTAACATGTGTACTGTCATAAATCCCCTCAACAGCAGCATCAGGCGGCTGTACTCACTCGTGCTGAAATGTGTTTTCATTTGTCTTTAATTCCAGATGCCATTTTGATTTCATTTTTCATGAAGTACTTAGAAGTGTTTTGTTCTCAAATAGTCGGTGCTTTTCCAGCTACCTACCCTTACTGTCTTCTGCATCAACTACACGGTGGTCTGAGAAAACACTGTTTGTGACCTGAACCCTTCTTGATTTTGAAGCCTTGTTGAGGGCCCAGATTAGTCCTGCTCCCAAGTCCTCCTTGTGTGTCTGAAGAGCCCTCTGTTGCCGGGGCAGGATGCTTGGCTGTGGTGGGTCGGTAGAGTTGCTGTCCTATTGCTTACAGCTCATATTTTGGTTTGGCCGGTTACTGAGGGTGTTAGTGAAGCTGGGACTGCTCTCATGGATGTTGGCCTTTGTCCTTTCCTCCTGTGAGCTTTCACTGTGTGCATTCTGAAGTTATTTTAGATGTTTAAACAGTTCAGATTACATAAGGTGTGGTGGCGTACTCCTTTAATCCCAGCACTGGCAAGGCAGAGGTGGATGAATCTCTGAATTTGGATTCTGAGGCCAGCCTGGTCTATAGAGTGAGTTCCAGGACAGCCAGGACTACACAGAGAAACCCTGTTTCAAAATAACAACAAAAAAGTTAAAGAAATTTCAGATCACATGTTCTTTTGAGTAATTTCCCCCCCCCCTTTTTTTTTTAAATAAAGAAATTACTTTCTTCATCCCTAGGATTGCTCTATGATCTGAAACTTGATTCCTAATACTATAACCACCACAGCATCCCCTTAATTAGCGTTAGCATCAAGTGTCTTTTACCATCTGTTCTGAAATAAGTTATGTGCTGTCTGTTGCCTTGCCTCCTTCGCCCACCAAACTTGTGTGCTGAAGCCCCGGCACCTCTAGCTGACTGGACTTGGAGACAGAGCCTAAAAGAGGCAGTTAAGGTTAAATGGTGGTGTGGGGATGAAACTCTAAATCCAACAAGACAGTGTCCCACAGTAGTGTGTAACCCCAGGAGTGCCCCCTCCCAACTATGTTGTGGATCCCACAGGAATATTTCTCTCTCTGGCCTTCTTGCTGCTGCAGTAACATTTGATGTCAGAATATGGTGGAAATTCCACTGAAGAGTGTTTTATTGTTGTTTAAATGATCAGTTATCCTTTAAAATAGATTTTAATAGAAAAAAATGAGTTTTTTCTAATATATATATATGTTTTTTTAATTGAGAATAGATTCTTTTCTCATGCAATACATCCCAACCTCAGTTTCCCCTCCCTCCACTCCTCCCAGGTCCCCCAGCCAGCTCCCCTCTCCCCCAAATCACTCCCCCTCTATTTCTCTTCAGAAACACCCACTGCCACTGGATATTCCATAAAAACACCAAGCTAACAGCTATAACCTACACATAGAACCTAGCACAGACCCATGCATGCCCATGCCTGTCACTTCAGTCTCTGTGAGCCCATATGAGCCTTGCTTAGTTGATTCAGTGGGCCAACATATGTTCTCTTGGTATCTGTCCTCCATGCCCTCTGCCTCCTACAATCTTTACTCCTCTTCTGCTACAGGCGAGACCTCCAATTTAGACTCTCTCTCCAAATAATGTTTGGCTATGGGTCTTTGCATCTACTCCCATCACTGAACTAGGTTTCCACAAAGTCCCCCAAATGCTCCCCAATTCCAGCTGTTTCTCCCTGCACTCTCTCCCTCCATCCCATACCCCCCCCACACACACACCTGATCCCTCCTGCTCCTGTCCCCACTGGTCCCCAGCCCATCTGCAAAATCTATTCTATTTCCCCGTCTTGGTGAGATCCATGCATCCCCCCAAGAGCTCTCCTTGTTACTTAGCCTCTCTGGGCCTATGGATTGTAGCTTGATTTTCATTTACTCAACAGCTAATATCTACTTATAAGTGAATGCATAACATATTTGTCTCTCTGGGTCTGAGTTACCTCACTAGTCTAGTAGGCATCCATTTGCCTGCAAATTTCATGATGTCATTTTTTTTAACAGCTGAGTAATACTCCATCGTGTAAATGTACCACATTTTCTTTATCCATTATTTGATTGTGGAACATCTAGGTTGTTTCCAGTTTCTGGCTATTATGAATAAAACCACAGTGGACATAGTTGACCAAGTGTCCTTGGGGTAGGCTGGAGTATTCTTTGGGTGCATGCCCAAGAGTGGTATAGATGGATCATGAGGTAAGTCAATTCCCAATTTTCTGAGGAAACGCCATATTGATTTCCATAGTGGCTGTACAAGTATGCATTCCCATCACCAGTGGAGGAGTGTTCCCCTTGCTCCACATCTTCATCAGCATGAGCTGTCATTTGTGTTTTTGATCTTAGCAATTCTAATTGGTATAAGATGGGATCTAAAAGTAGTTCTCATTTGTATTTCCCTAATGGCTAAGATTGTTGAACATTTAAGAGTTTCTTAGCCATTTGAGATTTCTCTATTGAGAATTTCTGTTTAGATCTGTATACCATTTTTAAATTAGATTATTTGGTTTTTTGACATCTAGTTTCTTCAGTTCTTTATATATTTTGGATATTAAACCTGTATTGGATGTGGAGTTGGTTAAAAAAAAAAAATCAATCTTTTCCCATTCTGTAGGCTAACCCTTTGTCCTATCGATGGTGTTTTTTGCCATAGAGAAGCTTTTCAGTTTCATGAGGTCCCATTTATTAGTTGTTGATCTTAGTGCCTGCGCCTATCAGTGTTCTGTTCAGGAAGTAGTCTCCTGTGCCAGTGCATTTAAGGCTCTTTCCCCACTTTCTCTTGTATCAGGTTCTGTGTGTCTGGTTTTATGTTGAGGTCTTTGATCCACTTGGATCTATTTGCGTTTTTCTACTTGCAGACATTGTTTGACCAGCTTTGTTGATGATGCTTTAGTTTTTCCATTGTGTCTTTCTGTCTTCGTTATCAAAAACCAGGTTCCATAGGTGTGTGGATTTATGTCTGGATCTTCTATTCAGTTCCATTGATCAACATTTCTGTTTTTATCCAATACCAGGCAGTTTTTATGCCAATACCATGCAGTTTTTATTACTAAAAACTTGAAGTACAGCTGTAGTACAACTTGAAGTCAGGAATGATGATACCCCCCCAACAGTTGTTTTATTGTTCAGGATTGTTTTACCTATCCTTGTTGTTATGAAATTGAGAATTGTCCTTTCAAGGTCTGTAAAGAGTTGTGTTGAAATTTTGATGGAGATTGTAATGAATCTGCAGATTGCTTTTGGTAGGATGGCTATTTTTACTATGATAACTCCTACTGATCCATGAGCATGGGAGATCTTTCCATCTTCTGATATCTTCTTCAATTTCTTTTCTTCAAAGACTGAAGTTTTTAATCATATAAATCTTTCACTTATTTGATTAGAGTTACCCCAAGATATGTTACATTATTTGAGGCTATTGTGAAGGGTATTGCTCCCCTGATTTCTTTCTCAGTCCATTTGTCATTTGTATATAGGAAGGCTACTCATTTTTGTTTGTTTGTTTGTTTATTTTTGAGTTAATCTTATATCTAACCACTTCAGTGAAGGTATTTATCAACTGTAGGAGTACCCTGGTGGAATTTTTAGGGTCACTATCTTATCATCTGCAAATAATGATACTTTGACTTCTTCCTTTCTAATTTGTATCCCCTTGATCTCCTTCAATAGTCTTATTTTTCTAGCTAAAATTTCAGGTACCATATTGAATAGACATGGAGTGGACAAACTTGTCTTGTTCCTGATTTTAGTGGAATTGCTTTGAGTTTCTATTTAATTTGATGCTGGCTATAGGCTTGCTGTAAACTGCCTTTACTTGGTTTAGGTAAGTCCCTTGTCCCTAATCTCTCCAGAACTTTTATCATGAAGAAGTGTTGTATTTTGTCAAAGGCCTTTTCTGCATCTAATAAGATGATCATGTGGCTTTTTCTTTCAGATTATTTATATGGTGGATTACACTGACTGATTTTCATATAACCCTGCATCTCTGGATGAAGTGTACTTGATCTTGGTAGATGATCTTTTTGAGTGTTCTTGAATTCACTTTGCTAGTCTTTTATTGAGTATTTTTGCATCTTTGTTTATAAGAAAAATTGGTCTGTAATTCTCTTTCTTTGAGTCTTTATGTGGTTTGGGTATGAGGATAGCTGTGGCTTCATAAAATGAGTTGGACAATGTTCCTTCTGTTTCTCTGTTGTGGAGTAATGTGAAAAGTATTGGTATTAGCTCTTCTTTGACAGTTTGGTAGAATTCTGTGCTAAAATAGTCTGGCCCTGGGATTTTTTTTAGTTGGGAGACTTTTTATAAGTAACTTGTTGCAACTCTGTGGGTTTGGTCCTGGGTTTCTGCACCAAAATGTGAGTTTTGCAACTCTGGGGAAAGGTATACTGACTACTTGGGGAGTCAGGCAACACCTTGAGCTGCTTAGGACAGCTCTGATGGCTGGAGCTGCAAAGAGAGAGCTCAGCCCTGGAAGTGAAGGAATTCTGACTGCTCAGGAGTCAGGCCTGGAGCTGTTAGGACAGCTCAGCAGGGAGGGGAAGGTATTCTGACTGCTCAGGAGAGTCAGTCTATACCTGGCGTGGTAGAGGATGGTCCTGCTCCTCTCCTGGAGAGCCGCTACAAATGAGCTTTGCTCAGCCCTCACTTAAGGGGGCTTCCCAGCAGAGCTCTATTTCTCCAGCCTAAGATATAGCTTCTTTTGCTTCACTCTGCAGAAGGGGAAACCCCTGCAGAAATGTAGCAATCTCCTCCAGCTCCAGAGAAAAGTGTCACTTTTTCAGCTCTCCTCTGTTCTGTCCACTATGGGACTTCTCAGCAAGGATCTTCTGTTCAGCTCCTTCTTGCTCTGTCCACTATGGGATGTCTCAGCAAGATTCTTCTCTGCACCAGTAAATGGAGATCTTCACACTCAAAACTCTTTTAAGAGATTTATTTGGGAAGAAGGAGTCCAGGAGAATAGCTGCCTCTACCAGGGTGGAGAGAACAGCTCACAACTGACCGAGCAGGGTGGTTTATATAGGATGTCTTGGGGGCAGAGTCAACCAGGGATTGGCTAGTTTTTTTCTGCCCAGGGATTGAAAAGTTTTGTGGGCTAGGGGCAGAGATGGCCCTGATTTCGGAGCCAAACTGTTTCTTTCACTGGTCTTTCTTGGCTTTTTGACACTAATTCTAAGGGCAGGGAATATTTCTTTCACTGACTCTGATTCTAGGGACTCACAGAGATCCACCTGCCTCTGCCTCCCGAGTGCTGGGATTAAAGGCATGCGCCACCACCGCCCTGCATTCTTCTCTATCTTTAAAAAGACTACGTCAGGGTCATGTCACACAGGAGATTCCCTTACAGCCTGCAGATGTAATGATTCTCTCAAATTTCCCCTCACTCCTGAATTTTAAGACCCATTAAGTCGTAGCAGAACATCACGGCCTTGTCCCAGAGGCACCCCAGGCTTAACCAGAACTCTCAGCCCCTTTTACCTCTGTCTTCTTTCTGCTCTTTTGCCCTGTGTCTTAGGCAACTCTTTTTTTTTTTTAAAGATTTATTTATTTATTATTTATTTAGTTAATGTACACTGGTGTTTTGCCTGTATGTATTCTGTGTGAGGGCGTTGGATCCCCTGGAACTAGAGTTACAGACAGTTGTGAGCTGCCATGTAGGTGCTGGGAATTGAACCTGGGTCCCTTGAGCCATCTCTCCAGCCCCCAAAGTGACACTTGAAAATAAATCAATTGGGGGCTTGCTTACAGCTTTAGAGGTTTAGTCCTTTATCATCACGGCAGGGACCATGGCAGCACTCATGGTTCTGGAGCAGTAGCATCGTGATCCTCAAGCTAAGAGATCGCGAGCCTGGTCCTGCCTGGCATGAGCTTTTGAAACCTCTCAGCCCACCTCTAGTGACACACTTCCTCCAACAAGGCCACACCTCCTAATCCTTTCAAGTAGTGCCACTCCCTGGTGACGAAGCATTCAAATATGTGAGCCTGTGGGGACAATTCATATTCAACACACTACTCCCTGCTCTCTGCCTCTGCTATTGTTTCCTCTTTTCTCCTGCCCCACCCACCATCTCTCAATCCTGCCTCCTAAGGCACACAGGCAGCTGGCTTCTGCTGTGATGCAGCCCACTCACCCTTTCCCTGGTGTGCACCTGCTCTAGCCCCTGAATGTGCCCCCCCCCCCCCCCCCGCGCCTCTTTATCTGTCCGGGAAATGCAGTTCCAGCACCTGCTCCCTGGGCAGACCTCCTCACTGCACTCCTGTCCTTTGTCTATACCTCTGCTGCAGGACCCAGCCTTCCTCAGGCTGCCCTCATCCCTCATCTGCTTGTTTCTGTTCCACATGGACCAACCTCCTCAGAAGCCACGAGCTGAGCTTTGTCTCTGCATTCTTGACTAGATGTCTGGCACCTGTTAGGTGTTTCATAAATATTTGAGTAAAGAAAAAAAATGAGCAAAGAAAATTATACTCGGAATCTGTGTTCACTCCAGAAGTGTTTGGGTGTGATAAAGAACAAGCTAATTAAAACTACACCAGGAGACACTGCTTCAGCATCCCAGGCACACATGAGCAGATAGGCAGCAGACGACCCAGCCACTGACCATAGGCACCCAGGTGGTGGACGCTGGTGTTCACATTGGTCCTGGCATGATCGACAACCCGATGAACCCAGACAAGACTAAGATAAACTACTTGTCCTCCAGTAGAATAAATATTTCAAATAAAGTCAACCGAAGAAAGTCAGGCCAAACAGCTATTGATTGCTAAAAGCCTGAACTTGAGCCCAATGAATATTCCAAAGTTCACCTCCATGCAGCTTGCCTAAATGGTGATCAATACGCAATTACTGCCCCCTTTAAACATGTCCTGCACTGCCTACCCAAAGAAGGGCTTTTGCTTTTAAAGTCTTTTGTTTCATAAATTTGCTTAGGCAGGGAAAAAAGAGGGGCTTGGCTCAGCCAGGCTCCTTTGCCTTGAGTATTTCAGGCAGTCCTGTGTCATTTGTGAACCGGGTTCAGTGTATGCACAACAGAAGCTGAAGGTGCCTGGTCTGCAGCCACCCTTCACTTCAGGAAGCCTTTTCCCGAGTGGCTAAACAATGAGCATTGGTCGCTCAGCTTCCTAATTTCTGCCTGCATGATTATCTGCCCTAGCCATAACCTCTGTAAATTCCAACTTGTAGAGCAGGGTGCAAAAGTCTAACTGCAGTGAGAACAAGTATGTTATTTGTGTAGCCTCCTGCTAGAATTTCATCCTGAGACAGAAAGTCCTTCCCAGTGGATTTCAAACCTTGTTTGCCTCCTCCTGATGTTTAAAATTTCATATTTCTCTTCAATAGGCCTTTTCACCCCCCTGCCGCAGTCAGTCATTCTTTTGATTCTCATTTACACTATTGCCATAGTCTCTGAATTGTCTGTCCTCCCTGCCCACAGGTCTGCCCCTTCCTCTCTCTGTGGATGGAGCTGGGCTTCCCTCGCAGCACAGCAGGGGCCTGGTGTGACCACATTTGTGCCTACCGTCATCTTCATCCCCACCTGTGTTCCCCAGCTCTGACACCAGTGCCCCCGCTCACCCTCTGCTGACAGGCACCCCCTGCCATTTGATGCCTTCACTGGCTTCTCACAGAGGAGCTGCTGTTTCCTTCCTCTTACCATCTTGAACATAACCCCCATCGCTATCCTTTCCTCAAATTTGTTAAAAACAGGAAACCTCCAGTTTCCAAAAGCAGTGTCTGAACAGGCAGTGGCCTTCTTTCTGCCTTCAAACTCAGTAGCTGCACAGATTGTTGGATCTTCTGTGGTGAGGAGAAGAGAGGTGGGAATATTGGTTGCGCACCCTGGTTTTTCTTGTTGCTTTTCTCTGAACACCTTCGTGTTCCCCGGCTTTCTACAATTAACAATGTAAGCTGCAGGGCACAGTGACATCTTTCATCTTTGACAGGAAAGGTGTCCAGCGGTATTGTGGAGGACCTAACACAGGGACACTTTCCTGATTACTTCACATTCATTTGGTCTACCCAAGTGGATGCCACTTTTCGGCGCAGAAGCCATGTCTTTGTGTTTGTGTGGTTGATTGGCCACCTGTACCCAGTTAGGAAACAAGTGATTTGCTTCTCTCTGCCTTAGAGTGTTAATGAAAACCATGTACGATTGTAGGACAGTGTTCTCCGTTACTTTTAGATCTTCAAGATCTCCAGAGGCCCGTATACTGATAGATAGACAGACTGTAGGATCTGGTGGGATCTGGTTGCTAGCCTGCAGCACTGCTGGGAGATGGTCCAACCATGGTGAGGGAGGGTCTCATAGCAAGGAGTAAGGCCGCTGAGGGTCTGTGCTTGAAGAACACAGAGGGGCTTCCAGCGCCATCCCCGCCTGCTTTCTGACCACTGTGATGGAGCAGCCGCATTGCTACGCAAGCCCATTGCTACAGCCCCACTGCTACACAAGCCCATTGTTACAGCCCCATTGCTACACAAGCCCATTGTTAGGTGCTGTTTTATGTGGATCCAAGTGAGCACCGAGGAAAAGCTCTGAAACAGTAAGTCGGACAGGAGGCACCTGCAGACCACCCACAGCCAACACCATACCTAATGGTCCTGCCAAGGTCAGCAGCAGATAAAATGTCTTCTTAGGCACTGGACAGTTAGACAACACTATAAAATAAAAGACATCCAGGCCGGGCGGTGGTGGCGCACGCCTTTAATCCCAGCACTCGGGAGGCAGAGCTAGGCGGATCTCTGTGAGTTCGAGGCCAGCCTGGGCTACCAAGTGAGCTCCAGGAAAGGCGCAAAGCTACGCAGAGAAACCCTGTCTCGAAAAACCAAAAAAAAAAAAAAAATAAAAAAAATAAAAGACATCCAAACTAGAAAGGAAAAGGAAGAGTTATTGCAAATAACATGATCTTACTCCGTGGATTCTATTATTACAGCTATTAGAACTAATAAAGAAGTTTCTTATAAGATCAGTGTAGAAAAATTAATTGTATTTCTTGTAATGAACAGTCAAAAAATAAAGCTAAGGAATCCATTTATAACAATAGTAAGAATAACATATCTAAATAAATTTAACAGAAGTATGATGTGCAATGGAACAGCAGCTGAAACAGTTATTCTTGAAGAGTAACTAAGCTCACGCCTCTCAATAGTAGACTGGCATTTAATAGAGGGATGTGGAGAACAGGATGCTGAGATGAAGCTATATATACACAGCCAAGAAGAATGGACAGCTGAATTCAAAAACCGGCAGCAATTTCCAGAATTTAAAATCCTGAATCATGACAGGACACTAGTGGAATTCAGGTGTTTCTGGTACATGGACTGCTCTCACCCAATGTGAGGTTGAACTCTTGACCTTGTGTACATCCTACTTCACAAATGAGTCTGTCAGATACGCTAAGCCTATAGGCTGGAGATGATGCCCCAGCACTGTGGAGAAACCTCAGGTGACTGTCCAGGCAGCTGGCTGTTTCTGTCAACTCACAAATTTTTTGGAAGTTGCTTGCATGCACTTCCTGTTTTTATTTTTGTTAGCTAATATTATTTCCTTCTTGGGTCTCTGAGGGAGTTGGAGATTAGTTAGTTATAGTTGAAGATTAGTTAGTTATAGTTGAAGGTTAGTTAGTTATAGTTGAAGATTAATTAGAATAGAAAGTGAATTAGATACATTTTGGACTTACCAAAATAGGATAGATAATGGAATTATTTTCTCTGAATTTGTCAAATACAAATGGACTAGACATTGTTTAGGTATTTATTACTTGTATATATTGTATATAGTTATTGTCCTTTTGTATATAGTTTTTCTTTTGTTGGTTATAACCTTTTGCTTTTTTTCTTTTTATTAAAATAGAAAAGGGAAAATATGGTGGTATTTTATTTGTACTGAAATGTGATTTTATTTGTATGTTAATAAAGTTGCTTGGGGGTCAGAGCTAATAGCAAGCCATAGCAGAGCTGGGCATTCGTGGCGCATGCCTTTAATCCCAGCACTTGGTAGAAGAGCTAGGTAGATCTCTGTGTGGTCAAGGATACAGCCAGCATTGGAGACACACGCCTTTAATCTCAATACCATAGAAGACCTGGAGGGCTGTATGAACAGGCAGTGACGAGGCAGTCATGTGTTTGGGTTTACAACCAATGAGAAGGCAGAACAGAAAGACTATATAAAGACAAACACACAGGAAGTAGGTCTCTTTCAGAGAGGTAGGACCACCGTAGGAGGAAGGGTAAGGTTTTAGCTCTGAGCTCTGACCTCTTGGCTTTCTTCTTTACATTGGTTCTGTGTTTCTTATTTAATAAGACGGTTGGTTACATCTACAGAAGTACATTGTTTTATTTTATCAGAGATTTCTTGACACAGGGATCTTCCCATGTCACTGTAGCCAGCTTGGAGCTCACTATGTAGACAAGGCTGGCTTTGACCTAATAGAGATCTGCCTGCCTCTGCATCCTAAGTGATGGCATTAAAGGAATGTATCACACTGCTCCCTGCCAAAACATCAAGAAAGTAAGGAGAATAATTGATAGAATAAGAGGAAATGATTAGATCATGGATCTGTTGAGGGACTTCAGAAGTCCTAAGTTCTTAAGAAGAACTCTTAGACCAGAAAATGAGGAGTGCTTACCCTTTTTAAAATGAGCAAAGCATGCCGGGCTCCTGACACATGCCTTTAATCCAAGAGAGGAGGCAGAGGCAGGTAGATTTCTATGAGTTTCAGGCAAGCCTGGTCTATATAGTAAGTTCCGGGATAGCCAGAGTGACACAGTGGGACCCTCTGTCCAAAAAAAATAAAAAATAAAAAATAAAAATGAGCAAAGCGTCTAAGAGGGCATTTCCTAAAGACAACCTACAAGTGTCCAAGCACACTAAGCATACTCTGTTACTATCAGAAATGTAAATCAGACCCACAAAGACAGGCTGCAGTGGGAACATTGCTTTCTGCCAAGCTTCACAACCTGAGTCTGATCTCTAGAACCCATAGAATGGAAGCGGAGGACTGACTCCCACACATACCGTGGCATGTGTGCCCCCCACATACACACTGAGATGGCATTGTATACCAACTAGGAAAGCTAGAACCCAAACAAAATTCAACAGTTTTTAAGGTGTGGAGAAATTTGAACCCTTGTCACTGCCCAGGGGTATGTGAAATGATGTGTCCACTATGGAGACCACATGTAATAGTATTTGCTCAAAATGTCTAGAGTAGACAAGTCTATAGAGACAACATAGATCTGTGGCTGTTTGGAGCTCAGGAGCCGGGGAATGGAGACAGGAAACAGTCAAAGGGTAGGTGGTTTTCTTGCAGGGTAGTGGAAATGCTCTGCGGTTTGTTGTGGGATGGTTATATGTATGCCAGCATACTAATGCCATCGAGTTATACACTTCAAGTGGGCAAATTAAATGATGTGGATTATATCTAGTAAAGCTGTTAAGGAAGAAAGAAATATTAAACCTTCTGAAGGCCCTCAGTTTGATCTGCTTCTCTAGTCTTCTGATGCATTTCCCACAGAATTGTCATAAGACGTCATGTTGAAATTTGAACATTATCCTGTGGAACCAGAAGATTTTATTCTTTAGCAGGCATAGTGGCGCATACCTTTAATCCCAGCATTTGGGAGGCAGAGGCAGGCAGATCTCTGTGAGTTCAAGACCAGCCTAGTCTACGTAGAGAGTTCCAGGACAACTAGGGCTGCATAGAAAGACCCTGCCTCAGAGAGAGACAGAGAGAGAGTGAGTGAGAGAGAGAGAGAGAGAGAGAGAGAGAGAGAGAGAGAGAGAGAGAGAGGGAGAGAGAGAGAGAGAGAGAGAGAGAGAATGAATTTATTTTTTCCTATTCCATATTCCCCTATAACATGTGTGATAACTGCTGAGACATATCATAATGTAAATGTTTTCTTCCAATGGGGGCATATTAACTGCTGTGTTTTTATTGGGGGATGTTTGTCTTTTTTCCCAGTAGAATGAATACACATTAAAAAACTAGTGCTTCTTCTGAAATGCCTTTTGCCCATAGGGAGAAGAAGATCTCCCGGAGCAGCGCCCTCAAGGTACTGGACCATGCCATGATTGGGCCTGAGGGCACAGACAACTGCCACAAGTTTGTGGACATTCTTGGCTTACGGACCATCTTTCCACTCTTTATGAAGTCTCCCCGGAAGATCAAGAAAGTGGGAACCACGGAGAAGGAACATGAAGGTACGGTTCACTGCAAGGGCTGCTGGGAGAGGTGGGTGAGTCACACTGAGCAAGAGTACTTGTCTGCTTCTCTGTATCCTGTTGCCTTCATGGCCAAGCAGTTCAGAGCCCAAGGGTGACCTTGGGCCTTGGTGGGCCTGTCTGTGTTTGTCTGAGTCCTGGAGGGTCCACTCCCTCTGGCCTGTGTGAGTGTGTGAGAGGTTTTGTGTTCTTGGCTGTAATTTGTGGTGAGGTGTCTCTCTGATGGAAGACCCTTTTGAAAAGAGTAATGAGGTGGCAACACATGTCACCTCCGGAGTGGTGCTTTCATGTATTTCTGTATTAAAGTATGATTCAGCCAACATCAGGAATTGCTGGAATAAACTATTTACAGCCCAGGTTCCTCTTTTTATGTTTCTCCTCCTTGCTGGAGCCTACTCGGAGCAGAATGCCGCTGTGAATTGTGAGGCTGTAACCAGAGTAGTTACCGCCAGGCCAGTGTCTTCCTGGTATTGTCTGGTGGCCTGCTGCACCCCTCCCCCGGTAAATAGCTGCAATGCAATCTGGAAGGCCAGCGATTTATGGGCATTGACAGCTCCGCTGGAGGCCAGCAGACACTTGCTCCGAGAATTTACATGGTTGGATAGCTATTTTAAAGTGCAGGAGGGTGCGGAGAGACAGGAGACTGTGTGTGTGTGAAAGAGGAGGGAGACCTGGACTGCTAGAACTCACTGGGTCTTGTCAAGAGGAACGTATGTCCCATGGTTTGGGTGACTTTTCCTCAGTGATTGGTAGAGTTGGCCTAGGCACCTGCATATCTGTTGTGTCCCTCAACCTCTGCGTCTCAAAGTGAGCTGTCTTCAGAGATCACCCCAGAGATGAGATCAACTCCCCAGAGGCAGTAGAAAGCCAAGAGGCGGCACTCGGAGACTGAGAACAAGTTTGAGGCTCATCGGATCTGGTCAGATATTGACCAAGCTAGCTGTAAACACGTTAACCCCGCTGCCAGCCCTTTTCCTATCCCTGGTGGGACTCAGCTGAAAGAGGCCCTGGGAGAAGATACGAGGGGCCCTGGAAATCCAGAGAGTTCTGTAGTGGTCACTGTTCAATCCCTGCCGGTTCTGGTTGTGCTGTGTTGTTTGCATTTTCATTTAGTTCTCATAACCATGGAGAAGATGGTGGTGTCCTTGTTCATTCTTATGAGAAAATCAGCTCACACAGGGACCAGGGTGTGAGTTTTTGTGTGTTTATGTACATATATGTGTGTGCAGCTGTGTGCGCATGTGTGTGTGCATGCATGTAGAAGCCAGAGAACAACTTCACGTCTTGTTCCTCAGCAGCTGTCCACCTTGTTTTTTGACCTGGGGCTCACTTGTTTGGCTAAGCTACTGTGGCCAGCAGGCTCCAGAGATCCTATCTCTGTTGCTCCAGTACAAGTACCACCCTGACTTAATTTCTTATTTATTTATTTATTTATTTATTTATTTATTTATTTATTTATTTACTTACTTACTTACTTATTTATTTAAATTTTCTATTCATTTTACATACCAACCACAGATCCCCCTCTCCTCCCTCCTCCTGCCCCCCAGCCTTCCTCCCCAACCCACCTCCCATCCCCACCTCCTCCAAGGCAAGGTCTCCCATGGGTAGTCAGCAGAGCCTGGTACATTCATTTGAGGCAGGTCCAAGCCCCTCCCCCTGCACCAAGGCTGTGCAAGGTGTCCCACTATAGGCACTGGGCTCCAAAAAGCTGGCTCATGCATCAGGGATGGGTTCCGATCCCACTACCTGGGGTCCCCTAAACAGTTCAAGCTAAACAACTGTCTCACCTATCCAGAAAGCCTAGTCTAGTACCATGGGGGCTCCACAGCTTTTGGTCCACAGTTCATGTGTTTCCACTAGTTTGGCTGGTGATCTCAATGTCCCTTGCTCATAGAATCTCTCCTTTCTCTCATCAATTGGACTCCTGAAGCTTAGCCTGGCCCCCGGCCATGGATCTCTGCATCTACTTCCATCAGTCACTGGATGAAGGCTCTATGGTGACAGTTAGGGTATTCACCCATCTGATCACCACAGTAGGCCAGTTCAGGCACCCTCTCAACTATTGCCAGTAGTCTAAGGTGGGGTCATCCTTTGTGGATTCCTGGGAACCTCCCTAGCAATCTACTTCTCCCTATTCCCATGGTGTCTTCATTTATCATGGTATCTCTTTCCTTGCTCTCCCACACTGTTCCTGTTCCAGCTGTAAACTCCCGTTCCCCTATGTTCTCATTCTCTATCCCTTGCCCTCCATTACCCCACCCTGACCCCCAGTTTGCTCATGTAAGATCTCATCTATTTCTCCTTTGCTGGGAGACCATGCATCCCTCCTAGGGTCCTCCTTGCTAGCTAATCTCCCTAGAGCTATGATTGCAGTCTGGTTGTCCTTTGCTTTACGTCTAGTATCCCCTTATGAGTGAGTACATACCATGTTTGTCCTTCTGAGTCTGGTTACCTCACTCAGGATGATATTTTCTAGTTCCATCCATTTGCCTGCAAATTTCATGATATCATTGTTTTTTACTGTTGAGTAGTACTCCATTGTGTATATGTACCATATTTTCTTTATCCATTCTTCAGTTGAGGGGCATCCAGATTGTTTCCAGGTTCTGGCTATTACGAATAATGCTGCTATGAACATAGTTGAGCATGTGTCCTCGTGGTATGATTGAGCATTCCTTGGGTATATGCCCAAGAGTGGTATAGCTGGGTCTTGAGGTAGATTGATTACCACTTTTCTGAGAAACTGCCATACTGATTTCCAAAGTGGCTGTACAAGTTTGCACTCCCACCAACAATGGAGGAGTGTTCTCCTTGCTGTGCATCCTCTCCAACATAAACTGTCATCAGTGTTTTTGATCATAGCCTAACTAACTTCTTTTACATGGGTTCTGGGGATCAAACTCAGGTCCTCATGCTTGCAAGGCAATTATTTTGCCAACTGAGCCATCTCTTCCCACCCCCACCCCACCGGGATCCCTAGTCTAAAAGGTACAGGAGTGAGAGTATTGAACTAAAAGCTGTGATGGCTGTGCCTTTAGCTTCTGAGGGCTAGGTCCTACTTGTCAAAGCTGCTTCATAAGCCAGCAACCTCCTCACACTGCTGTGGCCAATCTGCTGGCTTCTGCTGAGAGATTTGACACTGCTTTGAGCATGCGTGGAGAGAAGGTGCAAGAAAACAGCCCTGAGCCAGCTCTTGTTCATGTGCAGGGTTCTGAGAAGAGGAAGAAGTGACAGATTCAGTGAGCAGCTGTTTTCCTGCTGAAAAATGTGCCCGGTGGCATGCTGGTGACAGTACATTGCCTTTAGAGTGCCCACATTAGGAATTTGATAACTTTATATTAGAGGGGGCAATGGCTTGGCAAGGCAGCTCCTAGAAGGCATGTTGGGTTGTAATGGCTGGTGAGGATGAGCTGTGCATCCTACACACAGTGGCACCCAGAAGAAGGGAGGTGCAAGAAGAAAGGCCCGCTCTGTGCCTTCTGCCACCCGCCAGCTGCTGTGTCCTGGCCCATAAGCTTTGCATGGTAGGGGGAGGGCTGATAGGGCACACCAGGCCAGGTTTCTTTGCCCTGCCTTGTCCCCTGGGTCAGTCCTGTGCTCTTGTTGCTGTCCACGCCTGTCTGATGCAAGTGCACCAGGATTGTATGCTACCAGAGCACAGTAGCCTCTTGCCATTAGGAATATTTGTGACAGGTCCTTCTCAGGCTTCCACCGTGCCCCCTCCAGCACTTCACTCTCAACGATTGTCCTGGCTACCAGTTAGTCATCCTTTCTGTCCTTAGTTGGATGTCTCTCACAGGAAGAATAGGCACCCCTGCACTCAGACGGAGCCTCCTACTTAATGGATCTTGGCTCTGGACTTGGTCCTCTGACACCTGACATTAAAGAATCAGTGGGCTTGTCATCTCTGGGTCCCATTGCCTAGCCTGGTGCTTGATGTGTAACAAATGCACAATAACTGTTTGGTGGCTGTTAAATTAGCGGCTCCCCTGGAAGACTTCACTGAGGTCAGGCAGAGGCTTGAGCCCCTCCCCAGAGCTGGGCAAAGCTGAAGTCATGCAGCTGCCTGCAGTTCACATTGATGGTTGTTAAGTGGTAGATGCCTGGAATAAGGGGGTCTTTCATCCAGCCTCCTCTGAAGTAGAAGTAAGGGCTTTTCTAGGCACATTGGATTTTGTCTCACTGGCTCGGAGATGAGAGTAGAGGTCTCCCTCTGTAGCTGTACTCTCAAGGGCCCTGTATGCACAGAACTTCATCATAGGTAAGGCCCGCCCAGGACAAGCTTCTTGCTGTGATCAGACTCCTAATTAAGCATCGTGGGCAGGGAGTTAGTCCCCAGTCTGGAAGCTGTCTGGAGCTCCCCCTTTTCTTTCTTAGCAAGCTTTGGGCTTGTCATACATCCTGGTTGGCTTGAGTCCATTCTGGTGCAGTCTCAGGCCTGTCGCCTCAGGACCTGTTCCAAGCAACTGCAGTGACGGTGTAGCCTGGTGGTACAGGCTGCACTGTACAGGTTTACTGCTAATCTTGTGTGATCTTGGGTGGGCACGCTCCTAAATTCTCTCTCTCAGCCTCAGTTGCCCGTCTATAAAATGATGAGGCTAGAATCTCTCACTCTGGTTATCTATAAGGACCAAGTGAAATGCCACACATAGTGAGACTGCCATTCTGATGGGCTCTACATCTGTGGACTAGTTCACCAGCTGTGGATTGAGAATGTGAGTAATAAGAATGGTCAGTTCTGAGCATGTGCACTCTCTTGAGGGTGTGGTCATTGTTCAAGCAATATAGTGTAACACTGTCTCTTATACTGCATTTACATTGCAGTAGGAATTATAGTGATCTAGAGATGATTGATTGATTGATTGATTGATTGATTGATTGGACAAGCACCCTTGGCTAGCCTTGAACTCCTCTTTTTTCTCAGTGCTGTATACTATCATACCTGGCTTGATGATTTAAAGAATGTGGGAGACTGTTCTGGATTATATGCAAATATTGTGCCATTTTATTTAAGGGACTTGATCGGCTGTAGATTTTGGTATCTTTGACAGCCGTGGGCCTAATCCTTTCAAGATACTAGGGATGGCTTTATATGCCAGTCATAGACCCTACAATTAGTCAGCTTTGAAAAGTGTTAACTCTGTTCTACAACAGAATCACCAGCAGTTTTGTCCACCCTTGTTTTGGCCACAGAACCCAGCCTTTCTAGAAGTCATGAGGAGAGCTTGACAATAGAAGGGCTGTGTGGTATGTTTGCATACGTGTTTGGGTGTGTGCAGGTATATGTGGAGGCCAGAGGTAAATGTCTCCATTGCTCTACACCTAAATTTTGAGACCGGGTCTTTCACCGAACCAAGAGTTTGCCTATTCAGCAAGATTTCCTGGCTCCAGGGATCCTCCTGTCTCTGCCTTCCATCACTGGGATTACAGGCCAGCGCCACATGCTTGACTTTTTACATGAACGTTGGGGATTCAAACTCAGATCTTTGTGCATGGTAAGCACTTTACCAAATGAGCCAGCCGTCTCTCTGGCCCCTAGGAAAGCTCCTTCTTGGTGGAGAGGTCACGCTGCATATCATGGTGTCATAAACCAGCTATGGCCCCTCAGGCGACAGGAGGGGGTGAGAAAGGAGAACTTGCAGACTGCCATGACTCCAGAGAGGAGGGGAAACCAAACTGCCCTTATAACCTCAAATTGCTGGTAATTGAGTTTCTCTTTCAGGAGTCAGGGTGGAGAAGGAAAAGAATTATTGTAATTGAAATCCATTCAGGTTTGCATAATAAAACCTTCAGAAATAGATCTGGGGAGGCACTTAGTGTGGGGGATGGGTCAGAAAGAATCGCTTGCCCTTGAGTGCAGTGATATGACTGGCTGCCTCCTTGGATTTATAAAGAATTGCAGTGTGTATTATCTCCTTGGTATTAACTACTTCAGCATAGGCAGGGAGGAGAAAAGAGCTAGGATCCAGAAATGGCATCTGACCTTTACTTCCCGTCTCTCTTTTAAATTCTTATTAAAATAGGCCCAATTTTCCTTGTATTGCCTCATTAGGTAGGTGAGTTATTGAGTTTGTAGCCGTTCTAGTTAATTGCGCTGTTTTAACATGGTTCCCCTGGAGGCTGTTAAGAGCTTTGAGGGGGTGAGCTCCCAAGCAGTGTAGGTGTGTAGCATGCTTGCTGGGCATGTGCATGCATTTCCACCTTATCCACAGTGACAGTGCTTGATAACAGGTCAACGATTTGAAGACGACTTTCCTGTTGTCAGGGAAGGGTTTTAAGTGATTCCGATCAACTCCACATGTCAGGAAGCATGTTGATGCCCGAGGCCTCCTGGACTTGTAACACAACAAAAGAACAGGCCAGGCTCCCGTGACACTCATCAGATCCTGCCAGGGTCAGATGAGAAAGGGCATGGCTTCTCTGCAGTCAGACAAGAGGGGACTTTGGCCAGCCCGAGGAAAGGAAGCATTGCTAAGACTCCTGGTAAAGCAAGATGACATGCCATCCTTTGGTGCCAACTCTGGATGGGATTAACGCTGTGGTTAAAATAGGGCCGAGACCGAGGCTGTGGCAGGTCCTGTGTGCACAGGAAAGATAGTGGAGCTCCAGTCTTTCAGAATGTGCTGCTCTTCCTGGGCTCCCTCTCCACATTCCCTGCTTCTGCCTTCCCTTACTCAGCCTGCCTGCTCACTTTGATCAGAGGTGTCAGGCCCTCCTAACACTGGCCTGGGTGTTCGTTCTCAAGGCTTTGACCTCCACTTGTCCTTGGCTCCCGGATCTTCAACCTCTTCTGTCTCCCAAGCCCTGGTTGGCACAGCTAATCACTCACAGATACTCCCACATATTCAGCAGGCCTGTTCTTCTCTGACTCAATTCTTCTTGCAGCCCACAAGTAGCCCCACACTCTACCTGCCAGCCACCACAGAAGCCAACCCCTCACGCTTACCTCTATAATGCTCCATGTGCAATTAATCCTAAACTGTGAATTCTGCCTCACAAAAGTCTCCACCGAGCCCTCTCCGTGGTACCATCCTGGACCCGTCACCTCCCTGAACTTTCTGCAGCACTAATACCCAGTTCTTGATTCTTCTCAGAGTCTCAAATGAGCCAGACACTCCCAGCTTTTAGCAAATGTCTAGTTTTAGCAAAGGAGGGCATAGGCATGGGGGTAAAGACGGTTGTGCAGATATCAGCCACAGAATTCCATCAGCAATTACAAAGACCCACTCGACAAGAGGATTCATTATTGAGGATAACAGAGTAAGGGCCTTAGAGCAGAGGACACTTCTGGTGGGAGGGAGATGGTGACATGGGCAAGCCCCTTAGTCAGTGTGTAACCTCTACAGAAAGGCTTCTACACAGCTGATTGATTTGGAGCCTTCCAAATCAAGCCTCGGGGTTATTTCCCATTCTAAAGGGCAGAGACTTTGAGCCTCAGTGAAATCATGACCGGATCATACAGTGGGTGGGTGACTGAATGAGGACTCAGACTCCCTCCACTTCTGATCACAAACTTCATTTCCCAAAGTTATTGCTATTGGTGTTTGCTCTCAGGAGCCCAAACAGCTTGCGCATTTGTTTTGCTGGGGTAGTTACAAGAGTTCTAAGTCAGAAAACCTTGATTCATTATAACTTTGGTGCTTTGACAGGTCATCATGTGGTGGGATTCTTATTTAGCTCTTTTCATTTTGAATGTGAAATGTTTCCCCACCTGCTTATGTGTTGAAAGCCTGGTCCCTAGCTGGTGACAACTCTTTTGGAAATGTGAGGATGTGGGGCCTGACTGGAGAAGTCACTGGAGCTACGTTCTGCGGGGCTAAACTTGGTTCCTGTCTCTCCCCCTGGCTCTTTCTACTTCTCTGCTGCGGTGAGGTGAGCAGCCTTGCTCCACCACACCCTTCACCCTGATGTACGTCCTCAGCAGAGTCCCAGAAGTGATGGAGCCCACCAGTGTGGACCAGAATCTGAAACCGTGAACCAAAATACATACTTCTCTCCTTGAATTGTTTGTCGCAGATATTTTGTCATAGCCATGAAGTTTATGAAGAATAAGTGGTAGTGACTTGGTAAAAGTGTTGTTAGGCATTTCTAGTGCCTGTCATAGTCCTTGGTGCATGATAGGTGTTCAGTACTTACTGGGTGAGTCATGAATGAATTTATGTAGCACCCACATAGTGTATGCTGCAGTGTCAAGCTTGGCCAGTATTTCAAAGCATCACTGAATCTGTATTTCTTTCTTCTTTCTTCTTTTCTTTTTCTTTTTTTCTTTTTTGTTTTTGAGTTTTTTGTTTCTTTGTTTTTGGGTTTTGGGGTTTTTTTGTTGTTGTTTTTTGGGTTTTTGTTTTTGTTTTATTTGTTTCCGAGATAAGGTTTCTCTGTGTAACAGCTTTGGCTGTCCTGGAACTCCGATTTGTAGACCAGGCTGGCCTCAAGAATCCATATTTCTTACCATGTGATCTAACAGTGTTTCTGCTAAAGAAGCTGCTCAGTAATATTCTGTACAGACTTGTTCCTTACTCTCTAAGAACGAGTGTATTACTCACTTTCCTGAGTTATTGGAAGGACTGAACTGACTTCCACAGTGAGCATGTCTTATTAATAAATGCTATTTTATTGTGGTTATTACATAGCACTGACCCCTGGTATCACACTTAGTCGTAGTGTGCTAGAGCAGAGCTGCTTAAATGTTTTGGGAGGACCAGAGTTTGGATCCCAGCACCCACTTCAGGTAGCTCACAACTGCCAGTAACTCAGGCTCCAAAGCATCTGACACCTCCACAGGGTCTGCATATCCATACACACACACACACACACACACACACACACACACACACACTCTCTCTCTCTCTCTCTCTCTCTCTCTCTCTCTCTCTCTCTCTCTCTCTCTCCACAGATGCTGCATGCCTGTGCTTATGCACACATATACATACACATACATACACACACCTTCCACAGGGACTGCATGCCCATGCGTACACACACACACACACACACACACACACACACACACACACACACACCCTCCCCAGAGACTGCATGCCCATGCATATATACACATATACACACACATACTACACACACCCTCTACAAGGACTGCATGCCCATGTATATACATACATATACACATACCCTTCACAGGGACTGCATGCTCATGCACATATACACAAATATTCACAAATATGTGCACCCTCCACAGGGACTGCATACCTATGCATAATACACACACATAAATAGATAAATGTCAGTATTTACTGATAATAAATCATAGTTATTTTTAAACAATTTTGGTATACATATAACTTTATCATTTATTAAAGATGAAAACAAATTTGTATACTAATAAGATGGATGCATTTCTTGTCTGAATATTCGGTATAGAGCATCTTCAATATTTTTCAGAGTTTAGGTTTTATAATCACCAATGTTGAAAATACCACTTCACATAAACACTTAGCATACAATACAGAAAAATGTTTAGGACCATTTCAGAAATTCTTGGGAATTTCTCTCCTAATCCCAAGCCAAAATTCACTTAATGACTTTTTATGAAACTCGAGTCAGCAATTCAAACAGCAGTTTTTAATATCAAACATTCTAAAACAATACAATCAAAAGATACACTAAATCAATACTTAGATGCTGAGGAATAACGGTAGGAAAATATTGACAGTCTTTGTTTTCCACAATTAAACCATTATGTTTCCCTAAGAGCAAAAAACTGTGTGTGCAGTAAAACACCAGCTCATAGCACATGGTAGTTTCAAATCTGCACCAACGTCTTTCAGGCAGTGTTCTCTGGTATGAGGATGCTCATACAAAGTGCTCATAGGTGTGTTCATGTCTGAGGCTGCAGTGAACACACACACACACACACACACACACACACACTATGCCACCTGGGCAAGTCATGCCAGAAACACCTTGGACTCATTCCCTGTTTGATTTTGATATTGACTTGTTGGCCATTCTGAAACACACACGATACTAAATATGCTCTTGATTTCATTAGTAGTAGTGCTAGTATGAAGATGGTTTCTCATTTATGTTCTCCTATCTTGTTAGTTTAAGAAGTATGTGCCTGACAAAGACTTTTTGGTTTCTTGAACCTGCCAGTCTTGGAGCTGGGCAGTATGTGTGCCAGTCATGTGTGGGACACTAGACAAAACCCTTCTCAGAGAGGCTTTATTACCAGGAAGCCCAAGTCCCCACTTTCCCATATAACCTGTGCCAGAGCTTGCAAACTCAACTCATGTTCTCCCCAAGCTTAAAAATGACAAGTTAGGGCTGGAGAGATGGCTCAGAGGTTGAGAGCACTCCCTGTTCTTCCAGAGGTCCTGAGTTCAATTCCCAGCAACCACATGGTGGCTTACAACCATCTATAATGAGATCTGGTGCCCTCTTCTGGTGTGCGTGCGTGCGTGCGTGCGTGCATGCATGCATGCATGCATGCAGATAGAACACTGTATACATAAATAAATAAATCTTAAAAAAAAAAGAAAAAATGACAAGTTAGTTATTTATAATAGAACGATGAGAAGGAAAGTGTGATGACATTAAGCATGTACTGATGGACCCTTTGTGCTGAACAAAGGATAAAACACCTGCTGTTTTGTATTGGGTTTGAAAACCTTGTAACTGAAGACTTTCTGGATCAATTAGCTTTCTCCCTCCAGCTCCTTGTCTCCCCCTCCCCTCTCACCATGGATGGTAGCCCTAGGGATGCTGAAACAAGTCATATGCTTGGTTGGGCTGGGGCTCCTCCCATCAGGCCTGCAGGCTGATTGGGAATGTTGTGATCCGGTTTGCTAATTGGCTCAAGTCCTTCAGGATTTACACACAGGACTCTCCCAAACAGATCCCAGCACTCTTTTGTTTGCCCCTAGAAAGACTGAGAGAGAAGGTGTGCTTGCCTTTGAGACTGGAGAAAGCAAGCTATCCACTAATAGACGCAGGCCTTTACAGCTTTAGCAATTAGACATTTCTCTCTTCTCTTTGCCATGGCTCTTAGAGTTTGTCAGTCACCAAACACCTTTTAGCAAGTGCCAGATGCAGAATTGAGCTGGGACTGCAGGGTCTCCTGTTTTCTGTGCTGAAGCAGCCCGAGGAGGAGGAGGAGGAGGAGGAGGAGGAGGAGGAGGAGGAGGAGGAGGAGGAGGAGGAGGAGCAGCAGCAGCAGGGCGAGTGCTTTTACAGGCAGACAGACCAGCTTCAGCCCCAAACTCTACTCACAGGCTGCCTGGTTTTCATGAGCAAGTTATTCCTTTTGTTTGAACTTGAATCCCACTTCAGTAAAGCAGGACTGGTAAAAAATCTTCCCCCTAGGTTGTACAAAGTAATGATTGTGAGTGCCCTATAGTCAGTTCCCAGTGGTTGGGATATAGTTACCAATGTTAGCTTCCTTCAAAGATAGTCATCCCTACCGCTTCCAGGTTTTGTGCTTACATATGGGGTACAAACTCTTGCTTTTGTGGACATAGAGCCCAGTTTTGAACCAATCTGTAAAAGAAAGACTGGGTTATAGTAATGGCCTATAAGCCTGGCCTTCAGGATACTGGCTGTTGTGGCCCTGTGAAATCCATCACTGTCTGGAGGACATGCCAGTCTGCTCTGTTCCAGTTTCAAGCTCCCGTTCCAAGCCTGCCTTCACTTGGGGTGGAGGGTTAAGGGTTGGCTTGATTCCTACAGAAAGATGCCCCAAGACAGGTTACCACGGCTTCGCATGCTCTTTCATTAGGCAAACCATTAGGCCTTCTTTGTGCCAGGCTGGTGTTTTAGATGGAAGGAGAACAAACCCACAGCCCAGCTGGCAAGACAGAAACCCGCCTTTATGTTACAAGGTAACAATGGGAGATGAATGCGGCCACAGCCTACCGAGAAAACAGACAGAAACCTGCATGTCTATGCCACGGTGAGAGGCGGAAGGACATCTGAGGCCCTGTGGACACAAAGGGCAGAGTTCCACATCACACCTGAGTAGAGAAAAAGCGGTGGAGATTGGTAACAGACTTACTGAAGAAGTGTGGCCTCCTGAGTCACACTTGGGCAGAAGTTGAGCAGTAATGTCAAGGGAAAGCAGACAGCAGGGACAGATGACAGCCTTAAACACTGCTGCCATCAGCATCTTGTAGAGCCCTGTATGTAAGCCCCTCAAGCCAGAGGCCAGCCCCCCCCCCAGGACCTCTAACTGCCAGGTTCCACCCACAGAATACTCCAACTGCTGGACCCTGCCCCCACCCTGCAGAGCAAAAAGCCCAATCTCTGAACATAAAATCCCACCAATCTCCACCCTGAAAAGTTCTACCCCCTTCCCAAGAAGCTCTGTATAAGCCCTCTATCCTGTTCAGTTTGCTGCTGTGTCTTGCTTGAGCAGAGACAGCCACCCTCCTGGTTTTTTTCCCTCCCAATAAATCTCTTGTGTGAGGTTTGTTGTGTGGTGTGACTTTGTGGTATTCAGGATACCTTTCCATCCGAGCTGCAATGCTTACATTTGGTGTCGTGACTCGGATAGTCTCTCCTAGTGCCTGTTTCCCCTCATAGTGTGCGCTGCATGGGACCCTATCCCTCATCTCCAGTCCATCTGCAACAGACTCACCTTCTGGCTCAATAATCAATCAGCACCCACCCCAGCAGCATCAGTTAGGTTAGTCTCCCTTTGGTCAGTCTGAGAAGTGACCGTTGAGTGTCCGGCACCCCTCCAGTGCTCCTGGAAGCGGGGGTATCCCCAGCCATGGTCTTTAAGTCTACAGCTGGCCCCTTCACCTGACCACACTCCCCACACTTGCAGCTGCAACCAGGCAGTTTCCTCAGGCCCAGTTGGGTTATAACATTCCTTCTGTGCTCTCCCCCTATCTTCTCCCCAAAAAGGAGCCACAGAAGCCTCCTTTCCAGTCCTTTGCTCTGGATGAGACCCTCCCCTTGAGCTAGGTTTTTCTCTTACCTTCTGGCCTCTATGGAAGTCCTGGTACCATAGTCTCTCCACTGACTTAGCCAGGCTAAGCTTGCTACACTTGACTCCCATTGAGTTGGGTGACGACCCTCTGAATGGCTTGGTCCTCCCTGAGTCCAGGGGACGCTGGTGACTACAGGCTTCAGTGACCTTTCCCTTCACCTCTCTCATCCATGGGAACTCAGCACTCCATACCCTCCCATTCCCCCTTGGGATGCCTCTTAGAAAACCTCCGGCTCTCCACCTAACACCTGACCTAAGGGTACTAAATTTACTTGCTTTTGCAATCAAATTTGGCTTCAGTACCCCTTAGATAATCAATCCAAAGGGCCACCTAATGGCACCTTAGACCCTATTATTACTTGGGACTTTTACAAATACTGTGAGCGATCAGGGAAATGGAAAGAGATTCCCCATTCCCTATTTCTCTGCTTTGTTTTGTCTGGTCTCCCACCCCACACACTGTGTGAATGTCCCGTCCTCTAAGTGACCCTAGATAGATCTCTAAGTTTGTTGCAAAGTGGGAGCTAGGAGCAGACCTAGCAGGAGGGGGAGAAAGCAGAGGGTAGGCCAGCTGCGCATGCACACACCCTGCACACGCTCTCCCTGGCTGGCGCATCTCTCAGCTCCCTTCCTGTAGTGTCCTCTGTGTCCAGAGTTCAAAACTTCCTATCTTAAGCTTAAGCCTTCTTTGTTAGCTCACTGGATTCAGTTTTACTGGGATTCAGGTGTCTTTTAGGGATGAGGGGCATTGGACCATTGTTTTATGCTGTCCTACTTCAATTAAAAGCTGGCTCTGGTGTTAGGGTATGGCTCCCCCTCCTCTAGACCCAAGCCTGCTTGTTTAAAAGGTTTCCTCAAAAATCTCTGTTTCATATCAGGCAAGTCACCCGCTATGTGACAGAAAGGAGAGCAAAACAAGATAAAGGGACAGACTCTTTCCAGTGGGGACTATTGCTACTCATCTCATATGCTTTTGGTTTTGTTCTCTAAAAGGTAAGGTATAAATCTTGCCTCAAAGATCTCTAAGCATATTGGGTAAGGTTATAAGTCTGAAAAATCTGTAACACTGGGGTTACTAGTTAAAATCTATACTTAGGAAATCTTAATGGTATGATGCCATTTGGGGATAAACCAGCCAGGGAGAAAACAACTACCAGCTATGAAGGCCAAACCAAATAATTCCCCACTATTTTCTATCACACCAATGAACCTTCCCCTTATCAGCCTCGACCAGTAGTCCCTTCTCTTTCTGTAGTTTCCCTTTCTCCCTCCTCAGCAACAGGTTGCCCACCCCGTCAGGACTGAGTATGAGGCATTAAAACAGAATACTCCACTATCACTTAAGGCCTTGCTCTATGAAAACCAACTGTATATCCAGTATATTACCCAATCTTACAACCTCACCTTCCATGATGTTTATATGATTCTTGCCAAAAATCTTCTCCCAGAAGAGCATAGGCAAGTCTGGGACCAGGCTATGGCAGTCCCTAACAAAGACCCTGAATGGGATTACAGTACCCCAGGAGGCATCCTAGGTAGGAATCAATTTATAACTTGCCTCCTGGCCGGTATCCACAAGGCCACCTTTAAGGTGGTAAATTATGAAAAGTCCAAGGGGTCATCCAGAAAAAGTACAAAAACCCAAATCAATTCCTAGACCACCTTACAAAGGCCCTCTTGCAATATCCCAATCTGGATCCTGAGACCCCAGATGGGAAACGACTCCTTATGACCTACTTCTCCCAGGATTTCCCTGATATTGGGGCCAAACTCAAACCTCTAGGGAGAGGATCCCTGACTCCACAGGCAGAATTCTTCACTGTGGCCTTCAAAATGAACCACAGGAGAGATGAAAAATCCCCCAAACAAAAATATCTAATGATAGCTAAGGCCTCTCAGCTGGCCAAAGCAAAAACCCAGGCTCCCTGGTCTCCTAAAGCCCGAGAACCTCTGTGTTCTTGTTTCAAATGTGGTCAGGTGCATCACTGAACCCGGGCCTGTCCAAACCCTCATAAACCACCCAGACCATGGCCAATGTGCCATCAAGAAGGGCAATGAAGTGTTGATTGCCCCCATGTGCCTTGCAGCATGGGGACATCAAGCCCAGATCAACCTTCATCTGACCACCGCCATCTCCAACAGGGAGCCTCAGGTAGTTATCACAGTATCAGGGTAGTTCATCTCCTTCCTTCTGAATACTGGGCCTACTTCTTTGGTCCTGACGAAGTTCTGGGACCCACCTCTCCTTCTCATTCTTCTACTGTTGGAGTAAGGAGACAGCCTTACCAGGCTCACCAAACACCAGCACTTAGCTGTATCTTTAGGGGTATTTCCCTTACCCTTTCCTTCCTAATGGTGACAACCTGTCCCATCCTCTTGCTGAGAGAGGACCTCCTTGCCAAAGTGGGAGCCTCTATTTCTTTTGCTCCCCACCTCCACTTGACCCCAGGCTCACCAGCCATTCCCTTCCTTCTCCTCCAAACCACACAATCTGACACACCTCTGCCCTTACCAACCTCTCAGGTAGATCCCTAGGTATGGGACACCTAAAACCACACTATAGCCAAACATCGCCTCTCTCTCATCATTCAACTACAAAACCCCACCAATTATGTAACCCAGGCTCAATACCCATTTTCTTTCCAAAGCCTCAGGAGACTTAAGTCTCTCGTTCTCCAACCTAAGAAAGAACCTTTTGATCACCATTTCTCCCTTTAATACCCCCATATTCACAGTTATAAAAACCAATGGAACCTACTACTCGGTTCAGGATCTCCGACTTATCAACTCAGCAGTAGTTTCCTTTCATTTCATAGCACCCATGTCTTAACATTTCAAAATGACTCCAGTTGCTGATTTGACTCTTAACAGACCATTTGTTTCTGCTGGCTTCTGCTACCTGTCATATTCATTTCCAAATTCTTCAGCTGCTTCTGCCTCCACCGGCTCTGACCATCCATCTCTCCTCACCTACTTGGTAAATGTCCTCTCACTGGCTCCTGGAGCCTGCTACACCCTCCAGGGCCTCCCATGTGGGCAACTGTTGGACCATCCCTGATTCCTGGCCTCCTCCCCTAGGAGCTGCCTGGGAAGCCCCTACAGCTTCCTTAAGCCCACCTGGGCCTCTGCGACCTTGTCCCTCCTGCCTCCCCACTCCCACTTGGAGCTGATAGAAACTCCCTCCATTGGAGTTCACTTGGCGACCCTTCCCCTCTTCCTCCTCCACGGACTCTAATTTTATGAAAGCTTCTCTCTGGCTGAAGTCCAGTTCAAACGGCCAAAATCAGCATTCTCGATTTTCAGTGATGACAACTTTTGCCACTGCACAAGCAAATGATCCAAAACTCTCTTCTAAAACTTGCTTTCTTCTCTTTCTTCTTACCTACACCTGTCTGGAGTAGCTCTTACTTATGGATGTTTATTGTCCAGGAGACCCTCTAATCAAGAGCCCATCCTGATAGGGTCAATCAATTACTCTATATCTGGCTGTCAAAGGCTGATTCAGTCCCCTATGCTCCCCTATCCATCTCTCCTTCCCTGGGGCGTATCACCTATGCATGTTTTCTCTATTCTTGTATGATAATTCCTGCCCTGAAAACAAAAATCATAAAAACAGGGTTTATGATAGAATTTAAAAAAAAAAACAACAATGCTTGTTTAGTAAGGTACTAAAGTTGTACCTTCATGTACTCATACAGGAGCATAAAGATGTTATAAAGGTCTGAGAATGCGAAAGCTTAAGTAAGCTCTGAGGATAACTTAAGTTCTGAGGGTCTAACAAAAGTGGTGTCTGAGCATGTGAAAGCTGAAGTGAGTTTTAAAGGTTTAAGAAAGTGTTATATAAATGAAAGTTCCGAAGCTCTGAGAAAGTGTTTTAAAGTGTCGTGTAAATGAAAGTTCTGGTGGTATAAGAAAGTGATTTAAGGCATGTACTTGAAAGTTCTGGAGGTATAAGAAAGTGACTTAATATGATGTAAAATGTTGCAGATTTCTTTCCCCTCTATGCTATCGTTCAATCTATCCTTACTGGTTCAGCCAGGCCACTTGCTTGGTAGGGTCTGGAAACTGCTCACCAGCAGGTTGCCAAAAGGAGATACTTATCCCTGTGACACCTAAATCAACTTCTAATACTCCTGTCCCCTATTCCTTCTTTCTCTGTGATCAAACTAGAGAACACCATCGTCATTGGCCAGATGTAGGCTACCCTTAGCAGTCCTATTAAAGATAAGATCCGACAGCTTCAGACAGATCTTCAGAAACGTAAGAAACAGCTTGATGCCTCTGGCCAGTGGATCACTGATAGCCCAATATGACACTGGATGCTGCTCTTCTCACCCCTCTTTCCCTTCTTTTCTTAATCCTTCTAGTTGCACCCTGCCGTATAAACTTCTTGTCTAGATTTCTTCAACACCAGATCCAAGAGATTTCTACCAGACTTTTAACAGCCCCTAGCTTCAGAGCCAGAGACCTGCGGCACCTGTTACATCCTGATGATGAAGATCAAAATTGCCCAAAGAACCTCGCCACCCTGATTTAGCAGAAAGTAGCCTAATGATAACATCTCCCCCTTTCCTGTGACCTGATTATTAATAATAAACAAAAAAGGGGGGAATGTAAGCCCCTCAAGCCACTCAAGTAGCCAGGCCCCTCCCCGAGGACCTCTAACTGCCAGGTTCCACCCACAGAATACTCTAACTGCCCTAACTCCTGACCCTGCCCCCACTCTGCAGAGCAAAAAGCCCAATCTCTGGACTTGAAATCCCACCAATCTCCACCCTGGAAAGCTCCACCCTGAAAATTCTACCCCTTTCCCAAGAAGCTCTATATAAGCCCTCTATCCTGTTCAGTTTGCTGCTGTTTCTTGCTTGAGCAGAGACAGCCACCCTCCTGGTTTTTTCCCTCCCAATAAATCTCTTGTGTGGGGTTTGTTGTGCAGTGTGACTTTGTGGTATTCCTTGGCTTCTGACTGCCAGGATACCTTCCCGTCCGAGCTGCAATGCTTACCCTGTATGCCCCTTACTGTCTGCACACCTCCCTGTGCCCCCTGGAGTATGCCCTGAGGCCATGCTGGTCCCAGTTGTGGGCAAGTAACATGTGGAGAGGAAGTTAGGGCATTATTCAGAAGCCAGAGCTCTGTGGGGCCTGAGTTCATCAGGGACAGAGCACGAGACCTTCCTGGTGAAAGAAAGTCTTCGTAAGAGTTAGCTCTTGTTGCTGCTGTGGTAGTAATTTTATTATTTCATACCAAAAGGACCTCCCAAATTTTCACAGGTCACAAGTATAGCATTAATTTCCATTATCTTGGCCATTTAAGCTAATTTCTCGAAAATTCAGTGTTGAGTCCAGAGGGAGGGTAGAGAACAGTTCCATTTCCTGTGTTCCCTTTGCATTTTTCATTTTGCCCACTAGCAGCTTAGCTCTTTTGTGGCATGAGGAGAATTCTCATTCTGGAACAGAATTGCTTTTGATGCATTTGTAGTGTTAATCAATAGGGATATGATAGTGTTTGTTTATGATCTTGCTTAAATTTTATAGAAATGGTTTGGTATGTAATTATGTCCTTCATAGAAATCAAACAAATACCAGCATCAACTGAAGAATAGCCAGGCAATTTTAGGTTAACTTCTATAGTATTTCAAGTGGTCCCAAAATGAATAACAGGCACTAGGCAGCTATTAACTGTGAACTATGGTTTATTAAAGTTCAACACATAATCTCTGCTGGGTTACTGTCCCTGACATCACTGTTTGAGGGCTACTTTTATTCTTAGTACTCTAATGTACATCCCACTTGGCCATGTTCTTATTACCCACACTTCACAGGTGAGAACACAGGTACGGGGCCCTGTCAGTTTAAAAGGCACAGAACTGCACATGGCCTACCAGAACTGAACCTAGCATTCTCCTGTGGTTTCAAAATTGTCTCACCAGTTTTGTTTTGGCCTTGGTGTTTTGTTTTGTTTCAGACAATATATTGTGATGATATTCCTTCTCCTTCCCCAGCTCCTCGTAGCTCCTCTCAATCTCCCTACCCACCCAACTTCATGTTTTTTCTCTCTTCTCTAGTTCTCTCTGCGTGTCTTTCTAAGAAAAAAAGAATGAAAGAAACCAAAAAAGTTACAGAA